>NC_091282.1:643728153-644388519 GCF_032444005.1 Ranitomeya imitator | reverse complement strand
TTCCTTTATTGGATGCTGCCCTTCCCTTGGCTGTTCCTTCCCGGGGAAAGGCCTGGCTATTCACTGCCTGCGTTGAGAAACACGTGATGGTGTCTCCGCAGCTCCTCTACATGCATTTGCATATTTGGGGGCAGTGTTCTGGATCACTGCGTTGAGAAACACGTGATGGTGTCTTCGCGGTGTTGGATGTTTTGGTCTCCACGAGGTCAATCATCCGTGCCTTTATAGACTTTCTACTAGGCACTGCTCCTGATAGCCAGTTTCCTACTCCGCACTGATGAGGGGCAAAAACCCCGAAACAGCTGTCTGTGGATGGATACCTTGCTTGGCATAGGTGGTTTTCCTTTATTGGATGTTTTCCTTTATTGGATGCTGTCCTTCCCTTGGTTGTTCCTTCCCGGGGAAAGGCCTGGCTATTCACTGCCTGCGTTGAGAAACATGTGATGGTGTCTCCGCAGCTCCTCTACATGCATTTGCATATTTGGGGGCAGTGTTCTGGATCACTGCGTTGAGAAACACGTGATGGTGTCTTCGCGGTGTTGGATGTTTTGGTCTCCACGAGGTCAATCATCCATGCCTTTATAGACTTTCTACTAGGCACTGCTCCTGATAGCCAGTTTCCTACTCTGCACTGATGAGGGGCAAAAACCCCGAAACAGGTGTCTGTGGATGGATACCTGTTGTGGATTCTGTTTTTGGGCTCCCTCTGGTGGTTACAGATGGTACTGGGTGACTTGTGTTCTCTGCGGTCTCTGGTGTCCACCTGTTCTATCAGGATATGGGAGTTTCCTATTTAACCTGGCTTTCTTGTCATTTCCTCGCCGGCTATCAATGTAATCAGTGTGTCTTGTTACCTCTGCTTCCCGCTTCTGTATTCTTCAGGACAAGCTAAGTTTTTGATTTTCCTGTTCCACGTTTTGCTTAATTTTTGTCTTAGTCCAGCTTGCAGATATGTGATTCCTTTTTGCTGGTTGCTCTAGTGGGCTGATATTACTCCTCATGTTCCATGAGTTGGAACATGAGTTCAAGTAATTTCAGGATGGTTTTTTGTAGGGTTTTTCGCTGACCGCGCAGTTCACTTTTGTATAATCTGCTATCTAGCTTTAGCGGGCCTCATTTTGCTGAATCTGTTTTCATAACTACGTATGTGCTTTCCTCTCATTTCACCGTCATTACATGTGGGGGGCTGCTATTTCTGTGGGGTGTTTCTCTGGAGGCAAGAGAGGTCTGTGTTTCTTCTAATAGGGAAAGTTAGTTCTTCGGCTGGCGCGAGACATCTAGAATCATCGTAGGCACGTTCCCCGGCTACAGCTAGTTGTGTGTTGAGGTTCAGGATCGCGGTCAGCTCAGTTTCCATCACCCTAGAGCTTGTTTTGTTTTTTGTGCTTGTCCTTTTGTGATCCCCTGCCATTGGGATCATGACAGTATAGCCAGCACAAAAGTGGTAATCGTATTGGCTGAAGTAGGAGGAAAAGTAGTCTGAGGAAGTTTTTTTTTTTTCCCCTCAGAGTTTGCTGCATAGCCTTAATTGCAGCCTGGCTGCGTCTTACCTCCTCTTAATCCTTGAATGGCTCTGACCTCAGCTGTTTATCATGGACGTCCAGAGTTTGGCTTCCAGCCTGAATAATCTTGCTGCTAAGGTTCAAAATATACAAGATTTTGTTGTGCATGCTCCTATGTCTGAACCTAGAATTCCTATCCCAGAGTTTTTTTCTGGAGATAGATCTAGTTTTCTGAATTTTAGGAACAATTGCAAGTTGTTTCTTTCTTTGAAATCTCGCTCTTCTGGAGACCCTGCTGAGCAAGTCAAGATTGTTATATCTTTCCTGCGGGGTGACCCTCAGAATTGGGCATTTGCATTGGCATCAGAGGATCCTGCGTTGCTCAATGTGGATGCGTTTTTTCTGGCATTGGGTTTGCTCTATGAGGAACCTAACCTAGAGATTCAGGCTGAAAAAGCTTTATTGGCTCTCTCTCAGGGGCAAGATGACGCAGAAATATATTGTCAGAAATTTCGGAAATGGTCGGTGCTTACTCAGTGGAATGAGTGCGCCCTGGCTGCAAGATTCAGAGATGGCTTTTCTGAGGCCATTAAAGATGTCATGGTGGGGTTCCCTGCGCCTACAGGTCTGAATGAGTCTATGACTATGGCTATTCAGATTGATCGGCGTTTACGGGAGCGCAAACCTGTGCACCATTTGGCGGTGTCTTCTGAACAGGCACCTGAGACAATGCAATGTGATAGAATTCAGTCCAGAAGTGAACGGCAAAACTATAGGCGGAAAAATGGGTTGTGTTTTTATTGTGGTGATTCAGCTCATGTTATATCAGCATGCTCTAAACGCACAAAAAAGGTTGATAAGTCGGTTGCCATTAGTACTTTACAGTCTAAGTTCATTCTGTCTGTGACTCTGATTTGTTCATTATCAGCCATTTCCGTTGATGCCTATGTGAATTCAGGCGCTGCCCTGAGTCTTATGGATTGGTCATTTGCCAACCGCTGTGGGTTTAGTCTGGAGCCTCTGGAAGTCCCTATTCCTTTGAAAGGAATTGACTCTACACCTTTGGCTATGAATAAACCTCAGTACTGGACACAAGTGACCATGCGTATGACTCCCGTTCATCAGGAGGTGATTCGCTTCCTGGTACTGTATAATTTACATGATGTCTTAGTGCTTGGTCTGCCATGGTTACAAACTCATAACCCAGTCTTGGACTGGAAAACGATGTCTGTGTTAAGCTGGGGATGTCAGGGGGTTCATGATGATGCACCTCCGATTTCTATCGCTTCATCTACTCCTTCTGAGGTTCCGGTATTTTTGTCTGATTATCGGGATGTTTTTGAGGAGCCTAAGCTCAATTCGCTTCCTCCTCACAGGGATTGCGATTGTGCTATAGATTTGATTCCTGGCAGTAAATTTCCTAAAGGTCGTTTGTTCAATCTGTCAGTGCCAGAGCATACTGCTATGCGGGATTATGTTAAGGAGTCCTTGGAAAAGGGACATATCCGTCCATCTTCGTCCCCTTTGGGAGCAGGTTTTTTTTTGTGGCCAAAAAAGATGGTTCCTTGAGGCCTTGTATAGATTACCGTCTTTTGAATAAGATTACAGTTAAATATCAGTATCCTTTGCCATTGTTGACTGATTTGTTCGCTCGCATTAAGGGGGCTAAATGGTTCACTAAGATTGATCTTCGGGGTGCGTATAATCTTGTGCGGATAAAGCAGGGTGATGAGTGGAAAACCGCATTTAATACGCCTGAGGGCCATTTTGAGTATTTGGTGATGCCTTTTGGACTTTCTAATGCTCCTTCTGTCTTCCAATCCTTTATGCACGATATTTTCCGTGAATATCTGGATAAATTTATGATTGTGTATTTGGATGATGTTTTGGTTTTTTCGGATGACTGGGAGTCCCATGTTCAGCAGGTCAGGAAGGTGTTTCAGGTCCTGCGGGCCAATTCTTTGTTTGTAAAGGGTTCAAAGTGTCTCTTTGGAGTCCAGAAGATTTATTTTTTGGGGTATATTTTTTCCCCTTCTACTATTGAGATGGATCCCGTCAAGGTTCAGGCTATTTGTGACTGGACGCAGCCTACATCTCTTAAGAGTCTACAGAAGTTCTTGGGCTTTGCTAATTTTTATCGTCGTTTCATAACTAATTTTTCTAGTGTTGTTAAGCCTTTGACGGATTTGACTAAGAAGGGTGCTGATGTTGCTGATTGGTCTCCTGCGGCTGTGGAGGCCTTTCAGGAACTTAAGCGCCGGTTTTCTTCTGCTCCTGTGTTGCGTCAGCCAGATGTTTCGCTTCCTTTTCAGGTTGAGGTTGATGCTTCCGAGATTGGAGCGGGGGCGGTTTTGTCACAGAGAAGCTCCGATTGCTCAGTGATGAAGCCATGTGCGTTCTTTTCTAGAAAGTTTTCGCCCACTGAGCGGAATTATGATGTTGGTAATCGGGAGCTTTTGGCCATGAAGTGGGCATTTGAGGAGTGGCGTCATTGGCTTGAGGGTGCTAGACATCGTGTGGTGGTCTTGACTGATCACAAAAATCTGATTTACCTTGAGTCTGCCAAGCGTCTGAATCCTAGACAGGCTCGTTGGTCACTGTTTTTCTCCCGTTTCGATTTTGTGGTTTCATACCTGCCAGGTTCAAAGAATGTGAAGGCGGATGCTCTTTCTAGGAGTTTTGTGCCTGACTCCCCTGGAAATTCTGAGCCCACTGGTATCCTTAGGGATGGGGTGATTTTGTCGGCTGTCTCCCCAGACTTGCGACGTGCTTTGCAGGAGTTTCAGGCGGATAAACCTGATCGTTGTCCGCCTGAAAGACTGTTTGTTCCGGATAATTGGACCAGTAGAGTCATCTCCGAGGTCCATTCTTCTGCGTTGGCAGGTCATCCTGGAATATTTGGTACTAGAGACTTGGTGGCCAGGTCTTTTTGGTGGCCTTCCTTGTCGAGGGATGTGCGTTCTTTTGTGCAGTCTTGTGAAGTTTGCGCTCGGGCTAAGCCTTGCTGTTCTCGGGCCAGTGGATTGTTGTCACCTTTGCCTATTCCGAAGAGGCCTTGGACGCACATTTCCATGGACTTTATTTCGGATCTCCCTGTCTCTCAAAAAATGTCCGTCATCTGGGTTGTGTGTGACCGCTTTTCTAAGATGGTTCATCTGGTACCCTTGCCTAAGTTGCCTTCCTCCTCTGAGTTGGTCCCTCTGTTTTTTCAGAACGTGGTTCGTTTGCATGGGATTCCGGAGAACATCGTTTCTGACAGGGGATCCCAGTTTGTGTCTAGATTTTGGCGGACGTTCTGTGCTAAGATGGGCATTGATTTGTCCTTTTCGTCTGCATTCCATCCTCAGACGAATGGCCAGACGGAACAAACTAATCAGACCTTGGAAACTTATTTAAGGTGTTTTGTTTCTGCTGATCAAGATGACTGGGTTACCTTTTTGCCGCTTGCCGAATTTGCCCTTAATAATCGGGCTAGTTCTGCTACCTTGGTTTCTCCTTTCTTTTGTAATTCGGGGTTTCATCCTCGTTTTTCCTCTGGTCAGGTGGAGCCTTCTGATTGTCCTGGAGTGGACATGGTGGTGGATAGGTTGCATCAGATTTGGAGTCATGTGGTGGACAATTTGAAGTTGTCCCAGGAGAGGGCTCAGCAGTTTGCTAATCGCCGTCGCCGCGTGGGTCCTCGACTTAGTGTTGGGGACTTGGTGTGGTTGTCTTCTCGTTTTGTTCCTATGAAGGTCTCTTCTCCTAAGTTCAAGCCTCGGTTCATCGGTCCCTATAGGATCTTGGAAATTCTTAACCCTGTGTCGTTTCGTTTGGATCTCCCGGCATCGTTTGCTATTCATAATGTGTTCCATCGGTCGTTGTTGCGGAAGTATGAGGTACTTGTTGTTCCTTCGCTTGAGCCTCCTGCTCCGGTGCTGGTGGAGGGAGAATTGGAGTATGTTGTGGAGAAGATCTTGGATTCTCGTGTTTCCAGACGGAAACTCCAGTATTTGGTCAAGTGGAAGGGTTATGGTCAGGAGGATAATTCTTGGGTGGTTGCCTCTGATGTTCATGCTGCTGATTTGGTCCGTGCATTTCATAGGGCTCATCCTGGTCGCCCTGATGGTTCTCGTGAGGGTTCGGTGACCCCTCCTCAAGGGGGGGGTACTGTTGTGGATTCTGTTTTTGGGCTCCCTCTGGTGGTTACAGATGGTACTGGGTGACTCGTGTTCTCTGCGGTCTCTGGTGTCCACCTGTTCTATCAGGATATGGGAGTTTCCTATTTAACCTGGCTTTCTTGTCATTTCCTCGCCGGCTATCAATGTAATCAGTGTGTCTTGTTACCTCTGCTTCCCGCTTCTGTATTCTTCAGGACAAGCTAAGTTTTTGATTTTCCTGTTCCACGTTTTGCTTAATTTTTGTCTTAGTCCAGCTTGCAGATATGTGATTCCTTTTTGCTGGTTGCTCTAGTGGGCTGATATTACTCCTCATGTTCCATGAGTTGGAACATGAGTTCAAGTAATTTCAGGATGGTTTTTTGTAGGGTTTTTCGCTGACCGCGCAGTTCACTTTTGTATCCTCTGCTATCTAGCTTTAGCGGGCCTCATTTTGCTGAATCTGTTTTCATAACTATGTATGTGCTTTCCTCTCATTTCACCGTCATTACATGTGGGGGGCTGCTATTTCTGTGGGGTGTTTCTCTGGAGGCAAGAGAGGTCTGTGTTTCTTCTAATAGGGAAAGTTAGTTCTTCGGCTGGCGCGAGACGTCTAGAATCATCGTAGGCACGTTCCCCGGCTACAGCTAGTTGTGTGTTGAGGTTCAGGATCGCGGTCAGCTCAGTTTCCATCACCCTAGAGCTTGTTTTGTTTTTTGTGCTTGTCCTTTTGTGATCCCCTGCCATTGGGATCATGACAGATACCATGCTTGGCATAGGTGGTTTTCCTTTATTGGATGTTTTCCTTTATTGGATGCTGCCCTTCCTTTGGTTGTTCCTTCCCGGGGAAAGGCCTGGCTATTCACTGCCTGCGTTGAGAAACACGTGATGGTGTCTCCGCAGCTCCTCTACAACCATAACAACACAGACGGAAACTCACTTGTATTATCACTGTCGCACAAAATATGGGAACTTCCTTGTGAAGTCACCATAAAATAACAGACGGAAACTCACTTGTGATGTCACCTTAACAACACAGATGGAAACTCACTTGTATTATCACTGTTGCACAAAATATGGCAACTTCCATGTGATGTCACAATAACACAATGGACGGAAACTCACTTGTGATGTCACCTTAACAAAAAAGACGGGAACTCACTTGTGATGTCACCTTAACAAAACAGACGGAAACTCACTTGTATTATCACTGTCGCACAAAATATTGGAACTTCCTTGTGATGTCACCATAAAACAACAGATGGATACTCACGTGTGATATCACTGTAGTACAAACAAAGGAAACCTCACAAAAAATGTAAACTCACACGTGATGTCATCATAGCACAAAAGATGAGCTCCACTTCCAATTCATTCATGGTTATCCAAAAAAATCCTTCACCACTGTGTTGATCCATCAGTAATTATTACATATTTGTAGGAAAGAGCGTATCCCCTCACATGTGATTTAGTAGTCACAGGGGACCACTAAGTTTTGTTTAAGGAAGCAGTACTTGTACTGTTAAAAATGTAAATCGAGGAATAGAAAAACAAATCATCAAAAGGAGGATTCGAAAAACACGGCTTCTTTCCTCCAGAAACAGCGCCACACTTGTCCTCAGGCTGTGTCTGGTACTGCAGCTCAGAGATAGGTGAGACATGATGCTTTGAGTGTTGGCTGTTTTCTTTTTGAAGTAAAAGACGACATGTTGCACCATGGAGATCAATGGAATCCAGGTTGTTTTATCATTTTTCATGATGTATATTAGTACATCCTCTCACGACTAATTATTTTACTCATTCATCACAATAACATTTGCCGTTTGCACTCCCTAATTTCTCATAATTTCACGTGCTGCAGGAATGAAGGAAACTGGCGCTATCCCCTATGTCTGTGTGTTATACAGTCACTCGCGGGGACGGTTGAGTCATAAATCCGTTAACAAAGGGTTCATTAGCAATTGGAAAATACGTTACTAATTAGCAGTTAGCTATATTTATATCAAAGTCATTAGCTGCGAGATGGACTTACACATAAATACTTGGCAAAACCATCCCGATTCATTCGTATTTACGTGGCATGCAGATGAGAAGATGTCACGAGCACCCTTGCTATTTACATGATTTGGTGCCTTAAACCAGAAAATAATTTCTATAAGAAGGGAATCGGATAAAACCAGGGTATCCACTATATAATTGTATAAGGGTCACTTCCATCTTTCTGTCTGTCTGTCCTTCTGTCTTTCTGTCTGTCACGGATATTCATTGGTCGCGGCCTCTGTCTGTCATGGAATCCAAGTCGCTGATTTGTCGTGGCAAAATTGCCACGACCAATCAGCGACAGCCACAGTCCGGCGGCAATATGGCCGCTCTTTCCTCCCTGCAGTTAGTGCCCGCTCCATACTCCCCTCCAGTCATCCAGTCAGCCCTCACACAGGGTTAATGCCAGCGTTACCGGAGCGTGGTGTAACGCACTCCGGTTACGCAGCTATTAACCCTGTGTGACCAACTTTTTACTATTGATGCTGCGTATACAGCATCAATAGTAAAACAATCTAATGTTAAAAATGATAATAATAATAATAATAATAATAATAATAAAAAAGGTTATTCTCACCCTCCGACGTGCGCGGTGTCCTCGTCAGTGCAAGCGGCAGGTTCCGGTTCCAAAGATGCTATGCGAGAAGGACCTTCCATGACGTCACGGTCATGTGACCGCGACGTCATCACAGGTCCTGCGCTCATACCAACCCTGGGACCGGAAGCTGCCGTGTGCACCGCACACAGGCGACAGGACTACAAGGGGCCCTCTGATGGTGAGTATATGTTTCTTTTTTTATTTTTTAACCTGTTACATACGTGGCTGGGCAATATACTACGTAGCTGGGCAATATACTACGTGACTAGCCAATATACTACGTGACTGGGCAGTATACTACGTGTCTGTGCTGTATACTACGTGGCTGGGCAATATACTACGTCACTGGGCAATATACTTCGTGACTGGGCAATATACTACGTGGCTGGGCAATCTACTACGTGGCTGGGCAATATACTACGTGGCTGGGCACTATACTACGTGGCTGGGCAATATACTACGTGACTGGGCAATATACTACGTGGCTGGGCAATATACTACGTGACTGGGCAATATACTACGTGACTGGGCAATATACTACGTCACTGGGCAATATACTACGCAGCTGGGCAATATAGTACGTGACTGGGCAATATACTACGTGACTGGGCAATATACTACGTGACTGGGCAATATACTACGTGACTGGGCAATATACTACGTGACTGGGCAATATACTACGTGACTGGGCAAAATACTACGTGGCTGGGCAAAATACTACGTGGACATGCATATTCTAGAATACCCGATGCGTTAGAATCGGGCAACCATCTAGTAATATTATAAAGACAAGGATTTAAAGGGACAGGAGAGGGCAATGTTACAGGAAAGGAGTTAAGAGCCATTTGTGGTTGGCTGATTTCTCCATTGGGCTGATATATAGGTACAATTGCATTTGTAATAAAAATGCATATATAGCACAGAAATGTGAATATATTATCCAAGGCTTTTCAGAACCAGCTGTTGTGAGTATAGGTGAGAAAAAAATATATATTATTTCTGAATATTGCATGCATTGCATCCTGCATATTTTACTGCTTTTCACTCTTGTGGTCTCCGTCTCTAATCTTCAGTCGTCTCTGAGCTAGCTGCTATTATGTCACCCATTCACAGCATGTTCACACCAAATTTTTTTTTTAAAGGTTATGTGGCCCCCAAGGTCCTGGTCATCACAGTAATGTCGCTTTCCTCGCGGGGAGAGTGATGCTACGTTTGGAAGCAAGAAAGGATAACTGTAACCAGGTACCACAAACATGCAACACATTCACACTCCAGGCCACCAGGGGGAGCTTTTGATCCTATTTACTAGGTGACTCCCCATATATATATATATATATAACTGGTAGTCTGTAGGGAAAGTTAGTGAGTTCCAGACATCAGTCTGAGGAGGACAGAGCGTTTACGGAGCTGTGCATGCTCCCAGAGCTGCAGCTCCCGGAAAGAGACATTTTAGAAAGCAGAATTGATTGCAGCGAGCGTGCAGGAAAGCAGAGCACAGGAGAGGATACCAGAAGGGGACCAGCCCCGAGCAGGCTGCCTCCTTCTGAGGCGCAGAAATCTGGTAGCTGGAACACCGAGGTTATAAGGACCTCCACGCCTTACATTAGAGACCGGCAGGACAGCTAATTTCACGTTACCTGTCCGCACCCACACCCAGGAGGCACGGTGACACCCTGCAGAGCTGGGTCATCTAAGAGACCCTATAAACAGGCTCAAGTCACCAGTCATGCGGGTTATGTCCTATCCTATCCGGGGGACAGAGAGAAAGAGATAACATCTGTGAGGACCTTATGTGAAGTTTCTAGCAGTTAGGGACTACACCACTACAGCGCAAAGGAAGGCTTCCATTTTCCACCTGGATAAAGGGACTCTGGACTTGCCTTCAAACCGGCTGGACCCTACCTGCCCTATGATCCAGTGCCCTGGACTGTGGCTGCTGAAGTCTTCAGTAAAGGAGGTAAAGAGACTGCAAATCTGTGTCCTCGTTCCTTACTGCACCTCTCACCATTCTACCATCTACACACTGGGAAGCCCTGGGGATATACTTCACCTGTGGGAAGGTATACCATCCAGCTGCCATTCCATCACCCCAGCGGACCCCTTAAAGCAGCGTTGGTCACCCTGACCGAATACCACAGGTGGCATCACGAACATAAACTTTATCCCTTTAAAGACCTTTCCCATTTACATGGGCGCCCTGGGCCACGGACCAGGTCGCAGCCACCGTGACATCCCCCTGTGAACACTGGACCCGGTACCGAGTACCACATGGCCCTGGCGGGCAACTCAGTTATTATTTGCTTGATAAAGGGTGCGTTTCCCCAAAACATAGCCTAAGTCAGTGCATTTGGACCTGGCTGCTCCTGCGCCTACATGTCTTGAGAGTATGGATCTTAAACTAGAGGCTTTTGTGATACAAAAACAAAAAATTACAATTATCAAACAAGGATTAAGAAAATGTCATTTGCATATGGTAATATACGAAATTGCTATTGAATTTGTAACTAAAAGAAATTAAATATGGTAACAAAATTTGATAGCATATAAATGATGTTTGGAGTGCATTTTTTTCCATTTGACCCATACACTACAATCACACAAATGATAATTCCTGCTCTATCTCTATGAAACTCGTGTTCAGAAGCAGCATCAGAGGCATAGATTACATTATACACTGAGCATTGTACCTGAGAATGCAGCTTTCTGTAAGATAAAACAAATACTAAAAGCAGCAGCATAGAATATATTATCACTGATCATTGTAACAGAGAATACAGCCATGGATAATATAAAATACATACTAGAAAGCAGCAGCCTGGAGGACATCATCACTGAACATCGTAGCTGAGAATCCAGCCTTGGATAAGATAAAACACATATTAGAAGCAGCAGCATTAAGGACGTAATTGTTTTGCATTGTAGCTGAGAATCCAGCCCTGTGTAAGATAAAACACACACTAGAAGCAGTAGCAGCATGGAAGACATTTTCACTGAGCATTGTAGCTGAGAAGTTAAATCATGGTATGATATGCCATGATAACATGGAGAAGTGTATGTGGATGTATGGTAACATGGCGTAGTGTGAGTACACATGGTGGTATGATAAGGTGGTGTAGTATGAGTGTACATGGAGATATGGTAATATCATGTACTGTGAGTGTACATGGTGGTATGGTAATGTGACGCCCCAGGGTTCTGGTTGTCACAGTGGCATTGCTTTCCCCACGGGGAGAGTGATGTCACGCTTGGAAGCGATGGAAGATTCCTCTTAACAGGTAATTAGCACATACAACACTGTTCTGACTCCAGGCCAGAAGGGGGAGCTCTACACCCGACTTCAGGGGAGCTGCTCTCTCTGTTCGGGAGGAGGAATTAGTTGCTAGGCAGTTAGGAAGGTTTAGACAGTTGGTGCCAGACAGCAGACTGGAGCAGTCTGAGGCAGAAGGTCAGGTGAGAGACCATACGGCCTGAGGTGCTGTAGCCCCTGGATAGCGATATACAGAAGGAAGAACAGCTTTTAGTGAACGTGCCGGAGAGCAAAGCACAGGAGAGTGACAACAAGGGAGAATAGCAGCGACTGGGCTACCTCCCTGTGGAGCGCAGATACCGGTAACCGGAAAACCGTGGTTGTATCATACTCTAGGAGGCACAGCAGAAACTGGTAGGACAGCTAGACTACATGTAACCTGGCCTCCCTAATGCCCAGGAGACACAGTGACACATAGAGCCCAGGTCATGATAGAGACCAAGTAAAAAGGCTCGAGTCACCTGTCATACGGGTTTGTCCCACTTCAATAAAGGACAGATATAACTGAGAGGACCTTGCTAAGAAGTCATAGGTGGTAGGGGACTACAACAACACAGTGCTAGAAGGAAGGCTTTTAACCCCTTAATCCCATATGACGTACTATCCCGTCCAGGTGACCTGGGACTTAATTCCCATGGACGGGATAGTACGTCATATGCGATCGGCCGCGCTCACGGGGGGAGCGCGGCCGATCGCGGCCGGGTGTCAGCTGCCTATCGCAGCTGACATCCGGCACTATGTGCCAGGAGCGGTCACGGACCGCTCCCGGCACATTAACCCCCGGCACACCGCGATCAAAGATGATCGCGGTGTGCCGGCGGTGCAGGGAAGCATCGCGCAGGGAGAGGGCTCCCTGCGGGCTTCCCTGAGACGATCGGTACACGGTGATGTGCTCACCGTGTACCGAGCGTCTTCTCCCTGCAGTCCCCGGATCCAAAATGGCCGCCGGGCTGCATCCGGGTCCTGCAGGGAGCACTTCCGGGTCAGGATCAGGCTGCAGCTGCAGCTCTAATCCTGCCCGGCTGTATGTCAGATCACCGATCTAACAGAGTGCTGTGCACACTGTCAGATCGGTGATCTGTGATGTCCCCCCCTGGGACAAAGTGAAAAAGTAAAAAAAAAAATTTCCACACTTGTAAAAAAAAATAAAAAAAAAATTCCTAAATAAAGCAGAAAAAAAAAATATTATTCCCATAAATACATTTCTTTACATAAAAAAAAAACAAAAAAAACAATAAAAGTACACATATTTAGTATCGCCGCATCCGTAACGACCCGACCTATAAAACTGGCCCACTAGTTAACCCCTTCAGTGAACACCGTAAGAAAAAAAAAAAAAAAACGAGCCAAAAAACAACGCTTTATTATCATAACGCTGAACAAAAAGTGGAATAACACGCGATCAAAAAGACGGATATAAATAACCATGGTACCTCTGAAAACGTCATCTTGTCCCGCAAAAAACGAGCCGCCATATAGCATCATAACCAAAAAAATAAAAAAGTTATAGTCCTGAGAATAAAGCGATGCCAAAATAATTATTTTTTCTATAAAATAGCTTTTATCGTATAAAAGCGCCAAAACATAAAAAAAATGATATAAATGAGGTATCGCTGTAATCGTACTGACCCGAAGAATAAAACTGCTTCATCAATTTTACCAAACGCGGAACGGTATAAACGCCTCCCCCAAAAGAAATTCATGAATAGCTGGTTTTTGGTCATTCTGCCTCACAAAAAATCGGAATAAAAAGCGATCAAAAACTGTCACATGTCCGAAAATGTAACCGATAAAAACGTCAACTCGTCCCGCAAAAAACAAGACCTCACATGACTCTGTGGACCAAAATATGGAAAAATTATAGGTCTCAAAATGTGGAGACGCAAAAACTTTTTTGCTATAAAAAGCGTCTTTTAGTGTGTGACGGCTGCCAATCATAAAAATCCGATATAAAAAACTCGCTATAAAAGTAAATCAAACCCCCCTTCATCACCCCCTTAGTTAGGCTAGGTTCACATTGCGTTAATGGGTTAACGCTAACGGACAGCGTTGCACGGCGAAAATGTCACAATTAACGCCGTGCAACGGGTCCGTTAGCACAACCATTGACAGCAATGTGATTTTCGGGTGTAGCGCATCGCTAGAGCGTGCCATTTTCGGCTCGCGCTAGCAAGGTGCCGTTCTTTTGTGGCGCGCCTCAGACGCTGCTTGCAGCGTCCGCGGCGCGCCCGAGGTCCGATCCCCGATCTTCCAGAGTGGGGACGTTAACGCGACCACTAAACACGACACCTAAAAAGACATTGCGTTAGCGCAATCCGCTAGTGCTAAACGGATTTCCCTAATGCAATGTGAACCTAGCCTTAGGGAAAAATAATAAAATTAAAAAAAATGTATTTATTTCCATTTTCCCATTAGGGTTAGGGTTAGGGCTAGGGTTAGGGCTAGGGTTAGGGTTAGGGTTTGTATTACATTTACGGTTGGGATTAGGGTTGGGATTAGAATTAGGGGTGTGTCAGGGTTAGGTGTGTGGTTAGGGTTACAGTTGGGATTAGGGTTAGGGGTGCGTTTGGATTAGGGTTTCAGTTATAATTGGGGGTTTCCACTGTTTAGACACATCAGGGGCTCTCCAAACGCGACATGGCGTCCGATCTCAATTCCAGCCAATTCTGCATTGAAAAAGTAAAACAGTGCTCCTTCACTTCCGAGCTCTCCCGTGCGCCCAAACAGGGGTTTACCCCAACATATGGGGTATCATCGTACTCGAGACAAATTGGACAACAACTTTTTGGGTCCAAGTTCTCTTGTTATCCTTGGGAAAATAAAAATTTGGGGGGCTAAAAATCATTTTTGTGGGAAAAAAAAGGATTTTTTATTTTCACGGCTCTGCGTTGTAAACTGTAGTGAAACACTTGGGGGTTCAAAGTTTTCACAACACATCTAGATAAGTTCCATGGGAGGTCTAGTTTCAATATGGGGTCACTTGTGGGTGGTTTCTACTGTTTGGGTACATCAGGGGCTCTGCAAATGCAACGTGACGCCTGCAGACCAATCCATCTAAGTCTGCATTCCAAATGGCGCTCCTTCCCTTCCGAGCTCTGCCATGCGCCCAAACAGTGGTTCCCCCCCACATACGGGGTATCAGCGTACTCAGGACAAATTGAACAACAACTTTTGGGGTCCAATTTATTCTGTTACCCTTGTAAAAATACAAAGCTGGGGGCTAAAAAATCATTTTTGTGAAAAAAAAAAAGAATTTTTATTTTCACGGCTCTGCGTTATAAACTGTAGTGAAACACTTAGGGGTTCAAAGTTCTCACAACACATCTAGATAAGTTCCTTGGGAGGTCTAGTTTCTAATATGGGGTCACTTGTGGGGGGTTTGTACTGTTTGGGTACATCAGGGGCTCTGCAAATGCAACGTGACTCCTGCAGACCAATCCATCTAAGTCTGCATTCCAAATGGCGCTCCTTCCCTTCCGAGCTCTGCCATGCGCCCAAACAGTGGTTCCCCCCCACATATGGGGTATCAGCGTACTCAGGACAAATTGGACAACAACTTTTGGGGTCCAATTTATTATGTTACCCTTGTGAAAATACAAAACTGGGGGCTAAAAAATAATTTTTGCGAAAAAAAAAAAAAAATTATTTTAACGGCTCTGCGTTATAAACTGTAGTGAAACATTTGGGGGTTCAAAGCTCTCAAAACACATCTAGATAAGTTCCTTATGGGGTCTAGTTTCCAAAATGGTGTCACTTGTGGGGGGTTTTAATGTTTAGGCACATCAGGGGCTCTCCAAACCAACATGGCGTCCCAACTTAATTCCAGTCAATTTTGCATTGAAAAGTCAAATGGCGCTCCTTCCCTTCCGAGCTCTGCTATGCACCCAAAAAGTGGTTTACCCCCACATATGGGGTATCGTCGCACTCAGGACAAATTGCACAACAACTTTTGTGGTCTAATTTCTTCTCTTACCCTTGGGAAAATAAAAAATTGGGGGCGAAAAGATCATTTTTGTGAAAAAATAAGATTTTTTATTTTTACGGCTCTGCATTATAAACTTCTGTGAAGCACTTGTTGGGTCAAAGTGCTCACCACACATCTAGATAAGTTCCTTAAGGGGTCTACTTTTCAAAATGGTGTCACTTGTGAGGGGTTCCAATGTTTAGGCACATCAGGGGCTCTCCAAACGCAACATGGCGTCCCATCTCAATTCCAGTCAATTTTGCATTGAAAAGTCAAATGGCGCTCCTTCCCTTCCGAGCTCTGCCATACGCCCAAACAATGGTTTACACCCATATATGGGGTATCAGCGTACTCAGGACAAATTGGCCAACAATTTTTGAGGTCCAATTTCTTCTCTTACTCTTAGGAAAATAAAAAATTGGGGGCGAAAAGATCATTTTTGTGAAAAAATATGATTTTTTATTTTTACGGCTCTGCATTATAAACTTCTGTGAAGCAATTGGTGGGTCAAAGTGGTCACCACACATCTAGATAAGTTCCTTAGGGTGTCTACTTTCCAAAATGGTGTCACTTGTGGGGGGGTTTCAATGTTTAGGCACATCAGTGGCTCTCCAAACGCAACATGGTGTCCCATCTCAATTCCTGTCAATTTTGCATTTAAAAGTCAAATGGCGCTCCTTCCCTTCCGAGCTCTGCCATGCGCCCAAACAGTGGTTTACTCCCACATATGGGCTATCAGCGTACTCAGTACAGATTGTACAACAATGTTTGGCATCCATTTTATCCTGTTACCCTTGGTAAAATAAAACAAATTGGAGCTGAAATAAATTTTGTGTGAAAAAAAGTTAAATATTCATTCTTATTTAAACATTCCAAAAATTCCTGTGAAACCCCTGAAGGGTTAATAAACTTCTTGAATGTGGTTTTGAGCACCTTGAGGGGTGCAGTTTTTAGAATGGTCTCACACTTGGGTATTTTCTATCATATAGACCCCTCAAAATGACATCAAATGAGATGTGGTCCCTAAAAAAAAATGGTGTTGTAAAAATGAGAAATTGCTGGTCAACTTTTAACCCTTATAACTCCCTAACAAAAAAAAATTTTGGTTCCAAAATTGTGCTGATGTAAAGTAGACATGTGGGAAATGTTACTTATTAAGTATTTTGCGTGAGATATCTCTGTGATTTAAGGGCATAAAAATTTAAAGTTGGAAAATTGCGAAACTTTCTAAATTTTCGCCAAATTTCCGTTTTTTTCACAAATAAACGCAAGTTATATCGAATAAATGTTACTACTAAAATGAAGTACAATATGTCACGAGAAAACAATGTCAGAATCGCCAAGATCCGTTGAAGCGTTCCAGAGTTATAACCTCATAAAGGGACAGTGGTCAGAATTGTAAAAATTGGCCCGGTCATTAACGTGCAAACCACCCTCGGGGCTTAAGGGGTTAACTCCACCTGGTAAAGCTGAACTCTGAACTCGCTTCCAAGCCGGCCGGACTCTGGCTGTATCTGTGATCTGATGCCCTGGACTGTGGCTGCCTGCTGCCATCAGTAATTCAGGTAAAAAGACAGCACAACTGCGTCCTTCGTTCTTTACTGCACCACTCACCATCTTCCACTGGGAGCCCTGGGAACCTACTTCACCTGTGGGAAGTTATACCATCTGGCTGCCATAACATCACCCCAGAGGACCCCTTTAAGCACCTATGACCGAATACCACAGGTGGCATCACAAACTTTCTTTATTTTAAAAACCCCTTTAAAAAGACTTTTCCTTTTGCCCAGGGACATGGACCGGGTCGCTGCCGCTGTGACACATCCCTTTAAGTACTGGACTCGGTACAGAGTACCCCACGGCCCTGGCGGGCGTTCCAGTAACATTGTGTAATGTGAGTGTACATGATGGTATGGTAAAATGGCGCAATGAGTGTACATGGTGGTATGGTAATATGGGATAGTGCGAGTGTACATGGTAAGGTAACATGGAGCAGTGTGAGTGTACCTAATGGTATGGTAACATAGTGTAGCATGAGTGTACTTGGTGGTATAGTAACATGGTGAAGTGTGCGTGTACATGGTCGTTTGGTAACATGGTGTAGTGTGAGTGTACATGATGGTATGGTAACATGGCGTAGTGTTAGTGTACATGTTATGGTAACTTGGTCTAGTGTGAGTGCACATGGAGTTATAGTAACATGATGAAGTGTGAATATATGTGGTAGTATAGTAATATGGTGTAGTGTGAGTGTACACTGTGGTATAGTAACATGGTGTAGTGTGAGTGTACATGGAGTTATAGTAACATGATGAAGTGTGAATGTATGTGGTGGCATTGAAACATGGTGTAATATGAATGTATGTGGTAGTATAGTAACATGGGGTTGTGAGAGTGGACATGGTATGTAACATTATGTAGTGTGAGCATACAGTACATGGTGGTATGGTAAGATGGCGTAGTGTGAGTGTACATGGTGGTATGGTAACATTAGGTAGTGTGAGGCTACATGGTGGTATGGTAACATGGTGTAATGTGAATGTATGTGGTGGCATGGTAACATGGTGTAGTGTGAGGGTACATGGTGTAGTGTGAATGTATGTGGTGGTATGGTAACATGGTGTAGTGTGAGTGTACAGTATGTGGAAGTATGGTAACATAGTGTGGTGTGAATGTATGTTGAAGTATGGTAATATGGTGTAGTGTGAGGGTATATGGTGGTGTGGTAACATGATGTAGTGTGAATGTATGTGGTGGTATGGTAACATGGTGTAGAGTGAGTGCACGTCTTGGTATGGTAACATGGTGTAGTGTGAGTGTATATGGTGGTGTGGTAACATGATGTAGTGTGAATGTACAGTATGTGGAGGCATGGTAACATGGTTGTAGTGCAAGTGTACTTGGTGGTATGGTAACATGGTGTAGTGTGTGTACATGATGGTATGGTAACATGGCATAGTGTAATGTGTACAATATTTGGAGGTATGGTAACATGGTGTAGTGTGAGGGTATATGGTGGTGTGGTAACATGATGTAGTGTGAATGTATGTGGTGGTATGGTAACATGGTGTAGAGTGAGTGCACGTCTTGGTATGGTAACATGGTGTAGTGTGAGTGTACATGATGGTATGGTAACATGGTGTAGTATGAGTGTATATGATGGTATGATAACATGGTGTAGTGTGAATGTACAGTATGTGGAGGCATGGTAACATGGTTGTAGTGCAAGTGTACTTGGTGGTATGGTAACATGGTGTAGTGTGTGTACATGATGGTATGGTAACATGGCATAGTGTAATGTACATGTTATGGTAACTTGATGTAGTGTGAGTGTACATGGAGTAAAAGTAACATGACGAAGTGTGAATGTATGTGGTAGAATGGAAACATGGTGTAGTGTTCGTGTACATGGTGGTATGGTACCATGGTGTAGTGTGAATGTATGTGGATGCATGGTACCATGGTGTAGTGTGAATGTACAGTATGTAGAGGTTTGGTAACATGGTGTAGTGCGAGTGTACATGATGGTATGGTAACATGGTGTAGTGTGAATGTATGTGGTGTTATGGTAACATGGTGTAGTGTGAATGTATGTGGATGCATGGTACCATGGTGTAGTGTGAATGTACAGTATGTAGAGGTTTGGTAACATGGTGTAGTGCGAGTGTACATGATGGTATGGTAACATGGTGTAGTGTGAATGTATGTGGTGTTATGGTAACATGGTGTAGTGTGAATGTATGTGGATGCATGGTACCATGGTGTAGTGTGAATGTACAGTATGTAGAGGTTTGGTAACATGGTGTAGTGCGAGTGTACATGATGGTATGGTAACATGGCGCTGTGTTAGTGTACATGTTATGGTAACTTGGTGTAGTGTGAGCGTACATGGAGTTATAGTAACATGATGAAGTGTGAATATATGTGGTAGTATAGTAATATGGTGTAGTGTGAGTGTACACTGTGGTATGGTAACATGGTGTAGTGTGAGTGTACGTTGTGGCATGGTAACACAGTGTAGTCTGAATGTACATGGTGGTATTGTAACATGATGTAGTGTGAGTGCACATAGAGGTAAGATAACATGGTGTAGTGTAAGTGTATAATATGATGCACCATTTTACAGCTACTGAGTGTCTGTAAGGCATTTGCAAATGAAATTGTTTTTCAAAAGTGTTATAAATCCTACAGCCCTCCTCTTTCAGACAAGAGAAGGGAAAGGGAGGTGACTGTATACAGATTTCCACAAGTATGTACAGTCTGAGGAAGGGTAGAGAAAAGCAGACAACAGTTGGAAATCACATCAAGAGGAAATAAGTGCAAAAATACAACCCCTAGCAAAAATTATGGAATCACCGGCCTTGGAGGATGTTCATTCAGTTGTTTAACTTTGTAGGAAAAAAGCAGATCACAGACATGGCACAAAACTAAAGACATTTCTAATGGCAACTTTCTGGCTTTAAGAAACACTAAAAGAAATCAAGAACAAAAAATGTGGTAGTCCGTAATGGTTCCTTTTTTTAACCAAGCATAGAGGAAAAATTATGGAATCACTCAATTCTGAGGAAAAAAATATGGAATCACCCTGTAAATTTTCATAACCAAAACTAACACCTGCATCAAATTAGATCTGCTCGTTAGTCTGCACCTAAAAAGGAGTGATCACACCTTGGAGAGCTGCTGCACCAAGTGGACTGACATGAATCATGGCTCCGACATGAGAGATGTCAAATGAAACAAAGGAGAGGATTATCAAACTCTTAAAAGTGGGTAAATCATCACCCAATGTTGCAAAAGACGTTGGTTGTTCACAGTCAGTTGTGTTTAAAATCTGGTCCAAATACAAACAACATGGGAAGGTTGTTAACCCCTTAACCCCCAAGGGTGGTTTGCATGTTAATGACCGGGCCAATTTTTACAATTCTGACCACTGTCCCTTTATGAGGTTATAACTCTGGAACACTTCAACAGATCCTGATGATTCTGACATTGTTTTCTCATGACTTATTGTACTTCATGATAGTGGTAAAATTTCTTTGATATTACTTGCGTTTATTTGTGAAAAAAAAGGAAATTTGGCGAAAATTTTGCAATTTTCCAACTTTGAATTTTTATGCCCTTAAATCACAGAGATATGTCACACAAAATGCTTAATAAGTAACATTTCCCACATTTCTACTTTACATCAGCACAATTTTGGAACAAATTTTTTTTTTTCAGTTAGGAATTTATAAGGGTTAAAAGTTGACCAGAAATTTCTAATTTTTACAACACCATTTTTTTAGGGACCACATCACATTTGAAGTCACTTTGAGGGGTCTATATCAGGGGTGTCAAACTGCATTACTCGAGGGCCGCAAACAGGTCATGTTTTCAGGATTTCCTTGTATTGCACAGGTGATAATTTAATCACCTGCACAGAATGATTCCAGCACCTTGTGTAATGCAAAGGAAATCTTGAAAACACGCATGGTCTGAGGCCATCGAGGAATGCAGTTTGACACCCCTTGTCTATATGATAGAAAATGCCCAAATGTGACACATTCTAAAAACTGCACCCCTCTAGGTGCTCAAAACCACATTCAAGAAGTTTATTAACCCTTCAGGTGTTTCACAGAATTTTTTGGACTGTTTAAAAAAAAATGAACATTTAAGTTTTTTTTTTTTTTTTATTTACTTCAGCTCCAATTTGTTTTATTTTACCAAGGGTAACAGGAGAAATTGGACCCCAAAAGTTGTTGTACAATTTGTTCTGAGTATGCAGATACCCCATATGTGGGGGTAAACCACTGTTTGGGCGCATGGCAGAGCTGAGAAGCGAAGGAGCGCCATTTGACTTTTCAATGCAAAATTGACTGGAATTGAGATAGGACACCATGTCTTGTTTGGAGAGCTCCTGATGTGCCTAAACATTGAAACCCCCCACAAATTACACCATTTTGGAAAGTATGCGCCCCTATATTTAACATGGGGGATGCATGGACATGCGTTGTGCTGCGTTGTGCGACGCATGCGTTTTTTTTGCCGCAAGCGTCGGGCAAAGAAAACGCAACAAGTTGCATTTTTTTTGCGTCGAAATTTCGGCAAAAAACGACGCATGCGTCGCAAAACGCAGCGCTTTTGCGTGCGTTTTGGTGCGTTTTTATTTGCGTTGTGCGTTGCACCGCCGACGCAGCGGCGCACAACGCAAATGTGAACGTAGCCTAAGAAACTTATCTAGATGTGTGGTGAGCACTTTGACCCACCAAGTGCTTCAAAGAAGTTGATAATGCAGAGCTGTAAAAATAAAAAATCATATTTTTTTTCAAAAATGATCTTTTCGCCCCCAATTTTTTTATTTTCCCAACAGTAGCAGAAGAAATTGGACCCCAAAAGTTGTTTTGCAATTTGTCCTGAGTATGCTGATACCCCATATGTGGGGGTAAACCACTGTTTGGGCGCATTGCAGAGCTCGGAAGGGAAGGAGCGCTGTTTCACGTTTCAATGCAAAATTGACTGGAATTGAGATGGGACGCCATGTCGCGTTTGGAAAGCCCCTGATGTGCCTAAACATTAAAAACCCCCACAAGTGACACCATTTTGGAAAATAGACTCCCTAAGGAACTTATCTAGATGTGTGGTGACCACTTTGAACCCCCAAGTGTTTCACTACAGTTTATAACGCAGAGCCGTGAAAATAAAAATTCTTTTTTTTTCCACAAAAATTATTTTTCAACCCCCAGTTTTGTATTTTCCCAAGGGTGACAGTAGAAATTGGACCCCAAAAGTTGTTGTCCAATTTGTCCTGAGTACGCTGATACCCCCTATGTGGGAGAAAACTACTGTTTGGGCATATGGCAGAGCTTGGAAGGGAAGGAGCGCTGTTTAAAATGCAGACTTAGATGGAATGTTCTGCAGGTGTCACATTGCGTTTGCAGAGCCCCCCATCTACCTAAACAGTAGAAACCCCCCACAAGTGACCCCCTATTGGAAACTAGACCCCCCATGGAACTTATCTAGATGTGCTGTGAGAACTTTGAACCCCCAAGTGTTTCACTACAGTTTATAATGCAGAGCTGTGAAAATAAAAAAATCCTTTTTTTTTCACAAAAATGATTTTTTAGCCCCCCAAATTTTTATTTTCCCAAGGGTAACCAGAGAAATTGGACCCCAATAGTTGTTGTCCAATTTGTCCTGAGTATGCTGATACCCTGTCTTGATTCCAATGGCAGGGAATCACAAAAGGACAAGCACCAACGAGCTCTAGGGTGATGGAACCTGAGCTGACCGCGACCCTAAACCTGAACACACAAATAACAATAGCCGGGGAACGTGCCTACGTTGGTCCTAGACGTCTCGCACCAGCCGAAGATCTAACTTCCCCTATTAGAAGAAACACAGACCTCTCTTGCCTCCAGAGAAATACCCCACAGAAATAGCAGCCCCCCACATATAATGACGGTGAAATGAGAGGAAGGCACATACACAGTATGAAAACAGATTCAGCAAAATGAGGCCCGCTAAAACTAGATAGCAGAGGATACAAAAGTAAACTGCGCGGTCAGCAAAAAACCCTTCAAAAAAACCATCCTGTAATTACTTGAACTCATGTTCCAACTCATGGAACATGAGGAGCAATTACAGCCCACTAGAGCAACCAGCAGCAAAGAAACAATTATATGCAAGCTGGACAAGACAAAAATAAAGCAAAACGTGGAACAAGAATATCAAAAACTTAGCTTGTCCTGAAGATTACTGAAGCCAGAAGCTGAGGAAACAAAACACTCTGATAACCTTGATAGCCGGCGGGGAAATGACAAGAAAGCCCGGTTAAATAGGAAACTCCCAAATGCTAATAGAACAGGTGGACACCAGAGACAGCAGAACACAAATCACCCAGTACCATCAGTAACCACCAGAGGGAGCCCAAAAACAGAAATCACAACAGTACCCCCCCTTGAGGAGGGGTCACCGAACCCTCACGAGAACCACCAGGGCGACCAGGATGAGCCCTATGAAAAGCGCGGACCAAATCATCAGCATGAACATCAGAGGCAACCACCCAAGAATTATCCTCCTGACCATAACCCTTCCACTTGACCAAATATTGGAGTTTCCGTCTGGAAACACGAGAATCCAAGATCTTCTCCACAACATACTCCAATTCTCCCTCCACCAGCACCGGAGCAGGAGGCTCAAGCGAAGGAACAACAGGTACCTCATACCTCCGCAACAACGACCGATGGAACACATTATGAATAGCAAACGATGCCGGGAGATCCAAACGAAACGACACAGGGTTAAGAATTTCCAAGATCCTATAAGGACCGATGAACCGAGGCTTGAACTTAGGAGAAGAGACCTTCATAGAAACAAAACGAGAAGACAACCACACCAAGTCCCCAACACGAAGTCGAGGACCCACGCGGCGACGGCGATTAGCAAACTGCTGAGCCCTCTCCTGGGACAACTTCAAATTGTCCACCACATGACTCCAAATCTGATGCAACCTATCCACCACCATGTCCACTCCAGGACAATCAGAAGGCTCCACCTGACCAGAGGAAAAACGAGGATGAAACCCCGAATTACAAAAGAAAGGAGAAACCAAGGTAGCAGAACTAGCCCGATTATTAAGGGCAAACTCGGCCAGCGGCAAAAAGGTAACCCAGTCATCCTGATCAGCAGAAACAAAACACCTCAAATAAGTTTCCAAGGTCTGATTAGTTCGCTCCGTCTGGCCATTCGTCTGAGGGTGGAATGCAGACGAAAAGGACAAATCAATGCCCATCTTAGCACAGAACGTCCGCCAAAATCTAGACACAAACTGGGATCCCCTGTCAGAAACGATGTTCTCCGGAATCCCATGCAAACGAACCACGTTCTGGAAAAACAGAGGGACCAACTCAGAGGAGGAAGGCAACTTAGGCAAGGGTACAAGATGAACCATTTTAGAAAAGCGGTCACACACAACCCAGATGACAGACATTTTTTGAGAGACAGGGAGATCCGAAATAAAGTCCATGGAAATGTGCGTCCAAGGCCTCTTTGGGATAGGCAAAGGTGACAACAATCCACTGGCTCGAGAACAGCAAGGCTTAGCCCGAGCACAAACCTCACAAGACTGCACAAAAGAACGCACATCCCTCGACAAGGAAGGCCACCAAAAAGACCTGGCCACCAAGTCTCTAGTACCAAATATTCCAGGATGACCTGCCAACGCAGAAGAATGGACCTCGGAGATGACTCTACTGGTCCAACTATCCGGAACAAACAGTCTCTCAGGCGGACAACGATCAGGTTTACCCGCCTGAAACTCCTGCAAAGCACGTCGCAAGTCTGGGAAGACGGCCGACAAAATCACCCCATCCCTAAGGATACCAGTGGGCTCAGAATTTCCAGGGGAGTCAGGCACAAAACTCCTAGAAAGAGCATCCGCCTTCACATTCTTTGAACCTGGCAGGTATGAAACCACAAAATTGAAACGAGAGAAAAACAGTGACCAACGAGCCTGTCTAGGATTCAGACGCCTGGCAGACTCAAGGTAAATTAGATTTTTGTGATCAGTCAAGACCACCACACGATGTCTAGCACCCTCCAGCCAATGACGCCACTCCTCAAATGCCCACTTCATGGCCAAAAGTTCCCGATTACCCACATCATAATTCCGCTCAGCGGGCGAAAACTTCCTAGAAAAGAACGCACATGGCTTCATCACCGAGCAATCGGAGCCTCTCTGCGACAAAACCGCCCCCGCTCCAATCTCGGAAGCATCAACCTCAACCTGGAAAGGAAGCGAAACATCAGGCTGACGCAACACAGGAGCAGAAGAAAACCGGCGTTTAAGTTCCTGAAAGGCCTCCACAGCCGCAGGAGACCAATCAGCAACATCAGCACCCTTCTTAGTCAAATCCGTCAAAGGCTTAACAACACTAGAAAAATTAGTTATAAAACGACGATAGAAATTAGCAAAGCCCAAGAACTTCTGCAGACTCTTAAGAGATGCAGGCTGCGTCCAGTCACAAATAGCCCGAACCTTGACGGGATCCATCTCAATAGTAGAAGGGGAAAAAATATACCCCAAGAAAGAAATCTTCTGGATTCCAAAGAGACACTTTGAGCCCTTTACAAACAAGGAATTAGCCCGCAGGACCTGAAACACCTTCCTGACCTGCTGAACATGAGACTCCCAGTCATCAGAAAAAACCAAAATATCATCCAAATACACAATCATAAATTTATCCAGATATTCACGGAAAATATCGTGCATAAAGGACTGGAAGACTGAAGGAGCATTAGAAAGTCCGAAAGGCATTACCAAATACTCAAAATGGCCCTCAGGCGTATTAAATGCGGTTTTCCACTCATCACCTTGCTTTATTCGTATAAGATTATACGCACCCCGAAGATCAATCTTAGTGAACCATTTAGCCCCCTTAATGCGAGCAAACAAATCAGTCAACAAAGGCAAAGGATACTGATATTTTACAGTAATCTTATTCAAAAGACGATAATCTATACAAGGCCTCAAGGACCCATCTTTTTTGGCCACGAAAAAAAAACCTGCTCCCAAAGGGGACGAAGATGGACGGATATGTCCCTTTTCCAAGGACTCCTTAACATAATCCCGCATAGCAGTATGCTCTGGCACTGACAGATTGAACAAACGACCTTTAGGAAATTTACTACCAGGAATTAAATCTATAGCACAATCGCAATTCCTGTGAGGAGGAAGCGAACTGAGCTTAGGCTCCTCAAAAACATCCCGATAATCAGACAAAAATACAGGAACCTCAGAAGGAGTAGATGAAGCGATAGAAATCGGAGGTGCATCATCATGAACCCCCTGACATCCCCAGCTTAACACAGACATTGTTTTCCAGTCAAGGACTGGATTATGAGTTTGTAACCATGGCAGACCAAGTACTAGAACATCATGTAAATTATACAATACCAGGAAGCGAATCACCTCCTGATGAACGGGAGTCATACGCATGGTCACTTGTGTCCAGTACTGAGGTTTATTCATAGCCAAAGGTGTAGAGTCAATTCCCTTCAAAGGAATAGGGACTTCCAGAGGCTCAAGACTAAACCCACATCGCTTGGCAAATGACCAATCCATAAGACTCAGGGCAGCGCCTGAATCTACATAGGCATCGACGGAAATGGATGATAATGAGCAAATCAGAGTCACAGACAGAATGAACTTAGACTGTAACGTACTAATGGCAACAGACTTATCAACCTTTTTTGTGCGTTTAGAGCATGCTGATATAACATGAGCTGAATCACCACAATAAAAGCACAACCCATTTTTCCGCCTATAGTTTTGCCGTTCACTTCTAGACTGAACTCTATCACATTGCATTGTCTCAAGTGCCTGTTCAGAAGACACCGCCAAATGCTGCACAGGTTTGCGCTCCCGTAAACGCCGATCAATCTGAATAGCCATAGTCATAGACTCATTCAGACCCGTAGGCGCAGGGAACCCCACCATAACATCTTTAATGGCCTCAGAAAGGCCATCTCTGAACTTTGCAGCCAGGGCGCACTCATTCCACTGAGTAAGCACTGACCATTTCCGAAATTTTTGACAATATATTTCTGCTTCATCTTGCCCCTGAGAGAGAGCTAATAAAGCTTTTTCAGCCTGAATCTCCTGGTTAGGTTCCTCATAGAGCAAACCCAATGCCAGAAAAAACGCATCCACATTAAGCAACGCAGGATCCCCTGGTGCCAATGCAAATGCCCAATTTTGAGGGTCACCCCGCAGGAAAGATATAATAATCTTAACCTGCTGAGCAGGGTCTCCAGAAGAGCGAGATTTCAAAGAAAGGAACAGCTTGCAATTGTTCCTAAAATTCAGAAAACTAGATCTATCTCCAGCAAAGAACTCTGGAATAGGAATTCTAGGTTCAGACATAGGAGCATGTACAACAAAATCTTGTATATTTTGAACCTTAGCAGCAAGATTATTCAAGCTGGAAGCTAAACTCTGGACGTTCATGATAAACAGCTAAGGTCAGAGCCATTCAAGGATGAAGAGGAGGAAAAAAAAAAAAAAAAAATTCAGCCAGGCTGCAATTAAGGCTAGGCAGCAACCTCAGAGGAGAGGAAAAAAAAAAAAAAACTTCCTCAGACTACTTTTCCTCCTACTTCAGCCCAAACATTTTGGCCGGCTATACTGTCATGATTCCAATGGCAGGGAATCACAAAAGGACAAGCACCAACGAGCTCTAGGGTGATGGAACCTGAGCTGACCGCGACCCTAAACCTGAACACACAAATAACAATAGCCGGGGAACGTGCCTACGTTGGTCCTAGACGTCTCGCACCAGCCGAAGATCTAACTTCCCCTATTAGAAGAAACACAGACCTCTCTTGCCTCCAGAGAAGTAACCCACAGAAATAGCAGCCCCCCACATATAATGACGGTGAAATGAGAGGAAGGCACATACACAGTATGAAAACAGATTCAGCAAAATGAGGCCCGCTAAAACTAGATAGCAGAGGATACAAAAGTAAACTGCGCGGTCAGCAAAAATCCCTTCAAAAAAACCATCCTGTAATTACTTGAACTCATGTTCCAACTCATGGAACATGAGGAGCAATTACAGCCCACTAGAGCAACCAGCAGCAAAGAAACAATTATATGCAAGCTGGACAAGACAAAAATAAAGCAAAACGTGGAACAAGAAAATCAAAAACTTAGCTTGTCCTGAAGTTTACTGAAGCCAGAAGCTGAGGAAACAAAACACTCTGATAACCTTGATAGCCGGCGGGGAAATGACAAGAAAGCCCGGTTAAATAGGAAACTCCCAAATGCTAATAGAACAGGTGGACACCAGAGACAGCAGAACACAAATCACCCAGTACCATCAGTAACCACCAGAGGGAGCCCAAAAACAGAACTCACAACAATACCCCATATGTTGGGGTAAACCCCTGTTTTGGCACACGGGAGAGCTCGGAAGGGAAGGAGCACTGTTTTCCTTTTTCAACGCAGAATTGGGATCGGACGCCATGGCGCGTTTGGAGAGCCCCTGATGTGCCTAAACAGTGGAAACTCCCCAATTAAAACCGAAACCCTAACCCAAACACACCCCTAACCCTAATCCCAACCCTAACCACACCCCTAACCCTATTCCCAACCATAACCCTAACCACACCCCTAACCCTGACACACCCCTGTTATGACCTGGTGGTGAGGACAATAATGGACCTGGTGGTTAAGAGCACACGGAATGAACTGATAGTTACTAATGATACAGGACAAGCTCTGAGACGTGGGAACTCTGCTGACCGCAATCCCTAATCCTATCACACACTAGAAATAGCCATGGATTGCTCCTAACGCTCCCTATGCAACTCGACACAGCCTAAGGAACTAGCTAGCCCTAAAGATAGAAAAATAATGCCTACCTTGCCTCAGAGAAATTTCCCAAAGGAACAGGCAGCCCCCCACATATAATGACTGTGAGTTAAGATGAAAATTACAAACACAGAGATGAAATAGATTTAGCAAAGTGAGGCCCGACTTACTGAACAGACAGAGGATAGGAAAGGTAACTTTGTGGTCAGCACAAAAAACTACAAAAAGACCACGCAGAGGGCGCAAAAAGACCCTCCGCACCGACTCACGGTGCGGAGGCGCTCCCTCTGCGTCCCAGAGCTTCCAGTAAGCAAGGCAAAAATCAAAATAGCAAGCTGGACAGAAAAAATAGCAAACAGAGAAAAACAAGCAGGAACTTAGCTTCTGCTGGGAAGACAGGTCACAAGAACGATCCAGGAGCGAACTAGACCAATACTGGAACATTGACAGGTGGCATGGAGCAATGATCTAGGTGGAGTTAAATAGAGCAGCCAGCTAACAAATTAACCTAGTCACCTGTGGAAGGAACCTCCGAAGCCGCAGCCCCACTCACAAGCACCAGAGGAAGCCCATGGACAGAACCAGCCGAAGTACCATTCACGACCACAGGAGGGAGATCAACAACAGAATTCACAACACACCCCTACCCCTAATCCCAACCCTAATTCCAAACGTAAATGTAATCCAAACCCTAACTTTAGCTCCAACCCTCCAACCCTAACTTTAGCCTCAACCCTAACCCTAACTGTAGCCCTAACCCTAACTTTAGCCCCAACCCTAACCCTTACTTTAGCCCCAACCCTAACTGTAGCCCCAACCCTAACTGTAGCCCCAACCCTAACTGTAGCCCTAACCCTAACTTTAGCCCCAACCCTAACTGTAACCCTAACCCTAACTGTAACCCTAACCCTAATTGTAGCCCTAACCCTAACACTAATGGGAAAAAAAAAACAAAAAAAACATTTTTTAAATTTTATTATTTTTCCCTAACAAAGGGAGTGATGAAGCGGGTTTGATTTACTATTTATAGCAGTTTTTTAGCGGATTTTTATGATCGGCAGCTGTCACACACTAAAGACACTTTTTATTGCAAAAAATAGTTTTTGCGTGTCCACATTTTGAGAGCTAAAATTTTTCCATACTTTGGTCCACAGAATCATGTGAGGTCTTGTTTTTTGCGGGTCGAGTTGACGTTTTTGTTTGTATCATTTTCGGGAATGTGACATTTCTTGATCGCTTTTTATTCTGATTTTTGTCAGGCAGAATGAACAAAAACCAGAAATGTGTGAATTTCTTTTTTTTTTTTTGGGGGGGGGGCGTTTATACCGTTCCATGTTTGATAAAATTGATAAAGCAGTTTTATTCTTCGGGTCAGTACGATTACAGCGATACCTCATTTATATCTTTTTTTTATGCTTTGGCGCTTTTATTCCATAAAATCTATTTTATATAAAAAATAATTATTTTTGCATTGCTTTATTCTGAGTGTAACGCTCGCGTCCAGACTGATTGGCGAGGGCGTGCGGGGGTGTGGTCCCACTGGACCACAGATGAGACTTTCCTGGAAGGGGGGTAAATAAGTAGCTTCCTGGAGCCTCTGATGGTGAGGTCAGACTGGTGCGGCAGGTAGCTACCAGGTACCACTTCAGGGTGGAGTCTGACTGTGGATGCTGATCCCATCGGGGGACAAGACACAGGCAGGCACGGCTGTGACACTGGCTGACGGACGGGTACAGCAGAAGCCCTGACGGGCAGAATGGCTTGACAGAGATACAGGCAGGCAGACGGGCACGGCTGGCACTCTGGCAGACAGGCGGGTATATGGAGACAGGTAAAATTCTGTTCAGACTGGAGGGTATATGGAAACAGGTAGGGACCTGTTCGGACTGGTGAATATAAAGAGACAGGTAAAGACCTGTATGGCAAGTTGCATAACAGTGATAGAGCAAGGCCGCAAGTGCGGATGCCAAGCAGAACCACAGGAGATGGAGTTAGGAGCAGGAAGCGGAGCCAAGAACAGAAACGCAGGAAAGAGCAGAGGAGAGGATTGAGCTAAGAGCAGAGAAGAGGAAGGTGGAGCTAAAAGTAAAGAGGGAGGAGGAGAGGGAGGAGATAAGGACGGAGACGCTAGAGGCGGAGCCAAGAGCAGAGACGCTGGAGGCGGAGACGCTGGAGGCGGAGATGCTGACGGCGGAGCCAAGAGCGGAGATGCTGGAGGCGGAGCCAAGAGAAGAGATGCTGGAGGCGGAGCCAAGAGCAGAGATGCTGGAGACAGAGCCAAGAGCAGAGATGCTGGAGGCGGAGCCAAGAGCAGAGATGCTGGAGGCAGAGCCAAGAGCAGAGATGCTGGAGGCGGAGCCAAGAGCAGAGATGCTGGAGGCGGAGCCAATAGCAGAGATGCTGGAGGCGAACCCAAGAGCAGAGATGCTGGAGGCGGAGCCAAGAGCAGAGATGCTGGAGGCGGAGCAAAGAGCAGAGATGCTGGAGGCGGAGCAAAGAGCAGAGATGCTGGAGGCAGAGCCAAGAGCAGAGATGCTGGAGGCAGAGCAAAGAGCAGAGATGCTGGAGGCAGAACCAAGAGCAGAGACGCTGGAGGCGGATCCAAGAGCAGAGATGCTGGAGGTGGAGCCAAGAGCAGAGATGCTGGAGGCGGAGCCAAGAGCAGAGATGCTGGAGGTGGAGCCAAGAGCAGAGATGCTGGAGGCAGAGCCAAGAGCAGAGATGCTGGAGGTGGAGCCAAGAGCAGAGATGCTGGAGGCAGAGCCAAGAGCAGAGATGCTGGAGGTGGAGCCAAGAGCAGAGATGCTGGAGGCGGAGCCAAGAGCAGAGATGCTGGAGGTGGAGCCAAGAGCAGAGATGCTGGAGGCAGAGCCAAGAGCAGAGATGCTGGAGGTGGAGCCAAGAGCAGAGATGCTGGAGGCAGAGCCAAGAGCAGAGATGCTGGAGGCAGAGCCAAGAGCAGAGATGCTGGAGGTGGAGCCAAGAGCAGGAAGGCACAGAGTCACAGGTTGTGGTGAGCAAAGCAGAGAAGCACAGAACCACAGACAGTGGCAAGCAGAGCAGAGAGATACACACAGCAGAGTGGGAATGGCAACAACCAAAGCAGGAACAGACATAAATCAGATAACAGAAAGGAAAGGACATAGACCAGAGTTCAGACACAGAAGTAACAGAACACAGATTCAGACCAGGGTTTGATGCCCCACTGGGTGGCGAACACAGACCAGGGTACTACGCCCCACTGGGTGGCGGACACAGACAGGACCAGACACCTCAGCAGGAATGTACTAACTGAGGAAATAAGTTTGCTCAGGCGTCCTCCAATGGGTGAGGACGCCTTAAGGATCAGAGGCCTCTAGGCTATTGGCCAGAGACAGCAGCAAATGAAGAAAGGCGTTCCAGCTCCATAAAACGAGATACTTTATTGATATATAAAATCTTTGCGGTTCAATGACCGCGGGATCCTTGCGTACATGCGAATGCCCAGGTGCAGAGACACCTTAGGGAGGTGCACACAGACTGAATAAGAAACAGGAATTGCTGGTGCCGCCCCCTATGCACACAGACAGAAGTGTACACAAAGCAAACGGCCATGAAGTACACGGCATGGAGCCGGCAGCAGACAGATCTCACAGCATGGCACTGGGTGAGTGAGTTGATGTAACAGGCTGGTGGGGTATGGAAGACCATGCAGTGATGCTGGCAGGGTTGTTACACTGTGGACTATAACTTTTTTATTTTTTCGCTGATGATGCTGTATGGCGGCTCGTTTTTGCAGGACAAGATGACGTTTTCAGCGGTACCATTTTTTTAAAAGCCCTCTTTTTGATCGCGTGTTATTCCACTTTTTGTTCGGCGATATGATAATAAAGTGTAGTTTTTTGACTCGTTTTTTTTTTTTTTTTTACGGTGATCACTGAAGGGGTTAACTAGTGGGGCAATTTTATAGTTCGGGTTGTTACTTTACAGTGCACTGTGTCAGATCAGCGATCACACAGGCACTGAAGGAGGTTTGCCGGTGCCTGCTCTGAGCAGGCGCTCGCAAGCCACCTCCCTACAGTGTTCCAAGGGTTAATGTGCCAGGAGTGGTCCGTGACCGCACCTGGCACATAGTGCCAGATGTCAGCTGCGATAGTCAGCTGACACCCGGCCCCGATCGGCCTCGCTTCCCCCGTGAGCGCGGCTAATCAGTGATGACGTACTATCCCGTCGGTGGTCATACGAGCCCATACCACCTCGACGGGATAGTAGGTCAGAAAGGGGTTAAAGCCAGAAAGTTGCCTTTTGAAATGACTTTAGTTTTGTTTCATGTCTGTGATCTGCTTTTTTTCTAGAAAATTAAACAACTGAATGAACAACCTCCAAAGCTGGTGATTCCATCATTTTTCCCAGGGGTTGTAGATACTGTGTTGATATTGAAGTGACCTTAGTAATATAAAAATATATATATATAACATAGCTTTAATGCATTGAAAAGCCATGTTTTTAACCTCCTGTTTTTTTGCTATGACTGAAAGTTATTAAATTAAAATACTGAAATCTACATATCTAATTAATTGTCATCAAAATGTGTCACTGTCATTGATAAATATTTACAACATATTAAAACGACAGCCGGAATTAATTTGATCCAATTAGCACAAGAGTGACAGCACTAGTTTTTCCACCATAACAGATAACACCTGCATAGTAACAGGTTTATTATCATTTATGGATCCGCAGCTCAGGAGACATAATCATCTGTATCAACTAAAAGGTTAGCTGCTTTATCGAGGGATATTTATTGAATTACTCTGTACCTTTAAAAGGGTGTGGTCTTAGACAAATGGGTGTGGCTTTTTTGGATTTACTTTATTTTTTTACTTTAAGTGGCCTGAAACTAAAATCAAGTAAGTCAGCTTTGTACCCATCTGATTGCAAATCTGTTATATCTTTTCTTTGAAACAAATTTGATTAATAATGCAAAGTGAAAAGGGGCATGGAATAATGTGACAACCAAGTCCATAATCACTTATGTGCTGCCTGCATGGTACTAGTGCTGCTATGTGTCACCCTGTCACGGATCCCTTACTCCGTGGTGTCACTAATTTGTCATGTATCTGCTCTCAGCATGTGACTTGGGGTTTTGCCTGCAAATGTTAATGTATCTCCCCACTCTCAGTCCAGCATTCAACCTCTGTCCTATGCTGTAATGGGAGCATAATTCACACACCGACCTAGGCCACACACCCGCTCATACACGCTGCCACCACTTATTGAACACACGGGCGATGAGTCCCGGAAATATTAATAATATTGTCTACCACTCATAAGGCTCACACACCTTAGGCTATGGATTCTTTTAGAACATTCGCCTTGCATTCAACTTGTTAAAGTTTTATACTTTAATACAAAAAAGGTTCAGTGCTTACAGTAGGAAAAAGGTATAAAAATATGATAATAAAAAGACATACAACTTATGCAAAACAGTATAAAAATAAACAGGAGAAAACTTACAGAAATCATCTAACTGGTAGTTTGCTTTCAGCTCCCTGGGGGGGAGGGGGTGTGAATGGAGTTGGTGGAACACATCAGCGTCTCAGGCTGCCTTTATATGTGAAAACCATTCTCTGTATACAGCCCTAATTTATAGCTTTGGTCTAAAGGTCAGGTTTATAGACCAACCCCTCAGATTAATATCGTAATTGCTTGTTTTTTTTGATTGGACCACGGTCGCGCCCCCAATTAATATATTATTTTCTCTTGAGATCCTTTGGGTAAGAGTTCTCACAGAGATACTATCAGGCCGTAATTGACATCTCTCTTCCAAGAGCTAGGAGGTGTCAAATGTTACCTTTCTTCTTGGCTTCCAGCAGGACCTCCCGTTGAGATTGGAGACAGAAGTCCACTTGTCTCAGAGAAATACATATTAACACCTGAGTGTGACCTGCAGCTTTCGAGACAGATGTTACATTGTGACACAATAAATCTATACATAGTCCACTGCACACATATAGTGTGTGTGTATATATATATATATATATATATATATATACACACACACATATATTTCACCACACACCCTAAGACTCTTTAAATTGAAAAAAATTTGAGTAATAATGCAGGTTAAGATGGCGATTGGGGTGATGTGACCACTACCAAGCTGGTGTTCCCCTTCTCGGCAGCCAGTAACACGTCTGTTCCACACACACTTGTGTCTCATGAGACTGATGACTTGTCCAACTTTTTAAGGGGGTAGTGTTATAGAAAGAGGCATTTATTCTGTAATTTATTTTTTTTTTCTGACATATCTGAAGTCACTTAATTGTATACAAGACCAATTCCAAGGATTTTTTATGCTTCTTTCTAATAATCTGATTAATAACGTATGATGAAATGGGGAATTTTGATATGTCTGCTGCAGAACTGGATTTCCCATTCTGTTCTGCCAGCAAAGTGCCAGTTCTTAGTGGAGTAACTTGAACCTTATGGGCCACAATGTAAAATTTGTAACAGGGTCTCTATCACAAAATTTGTTATGGGCCCCATAAACTCCAGTACCCATGAGTGACTGTAATCCATGAACACTCTATATTAGGCCCACTCCAAGATCTACTTTGGGTTAAACACTTGAGTCTCATGAGACTGATGGTCTGGTTTTATTCAAACAGGGGTTTACTCCACTTCTTACTGTTCTACTAAACAAAACCCAAAATTGGTCAAACATTTTTGTTAAAGGGTGTGGTGTTATAGAAATAGGCAAGGTTTTTCTGAAAGGAAGACACATTTAGTCTGTGTTTTCTTACTACCAGGCAAAAACTAAGGTCAGTAAATTGTATACATGAGAAATTCCAAGTCTATTATCTTCTCGTTATAAAAAAATCAGAATAATAAGACAGGTTGAGATAAGGGAATGGCGGGGGGGGCGTGGCCTGGAGCTGCTGAGGAGCAGACGTGTGATCCCTGAGCTCCTGCGAATAACTGCTCTTAATCCCCATACATCGCCGCCAGAAGCAATTATATCGCATATCCCTTGTCAGAATCTTGCCCATGACCTCATTGGGGTCATCCTGACTCCAAATAAGTGACTCTTTCCCATCCGTTTTGGGTTAATCAACCCTTGGAAGATTTGGGCCTACAGGACGCGTGGCGGAGCCCTCCCGCCCTCAGAGCGCCGATCCCAGCACAGCCTGACAGGCGGCCAGAAAAGGGAGGCGGCTTTCCCCCCCGAGAGCGGACTGAAGCCTCCTGAGACGGGATAGAGGCTGAGTGACCCCGCGTGTGAGTACCGCCGGAGCCGACAAATACCAAGGCGCCGTGACGTCGCGGTTCCCCGATTGCTAACGGCACGTCTCATCATCCTCCGGGGGGCGACGGGTGACTTCCGCTGGTGGGCTGTGCCGCATCGCCGCCCGGAGATTCCCCTGAGTGGAGGATCCACTGAAGGGGCGGGCGCCGGCGGGAGGTGACCGACGGACGGTCCACAGATCGCTGCGTGCTGACGGGCCGGATCTTCTCTGCCCTCTGGAGTGGCTGCTGCGACGCTTGCACCATATAAGCGGAGAGGTCCCCCTGCGGCAGGAGATCCTGAGAAGGAGGCGGAGAGGCCGTACGCCGGCGGAGGCTCACCGGCAAGTACATCAAAAGCCCCATTTGAGCAGCGGGGTCGGTGGGGGCGGACTGGCAGTGGGGGGTCGCAGTACGGAGGTGGGAGCCAAAGTGTGCCTGGTCTCCTATTCACGCCGCTGCGGCGCTGCTGCGGCTCTGTCCTCACTCCACTCTCCCTAATTATTGCTAAGAGGGATTTACCGCTCTGATATACCGCAAAAGCGGTGCTCCACGGGCACAACCCACAGAAGACCTCCAGAGGCAGAAGACTTGTAGGGGCTCATCACCCCTTTAACACTACGCTCTGCACACCTTCCTCACTGGCGGCGCGGTGCTGCACCCATCAGAAGGCACAATAGTCTAAGGAGATTCATTATAAAGACTTAACACCCCCTGATCGGTGAAGGGGTGGTGCCCATATAACAAAGCTTGTTTTTTCAGCCTCAAAGGGCCTGGATACGGAAACACTCTCACCACTTCACCCCCCCCCCCCCAAATCGAGCTCCAATACTAAAAGAAAAAAATTCCACCCACATAAATCACTTTGTGGGGCTATGTAAGACATAAACCAGCCATAGGGGGTCTATGAGGGGAGTCAGAAATTTTTTTTTTTTACTGTAACCTGCACGGCGTACCTACAATGGTCAAAACTTCCAATAAACAGACCAGATCTAGCTCTAAATCCATCAGGCCGGGGTCTCAACCAGACATGGATAAATTCCTGAAAAAGCAGGGAAACCCCACGAACACTCCAAAATCCTCCCGCCATCTTGAAGCAGCACAAGAGGACAACACGGAGTCTGAGTTCGATAGTGAGGGAGAGTCTGAAGATCTAGATAAGGGACCCCAAGTCACTAGGTCTTTTATTAAACGAATACTGGAAAAAGCACTCGACCCTCTGGGGAAAGACCTTGCAGCCATAAAACATGATCTCAATCATTTAGGCCACAGGATTGAATCTGTTGAATCTACCCAAACAGAGATTATTCAAAATGCCAACTCTTCTGTCAACTGTCATAAGCAACAGGAAGATCATATTAACCGAATTTACACTATCCTTGAGGATCACGAGAATAGAGAGAGAAGAAACAACCTTCGGCTGAAGGGTATCCCGGAATCGGTCTTGCCAGATGCTCTTTCATCTACAGCTACTGAACTCTTCCGATCCATCATGACCACCACTGACCCAACAGATTTGGAGATGGTGAGAATTCATAGAGCCTTGAGACCTAAGCCGAAACCTGATGAACCTCCTCAAGATGTGCTCTGCCGCTTCCTAGACTTTAGAACCAGAGACCTCATCTTAAAAAGGGCAAGGGAGACCGATCAAATTATCCACGATGGTAAATCAATCCAAATTTTCCAGGATCTTTCGGCCTCTACTCTATACAAACGCCGTCTCTTAAGGCCTCTCACATCAATACTCCAGCAGAAGCGTTACCCCTATCGCTGGTTGTTTCCTTTTGGCCTGTCTATATCAGCCAAGGACAAGAGACTTCTTGTAAGATCTTCATCAGATGTCAAAGAGGTCTGCAAAGAATTGGAGATCCACCTCGACCAGTACCCGACCCTGGAGACATCATGTGATGCTAAACCCCTGAAGCACCTCCCGCTTCCGTCTCCGTGGCAGACCTCACCATCTTCAAGATCCTCGCGTGCAAAGCAAAGATTGACCAAATCATCATCTCCAAGAGTTGACGCGGGTGATCCGGGAGACTGATGAACCATATGGGATCACTCCCCCTGAATAATCTGATTATTTAGACTCTCGTCTTATAACATCTCTCTTGCTGTTTGAGCCTCGGAGCTCTAATATCTGACCGTTGTGTTGTATAGTTGTGTAGAAATGCTTTCTTTAACACCTGCAGATCGTACTACAGTGTTCTTCTTTTCTCTTCTTTTGGTTATCAGGTGTTGTTCTTTCTGGCTCTCCTCTCCCCTCCCCTATCCCCTTAGATAGTTCTGTCTAAATGAGTTTGTTTCAAATAATAATTCTTGTGTCTCTTATCTTTCGTTGTTGGAATCTTCTCTCTCCTCCTCCCCCCCTTCCTTCTTCTTCCCAGGCCTGGCGAAATACTTCCCTTGTCATAGGATTTTCCTTCTCCTACAACAGAAATGACATCAAACCGTAAGTCTTTCCAGGTTATATCCCATAATACACATGGCTTTAATTCTCCAATCCCCAGGTCGCAAACTCTAAAATTATTTAAAAAATCAGGATACGACATCTTGCTACTACAAGAAACCCACTTTATTTCAGATAAAACCCCGTCATTTGAGAAGTGTTTCTTTGATAAATGGTACCACGCTAGCTCCCCCCAAAAAGGTTCTAGAGGTGTCTCTATAGCTCTTGCTAAAGACATCCCCTTCCTGCTCACTGGGAGCTTGCACGACCCTGATGGTCGTTATGTATTTGTCAAAGGCCTGATAGCGGGAAACATGGTGACCCTTTGTAGCCTTTATGCTCCAAACAGACATCACTTCACGTGGCTGCGCAAGACTTTGTTCAAACTCCGCTCTTTCCAAGAAAGCGTAGTTGTCCTGGGGGGGGACTTAAATATAGCACTGGACCCCCTCCTGGACACATCAACAAAAAAGAGCTCCATATCTTTAATAGACCTGGCCAGGCTAAAGTCTCTCTTGCACTCTCTGGAACTAATTGATGTATGGAGATACCACCACCCCTCAGACACGGACTTCACCTTCTATTCCCACCCACACAAATCCTACCACCGCTTGGACTACATACTAGCGTCTAGATCGGTCTTGCCCAATACCCTTAAATCTGATATAATCCCGTCACTTCATTCTGACCACTCTATAGTGCTACTGAATCTCGAATTTCATAAGCCTTACTCCTACTTTAGAACTTGGCGGCTCAATGAATCACTACTACAACAAGAAAACATTAAAGCTCGTAAACGGGTTTCGCTCCAAGAATATTTTACCACAAACTCTGACCCAGATATAAGCCCCACAATTTTTTGGGAAGCACACAAGGCCACAATAAGAGGTGTATTCATATCAATAGCCTCCTTTTTAAATAAGCAAAGGAAGCAGGTAATAGAATCCCTTTATAGTGACATAGTCGCCCTAGATGCTCTTCACAAAAAAGAACTAACACAAGAAACACTCACCCTACTTACAGAAAAAAGACAATCTCTTAAAGATTTACTAAATAAGCAATCTTCCAGACAATATATTTCCTGGAAAAACAGAATCTTTGCCCATGGCGACAAGGCCTCTAAGCTTATGATCTCCCTGATTAAAAAACTCCAAGCCCGTACCTTTATCCACCAAATTAAAACTAAATCTGGTCTTGTTACCCAACAATATAATCAGATTATAGACACTTTCTTATCCTTCTATACAAACCTTTATCAATTACGCCAAAATGACTCAGCCGAGGATAACATCCAACAGAGACTTGCTTCTAAAGCCTTCCTTGCCTCCTTACGCCTCCCCAAGCTATCAAGTCTCCAACAGGAGAACCTACTCAAACCTTTCAGCTTACCAGAACTCCAGTCCATCCTGTCGAAGTGTTCCAAAGGGAAGTCCCCCGGGCCCGACGGGTTCACGAAGTCATACTACAAAGCTTTCGCAAATGAGCTAGGTCCACATTTATTAAACATGTGCAATGCGGTCTTGAAAGGGAAGCCATTCCCCCCACAGTCTTTAGAAGCTCACATTTCTCTTATTCACAAAGAGGGGAAAGACCCGGAATGTTGTGGGAGCTACAGACCAATTTCTCTGCTGAATGTGGACCTGAAAATTTACGCAGGTCTTGTAGCTAGGAGGATGGGTGAGATACTGCCAGACCTTATTTCCTACAACCAGACAGGTTTTGTGGTTGGGAGGGAAGGGAAGGACAACACAAGTAGAATCTTACAACTGATCCAATATGCAAAAATTAATAAAACACCACTGGTTCTGATAGGAACGGATGCAGAGAAGGCCTTTGACAGGGTGGACTGGATATATTTATATGAAACACTTATTAGATTTGGAATACCTGAGCAATTGGCTGGTGCCATCTTTCAAATGTACACCTGCCCCTCGGCCCGACTAAAAATTAATAATATGCTATCGGAACCTTTCCAGATACGAAACGGCACGAGGCAGGGATGCCCTTTGTCCCCCCTCCTATACGTGCTTGCTATGGAGCCTTTGATTCAAAGTATCCAACAAGACGCAGAAATTAAGGGAATCCAAATAGGTGGCTCCCATCACAAATCCACAGCTTTTGCTGATGACCTTCTGGTATTTCTATCGGAACCTCAAAGAGGGATCCCTGCCTTTGTCCGCCTATTAGACGCCTATGGAAAGGTTTCCAACTTTAAAGTGAATCCGTCTAAATCCGAGGCGATTAGCCTAAATATATCTCAGCCTACAGTAAATAATCTGAAGCTACTTTACCCATTTAATTGGCCTCCTAAATTTATAACAAATTTGGGTATTAAAATTGGAAGATCCGCAGGCGAACTACTTGACCTCAACATTACACCTATGCTAAATAAAGCTATCTCAATTGTCCGTTCTTGGAAAGCTCCTTTCTTATCTTGGATGGGTAGGAAAAACCTATTAAAAAGCATAATACTCCCCAAATTTCTATATCTCTTCCAGATGCTTCCCATTCATGTCCCTAACCACTATCTATCAAATATTAACTCTTTCTTTATTAACTACATATGGAACAACAAACGCCCTCGAATTAACACCAGAACACTTACTCTCCCCAGATCTCAGGGCGGGATGGGGGTTCCAGACATCTTTAAATATTATAGAGCTGCAATGATGTCTAGGATAGTGGACTGGATCAGAAACCCACCCAGTAAACTTTGGCTATCTATAGAGGATCACTTGGCGCCCGCCCCCCTGAGATCTATGGCTCTTCTACATGATTACATTAAGTTACCTTGCCTAGTCACGAATGAAATCACCCTGGCAACGCTCAAACTATGGAGGACAGAATTCCCCAAGGCCACCCCCCCCTTTCCCCAATACTAACATTACAAGATATAACTGGCCACATTCCCCTTAGACTGCCTAAAGTCCCCGACGCTGCACCGCTGGACTCGGTGGACTTTCCAATATCGATAGATCAAGTGTTTTCAGGTGGTTCTTTGATGACTCTCTCGGAACTCCAAGCTCTTAAACCCCATCTCAACTTCTCCTTTCTTCATATTAATAGGATCAGAGATTATTGTCTTAAATATAAGGTACAGCTTGCCTTACCTCGTCCGACCTCTCACTTCGAACAACTTTGTGCCCAACGCAAACAACCACAAAAAGTCTTATCCAAATTATATAACTCTCTAGTCATGGGAAAAGATGACATTAGGAGAGCTTATATTGGACTCTGGGAAAGGGACTTGAGTGTTCATTTTACACCAGATCAAATTGCCTCTATATATAAGCGGTCCCATGGCCCCTCCCAATGTGTGAAAATCCAAGAAAACTCTTATAAAATCGTAACTCGGTGGTATCGAACACCAACTCAATTGCACCAATGGCATCCTTCCGCCTCAAACGAATGCTGGAGATGCAATGCAGACTTAGGCACATATTTTCACACGTGGTGGACCTGCCCAGTGATCACGACTTTCTGGCAAATGGTTGGTAGCATAATTGAGGAGGTCCTTAGCCGACCCCCCCAGATGAAACCCCAATCTGCTCTTCTTAACCTACCCTTACGGGCCAGAGAATCCCCCAGCCTCCAAATTGGCTAACAACATTATAGCCGCCAGCAGATACTTAATTCCTACTTGTTGGAAGTCAACCCAAACCCCTTCCAAAAAACAAGTTCTAGAAAAAACTGATCTATTGTTCCACACAGCCGAGTTGGTAGCCAGCACGCAAGAATCATTACTCTCCTTTCGCAAGACATGGGAACCCTGGATTCAATTTAGATCCAACTCTAAGTTTATACTAGAAATTTCTGAAGACTGCTCAGATAATTAAAATTACCTTATCTTACCCTTTGTTTTTATTTCTGCTTCGCCGGGCCGCCACCGCTCCCCCCTCCTTCCCCCCCCCCTCCCTCCCCATCATCCCCCCCCCTTTTTTTTTGTTTTTTTGTTTGTCTCTCTCTGTTTGTCTCTCTCTGCTGTCCTCCTCTTTGAGGACCTTGATTGATTCACCTATATCATCGTTAATCCAACTGGTTATTTCAGGAAAACTAATCAATTTTTCGAATACTACTGATTCTCTAAACTTCTGGACTTGTAATTGTTGTTATGGCTCCTTAAAGAGGACTCTAGTTCTTTTCTTTTCTCTCTCTTCATGCCACTCTATGCATCAAAAGTTGTAGTCCTAAATTGCAATGATTGAGATTATTGTATTTTCACTGTTCTTGTTACCTTTTACATAATAAAAAGAATGTTGAAAGAAAGAAAGAGATAAGGGAATGGCATGATGTGACTGCTGGCCAGCTAGCTGTCACCTTCTACTTTGCCAGCTTAGTTAAGGTACCGTCACACATAACGATATCGTTAACGATATCGTTGCTTGTTGTGACATAGCAACGATATCGTTAACAAAATCGTTATGTGTGACAGCGACCAACGATCAGGCCCCTGCTGGGAGATCGTTGGTCGCTGGGGAAAGTCCAGGACTTTATTTCGTCGCTAGATCTCCCGCTGACATCGCTGAATCGGCGTGTGTGACGCCGATTCAGCGATGTCTTCACTGGTAACCAGGGTAAACATCGGGTTACTAAGCGCAGGGCTGCGCTTAGTAACCCGATGTTTACCCTGGTTACCATTGTAAAAGTAAAAAAAAAACACTACATACTTACATTCCGGTGTCTGGTCACGTCCCTCGCCTTCAGCTTCCCGCACTGTCAGCGCCGGCCGGCCGTAAAGCAAAGCACAGCGGTGACGTCACCGCTGTGCTTTACGGCCGGCGCTCAGTCAGTGCGAGAAGCTGAATGCGAGGGACGTGACCAGACACCGGAATGTAAGTATGTAGTGTTTTTTTTTTTACTTTTACAATGGTAACCAGGGTTAACATCGGGTTACTAAGCGCGGCCCTGCACTTAGTAACCCGATGTTTACCTTGGTTACCCGGGGACTTCGGCATCGTTGGTCGCTGGAGAGCTGTCTGTGTGACAGCTCTCCAGCGACCAAACAGCGACGCTGCAGCAATCGACATCGTTGTCTAGATCGCTGCAGCGTCGCTTAATGTGACGGTACCTTTAGAGTTAAACATCTGAGTCTGAGACTGATTATTATTCAAACACGTGTTCCCTCTTTTTCTTACTGTCTTTTAATCAGATTTTTTGTAAAAACATACATTTGTTCAAAATTTTAATTTAAAGGGTGGGTGTTATAAAAATATGTAGAACTTTTCTAGATGGAAGACACATTTATTCTCTATCAATCTCTAATACATTTGAACAATTTTGAGTCTACTCTCTTTTCTTAGAAAAAAATCTGATTATTATGCAGATTGAGATAGGGAATGGAATGATGTAAGTGCTACCAAACTTGTTATCCTATCTTCAGTCCTCCTCAGTCCTCTTTAGTCTGTTCCCCTCCTCAGTCCTCCTTAGTCTGTTCCCCCCTCAGTCCTCCTTAGTTTGTTCCCCTCCTCAGTCTGTTCCCCTCCTCAGTTCTCCTTAGTCTGTTCCCCCTCAGTCCTCCTTAGTCTGTTACCATCCTCAGTCCTCCTCAGTCCTCCTTAGTCTGTTCCCCTCCTCAGTCCTCCTTAGTCTGTTTCCATCCTCAGTCCTCCTCAGTCTGTTCCCCTCCTCAGTCCTCCTTAGGCTGCCGTCACACTCGCAGTATTTGGTCAGTATTTTACATCAGTATTTGTAAGTCAAAACCAGGAGTGGGTGATAAATGCAGAAGTGGTGCATATGTTTCTATTATACTTTTCCTCTAATTGTTCCACCCCTGGTTTTGGCTTACAAATACTGATGCAAAATACTGACCAAATACTGCTAGTGTGACGGCAGCCTTAGTCTGTTCCCCTCCTCAGTCCTCTTTAGTCTGTTTCCATCCTCAGTCCTCCTCAGTCTGTTCCCCTCCTCAGTCCTCCTAAGTCTGTTCCCCTCCTCAGTCCTCCTTAGTCTGTTTCCATCCTCAGTCCTCCTCAGTCTGTTCCCCTCCTCAGTCCTCCTTAGTCTGTTCCCCTCCTCAGTCCTCCTTAGTCTGTTTCCATCCTCAGTCCTCCTTAGTCTGTTCCCCTCCTCAGTCCTCAGTCTGTTCTCCTCCTCAGTCCTCCTTAGTCTGTTCCCCTCCTCAGTCCTCCTTAGTCTGTTCCCCTCCTCAGTCCTCCTTAGTCTGTTCCCCTCTTCAGTCCTCCTTAGTCTGTTCCCCTCCTCAGTCCTCCTTAGTCTGTTCCCCTCCTCAGTCCTCCTTAGTCTGTTCCCCTCTTCAGTCCTCCTTAGTCTGTTCCCCTCCTCAGTCCTCCTTAGTCTGTTCCCCTCTTCAGTCCTCCTTAGTCTGTTCCCCTCCTCAGTCCTCCTTAGTCTGTTCCCCTCCTCAGTCCTCCTTAGTCTGTTCCCCTCCTCAGTCCTCCTTAGTCTGTTCCCCTCTTCAGTCCTCCTTAGTCTGTTCCCCTCCTCAGTCCTCCTTAGTCTGTTCCCCTTTTCAGTCCTCCTTAGTCTGTTCCCCTCCTCAGTCCTCCTTAGTCTGTTCCCATCCTCAGTCCTCCATAGTCTGTTCCCCTCCTCAGTCCTCCTTAGTCTGTTAATATCCTCAGTCCTCCTCAGTCTGTTCTCCTTAATCCACCTTAGTCTGTTCCCCTCCTCAGTCTGTTCCCCTCCTCAGTCCTCCTTAGTCTGTTCCCCTCCTCAGTTCTCCTTAGTCTGTTACCATCCTCAGTCCTCCTCAGTCTGTTCCCCTCCTCAGTCCTCCTGTCTGTTACCATCCTCAGTCTGTTCCCCTCCTCAGTCCTCCTTAGTCTGTTACCATCATCAGTCCTCCTTAGTCTGTTCCCCTCCTCAGTCCTCCTTAGTCTGTTTCCCTCCTCAGTCCTCCTCAGTCTGTTCCCCTCCTCAGTCCTCCTTACTCTGTTCCCCTCCTCAGTCCTCCTTAGTGTGTTCCCCTCCTCAGTCCTTCTTAGTCTGTTACCATCCTCAGTCCTTCTTAGTCTGTTACCATCCTCAGTCCTCCTTAGTCTGTTACCATCCTCAGTCCTCCTCAGTCCTCCTTAATCTGTTCCCCTCCTCAGTCCTTCTTAGTCTGTTACCGTCCTCAGTCCTCCTCAGTCTGTTCCCGTCCTCAGTCCTCCTTAGTTCAAGATGGAAAAGATGATCACAAGGCCATTATTGTAATATCAAAAGAAGAAAATTTTTATTATAAATTTGAGAATAGAGTCCGAAACGCGCGTCGTGCGGACGCTCTGTTGCAGGTATCAGCGGCATTTCCAACACGGTTTCTTTAAGGTAATTAACCTAAGTGACACTATTTAGCATGGTTTCATAGGGTGTCACATTACCCATAGGATTGCAAGGTGAAGCCATGGGTGGGCATTTACAGGGACAAACAATGTGTCAGTTATATGGGAGTGTCCTCTATTCACTTGAGTAACACTCTACAACTATAGTGATTGATTGTTATTTTATTTCCTGTACCATATATTATTAGCCACCCACCAAGATATTTATCTATATATGTGGTAGCTGTCTGTCACTTGAAACTGTGCGTTGATTATGGGTGATTTTGTTAAATGGGTTTGTCTGTCTTTCCCAACCTTGGTAATATGGTTTTAAATGTTTTTTTTCTAATAAAAATTTTCTTCTTTTGATATTACAATAATGGCCTTGTGATCATCTTTTCCGTCTTGAACTATGTAGTAGTTGATGATAGGCTGTAGGAGTCCTATTGATTTCATGATAATATATATATATATATATATATATATATATATACAGTGGGGCAAAAAAGTATTTAGTCAGTCAGCAATAGTGCAAGTTCCACCACTTAAAAAGATGAGAGGCGTCTGTAATTTACATCATAGGTAGACCTCAACTATGGGAGACAAACTGAGAAAAAAAAATCCACAAAATCACATTGTCTGTTTTTTTAACATTTTATTTGCATATTATGGTGGAAAATAAGTATTTGGTCAGAAACAAAATTTCATCTCAATACTTTGTAATATATCCTTTGTTGGCAATGACAGAGGTCAAACGTTTTCTGTAAGTCTTCACAAGGTTGCCACACACTGTTGTTGGTATGTTGGCCCATTCCTCCATGCAGATCTCCTCTAGAGCAGTGATGTTTTTGGCTTTTCGCTTGGCAACACGGACTTTCAACTCCCTCCAAAGGTTTTCTATAGGGTTGAGATCTGGAGACTGGCTAGGCCACTCCAGGACCTTGAAATGCTTCTTACGAAGCCACTCCTTCCTTGCCCTGGCGGTGTGCTTTGGATCATTGTCATGTTGAAAGACCCAGCCACGTTTCATCTTCAATGCCCTTGCTGATGGAAGGAGGTTTGCACTCAAAATCTCACGATACATGGCCCCATTCATTCTTTCATGTACCCGGATCAGTCGTCCTGGCCCCTTTGCAGAGAAACAGCCCCAAAGCATGATGTTTCCACCACCATGCTTTACAGTAGGTATGGTGTTTGATGGATGCAACTCAGTATTCTTTTTCCTCCAAACACGACAAGTTGTGTTTCTACCAAACAGTTCCCGTTTGGTTTCATCAGACCATAGGACATTCTCCCAAAACTCCTCTGGATCATCCAAATGCTCTCTTGCAAACTTCAGACGGGCCCGGACATGTACTGGCTTAAGCAGTGGGACACGTCTGGCACTGCAGGATCTGAGTCAGGGCCGGCGTCAGCACCCGGCACAGCGGGCAAATGCCGGGGCCTTGGGAAGAAAGGGGGGCCCACTAGCAGCTGGGAGAGCAGAGCAGGAGATAACATGCTCTCTCCGCCCACAAAGTCACTGCTGGCTGCGTTCTCTTAACCCCTATGTGCCAGCTCTGACACAAGCATCTTCTCACTCAGTCAGTGCAGCCAGGCAGGCACACATAGGGGTTAAGAGAAGGCAGCCAGCGTGACTGTTTGTGGGCGGAGAGAGCAGTTCTCTGCTCTGGCCCCTGGCTGGCTGCAGACAGTGCTGCTGAGCTGAACTTATCAGGAAGATTCCTGAGGAGCTAGTCCTACCAGAGTGCAAAGGTATCCAGCAATAATTGCAGTTGGTCCTGTGGCTCAGTCTGCTGCTGTCTGTCTCTGCTGCCTAAAAATGTGGGTGATGTCTGGAGGAGCAGCTGGTGGGGTGCAGCCTGCAGCCACCCAGCTCTCCCAGAACCCCAGAATACATGCATGCTGCACCAAACCTGCACCAGTGGGGTAGGAAGAAGCTTAACCCCTTCCCATCTGTATGAAGGTTATTGCTAAACCTTAAATATAACAAACTGACCCGCATAAATGGGGTTAACCAGATGCCAGGAGGAAGGGGAGCTGCTGCCATGTGGGCTGTACGTTGGGGCCCCGTGGCCCCAGGCTGGTGACTGGAGGGACTGTGCCCAGTGCTGGCATGTGGGTGATTTCTGCTCCGGAGTCTCAGCTTCTCTCCTCCAGGTCACACTGTGCAGTCACAGCAACATTGGTTGTGTCTGTCCAGGTCCCAGCAGCTGCCACTGCTCCCACCAAGGACATGGCATCACTTAACCCTTCCCCTGCAGCCACCGGCAACAAATCCACATTATTCCTTGATTAAATCAGGTTCCAACCCAATAGAGGAGCAGACATTTCCTGCTGCCATTAGGGTCCGGGAGGGGGTGACATTGGCTGCCCTGCTACTCTGTAGTGGGGGGTGACAAGTGTAACATGGGGTAACGATGAAGGAGAAATGCACAGGATAATAGTGAGAGCGACAGAGGGCAGTGTATGGTATGGAGCAGTCACGGGTGGGCTGCAGGATCCCCCCATACTGTACATGATTGCTCGGGACAGGGAGGCGTTTAATGAGCTTCTAATGACGGGGCACTAATTGGTTCATTAGGGTTTGTGGAAAGGATTCAGCATCAGGTCCCTCATTAATGCCCGAGCGATGTTACTTTGTAGCACAGATCTGTTAGGGCCGCAAAACCAAACAACGTTGTTTATGTAGAAAAGTCTTTGTTTCATAGAAAAACTCAAAACAGAAAAGATTTTCTGATACAACAACGCCCTGCTCACGACACTGCACAGCACCTCTCCTGTATATATACACTGCACAGCACCTTTCCCCCTGTATATATACACTGCACAGCACCTTTCCTCCTATATGTATACATTGCACAGCACCTCTCCTGTATATATACACTGCACAGCACCTTTCCTCCTGTATATATACACTGCACAGTACCACTCCTCCTGTCCTGTATATATACACTGCAGAATTTACAATAGCTGTCACTCATGTAAGAAGTGAAATCTGGCATTGTACTATACATTTCTCTGCCGTATCTGTGCATCATAAATCGGGTATGTGTTAAAGGGGGGGGGCCCACTGAGACTCTTTCGCCCGGGGCCCTCAAAAACCTGGAGCCGGCCCTGATCTGAGTCCATGGTGGCGTAGTGTGTTACTTATGGTAGGCCTTGTTACATTGGTCCCAGCTCTCTGCAGTTCATTCACTAGGTCCCCCCGCGTGGTTCTGGGATTTTTGCTCACCGTTCTTGTGATCATTCTGACCCCACGGGGTGGGATTTTGCGTGGAGCCCTAGATCGAGGGAGATTATCAGTGGTCTTGTATGTCTTCCATTTTCTAATTATTGCTCCCATTGTTGATTTCTTCACTCCAAGCTGGTTGGCTATTGCAGATTCAGTCTTCCCAGCCTGGTGCAGGGCTACAATTTTGTTTCTGGTGTCCTTTGACAGCTCTTTTGTCTTCACCATAGTGGAATTTGGAGTCAGACTGTTTGAGGGTGTGCACAGGTGTCTTTTTATACTGATAACAAGTTTAAACAGGTGCCATTACTACAGGTAATGAGTGGAGGAAAGAGGAGACTCTTAAAGAAGAAGTTACAGGTCTGTGAGAGCCAGAAATCTTGATTGTTTGTTTCTGACCAAATACTTATTTTCCACCATAATATGCAAATAAAATGTTAAAAAAACAGACAATGTGATTTCCTGGATTTTTTTTTCTCAGTTTGTCTCCCATAGTTGAGGTCTACCTATGATGTAAATTACAGACGCCTCTCATCTTTTTAAGTGGTGGAACTTGCACTATTGCTGACTGACTAAATACTTTTTTGCCCCACTGTATATAGATATGGAAAATCTTTAAATTAATCTCTTTACCATGGTTGTTTGTCATACTTGTTTATACTCAGTCCTCCTTAGTCTGTCCTACTCAGTCCTCCTTAATCTCTTACCATCCTCAGTCCTCCTTAGTCTGTTCCCCTCCTCAGTCCTCCTTAGTCTGTTCCCCTCCTCAGTCCTCCTTAGTCTGTTCCCCTCCTCAGTCCTCCTTAGTCTGTTAACATCCTCAGTCCTCCTTAGTCTGTTCTCCTCCTCAGTCCTCCTTAGTCTGTTCCCCTCCTCAGTCCTCCTTAGTCTGTTCCCCTCCTCAGTCCTCCTTAGTCTGTTACCATCCTCAGTCCTCCTCAGTCTGTTACCATCCTCAGTCCTCCTCAGTCTGTTCTCTTCCTCGGTCCTCCTTAGTCTGTTTCCCTCCTCATTCCTCCTTAGTCTGTTCCCCTCCTCAGTCCTCCTTAGTCTGTTCCCCTCCTCAGTCCTCCTCGGTTCTCCTTAGTCTGTTCCCCTCCTCAGTCCTCCTGGGCACTCCTTAGTCTGTTCCCTTTCTCAGTCCTCCTTGGTCCTCCTTAGTCTGTTCCCCTCCTCAGTACTCCTTAGGCATCTTTTCCATGTCCTGATATTTCCGGTACTGGAAAAACCGGTATAGGAGATATTCGTGTCCATGTGTGTAATACTTGTGGTACACATGTGGCAACCATGTGCCACATCAGTACCACATGGACGGCCGCTGGGGAAGAAGCGTTACAGTAAGCGCTGTTCCCCGGCGGCAGGTGCTGAAGACGGCTCTCATCATCTTCCTCTGTTCACGCCGATCGCCGGCAGAGCAGGGGAGAATGATAAGAGCCGTCTTCAGCACCTGCCGCCAGGGAACAACCCTTACTGTAATGCATCTTCTCTGCTGCCGATGCGTGTCACACGAATGACATCAATTTGTGTTCTCCATGTGCACATGTGCGGGACGTTTTGCCACCTGTGCTGACAGTAAAAAATGGACATGTCTACATGTGGAAACACACTGACATGTGCACAGACCCATTCATTTGAATGGGTGTACGTGTGTCAATGTCTCCGGTACGTGTGAAAACTGTCACCATACGTACTGGAGACACGGATGTGTGAATGAGGCTTTAGTCTGTGTCTGTCCGGCACTTGATTCTCACGATACTGATGACTTGGTCTTTCTAAAAAAAAATTATTTTCTTACTCAAACAAGCATGCGTCTGATGATGAGTTTTTACTAAGACCATGAATTTTTTCAATTCCTGTGGATTTATTAATCAGATTCTTTTTTTATTTAAATTGAAGAACCTGTAATAACAGACCATATAATTGGTGGCATCTAATAATTTTATACCATGAAAAGCATGCCCAGTATGCACCAGCTGTAGAGCTACAAGAGCAGGCCTGGTTAGGTTCACTGCCACTTCATTCTTAGGGCAAGCACCCCCGTTTCTGTTCCCTCTCTTGCCCAGTGGCAATTCCAAAAAGCCAGGAGGACTGATGTGAAACATTTAGCTGCACCACTTGCCACTGGAGTTTTTTTTTAGAATTTAAATTCCCGTCTTTTCAGGAACTGTTTTCAGCAGGCTCCTTATCATCAGAGGCAGGATTACAATCCCAGATCAAAACCGCTATGATAACACATAAAGTGATGTCACAGCTCTCTTGATCCACATCCCTTCTTAATGACATTTGCACACGCTCATTAGATGCTCCAATACAAAAGATAGAGGCGGAGTCTGTTCAGTGCTGCTAATGTACATGTGTTAGAGTCTAAAAAACTCCAATGGCCAGTGTGAAATCGCAAAATTTAGTATTTTAATACAGATTATGATATGCCCTTCACCTCTTCAAACAAACCTATTTCAACACTCTCATCACCTCGCTGTCCAATAACCCTAAACGTCTCTTTGACACTTTCCAGTCCCTACTCAACCCAAGAGTGCAGGCCCCAACCACGGATCTCCGCGGTGACGATCTGGCCAATTACTTAAAAAAAAAAATTGACCACATTCGACAGGAAATCATCTCCCAATCTCTTCATACCATGCACTATCCTCCCTCTCCCACTGCATCTAGTTCACTCTCTGACTTTGAACCAGTTACAGAAGAAGAAGTAATCATGCTCCTTGCATCTTCTCGCCCAACCACTTGCACCAGTGACCCCATTCCGTCACATCTCCTCCAGTCCCTTTCCCCGACTGTCACCTCTCACCTAACAAAAATATTCAACCTTTCTCTCGCTTCCGGTATTTTTCCATCCTCATTTAAGCATGCCGTCATACATCCATTACTTAAAAAACCATCCCTCGATCAAAACTGTGCCGCTAATAATAGACCTGTCTCTAATCTTTCCTTCATCTCTAAACTCCTCGAACGCCTGGTCCACACCCGTCTTACCCGCTATCCCTCAGATAACTCTCTTCTCGACCCTCTTCAATATGGCTTCCGCTCTTTACACTCTACTGAAACTGCCCTCACTAAAGTCTCTATTGACCTACTAACAGCTAAATCTAATGGTCACTACTCCATGCTAATTCTCTTGGATTTCTCCGCAGCATTCGACACTGTGGATCATCAGCTCCTCCTCACTATGCTCCGCTCCATCGGCCTCAAGGACACCGTTCTCTCCTGGTTCTCCTCCTATCTCTCTGACTGATCCATCACTGTATGTTTTGCTGGTTCCTCCTCCTCTCACTTTCCCCTTACTGTTGGGGTTCCTCAAGGATCAGTCCTAGGCCCCCTCCTCTTCTCTTTGTATACTGCCCCTATTGGACAAACAATCAGTAGATTTGGTTTCCAGTACCATCTCTATGCTGATGACACCCAATTATACACTTCTTCTCCTGTTATCACGCCGACCTTTTTAGTAAACACCAGTAATTGTCTTACCGCTGTCTCTAACATCATGTCCTCTCTCTATCTGAAACTAAACCTGTCAAAAACTGAACTCCTCGTGTTTTCTCCCTCTATTAACCTACCTTTGCCTGACATTGCCATCTTCGTGTGCGGTTTCACCATTACTCCAAAGCAACATGCCCGCTGCCTTGGGGTCATACTTGATTCCGAGCTTTCATTCACCCCCACATCCGATCACTGGCTCGCTCTTCTTATCTGCATCTCAAAAACATTTCTAGAATTTGTCCTTTTCTTACTTTCAACTCTGCAAAAACTCTTAGGCCGGCGTCACACTAGGCGTGTGAAAATACGGTCCATTTTTTACAGCCGTAATACGCAGAAATGTTCCCAAAATAGTGATCCGTATGTCATCCATAGGCAGGGTGTGGTAGCGTATTTTGCGCATGTCATCCTCCGTATGTAATCTGTATGGCATCCGTACAGCGAGATTTTCTCGCCGCTTGCAAAACGGACATATATACCCACCACAATGGATCTGCCCCCATCCACCTTCCCTATGCCAAGGACTATAGCCCCCACAATGGATCTGCCCCCATCCACCTTCCCTATGCCATGAACTATAGCCCCCACCCTGGATCTGCCCCCATCCACCTTCCCAACAGCTCCTACCAAACATCCCCACAGTCCCTATCCCTATTGCCTTTATACACTTGCTTTGGCAAAACTGATGTGTTTTGGTCCTGCCAATAAAGCTTCTTTGAATCATATATATATATATATATATATATATATGTGTGTGTGTATGTATATTTCATACAGCGCTAGATAGCAGAAAAGCCGGTAATTCAATTGCCGACTTTTGCTATCTCCTTCCCAAACCCGACATGATATGAGACATGGTTTACATAGAGTAAACCTTTTCATATCCCTTTTTTTTTTGCATATTGCAAAATATTCAGAAAAATTCCCACGCTTGAGGTCATCTGAGGTTATGCCAGCAGGGGCCGCAGCACCGCAAGTCTAGGTAGCTACGTTCCCCTGCTTTCCATTGATTCCCCAGTTTTTACAGGCAGGGGCAGCTGCATTAGCAGGCTCCTGCTTGTAAAATTATTTAACCCCTTCAGATGGATTTACAGCGTGGGACAAGACTGAACGACGGAAGGTATGGGATATTGTTGATTTTTTATTTTAATTTTGTTTCAGGTGACAAGGGTCTTCAATTGGATTGAGAGTATAATAAACTATTACAGTGGGGCAAAAAAGTATTTAGTCAGTCAGCAATAGTGCAAGTTCCACCACTTAAAAAGATGAGAGGCGTCTGTAATTTACATCATAGGAAGACCTCAACTATGGGAGACAAACTGAGAAAAAAAAATCCAGAAAATCACATTGTCTGTTTTTTTTATCATTTTTTTTTTGCATATTATGGTGGAAAATAAGTATTTGGTCAGAAACAAACAATCAAGATTTCTGGCTCTCACAGACCTGTAACTTCTTCTTTAAGAGTCACCTCTTTCCTCCACTCATTACCTGTAGTAATGGCACCTGTTTAAACTTGTTATCAGTATAAAAAGACACCTGTGCACACCCTCAAACAGTCTGACTCCAAACTCCACTATGGTGAAGACCAAAGAGCTGTCAAAGGACACCAGAAACAAAATTGTAGCCCTGCACCAGGCTGGGAAGACTGAATCTGCAATAGGCAACCAGCTTGGAGTGAAGAAATCAACAGTGGGAGCAATAATTAGAAAATGGAAGACATACAAGACCACTGATAATCTCCCTCGATCTGGGGCTCCACGCAAAATCCCACCCCGTGGGGTCAGAATGATCATAAGAACGGTGAGCAAAAATCCCAGAACCACGTGGGGGGACCTTGTGAATGAACTGCAGAGAGCTGGGACCAATGTAACAAGGCCTACCATAAGTAACACACTACGCCACCATGGACTCAGATCCTGCAGTGCCAGACGTGTCCCACTGCTTAAGCCAGTACATGTCCGGGCCCGTCTGAAGTTTGCTAGAGAGCATTTGGATGATCCAGAGGAGTTTTGGGAGAATGTCCTATGGTCTGATGAAACCAAACTGGAACTGTTTGGTAGAAACACAACTTGTCGTGTTTGGAGGAAAAAGAATACTGAGTTGCATCCATCAAACACCATACCTACTGTAAAGCATGGTGGTGGAAACATCATGCTTTGGGGCTGTTTCTCTGCAAAGGGGCCAGGACGACTGATCCGGGTACATGAAAGAATGAATGGGGCCATGTATCGTGAGATTTTGAGTGCAAACCTCCTTCCATCAGCAAGGGCATTGAAGATGAAACGTGGCTGGGTCTTTCAACATGACAATGATCCAAAGCACACCTCCAGGGCAACGAAGGAGTGGCTTCGTAAGAAGCATTTCAAGGTCCTAGAGTGGCCTAGCCAGTCTCCAGATCTCAACCCTATAGAAAACCTTTGGAGGGAGTTGAAAGTCCGTGTTGCCAAGCGAAAAGCCAAAAACATCACTGCTCTAGAGGAGATCTGCATGGAGGAATGGGCCAACATACCAACAACAGTGTGTGGCAACCTTGTGAAGACTTACAGAAAACGTTTGACCTCTGTCATTGCCAACAAAGGATATATTACAAAGTATTGAGATTAAATTTTGTTTCTGACCAAATACTTATTTTCCACCATAATGTGCAAATAAAATGTTAAAAAAACAGACAATGTGATTTTCTGGATTTTTTTTTCTCAGTTTGTCTCCCATAGTTGAGGTCTACCTATGATGTAAATTACAGACGCCTCTCATCTTTTTAAGTGGTGGAACTTGCACTATTGCTGACTGACTAAATACTTTTTTGCCCCACTGTATATATATGTATATTATACAACACCCTGTGTCTTTATTTCAATAAAGTAATTTTTTACTAATGTGTGTGTGTTTTATTAACCATTTACTACTATTGGATTAATAATGGATAGGTGTCTTATTGACACCTCTCCATTATTAACCTGGCTTAATGTCACCTTACAATAGCAAGGTGACATTAACCCTTTATTACCCCATATCCCACCGCTACACGGGAATGGGAAGAGAGTGGCCAAGTGCCAGAATAGGCGCATCTTCCAGATGTGCCTTTTCTGGGGTGGCTGGGGGCAGATGTTTTTATGGGGGTCAATAACCATGGTCCCTCTTTAGGCTATTAATATCTGCCCTCAGTCACCGGCTTTACCACTCTGGCGGAGAAAATTGCGTGGGAGCCCACGCCATTTTTTTCCGCGATTTAACCCTTTATTTTAACAGCTAGAGTCCCCAAATTTTGCACATACACACTATTAACAGTAGTGAGGAATATGCAAAAAAAAAGGGATATGAAAAGGTTTACTTTATGTAAACCATGTCTCATATCATGTTGGGTTCGGGAAGGAGATAGCAAAGCTGGCAATTGAATTACCGGCTTTATTTGCTATCTAGCGCTGTATGAAATATAAATACACACATATATATATATATATATATATATATACATGTGTGTCTCAATGACATATATATATATATATATATATATATATATATATACACACCTATACTATGTGTAGACATTTATTATAGTTATTCTAACCTGTCAGTGTGATTTTACTGTAACCGCACTGAATTACTTTTCTATAGAACACCGCTGCGTATTTCTCGCAAGTCACACTGTTGGTCCGTGTGTAATCCGTATTTTTCTCGCCCCCATTGACTTTCATTGGCGTATTTTTTGCGCAATACGCTGACAAACGCAACATGCTGCAATTTTCTATACCCGTACAATACCGTATAATACGGATGAGTAAAATACGGCAGATAGGAGCTGCCCCATAGAAAATCATTGGTCCGTATGCAATGCGCATTTTCTGCGCCTCTCATACGTCCATAAAACTCGCTAGTGTGGCGCCGGCCTTTCTGTTTCACTTAGGCTAGGTTCACACTGCGTTGTGTGAACCGGTTTAACGGACTACGTTACACCACGGCATAACGCGGTGTAACGTAGTCCATTAACGCCGCCATTGCTTGCAATGGCGAACGCATCACTAGCGCACGCCCACAATGGGCGTACGCTAGCGATGTGCCGTCATTTGAGTGATGGACCTCGAACGCTGCTTGGTCCGTCTGCGCTAACGGGATCGGCAAACGTGATCCCTTTTGGGACATTGCGTTAGCGCAGTCCGTTAGCGTATGCGCTAAACGGATTGCCCTAACGCAATGTGAACCTAGCCTTATTCATTCTTGTCTGGACTATTGTAACTCTCTACTAATCGGCCTCCCTCTTACCAAACTCTCCCCGCTCCAATCTGTCCTGAATGCTGCAGCCAGGATCATATTCCTCACCAACCCTTACACTGATGCCTCTACCTTGTGCCAGTCATTACACTGGTTACCCATCCACTCAAGAATCCAGTACAAAACTACTACCTTCATCCACAAAGCACTCCATGGCTCAGCACCACCCTACATCTCCTCTCTGGTCTCAGTCTACCACCCTACCCCTGCCCTCCGCTCCGCTAATGACCTCAGGTTAGCATCCTCAATAATGAGAACTAGGGTTGAGCGACATTTACTTTTTTAGGGTCGAGTCGGGTTTTGCGAAACCCGACTATCTCAAAAGTCGAGTCGAGTGAAATCGGCCGATTATCGCGAAAAGTCGGGGTCGGGGATCGACCGAAACACGAAACCAATGCAAGTCAATGGGGAAGCATAGTCGGCAGTGAGTGGAGGCCAGGAAAACACCTACAGTGCCCATTTTGATGGCAAAAACATCCATTCTTGGTACTGAAGCTTGTCAATCTTAATTTACCTTATAATATTAGTTAGGCATTGGAATTTGGGGGTTATTTGGCTAAAGTTGTGGGGGGTATGGTGGTTCAAGTATTTAGTGGGCCCAGGAAACGTGGACCACGTCACGGCAGTGGAGCAGGGAGAGGTAAGTATTTCAACTTTGCAAGTGCTGTGATCCTGAGCAAGCACGGGGGGCCCACTCGTTCGCATTGGCACTGGCACAGGGCCCCTCAAAGTACCCCACCGGCAGCGACACTTTTGCGTACTATGAGGGGCCCTGTGCCAGTGACGTCGCCAAAGAGTATCCCCCCCCTTCACCTGATGAAGGAACCTGCACTTTCATCTGCACCTTCCTCTTTGTCCCCTTGTAAGGTGGTATAGTATGCGGGAAGGGGAACCTCACTTTCAGCAGTGTCAGAATCTGGCTGTGTAGCGTGCAAGGGGAATGTAGCGGTCTGGGTCAATGTACCAGCAGACTCATCTAGCACTGGATGGGCAATGGGCAGGATGAGGAGGAAACACAGATATAGGCCCAAATAATAAAGTGGGCTAAATGCATTTCAAAATTGGTAACAGGACTAACCAGGCGGCTTTGCTTTGTTCAGTGGAGGACAACTGTAATGAGAGGCTGACACAGTGAGTAGGCCCAAATCAGTAAGTAGTCTAAATGCAGTTCAAAATTGGTAACAGTAGTAAACAGGCGGCACTGCTTTGTTCAGTGGAGGAGAACAGCAAGGAGCGGCAGACACCGTTAGTAGGCCCCAACCAAACTAGTAGGCCAAATCCAGTGTTATATTAACAACTACTTAACGAGAGCCTGAAAATGGAAGTTCAGGACAGGAAACCAGGAGAGCAGCAAGGAGCGGCAGACACCGTTAGTAGGCCCCAACCAAACTAGTAGCCCCACTGCAGTTGTTCCATTTAACAACTATTTAACAAGAGCCTGAACATAGAAGCTCAGGAAAGGCAACCAGGAGAACACCTTGGGGCGTCAGACACTGTTAGTAGGCCCCAACCAAGCTAGTAGCCCCACTGCAGTTTTAAAATTCCGATAGGCTGAAAACCTGATAATTGCAGGTCCTTTTTTTTAAGAGGACAGCTGTATTGAGTGGCGCAGCCAGACACTGCTAGTAGGCCTTACACCACAAAGTTGGCTTGATGCAGGTTTAAAAAAGGTTACATGGTTACACGGTCAGCATTGGTGTGGTCAGTGGAGGACAATTGGAAGGAGGGACCGCAGACAGACTTAGTAGGCCAAAAATAAAAAAAGGTGGCTCTATGCACTTTTAAATAGGATCCAGGGGTACACAGGCAGCATTGGTGTGGTCAGTGGAGGACTATTAGAAGGAGGGGCCGCAGACAGACTAAGTAGGCCAAAAAATAAAAAAGGTGGCTCTATACACTTTTAAATAGGATCCAGGGGTACACAGGCAGCATTGGTGTGGTCAGAGGAGGACTATTGGAAGGAGGGACCGCAGACAGACTTAATAGGCCTAACATAAAAAAAGGTGGCTCTATGCACTTTTAAGTAGGTTCCACTGTTCCAGGGGTACACAGGCAGCATTGGTGTGGTCAGCGGAGGACTATTGGAAGGAGGGACCGCAGACAGACTTAGTAGGCCTAAAATAATAAAAAGGTGGCTCTATGCAGTTTTAAAGAGGATCCAGGGGTACGCGGTCAGCATTGGTGTGGTCAGCGGAGGACTATTGGAAGGAGGGACTGCAGACAGACTTAGTAGGCCTAAAATAAAAAAAAAGTGGCTCTATGCACTTTTAACCCCTTAATCCCATATGACGTACTATCCCGTCCAGGTGACCTGGGACTTAATTCCCATGGACGGGATAGTACGTCATATGCGATCGGCCGCGCTCACGGGGGGAGCGCGGCCGATCGCGGCCGGGTGTCAGCTGCCTATCGCAGCTGACATCCGGCACTATGTGCCAGGAGCGGTCACGGACCGCTCCCGGCACATTAACCCCCGGCACACCGCGATCAAAGATGATCGCGGTGTGCCGGCGGTGCAGGGAAGCATCGCGCAGGGAGGGGGCTCCCTGCGGGCTTCCCTGAGACGATCGGTACACGGTGATGTGCTCACCGTGTACCGAGCGTCTTCTCCCTGCAGTCCCCGGATCCAAAATGGCCGCCGGGCTGCATCCGGGTCCTGCAGGGAGCACTTCCGGGTCAGGATCAGGCTGCAGCTGCAGCTCTAATCCTGCCCGGCTGTATGTCAGATCACCGATCTGATAGAGTGCTGTGCACACTGTCAGATCGGTGATCTGTGATGTCCCCCCCTGGGACAAAGTGAAAAAGTAAAAAAAAAAATTTCCACACTTGTAAAAAAAAAAATAAAAAAAAAATTCCTAAATAAAGCAGAAAAAAAAAAATATTATTCCCATAAATACATTTCTTTACATAAAAAAAAAACAAAAAAACAATAAAAGTACACATATTTAGTATCGCCGCGTCCGTAACGACCCGACCTATAAAACTGGCCCACTAGTTAACCCCTTCAGTGAACACCGTAAGAAAAAAAAAAAAAAAACGAGCCAAAAAACAACGCTTTATTATCATAACGCTGAACAAAGAGTGGAATAACACGCGATCAAAAAGACGGATATAAATAACCATGTTACCTCTGAAAACGTCATCTTGTCCTGCAAAAAACGAGCCGCCATATAGCATCATAACCAAAAAAATAAAAAAGTTATAGTCCTCTGAATAAAGCGATGCCAAAATAATTATTTTTTCTATAAAATAGCTTTTATCGTATAAAAGCGCCAAAACATAAAAAAAATGATATAAATGAGGTGTCGCTGTAATCGTACTGACCCGAAGAATAAAACTGCTTCATCAATTTTACCAAACGCGGAACGGTATAAACGCCTCCCCCAAAAGAAATTCATGAATAGCTGGTTTTTGGTCATTCTGCCTCACAAAAAAATCGGAATAAAAAGCGATCAAAAACTGTCACGTGTCCGAAAATGTAACCGATAAAAACGTCAACTCGTCCCGCAAAAAACAAGACCTCACATGACTCTGTGGACCAAAATATGGAAAAATTATAGGTCTCAAAATGTGGAGACGCAAAAACTTTTTTGCTATAAAAAGCGTCTTTTAGTGTGTGACGGCTGCCAATCATAAAAATCCGCTAAAAAACGCTATAAAAGTAAATCAAACCCCCCTTCATCACCCCCTTAGTTAGGCTAGGTTCACATTGCGTTAATGGGTTAACGCTAACGGACAGCGTTGCACGGCGAAAATGTCACAATTAACGCCGTGCAACGGGTCCGTTAGCACAACCATTGACAGCAATGTGATTTTCAGGTGTAGCGCATCGCTAGAGCGTGCCATTTTCGGCTCGCGCTAGCAAGGTGCCATTCTTTTGTGGCGCGCCTCAGACGCTGCTTGCAGCGTCCGCGGCGCGCCCGAGGTCCGATCCCCGATCTTCCAGACCGGGGACGTTAACGCGACCACTAAACACGACACCTAAAAAGACATTGTGTTAGCGCAATCCGCTAGTGCTAAACGGATTTCCCTAACGCAATGTGAACCTAGCCTTAGGGAAAAATAATAAAATTAAAAAAAATGTATTTATTTCCATTTTCCGGTTAGGGTTAGGGTTAGGGTTAGGGTTAGGGCTAGGGTTGGGGCTAGGGTTAGGGTTTGGATTACATTTACGGTTGGGATTAGGGTTGGGATTAGAATTAGGGGTGTGTCTGGGTTAGGTGTGTGGTTAGGGTTACAGTTGGGATTAGGGTTAGTGGTGCGTTTGGATTAGGGTTTCATTTATAATTGGGGGGTTTCCACTGTTTAGACACATCAGGGGCTCTCCAAACGCGACATGGCATCCGATCTCAATTCCAGCCAATTCTGCATTGAAAAAGTAAAACAGTGCTCCTTCACTTCCGAGCTCTCCCGTGCGCCCAAACAGGGGTTTACCCCAACATATGGGGTATCAGCGTACTCGAGACAAATTGGACAACAACTTTTTGGGTCCAAGTTCTCTTGTTATCCTTGGGAAAATAAAAATTTGGGGGGCTAAAAATCATTTTTGTGGGAAAAAAAAGGATTTTTATTTTCACGGCTCTGCGTTGTAAACTGTAGTGAAACACTTGGGGGTTCAAAGTTTTCACAACACATCTAGATAAGTTCCATGGGAGGTCTAGTTTCCAATATGGGGTCACTTGTGGGTGGTTTCTACTGTTTGGGTACATCAGGGGCTCTGCAAATGCAACGTGACGCCTGCAGACCAATCCATCTAAGTCTGCATTCCAAATGGCGCTCCTTCCCTTCCGAGCTCTGCCATGAGCCCAAACAGTGGTTCCCCCCCACATATGGGGTATCAGCGTACTCAGGACAAATTGAACAACAACTTTTGGGGTCCAATTTATTCTGTTACCCTTGTAAAAATACAAAGCTGGGGGCTAAAAAATCATTTTTGTGAAAAAAAAAAGAATTTTTATTTTCACGGGTCTGCGTTATAAACTGTAGTGAAACACTTAGGGGTTCAAAGTTCTCACAACACATCTAGATAAGTTCCATGGGAGGTCTAGTTTCTAATATGGGGTCACTTGTGGGGGGTTTGTACTGTTTGGGTACATCAGGGGCTCTGCAAATGCAACGTGACTCCTGCAGACCAATCCATCTAAGTCTGCATTCCAAATGGCGCTCCTTCCCTTCCGAGCTCTGCCATGCGCCCAAACAGTGGTTCCCCCCCACATATGGGGTATCAGCGTACTCAGGACAAATTGGACAACAACTTTTGGGGTCCAATTTATTATGTTACCCTTGTGAAAATACAAAACTGGGGGCTAAAAAATTTTTGCGAAAAAAAAATAAATTTATTTTAACGGCTCTGCGTTATAAACTGTAGTGAAACACTTGGGGGTTCAAAGCTCTCAAAACACATCTAGATAAGTTCCTTAGAGGGTCTAGTTTCCAAAATGGTGTCACTTGTGGGGGTTTTTAATGTTTAGGCACATCAGGGGCTCTCCAAACCAACATGGCGTCCCATCTTAATTCCAGTCAATTTTGCATTGAAAAGTCAAATGGCGCTCCTTCCCTTCCGAGCTCTGCTATGCACCCAAAAAGTGGTTTACCCCCACATATGGGGTATCGTCGCACTCAGGACAAATTGCACAACAACTTTTGTGGTCTAATTTCTTCTTTTACCCTTGGGAAAATAAAAAATTGGGGGCGAAAAGATCATTTTTGTGAAAAAATAAGATTTTTTATTTTTACGGCTCTGCATTATAAACTTCTGTGAAGCACTTGTTGGGTCAAAGTGCTCACCACACATCTAGATAAGTTCCTTAAGGGGTCTACTTTTCAAAATGGTGTCACTTGTGAGGGGTTCCAATGTTTAGGCACATCAGGGGCTCTCCAAACGCAACATGGCGTCCCATCTCAATTCCAGTCAATTTTGCATTGAAAAGTCAAATGGCGCTCCTTTCCTTCCGAGCTCTGCCATGCGCCCAAACAGTGGTTTACCCCCACATATGGGGTATCGTCGCACTCAGGACAAATTGCACAACAACTTTTGTGGTCTAATTTCTTCTCTTACCCTTGGGAAAATAAAAAATTGGTGGCGAAAAGATTATTTTTGTGAAAAAATATGATTTTTTATTTTTACGGCTCTGCATTATAAACTTCTGTGAAGCACTTGTTGGGTCAAAGTGCTCACCACACCTCTAGATAAGTTCCTTAAGGGGTCTACTTTCCAAAATGGTGTCACTTGTGGGGATTTCAATGTTTAGGCACATCAGGGGCTCTCCAAACGCAACATGGCATCCCATCTCAATTCCAGTCAATTTTGCATTGAAAAGTAAAATGGCGCTCCTTCCCTTCCGAGCTCTGCCATACGCCCAAACAATGGTTTACACCCATATACGGGGTATCAGCGTACTCAGGACAAATTGGCCAACAATTTTTGAGGTTCAATTTCTTCTCTTACTCTTGGGAAAATAAAAAATTGGGGGCGAAAAGATCATTTTTGTGAAAAAATATGATTTTTTATTTTTACGGCTCTGCATTATAAACTTCTGTGAAGCAATTGGTGGGTCAAAGTGGTCACCACACATCTAGATAAGTTCCTTAGGGTGTCTACTTTCCAAAATGGTGTCACTTGTGGGGGGTTTCAATGTTTAGGCACATCAGTGGCTCTCCAAACGCAACATGGTGTCCCATCTCAATTCCTGTCAATTTTGCATTTAAAAGTCAAATGGCGCTCCTTCCCTTCCGAGCTCTGCCATGCGCCCAAACAGTGGTTTACCCCCACATATGGGGTATCAGCATACTCAGTACAGATTGTACAACAATGTTTGGCATCCATTTTATCCTGTTACCCTTGGTAAAATAAAACAAATTGGAGCTGAAATAAATTTTGTGTGAAAAAAAGTTAAATATTCATTTTTATTTAAACATTCCAAAAATTCCTGTGAAACCCCTGAAGGGTTAATAAACTTCTTGAATGTGGTTTTGAGCACCTTGAGGGGTGCAGTTTTTAGAATGGTGTCACACTTGGGTATTTTCTATCATATAGACCCCTCAAAATGACATCAAATGAGATGTGGTCCCTAAAAAAAAATGGTGTTGTAAAAATGAGAAATTGCTGGTCAACTTTGAACCCTTATAACTCCCTAACAAAAAAAAATTTTGGTTCCAAAATTGTGCTGATGTAAAGGAGACATGTGGGAAATGTTACTTATTAAGTATTTTGCGTGACATATCTCTGTGATTTAAGGGCATAAAAATTTAAAGTTGGAAAATTGCGAAATTTTCAAAATTTTCGCCAAATTTCCGTTTTTTTCACAAATAAACGCAAGTTATATCGAATAAATGTTACTACTAAAATGAAGTACAATATGTCACGAGAAAACAATGTCAGAATCGCCAAGATCCGTTGAAGCGTTCCAGAGTTATAACCTCATAAAGGGACAGTGGTCAGAATTGTAAAAATTGGCCCGGTCATTAACGTGCAAACCACCCTCGGGGCTTAAGGGGTTAAATAGCATCCAGGGGTACACAGGCAGCATTGGTGTGGTCAGTGGAGGACTATTGGAAGGAGGGACCGCAGACAGACTTAGTAGGCCTAAAATTAAAAAAGGTGGCTCTATGCACTTTTAAATAGGATCCAGGGGTACACGGTCAGCATTGGTGTGGTCAGCGGAGGACTATTGGAAGGAGGGACCGCAGACAGACTTAGTAGGCCTAAAATAAAAAAAAAAAGCTGGCTCTATGCACTTTTAAATAGCATCCAGGGGTACACAGGCAGCATTGGTGTGGTCAGTGGAGGACTATTGGAAGGAGGGACCGCAGACAGACTTAGTAGGCTTAACATAAAAAAGTAGGCTCTATGCACTTTTAATTAGGTTCCAGGGGTACACAGGCAGCATTGGTGTGGTCAGTGGAGGACTATTGGAAGGAGGGACCGCAGACAGACTTAGTAGGCCTAACATAAAAAAGTAGGCTCTATGCACTTTTAATTAGGTTCCAGGGGTACACAGGCAGCATTGGTGTGGTCAGCGGAGGACTATTGGAAGGAGGGACCGCAGACAGACTTAGTAGGCTTAAAATAAAAAAAGGTGGCTCTATGCTCTTTTAAATAGGTTCCAGGGGTACACAGGCAGCATTGGTGTGGTCAGTGGAGGACTATTGGAAGGAGGGACCGCAGACAGACTTAGTAGGCCAAAAATAAAAAAAAGGTGGCTCTATGCACTTTTAAATAGGATCCAGGGGTACACAGGCAGCATTGGTGTGGTCAGAGGAGGACTATTGGAAGGAGGGACCGCAGACAGACTTAGTAGGCCTAACATAAAAAAGTGTCTCTATGCACTTTTAAGTAGGTTCCACTGTTCCAGGGGTACACAGGTAGCATTGGTGTGGTCAGCGGAGGACAATTGGAAGGAGGGACCGCAGACAGACTTAGTAGTCCTAAAATAATAAAAAGGTGGCTCTATGCACTTTTAAATAGGATCCAGGGGTACATAGGCAGCATTGGTGTGGTCAGTGGAGGACTATTGGAAGGAGTGTCTGACACAGTTAGTACTCCAAAAGAATACATAGTTGTTAATGTCTCGCAAAAAAATGAAACAAAAAAAAAGGGTGGCATACTTAGGTACAGGGGTGGGCTCCTCTGCTGACTTTCAGACATTGTTATTTGGCGCAAAGTATTTACTGGTGTAAATGTAGGACAGGGCCACTGAATATTTTAAGTAGCATCATACATGTCAACAAATTGGTATTGTCAGTGCCAGGCATTGAAGGATTTCACCGCATAGACTAAACAGCGGTGGAGCAGTGACAGATAATTTTGCAAGTGCTAGAGCACAGTTTGAGCTGGGAGGGCACTCTCTCGTGCCCGGCGGTACTGGCCCAAGGCCCCTCATGTTACAACGTTGTGTCTGATGTTGGGTGCGCGCCACCATCGCCAGAGACACTTCATTGTACTATGAGGGACCCGGTGCCAGTGCCTTTGACCTAAAGTGGGCACACCCACCTCTTCAGAAAAAAAGGCACTTTCACGGGTGCTTTCGCCAAATGGCGAGACCACGGCCCCGTGGGGGGAGTCAGCCCATTTAGGGAGGTGTAAACATGTCGTATGCTGGACATACAGCACCTGCAAATGGATAAATTGGAACACTCAGTAAGACCAGTCCAAAAGCAAGACCTTTTTAAATGAAAGCTAGGTGTAAGCCGGGAAAGGTGGGGCAAAATAATTAGAAATCCATGAGTGGTTCATTTTAATGAAGGTTAGATCATCAACATTTTGGGTAGCCAGACGAGTCCTTTTTTCAGTCAGTATTGAACCAGCAGCACTGAATACTATTTCTGATAGCACACTAGCTGCTGGGCAAGCGAGCTCCTGCAATGCATATTCGGACAATTCAGGCCAGGTGTCTATTTTGGATGCCCAGTAATCAAATGGGAATGATGGGTGAGGGAGAACATCGATAAGGGATGAAAAATAGTTAGTAACCATACTGGACAAATGTTGTCTCCTGTCACTTTGAATTGATGCTGCAGTACCTGTCCTGTCTGCGGTCATTGCGAAATCATTCCACAACCTGGTCAGAAAACCCCTCTGTCCAATGCCACTTCTGATTTGTGCACCTCTAACACCTCTGCCCTGTTGCCCCCTGCAGCTCGTGTGAGAACTATCACCGGCGCTGTGTGCTGGGAATGCCTGAATCAAATGGTCAACAAGAGTTGTTTGTTTGGTTGCCAATATTTGTTCAAGGTTCTCATGTGGCATGATGTTTTGCAGTTTCCCCTTATAGCGTGGATCTAGGAGGCAGGCCAACCAGTAATCGTCATCGGTCATCATTTTTATAATGCGGGGGTCCCTTTTTAGGATACGCAAGGCATAATCCGCCATGTGGGCCAATGCTCCAGTTGTCAATTCACTGCTTGTGCTGGGTTGAGGAGCACTTTCGGGCAAATCAACGTCACTTGCCTCCCTCAAAAACCCTGAACCTGGCCTTGCAATGCCACCAGTTTCTATTGCCCCCTGAGAAGCTTCCTCATCCAAAAAATACTCATCCCCATCATCCTCCTCGTCCTCCTCCTCTTCGCCCGCCACCTCGTCCAGTAGACTTCCCTGACCAGACAATGGCTGACTGTCATCATGGCTTCCCTCGTCCTCGGCTGCAGACGCCTGCTCATTTACAGTATGTGCATCAAACTTTGCATCAGCAGACGCATTAGGGGGATGCTCATGCTTATTATGGCGTTGTCTGCACTAACCAGCCGTGTGCATTCCTCAAAACACTGAAGGACTTGACAGAGGTCTTGTAGCTTCGACCACTGCACACCTGACAACTCCATGTCTGCCATCCAACTGCCTGCCCGTGTATGTGTATCCTCCCACAAATACATAACAGCACGCCTCTGTTCGCACAGTCTCTGAAGCATGTGCAGTGTGGAGTTCCACCTTGTTGCAACGTCGATGAATAGGCGATGCTGGAGAAGGTTCAAAGATCGCTGATGGTTCTGCATACGGCTGGAGTGTACGGGCGAACGGCGAATGTGCGAGCAAAGTCTGCACACCTTCAGGAGCAGGTCGGGTAACCCCGGATAACTTTTCAGGAAGCACTGCACCACCAGGTTTAAGGTGTGAGCTAGGCAAGGAATGTGTTTCAGTTGTGAAAGGGCTATGGCAGCCATAAAATTCCTTCCGTTATCACTCACTACCTTGCCTGCCTCAAGATGTACACTGCCCAGCCATGACTGAGTTTCTTGCTGCAAGAACTCGGACAGAACTTCTGCGGTGTGTTTGTTGTCGCCTAAACACTTCATTGCCAATACAGCCTGTTGACGCTTGCCACTAGCTGTTCCATAATGGGACACCTCGTGTGCAACAGTGGCAGCAGCGGATGGAGTGGTCGTGCGACTGCGGTCTGTGGACGAGCTGTTGCTTCTGCTGGAGGATGAGGAGGAGGAGGAGGGGGGGCCAACGCCTACAGCCAACTGTTTCCTAGACCGCGGGCTAGGCAGAACTGTCCCAATATTGCTGTCCTTTGTGGATCCGGCATCCACCACATTAACCCAGTGTGCAGTGATGGACACGTAACGCCCCTGGCCATGCCTACTGGTCCATGCATCTGTTGTCAGGTGCACCTTTCTACTCACAGATTGCCTGAGTGCATGGACAATGCGGTCTTTTACGTGCTGGTGGAGGGCTGGGATGGCTTTTCTCAAAAAGTAGTGTCGACTGGGTAGCTCGTAGCGGGGTACAGCATAGTCCATCAGGGCTTTGAAAGCATCGCTTTCAACTAACCGGTAGGGCATAATCTCTAACGAGATTAGTCTAGCAATGTGGGTGTTCAAACCCTGTGTACGCGGATGAGAGGATGAGTACTTCCTTTTCCTAACGAGAGTCTCTTGTAGGGTGAGCTGGACTGGAGAGCTGCATATGGTGGTACTAGCGGGGGTGCCGGTGGACATGGCAGACTGAGAGAGGGTTGGTGATGGTATTCTTGCTGTTGCCATACATACAGTGTTTCCTACCAAGAACCTGGTGATTCCCTGACTGCTTTGGCCTTGTGACGAAACCTCCACATTTGCTGCAGGTGGTGTGGTAAACGTTGGTCTTACAGTGAGGGAAGGGATGTAGCGTTGCTGACTAGCTTCATTGTGACGTTAAGGGACGTTTGGTAGTTAGTCCAGGCTTGCAAGTGCATGGTGTTTAAATGTCTACGCATGCAACTTGTATTTAGACTTTTAACATTCTGACCTCTGCTGAAGGTCCTTAAGCATTTCTTACAGATTACTTTGCACTGATCATTTGGATGTTGGTTAAAAAAATGCCAGACTGCACTCTTCCTACTATTGGATACCTTTTCAGGCATTGCACACTGAGCTACTTTAACCGGATGGCCACACTGTCCTACAACTGGTTTTGGTTTAGCCACATGTTTTTGGCCAGATACGGGCCTGCCAGATGGAACCTGTTGCGATGTTGATGCCTGCTGCGGCTCCTCCTCCTCCGCTTCAGAGCTATTGCCGGCTGCACCCTGTTCCCCCAATGGCTGCCAATCGGGGTCAACAACTGGGTCATCTATGACCTCCTCTTCTATGTCCTGTGCACCTTCCTCTGTGTCACCGTGTAAGCCGGTGCTATAGCGTTCGTGACGGGGCTCCATAGTCTCATCTGGGTCAGATTCTGGATCAGTACACTGCGAGGGCAATGTTGTGATCTGAGTCAAAGGAACAGCATAAGAATCTGGCTGTGGCTGTGCATCTGTGCACTCCATGTCTGATTCATCTTGTAATGGGCATCACCTGTTAACAATTTCCCTTTCTAACCCAGGAACGGTATGTGTAAAGAGCTCCATGGAGTAACCCGTTGTGTCGCCTGATGCATCCTTCTCTGTTGTTCTGGGTGAAGAACGCAAGGAAGCGACTTGTCCCTGACCGGGAACATCCACTGTCGACACGCTGCTTTTACATTTTGAAGATTCCAAAGAGGAGGCAAAAGAGCTAGAGGCAGAGTCAGCAAGGAAAGCCAAAACTTGTTCCTGCTGCTCCAGCTTTAAATGCGGTTTTCCTACTCCCAGAAAAGGGAGCTGTGAGGAAAATGTATATCATAAGTGAGTTTTCTTGCTAGCCTGCGTGGGCTAAGCCCCCCTTCTTGGAGTGATGCTGCAACAGTTGTAGCTTCAAATCCCTTCCCTTTTCCTCAGCCAAGAGCTGCTTTGCAAATGTACTGGGGGAAGTTTTATGGCCGAGAGGAATTTACGACCAGGTTACAATCTTCCTCCAGCTAGAACAGGAAAAATGGCTCCGAAATTCATGAAAGATCCTTTGTTTGGTTTTTGTACGATATTATGCACCATGTTTACGTTAAGAACACGAAAATATATATTCGTATTCCCACTCGGTGTATCTACCCATCCCTTGAAACTCGGGCTTCTAACTCCATCTGGTAAAGAAGTAGGGATTTCTCTGTAAATATGTATCCCAGATAGGACATATTTGATCTCGTTAGAATGCTCACGTTAATCCGAGATGAATGAGGAGTATGTTAGGACTCTGACATGTTTTGTAGTGAAGTTATAGAAATCAGAGAAAATAGTTTAAAGTTTAGGCAGAATGTAGAGAGAGGAGGGTCTGGATAAGCCAGCCTTTCTGTGATGTCACAGCCTTAATGTTTTAAGTGTCTGGCAGGCTCTGAGGAGTCACTTTCTCCTTGATTTCTTGTCTTCTCCTGGAAGAGCCCTGCACACGTCCAAATGAGCTGGGACGTATGGTTGCCTGTCATGCTTTGAACATGTGAGTGTTGCTTTTTCTCATTTATTCCCTTTATGTTATAATTACCCTTGTACATATTTGCAATTGTCTCATTTGTAATATCTTTATAAAATATTTTTGATAAAGCACTGCCTAACTTTTTATGGGATATAATATTTCATATTAGTTCATTCATCCTGTTCTAAACTTACCCTGTCTTCTGAAGGGAAATACGCTACTGTGTTGGGTTAGCTTCGGACCCGTTTAATCGAAGCTGGTGGCAGTGATACCGATAGTGTGCACACTTTTGGGTTATGTTGTAGCAGCTGCGGCGTTAATAATTATTGTTCCTGCCTGAGTGGGAGTAGTTATCGCGTCGCTGCAGCGTGCCCAATAGCCAGTACATAGCAGGCAGTCTGTCTGGCGACTAATTACCCAGGGTGCAGTACCTAATCTGACCTGAGAGTAAGGGGGCACCAGAGAGCTGCAAGTGTTAAGTGGAACTGTAAGCGGGATATACATAAATCCCTGCAGTTTGTGGTATATTGAAAGCAGTGGGATACCTAGAATAAGCCCCTGCTGTAAACTAAGAGGTCAATAGCCTTGTGTGTGTTTTCTCATCACATCGTGGAGTGGAGGGATAACTAAGATAAGCCCCCCTGCACATGTGATAGCCGTCTGTTGGCCTAAAGTCACCTCAATCCGTGACGTAGGGGTGACGGTCACGGTGTGAATCCTGACCCATTGGTGACAGCGGTCAGGGGAATCGTGACATTTGGTGGCAAGGCGGTGGGATATCTTAGAGCATTAGTGATTTGGTTTGAGTAATCATTCCTCTCACTAAAAACTTGCAGAAAGTTCTTGCGAGGACTCTGCGCAAATAAGTTTGGAGAACGAACTCAGTGTTTTATTAGTCTTGAGACAATTGTGTACGGGTAATTATCCCCTCCCTTTCTCTTCGTTTTTCTATCCTATCTTTTATTTGGCAACCATGGTTGTGCGGGGAGAAACCTTCTATGAGCAGCAGACGAGAGACACCCTTGTTGCCTTATGCAAGTCACAGCACATTGACTTTGCGGGCAAAAACAAAGCCCAACTGGTCACAGTTCTGGTGCAATGGGAAGCCGACCAAGCCTGGTCACAGAGCCCAGAGGCCGCAGAAGCCAGCACCAGCGAACATGGTGCTGCAGCAGAGGTCCAACCACTGAATGCTGGCCCTGTTAGCAATCCGGGCGAATTGGACCCCCACTTGTAGGCGGCCTTGAAAGAATTCCCCACTGACGACCATGAGGGACGTCGGCAGCTGATTCAGCAATACCGGCAGGAGGCCCAGGCCCAGCAAGCCGAGAGAGAGGCCCGAGCTGAGAGAGAGGCCCGAGCTGAGCGAGAGGCCCGGGCCCAGCGAGCTGAGCGAGAGGCCCAGGCCCAGCGAGCCGAGCGGGAGGCTGAGAGAGCCGAGCGCCAAGCCCAGCGAGAACATGAACTGGAGATGCTCTGGCAGGGGGGGATGCCCTCCACCGCCCAGAGATGTGAGCCCAGCAGCGCTCAGATACCTAAGCCCCGGCCCGATCACTTTCCTGTTATGGAGAAGGACGGAGACTTGGACACTTTTCTGCGGGCCTTTGAGAAAGCCTGCAGACAGTACCGACTGCCTACAGATGAATGGGCATGATACCTGACACCAGGGCTGAGAGGTAAAGCTCTGGAGGCGTTTGCTGCCCTCCCTCAAGAACAAGATGGAGACTATGAGGCCATCAAGCAGGCTCTGATAGCCAAGTACCAGCTTACACCCGAGGTGTACCGTAGAAAGTTCCGGACCCTCCAACGTGGCCCACACGACAGTTACAGTGATGTGGTGCATGGACTGGGGACCCACTTTGACTAGTGGACCCAAGGACTGTCAGTGACCACCTTTGCACAGCTGCGAGACCTGATGATCAAAGACCAGTTCTTTCATCTTTGCCCAGCTGAGGTGCGACAGTTTGTGATGGACAGAGAACCCAAAGACGTGACGAAAGCAGCGCAGATTGCCGATGCCTATGAGGCCAACCGTAGATCGGAAGCGCGGAAGCCAGTCGCCACCAGCTGGAGAGGGGGTAAGCCTGCATCCAACACCAGTACCCCTGCCAGCCAACACACCAGAGGTCCTGGCCCTGTGGCCAACAACACCAGATTTACCACTAAACCTCGCCAGTGTTACTACTGCAAGCGGCCTGGGCATATCAGTACCTTCTGTCCAGACAGGCCGAAGAACCCCCCAGCCAAGGCCCCAGGGCCTAATGCAGCGGTTCTTTTGGTGGGTGATGTGGTTGGGAGGGTGTGTGACAACGTACAGCCCGTCACTGTGGGGGGCCATGTTGATACAGGCCTCAAGGACACCGGGGCTGAACGAACCCTCATCCGACCCGAACTTGCGGCCCCTGAAGAAATCATTCCGGGGAAAACCCTAACTGTCACTGGGATTGGGGGCATCAGCTGTCCCTTACCGATGGCCCGGGTTTTTATTGATTGGGGTGCCGGGAGCGGGGTGAAGGCAGTGGGGCTGTCTGATAATTTGCCCACTGATGTTTTGTTGGGGACTGATTTGGGGAGGTTGGTTGCCCACTACGTCACTGATACCCCTCCCCAATCTACTAATAAGGGTAACGTTAACCCTGATGATGATGATGATGGGAGATCGCATGTGTTACCTGACCATGCTTTATCTTGTAATGATGCATCTATTAACCATTTTTTTCCTAGGATTGATGGTGAAAATGTTGTACCTGTGCCAGCTGAACCTGATAATGATTTTTCTGTGAAGGTTAATGTGTCCTTAGGTACAGGCGTGCCCAGCCTGTAGTGAGACGGCTGAGGAACCCCTAACAGGGGCACGTGTCGGTGCTACAGGAAATGGGGAGATGCATGGGAACCGTGAGGAAGGTGATGCCATGAAAGTGACCAGTGCCACCGAGGAAGGTAACTGGCCCATAAGTAGCACTGCCCCTGGAGTGTTGGGGTGGATGGGGAGGTAGAGCCCATAGCAGTGCCGGCTGATGGGTCTGTAGAAACCCCCGGGGAGACAGCCTACGTAGGTGCTGTCACCCGCAGTCAGAGTGCCCGGAACGCAGATAACTGTCAGCCTTCCGGACCCTCCTCAGTCATCACTGTGACTGAACCAGAGGTGGACCCAGAGCAGGTCCAAGAGGGTTCCCGTGGGGAAGGGACCCTGACATCGCTTCTCGCTTCCCCTAGCCAGGAGTTTCAGGCCGCTCTGCACACAGATGCGAGCCTATGGAGTTTGAGACAACTTGCCCGGACGCACTTCTCCGAGACTGATAAGGAGAAGGTGTTCTGGGAACAAGGAAGGTTGTACCGGGAGACAGTACCCGGAGAATCACAAAAGGAGTGGTTGAGGGAAAGACAGCTGGTCGTCCCGCAGCAATTCCGGGGTGAGTTGTTGCGGATTGCCCATGAGATCCCGCTAGCTGGACACTTGGGGATCAGCAAAACTAAGGCCCGGCTGTCTCAACACTTCTATTGGCCTAAGATGGGGACAGATGTGTCAAACTACTGCCGCTCCTGTATCACTTGTCAAAGAGTGGGGAAGGCGGGGCCTGTTATTAAGGCTCCCCTGATCCCTTTGCCAGTGATAGAGGAGACTTTCCAGAGGATCGCGGTGGACATTGTGGGCCCGCTGGCCATCCCCATCAGCTCTGGAAAGCAATACATCCTTACTGTGGTAGACTACGCTACCCGGTACCCAGAGGCAGTAGCTCTGTCGTCAACTAGGGCAGATAAGGTGGCGGATGCCCTGTTGGCTATCTTTTCACGTGTAGGGTTTCCCAGGGAAATGCTTACTGATCAAGGGACCCAATTTATGTCTCGCCTAATGGAGGCTCTCTGTAAGAGAATGCAGGTGAAGCACCTGGTATCGAGTGCGTATCACCCACAGACCAATGGCCTGTGTGAACGCTTCAATGGTACCCTCAAACAGATGCTACGCATGCTGGTTGAGACTCAAGGGTGCGACTGGGAGCGGTACCTCCCACACCTGCTGTTCGCTTACCGAGAGGTTCCGCAGGCCTCGACGGGGTTCTCCCCCTTCGAGCTCCTGTACGGCAGGCGAGTCCGGGGACCCCTGGGGTTGGTAAGAGAATCCTGGGAAGAGGAGCCGAACCCTTCTGAAGTGTCCATAGTGGAGTATGTCATGCGCTTCCGTGACAAGATGCAGACCTTGACGCAGTTGGTGCATGACATGACGCAGGCTCAGGCTGATCAGAAGCACTGGTACGACCAGAACGCCCGGGAGCGGACCTACCACGTGGGTCAAAAGGTGTGGGTGCTGGTCCCCGTATCAACTGATAAGCTTCAGGCAGCCTGGGAGGGCCCGTACGTCGTCCACCAACAGCTCAACCCGGTCACTTACGTGGTCACGCTTGACCACGCTCGGGGTAGGCGAAAGGCCTTTCACGTCAACATGATGAAGGCTCATCACGAACGTGAACCTTTCGTCCTACCGGTCTGCAGCTTGCCCGAAGACGGTGAGGAAGACACCCTCCTGGACATGCTGGCCCAAGCCAAGGCCAATGGGTCCATCGAGGACGTGGAGGTAAGCGCCTCGTTAACTGAACCCCAGCGGTTGCAGTTGCAAACCACACTGGAACCCTTCCGGGTCGTGTTCTCCAACCGACCTGGGAGGACTGAGTTAGCCGTCCACGAGGTGGACACCGGGAATCACGCCCCACTACGGCGAACACCCTATCGAATCTCTGACCAGGTGCAGCAGATTATGCGCCAAGAGATCGATGAGATGTTACAGCTGGGGGTGATTCGACGGTCAAAGAGCGCGTGGGCATCACCTGTAGTTCTCGTGCCAAAGAAGGACCGGACCACCCGGTTCTGCGTGGACTACAGGGGGCTCAATGCCATCACAGCCTCGGATGCGCACCCAATGCCGCGCATCGAGGAGCTGCTTGAGAAGTTAGCTGGCGCAGATTACCTAACAATAATGGATCTGAGTCGAGGATACTGGCAGATTCCCCTGAGCCCCGAGGCGCAGGAGAAGTCCGCCTTTATCACACCCTTTGGACTGTACGAGTCCACGGTCATGCCCTTCGGCATGAAGAATGCCCCTGCCACTTTCCAGCGGATGGTCAACCTCCTGCTTCAGGGACTGGAGAAGTACGCCATGGCGTACTTGGATGACATTGCCATCTTCAGTTCCTCCTGGGAGGAACACCTGCAGCATCTCGAGGAGGTGCTCAGGCGAATTCACCAAGCAGGACTGACCATCAAGCCGGGAAAGTGTCAGATGGGCATGAGGGAGGTTCACTACCTGGGGCACCGGGTAGGCGGGAACAGCCTGAAGCCAGAGCCTGACAAAGTGGGAGTGATCGTGAACTGGCCCACTCCCGTGACCAAGAAACAGGTGATGTCCTTCTTGGGCACTGCAGGGTACTATAGGCGCTTCGTACCGCACTATAGTAGCCTGGCAAAAACTTTGACGGACCTCACCAGGAAGAAGCTACCCCACATCGTCAACTGGACAGATGGCTGTGAGGGGGCCTTCAAGGCGTTGAAAACTGCACTGTGCAACGCCCCTGTGTTGAAAGCAGTCGTCAGCAGTCGACCGTACTTGGTGCAGACCGACGCCAGCGAGTTTGGCCTTGCTGCTGTGCTCAGCCAGGTTGACTCGGAGGACCAAGAGCACCCCGTGTTATACCTGAGCCGGAAGCTTTTCCCGAGGGAAGTGGCCTACTCCACCATCGAGAAGGAGTGCCTGGCCATAGTCTGGGCCCTGCAGCGCTTGCAGCCCTACTTGTACGGTCGCACATTCACTGTGGTGACCGACCACGACCCTCTGCGCTGGCTAAACACCATTTGTGGAACCAACGGCAGGTTGCTACGCTGGAGCCTTGCCCTTCAGCAGTTTGACTTCACCATTGAACACGAAACGGGCAAAGAGCATGGGAATGCAGATGGACTCTCCCGCCAGGGTGAACCTACTGAGGTGCCCATGGAGGCATACCGTCAGGTCCTGCCTCCCTAGCGCACACCTGAAGGGGGAGGTGTGAGGAAAATGTATATCATAAGTGAGTTTTCTTGCTAGCCTGCGTGGGCTAAGCCCCCCTTCTTGGAGTGATGCTGCAACAGTTGTAGCTTCAAATCCCTTCCCTTTTCCTCAGCCAAGAGCTGCTTTGTAAATGTACTGGGGGAAGTTTTATGGCCGAGAGGAATTTACGACCAGGTTAGAATCTTCCTCCAGCTAGAACAGGAAAAATGGCTCCGAAATTCATGAAAGATCCTGTGTTTGGTTTTTGTACGATATTATGCACCATGTTTACGTTAAGAACACGAAAATATATATTCGTATTCCCACTCGGTGTATCTACCCATCCCTTGAAACTCGGGCTTCTAACTCCATCTGGTAAAGAAGTAGGGATTTCTCTGTAAATATGTATCCCAGATAGGACATATTTGATCTCATTAGAATGCTCACGTTAATCCGAGATGAATGAGGAGTATGTTAGGACTCTGACATGTTTTGTAGTGAAGTTATAGAAATCAGAGAAAATAGTTTAAAGTTTAGGCAGAATGTAGAGAGAGGAGGGTCTGGATAAGTCAGCCTTTCTGTGATGTCACAGCCTTAATGTTTTAAGTGTCTGGCAGGCTCTGAGGAGTCACTTTCTCCTTGATTTCTTGTCTTCTCCTGGAAGAGCCCTGCACACGTCCAAATGAGCTGGGACGTATGGTTGCCTGTCATGCTTTGAACATGTGAGTGTTGCTTTTTCTCATTTATTCCCTTTATGTTATAATTACCCTTGTACATATTTGCAATTGTCTCATTTGTAATATCTTTATAAAATATTTTTGATAAAGCACTGCCTAACTTTTTATGGGATTTAATATTTAATATTAGTTCGTTCATCCTGTTCTAAACTTACCCTGTCTTCTGAAGGGAAATAAGCTACTGTGTTGGGTTAGCTTCGGACCCGTTTAATCGAAGCTGGTGGCAGTGATACCGATAGTGTGCAGACTTTTGGGTTATGTTGTAGCGGCTGCGGCGTTAATAATTATTGTTCCTGCCTGAGTGGGAGTAGTTATCGCGTCGCTGCAGCGTGCCCAATAGCCAGTACATAGCAGGCAGTCTGTCTGGCGACTAATTACCCAGGGTGCAGTACCTAATCTGACCTGAGAGTAAGGGGGCGCCAGAGAGCTGCAAGTGTTAAGTGGAACTGTAAGCGGGATATACATAAATCCCTGCAGTTTGTGGTATGTGGAAAGCAGTGGGATACCTAGAATAAGCCCCTGCTGTAAACTAAGAGGTCAATAGCCTTGTGTGTGTTTTCTCATCACATCGTGTAGTGGAGGGATAACTAAGATAAGCCCCCTTGCACATGTGATAGCCGTCTGTTGGCCTAAAGTCACCTCAATCCGTGACGTAGGGGTGACGGTCACGGTGTGAATCCTGACCCATTGGTGACAGCGGTCAGGGGAATCGTGACAGGAGCGTTCGAGGCCTTGCGTTGCCAGACGATGACGGTGGCTGAACAACTCGAGACTTAGGTGCTATATTGATTTTCCCACGACCACTTGATGCTCCACCACCACTACCATCATTACCAGCTGGCAATGACCGCCCACGGCCACGACCTCTTCCACCAGACTTCCTCATTCTTGGAAATATGTAACCAAACTTACAAACGTTATTTGGTATTGTGAAACCAGTTACAAGGTGGACGCAAAATTGTTGTGAATTTAAATCTCCCTTTATAGGTGTGTGAGAGTGCTGGGAAAATCAGGACCACTGTATTACAGTACACAGTTTCAGTGGCACACAGTGGCTGACAGATACAGTGGGGCAAAAAAGTATTTAGTCAGTCAGCAATAGTGCAAGTTCCACCACTTAAAAAGATGAGAGGCGTCTGTAATTTACATCATAGGTAGACCTCAACTATGGGAGACAAACTTAAAAAAAGAAATCCAGAAAATCACATTGTCTGTTTTTTTAACATTTTATTTGCATATTATGGTGGAAAATAAGTATTTGGTCAGAAACAAAATTTCATCTCAATACTTTGTAATATATCCTTTGTTGGCAATGACAGAGGTCAAACGTTTTCTGTAAGTCTTCACAAGGTTGCCACACACTGTTGTTGGTATATTGGCCCATTCCTCCATGCAGATCTCCTCTAGAGCAGTGATGTTTTTGGCTTTTCGCTTGGCAACACGGACTCTCAACTCCCTCCAAAGGTTTTCTATAGGGTTGAGATCTGGAGACTGGCTAGGCCACTCCAGGAGCTTGAAATGCTTCTTACGAAGTCACTCCTTTGTTGCCCTGGCGGTGTGCTTTGGATAATTGTCATGTTGAAAGACCCAGCCACGTTTCATCTTCAATGCCCTTGCTGATGGAAGGAGGTTTGCACTCAAAATCTCACGATACATGGCCCCATTCATTCTTTCATGTACCCGGATCAGTCGTCCTGGCCCCTTTGCAGAGAAACAGCCCCAAAGCATGATGTTTCCACCACCATGCTTTACAGTAGGTATGGTGTTTGATGGATGCAACTCAGTATTCTTTTTCCTCCAAACACGACAAGTTGTGTTTCTACCAAACAGTTCCAGTTTGGTTTCATCAGACCATAGGACATTCTCCCAAAACTCCTCTGGATCATCCAAATGCTCTCTAGCAAACTTCAGACGGGCCCGGACATGTACTGGCTTAAGCAGTGGGACACGTCTGGCACTGCAGGATCTGAGTCCATGGTGGCGTAGTGTGTTACTTATGGTAGGCCTTGTCACATTGGTCCCAGCTCTCTGCAGTTCATTCACTAGGTCCCCCCGCGTGGTTCTGGGATTTTTGCTCACCGTTCTTATGATCATTCTGACCCCACGGGGTGGGATTTTGCGTGGAGCCCCAGATCGAGGGAGATTATCAGTGATCTTGTATGTCTTCCATTTTCTAACTATTGCTCCCACTGTTGATTTCTTCACTCCAAGCTGGTTGGCTATTGCAGATTCAGTCTTCCCAGCCTGGTGCAGGGCTACAATTTTGTTTCTGGTGTCCTTTGACAGCTTTTTGGTCTTCACCGTAGTGGAGTTTGGAGTGTGACTGTTTGAGGTTGTGGACAGGTGTCTTTTTATACTGATAACAAGTTTAAACAGGTGCCATTACTACAGGTAATGAGTGGAGGAAAGAGGAGACTCTTAAAGAAGAAGTTACAGGTCTGTGAGAGCCAGAAATCTTGATTGTTTGTTTCTGACCAAATACTTATTTTCCACCATAATATGCAAATAAAATGTTAAAAAAACAGACAATGTGATTTTCTGGATTTTTTTTTCTCAGTTTGTCTCCCATAGTTGAGCTCTACCTATGATGTAAATTACAGACGCCTCTCATCTTTTTAAGTGGTGGAACTTGCACTATTGCTGACTGACTAAATACTTTTTTGCCCCACTGTATGCCACTAACAGGACTGACGCAGATGCACAGATTTGCCAATATTAATCTCCCCTTCTTTTTTTTTGGGGGGGGGGGGGGGATGGGAGACTAGTGAATCAATCTGGCCCACAGTTTTACAGTAGTGTTTCAGTGGCAGACAGTGGCTGACAGATATGCCACTAACAGGACTGACGCAGAGGCACAGATTTGCCAATAGTAATCTCCCCTTCTTTTTTTTGGGATGGGAGACTAGTGAATCAATCTGGCCCACAGTTTTACAGTAGTGTTTCAGTGGCAGACAGTGGCTGACAGATATGCCACTAACAGGACTGACGCAGATGCACAGATTTGCCAATATTAATCTCCCCTTCTTTTTTTTTGGGATGGCAGACTAGTGAAACAATCTGGCCCACAGTTTTACAGTAGTGTTTCAGTGGCAGACAGTGGCTGACAGATATGCCACTAACAGGACTGACGCAGATGCACAGATTTGCCAATATTAATCTCCCCTTCTTTTTTTTGGGGGGATGGGAGACTAGTGAATCAATCTGGCCCACAGTTTTACAGTAGTGTTTCAGTGGCAGACAGTGGCTGACAGATATGCCACTAACAGGACTGACACAGAGGCACAGATTTGCCAATATTAATCTCCCCTTCTTTTTTAGGGGGATGGGAGACTAGTGAATCAATCTGGCCCACAGTTTTACAGTTGTGTTTCAGTGGCACAAAATGACAGACCGATACCACAGACTGGACTGGCACAGATGCACAGATTTGCCAATATTAATCTCCCCTTTTTGTTTTTATATGGAAGACTAGTGAACAAATCTCGCCCACTGTTTTACAGTATTGTTTCTGTGGCACAAAATGACTGACAGATACAACAGACTGGACTGGCACAGATGCACTGATTGGCAATATAAATCTCCCTTTTTAGGTGTGGGACAGTGCAGAAAAATACAGGCCCACTGTTTCACACTACACAGTTTCAGGGGCAGAAAGTGGCTTGAAGATATATAAAAAAAAAAAAAAGAAAAAAAAGGGACTGTACTACAATTACTATCTCCCTACAGTAATCTCAGAAAAGTATGGCAGGCAGCAATAAAAAGGACTGCTGCACAAAAAAGTGTGCACAAACAAACAAGATAGCTGTGCAGAAAGGAAGGAACAACAGGATTTGTGCTTTGAAAAAAGCAGTTGGTTTGCACAGCGGCATACAAACAGCAATGCAGCTATCAGCGAGCCTTATAAGGCAGCCTAATAAGCTACAGAGCTAATGCACTGAAATCTAGCCTCCACTGTCCCTGCAAGGAAAAGGTGGTGTTGGACAGTGGAAATCGCTACAGCACAAGTAGTTTGGGGGTTTATATTCCCTGCCTAACGCTATCCCTGCTTCTGACGAAGCGGCAGCAACCTCTCCCTATGCTCAGATCAGCAGCAGTAAGATGGCGGTCGGCGTGCACGCCCCTTTATAGCCCCTGTGACGCCGCAGAAAGCAAGCCAATCACTGCCATGCCCTTCTCTAAGATGGTAGGGACCAAGACCTATGTCATCACGCTGCCCACACTCTGTGTCCTCCTTCATTGGCTGAGAAATGGCGCTGAACGCGTCATATGAAACGCGACTTTGGCACGAAGGTCGCGTACCGCATGGCCGACCCCACACAGGGATCGGGTCGGGTTTCATGAAGCCCGACTTTACCAAAAGTCGGCGACTTATGAAAATGGCCGATCCGTTTCGCTCAACCCTAATCAGAACCTCCCACTCCTGTTTCCAAGACTTTAAACATGCTGCGCCGATTCTTTGGAGTGCACTACCTAGGTTAATACGATTAATCCCCAATCCCCACAGCTTTAAGCGTGCCCTAAAAACTAATTTGTTCAGATTGGCCTACCGCCTCAACACATTAACCTAACTATCCCTGTGTGGCCCATTAAAAAAAAAACATAATCGGGTTCCTCGCATCATGTTCTCATACACTTTATGCAGTTATTAGCCCTCTGTGTCTGTACTGCTACCTACTTAGGCAGTTAACTGGTTCATGCAGCTTTACATGAACACCCGAGCCTTACACTATGGCTGGTCCGAATAACTAAAGCAATTGTTACCATCCACCTCTCGTGTCTCCCCTTTTCCTCATAGTTTGTAAGCTTGCAAGCAGGGCCCTCATTCCTCTTGGAATCTATTTTGAACTGTGATTTCTGTTATGCTGTAATGTCTATTGTACCCTCTATAATTTGTAAAGCGCTGCGGAATATGTTGGCGCTATATAAATAAAATTATTATTATTATAAAAAAAAACAGTAAAAAAACCTCTAATTTAAACAACAGAGCATTTTCTGAATTCTCTTTAAGGACTTTAATCCCATATAAACCCCATAACCTCCTTATCCAACATCACTGAAAGGGGGCTTAACTGTCTCCTCTCCAAATCGCACCTCACCACCTGTGCGCTCGACCCCATCCCACCTCCTCCCCAACCTCACCACTAGAGTTGAGCGACCTTGACCTTTTTAGAGTCGAGCCGGGTTTTGCGAAACCCGACTATGTCCAAAGTCGGGTCGAGTGAAATCGGCCGATTATGACGTAAAGTCGGGATCGACCGAAACACGAAACCCAATGCAAGTCAATGGGGCAGCATAGTCGGCAGTGAGTGGGGGCCAGGAAAACACCTAGAGTGCCCATTTTAATGTCAAAACCATCCATTCTTCTTAATGAAGCTTGTCAAGCGTAATTTACCTTAAAATAATTGGAAGGCATTTGAAATTGGGGGTCATTTGGCTAAAGTTGTGGGGGGTAGGGCTGGTTCAAGTAATTAGTGGGCCCAGTAAATCTGGACCACGTCACGGCAGTGGAGCAGGGAGAGGTAAGTATTTCAACTTTGCAAGTGCTGTGATCCTGAGCAAGCAGGGGGGGCCCACTCGTTGGCATTGGCACTGGCACAGGGCCCCTCAAAGTACAGCGGTGTGTTTGCACGGCGGGGGCGCCTCCCACCGGCAGCAACACTTTTGCGTACTATGAGAGGCCCTGTGCCAGTGACGTCGCCAACTAGTATTCCTCCCCCCACCTGATGAAGGAACCTGCACTTTCATCTGCACCTTCCTCTTTGTCCCCGTGTAAGGTGGTATGGTATGCGGGAAGAGCAACCTGACTTTCAGCAGGGTCACAATGTTGTTGTGTAGCGTGCACGGGGAATGTTGCGTTATGGGTCAATGTACCAGCAGACTCATCTATCACTGGCTGGGCAATGGGCACGATGAAGTGGAAACACAGATATAGGCCCAAAGAAGAAAGTGGGCTAAATGCAGTTCAAAATTGGTAACACAGGAATAACCAGGGGGCATTGCAGTGGAGGACAACTGGAATGAGAGGCTGACACAGAGAGTAGGGCCAAATCAGTAAGTAGTCGAAATGCAGTTCAAAATTGGCAACCGTAGTAAACAGGCGGCACAGCTTTGTTCAGTGGAGGAGAACAGCAAGGAGTGGCAGACACCGATAGTAGGCCCCAACCCAACTAGTAGGCCAAATGCAGTCTAACATTAACAACTACTTAACGAGAGGCTGAAAATGGAATTTCAGGACAGGAAACCAGGAGAACAGCAAGGAGTGGCAGACACCGATAGTAGGCCCCAAACCAACTAGTACGCCAAATGCAGTTGTTCCATTTAACCACAATTTAATGAGAGCCTGAAGATAGAAGCTCAGGAAAGGCAACCTGGGGAACACCTTGGAGTGTAACACACCATCTCTCTCCACCCCATACCCATTTTGTAGGCCTAATGCTGTGTACTTTTCTACAACTACTAAACGAGAGTCGGAAGACCGAAGCAATGGCAAGGAAACCTGGGGAACACCTTGGAGTGTAACACACCATCTCTCTCCACCCGATACCCATTTTGTAGGCCTAATGCAGTGTAGTTTTCTACAACTACTAAACGAGAGTCGGAAGATCGAAGCAATGGCGAGGAAACCTGGAGAACACCTTGGAGTGTAACACACCATCTCTCTCCACCCCATTCCCCATTTTTTAGGCCTAATGCAGCCTACTTTCCGACACCTACTAAACGAGAGCATGAAGATCGAAGCTCAGGAAAGGCAACCTGGGGAACACCTTGGAGTGTAACAACAACCTCTCTCTACACCACGGAAGGGCTGATTCTTAGGAAGGAAGGCTGTTGTAAATAAGCATTGCGCGCCCGAGGGTGATTATATTCTTATTCGGTATCTACTCACCCTCGGACGCGCCATGCTTCTTGATTTGTAATTAATGTTTATTTGCAATGTGCTTTTGACTTACTCAATTATTTTTTTAATTATTGATTTTATTAAATTAATAGTTTAACATCTTATTGGAAATAATTTAAAGGAGACGCGACAGGACAACACTCGGTGGATGCCATATCTGTGTTAACAACTCCAAAAAAACCTTTCAGTTAACTTCTTGCAGGAGAAAGTAATTGTAGCTGGTGGACCTTTTTAGTACAGTTCCAGATTTTTGTTGTGTGTTTGTTTTTAATGTTAAAATGTCTGCATTTGAGATCTCAACACGATCTTATTTTTTATAATCAAATTAATTTTTTAAATATTTTATTAGGTTGGTTCAAGGGGTACACGGGCCGCAGTAGACAGGTCAGTGGAGGCCTAGTGGAAGGAGTGACCGCAGACAGGCATCGAAGGCCTAAAATAATAACACATGGCTGTAGGCAATTTTAAATTGGTTCCAGGGTTACACGGGCAGCAGTGGTGTGGTCAGTGGAGGCCTAGTGGAAGGAGTGACCGCAGACAGGCATCGAAGGCCTAAAATATTAACACATGGCTGTAGGCAATTTTAAATTGGTTCCAGGGGTACTTGGGCAGCAGTGCCCTGGTCAGTGTAGTAGTAGTTGAAAGAATGTACCGCAGACAGGCATCGAAGGCCTAAAATAAAAAAATTGGGCTGGCTGTAGGCAATTTTAAATTGGTTCCAGGGTTACACGGGCAGCAGTGGTGTGGTCAGTGGAGGCCTAGTGGAAGGAGTGACCGCAGACAGGCATCGAAGGCCTAAAATAATAACACATGGCTGTAGGCAATTTTAAATTGGTTCCAGGGTTACACGGGCAGCAGTGGTGTGGTCAGTGGAGGCCTAGTGGAAGGAGTGACCGCAGACAGGCATCGAAGGCCTAAAATAATAACACATGGCTGTAGGCAATTTTAAATTGGTTCCAGGGTTACACGGGCAGCAGTGGTGTGGTCAGTGGAGGCCTAGTGGAAGGAGTGACCGCAGACAGGCATCGAAGGCCTAAAATATTAACACATGGCTGTAGGCAATTTTAAATTGGTTCCAGGGGTACTTGGCAGCAGTGCCCTGGTCAGTGTAGTAGTAGTTGAAAGAATGTACCGCAGACAGGCATCGAAGGCCTAAAATAAAAAAATTGGGCTGGCTGTAGGCAATTTTAAATTGGTTCCAGGGTTACACGGGCAGCAGTGGTGTGGTCAGTGGAGGCCTAGTGGAAGGAGTGACCGCAGACAGGCATCGAAGGCCTAAAATAATAACACATGGCTGTAGGCAATTTTAAATTGGTTCCAGGGTTACACGGGCAGCAGTGGTGTGGTCAGTGGAGGCCTAGTGGAAGGAGTGACCGCAGACAGGCATCGAAGGCCTAAAATATTAACACATGGCTGTAGGCAATTTTAAATTGGTTCCAGGGGTACTTGGGCAGCAGTGCCCTGGTCAGTGTAGTAGTAGTTGAAAGAATGTACCGCAGACAGGCATCGAAGGCCTAAAATAAAAAAATTGGGCTGGCTGTAGGCAATTTTAAATTGGTTCCAGGGTTACACGGGCAGCAGTGGTGTGGTCAGTGGAGGCCTAGTGGAAGGAGTGACCGCAGACAGGCATCGAAGGCCTAAAATAATAACACATGGCTGTAGGCAATTTTAAATTGGTTCCAGGGTTACACGGGCAGCAGTGGTGTGGTCAGTGGAGGCCTAGTGGAAGGAGTGACCGCAGACAGGCATCGAAGGCCTAAAATAATAACACATGGCTGTAGGCAATTTTAAATTGGTTCCAGGGTTACACGGGCAGCAGTGGTGTGGTCAGTGGAGGCCTAGTGGAAGGAGTGACCGCAGACAGGCATCGAAGGCCTAAAATATTAACACATGGCTGTAGGCAATTTTAAATTGGTTCCAGGGGTACTTGGGCAGCAGTGCCCTGGTCAGTGTAGTAGTAGTTGAAAGAATGTACCGCAGACAGGCATCGAAGGCCTAAAATAAAAAAATTGGGCTGGCTGTAGGCAATTTTAAATTGGTTCCAGGGTTACACGGGCAGCAGTGGTGTGGTCAGTGGAGGCCTAGTGGAAGGAGTGACCGCAGACAGGCATCGAAGGCCTAAAATAATAACACATGGCTGTAGGCAATTTTAAATTGGTTCCAGGGTTACACGGGCAGCAGTGGTGTGGTCAGTGGAGGCCTAGTGGAAGGAGTGACCGCAGACAGGCATCGAAGGCCTAAAATATTAACACATGGCTGTAGGCAATTTTAAATTGGTTCCAGGGTTACACGGGCAGCAGTGGTGTGGTCAGTGGAGGCCTAGTGGAAGGAGTGACCGCAGACAGGCATCGAAGGCCTAAAATATTAACACATGGCTGTAGGCAATTTTAAATTGGTTCCAGGGGTACTTGGCAGCAGTGCCCTGGTCAGTGTAGTAGTAGTTGAAAGAATGTACCGCAGACAGGCATCGAAGGCCTAAAATAAAAAAATTGGGCTGGCTGTAGGCAATTTTAAATTGGTTCCAGGGTTACACGGGCAGCAGTGGTGTGGTCAGTGGAGGCCTAGTGGAAGGAGTGACCGCAGACAGGCATCGAAGGCCTAAAATAATAACACATGGCTGTAGGCAATTTTAAATTGGTTCCAGGGTTACACGGGCAGCAGTGGTGTGGTCAGTGGAGGCCTAGTGGAAGGAGTGACCGCAGACAGGCATCGAAGGCCTAAAATATTAACACATGGCTGTAGGCAATTTTAAATTGGTTCCAGGGGTACTTGGCAGCAGTGCCCTGGTCAGTGTAGTAGTAGTTGAAAGAATGTACCGCAGACAGGCATCGAAGGCCTAAAATAAAAAAATTGGGCTGGCTGTAGGCAATTTTAAATTGGTTCCAGGGTTACACGGGCAGCAGTGGTGTGGTCAGTGGAGGCCTAGTGGAAGGAGTGACCGCAGACAGGCATCGAAGGCCTAAAATAATAACACATGGCTGTAGGCAATTTTAAATTGGTTCCAGGGTTACACGGGCAGCAGTGGTGTGGTCAGTGGAGGCCTAGTGGAAGGAGTGACCGCAGACAGGCATCGAAGGCCTAAAATAATAACACATGGCTGTAGGCAATTTTAAATTGGTTCCAGGGTTACACGGGCAGCAGTGGTGTGGTCAGTGGAGGCCTAGTGGAAGGAGTGACCGCAGACAGGCATCGAAGGCCTAAAATATTAACACATGGCTGTAGGCAATTTTAAATTGGTTCCAGGGGTACTTGGCAGCAGTGCCCTGGTCAGTGTAGTAGTAGTTGAAAGAATGTACCGCAGACAGGCATCGAAGGCCTAAAATAAAAAAATTGGGCTGGCTGTAGGCAATTTTAAATTGGTTCCAGGGTTACACGGGCAGCAGTGGTGTGGTCAGTGGAGGCCTAGTGGAAGGAGTGACCGCAGACAGGCATCGAAGGCCTAAAATAATAACACATGGCTGTAGGCAATTTTAAATTGGTTCCAGGGTTACACGGGCAGCAGTGGTGTGGTCAGTGGAGGCCTAGTGGAAGGAGTGACCGCAGACAGGCATCGAAGGCCTAAAATAATAACACATGGCTGTAGGCAATTTTAAATTGGTTCCAGGGTTACACGGGCAGCAGTGGTGTGGTCAGTGGAGGCCTAGTGGAAGGAGTGACCGCAGACAGGCATCGAAGGCCTAAAATATTAACACATGGCTGTAGGCAATTTTAAATTGGTTCCAGGGGTACTTGGCAGCAGTGCCCTGGTCAGTGTAGTAGTAGTTGAAAGAATGTACCGCAGACAGGCATCGAAGGCCTAAAATAAAAAAATTGGGCTGGCTGTAGGCAATTTTAAATTGGTTCCAGGGTTACACGGGCAGCAGTGGTGTGGTCAGTGGAGGCCTAGTGGAAGGAGTGACCGCAGACAGGCATCGAAGGCCTAAAATAATAACACATGGCTGTAGGCAATTTTAAATTGGTTCCAGGGTTACACGGGCAGCAGTGGTGTGGTCAGTGGAGGCCTAGTGGAAGGAGTGACCGCAGACAGGCATCGAAGGCCTAAAATAATAACACATGGCTGTAGGCAATTTTAAATTGGTTCCAGGGTTACACGGGCAGCAGTGGTGTGGTCAGTGGAGGCCTAGTGGAAGGAGTGACCGCAGACAGGCATCGAAGGCCTAAAATATTAACACATGGCTGTAGGCAATTTTAAATTGGTTCCAGGGGTACTTGGCAGCAGTGCCCTGGTCAGTGTAGTAGTAGTTGAAAGAATGTACCGCAGACAGGCATCGAAGGCCTAAAATAAAAAAATTGGGCTGGCTGTAGGCAATTTTAAATTGGTTCCAGGGTTACACGGGCAGCAGTGGTGTGGTCAGTGGAGGCCTAGTGGAAGGAGTGACCGCAGACAGGCATCGAAGGCCTAAAATAATAACACATGGCTGTAGGCAATTTTAAATTGGTTCCAGGGTTACACGGGCAGCAGTGGTGTGGTCAGTGGAGGCCTAGTGGAAGGAGTGACCGCAGACAGGCATCGAAGGCCTAAAATAATAACACATGGCTGTAGGCAATTTTAAATTGGTTCCAGGGTTACACGGGCAGCAGTGGTGTGGTCAGTGGAGGCCTAGTGGAAGGAGTGACCGCAGACAGGCATCGACGGCCTAAAATAATCACACATGGCTGTAGGCAATTTTAAATTGGTTCCAGGGGTACACGGGCAGCAGTGGTCTGGTCAGTGGAAGTCTAGTGGAAGGAGTGACCGCAGACAGGCTTCGAAGGCCTAACATAACAAAAATGTCAAAACAATGGTATTGTCAGTGCCAGTCATTGAAGGATGTCAGCGCCTAGACTACACATTGGTGAAGCTGTGAGAGATAATTTTGCTAGTGGTAGAGCACTGTTTGAGCTGGGGGGGGGGGGAACTGGCTTGTGGCCGGCGGTACAGGCACAGGGCCCCTCATATTACAACGGTGAGTCTGACGTTGGGTGCGCACCACCACCGCCAGAGACACTTTATTGTACTATGAGGGACCCAGTGGCAGTGCCGTCGACCAAAAGCGGGCTCACCCACCTCTTCAGACAAACAGCACTCTCAAGGGTCCAAGCGCAAAGTGGCGATAGCACGACCCCGTGTGGGGAGTTTGGCCATTTCGTGAGGTGGAAACATGTCGTATGCTGGACAATCAGGTGAAGAAAATTACGAGATTGGAAAAGTCATTCAGAATAGTCCACAGGCAAGACCTTTTCATAGGAAAGCTAGGTGTCAGCCGGGCAGGGTGGGGCAAAAGATTTTGAAATCCAGTTGTGGTTCATTTTAATGAAGGTTAGATCATCTACATTTTGGGTAGACAGACGAGTCCTTTTTTCTGTTAGTATTGAACCTGCAGCACTGAATACTCTTTCTGATAGGACACTAGCTGCCGGGCAAGCAAGCTCCTGCAATGCATATTCTGCCAATTCTGGCCAGGTGTCTAATTTGGATGCCCAGTAATCAAATGGGAATGACGGTTGAGGGAGAACGTCGATAAGGGATGAAAAATAGTTTGTAACCATACTGGACAAATGTTGTCTCCTGTCACTTTGAATTGATGCTGCAGTACCTGTCCTGTCTGCGGTCCTAGAAAAATCACTCCACAACCTGGTCAGAAAACCCCTCTGGCCAACGCCACTTCTGATTTCTGCCCCTCTAACACCTCTGGTCTGCTGGCCCCTGGAGCTCGTGTGAGAACGATCACGGGCGCTGTGTGCAGGGAATGCCAGAAGCAAACGGTCAACAAGAGTTGATTGTTTTGTTGCTAATATTAGTTCCAAGTTCTCATGTGGCATAATATTTTGCAATTTGCCTTTATAGCGAGGATCAAGGAGGCAGGCCAACCAGTAATCGTCATCGTTCATCATTTTTGTAATGCGTGTGTCCCTTTTGAGGATACGCAAGGCATAATCCGCCATGTGGGCCAAAGTTCCCGTTGTCAAATCTGCGGTTGTGCTTGGTTGAGGGGCAGTTGCAGGCAAATCTACGTCACTTGTGTCCCTCAAAAAACCAGAACCCGGCCTTGCCACGCCACCAATTTCCCGTGCCCCCGGGAAAGCTTCCTCATTAAAAATATACTCATCCCCATCATCCTCCTCATCCTCCACCTCCTCTTCGCCCGGTACCTCGTCATGTACACTGCCCTGACCAGACAATCGCTGACTGTCATCAAGGCTTTCCTCTTCCTCTGGTGCAGACGCCTGATCCTTTATGTGCGTCAAACTTTGCATCAGCAGACGCATTAGGGGGATGCTCATGCTTATTATGGCGTTGTCTGCACTAACCAGCCGTGTGCATTCCTCAAAACACTGAAGGACTTGACACATGTCTTGAATCTTCGACCACTGCACACCTGACAACTCCATGTCTGCCATCCTACTGCCTGCCCGTGTATGTGTATCCTCCCACAAAAACATAACAGCCCGCCTCTGTTCGCACAGTCTCTGAAGCATGTGCAGTGTTGAGTTCCACCTTGTTGCAACGTCTATGATTAGGCGATGCTGGGGAAGGTTCAAAGAACGCTGATAGGTCTGCATACGGCTGGAGTGTACAGGCGAACGGCGGATATGTGCGCAAAGTCCACGCACTTTGAGGAGCAGGTCGGATAACCCCGGATAACTTTTCAGGAAGCACTGCACCACCAGGTTTAAGGTGTGAGCCAGGCAAGGAATGTGTTTCAGTTGGGAAAGGGAGATGGCAGCCATGAAATTCCTTCCGTTATCACTCACTACCTTGCCTGCCTCAAGATCTACAGTGCCCAGCCACGACTGCGTTTCTTGCTGCAAGAACTCGGACAGAACTTCCGCGGTGTGTCTATTGTCGCCCAAACACTTCATAGCCAATACAGCCTGCTGACGTATGCCAGTAGCTGCCCCATAATGGGAGACCTGGTGTGCAACAGTGGCAGGTGCGGATGGAGTGTTTGTGCGACTGCGGTCTGTGGACGAGCTCTTGCTTCTGCAGGAGGACGAGGAGGAGGAGGAGGAGGAGGGGGTGCGAACGGCTACAGACAACTGTTTACTAGACCGTGGGCTAGGCAGAACTGTCCCAAACTTGCTGTCCCCTGTGGACCCTGAATCCACCACATTTACCCAGTGTGCCGTGATGGACACGTAACGTCCCTGGCCATGCCTACTGGTCCATGCATCTGTTGTCAGGTGCACCTTTGTGCTCACAGATTGCCTGAGTGCATGGACGATGCGCTCTTTAACATGCTGGTGGAGGGCTGGGATGGCTTTTCTGGAAAAAAAGTGTCGACTGGGTAGCTCGTAGCGTGGTACAGCGTAGTCCATCAGGTCTTTGAAAGCTTCGCTTTCAACTAACCGGTAGGGCATCATCTCTAACGAGATTAGTCTAGCTATGTGGGCGTTCAAACCCTGTGTACGCGGATGCGAGGCTAAGTACTTCCTTTTTCTAACCATAGTCTCATGTAGGGTGAGCTGGACTGGAGAGATGGAGATCGTGGAACTAGCGGGGGTGCCGGTGGACATGGCAGACTGAGAGACGGTGGGAGATGGTATTGTTGCCGCCGGTGCCCTAGATGCAGTGTTTCCTACTACGAAACTGGTGATTCCCTGACCCTGACTGCTTTGGCCTGGCAAAGATACCTGCACAGATACAGCAGGTGGTGCGCTAAATGGTGGTCCTACACTGCCGGAAGGGATGTTGCGTTGATGACTAGCTTCATTGGCCGAGGGTGCAACAACCTTAAGGGACGTTTGGTAGTTAGTCCAAGCTTTCAAATGCATGGTGGTTAAATGTCTATGCATGCAACTAGTATTGAGACTTTTCAGATTCTGACCTCTGCTTAAGGAAGTAGAACATTTTTGACAGATGACTTTGCGCTGATCAATTGGATGTTGTTTAAAAAAATGCCAGACTGCACTCTTTCTAGCATCGGATACCTTTTCAGGCATTGCAGACTGAGCTTTAACCGGATGGCCACGCTGTCCTCCACCAGGTTTTGGCTTTGCCACGCGTTTTGGGCAAGATACGGGCCCGGCAGATGGAACCTGTGGCGATGTTGATGCCTGCTGCGGCCCCTCCTCCTCCTCTGCTTCAGAACTGCTGCCGCCTGCACCCTGTTCCCCCAATGGCTGCCAATCGGGGTCAAGAACTGGGTCATCTAATAACTCTTCTTGTACCTCCTGCGCAACTTCGTCTGTGTCACCGTGTCGTTCGGTGGTATAGCGTTCGTGATGGGGCAACATAGTCTCATCAGGGTCTGATTCTTGATCAGCACCCTGCGAGGGCAATGTTGTGGTCTGAGTCAAAGGACCAGCATAGTAGTCTGGCTGTGGCTGTGCGTCACTGCACTCCATGTCAGATTCAATTTGTAATGGGCATGGACTGTTAACTGCTTCACTTTCTAAGCCAGGGACGGTATGTGTAAAGAGCTCCATGGAGTAACCCGTTGTGTCGCCTGCTGCATTCTTCTCTGTTGTTGTTTTTGCTGAAGAGGACAAGGAAGTGACTTGTCCCTGACCGTGAACATCCACTAACGACGCGCTGCTTTTACTTTTACCAGTTTCACGAGAGGAGGCAAAAGAGCTAGAGGCTGAGTCAGCAAGATAAGCCAAAACTTGCTCTTGCTGCTCCGGCTTTAAAAGCGGTTTTCCTAATCCCAGAAAAGGGAGCGTTCGAGGCCTTGTGTAGCCGGACGACGAACCTGGCTCCACAGCTCCAGACTTAGGTGCAATATTTTTTTCCCCACGACCACCTGATGCTCCACCACTACCACTACCCTCATTACCAGCTGACAATGAACGCCCCCGGCCACGACCTCTTCCACTAGACTTCCTCATTGTTTTAAAAACGTAACCAAACTAACGTTATTTGTTGCAGTCACACAACTTACACGGTGAGCTATAACTTCAGTATGATTTAGCTACCCCTTTACAGGTTGGTGAGACCACCGCGAAAATCAGGCACAATGTTACACACTCTTTTTTTGGTGGCTGCAAATTAGAGAGATGCCCCACACGCAGGACTGTCACTGAAGCACAAATGTTAATATTAATGTCACACTATTATTTGTTTTTTATTTTTATTTTTTTCAGGAACACTTTAGAAACCCCCCCAAAAAAAAAAAAATTTGATTTTTGCAGGGAGAATTTAGAAAACAAATGTAACAAACTATATGCTTTCTATGGGCCACTGAGTGAGAGATGACGCACACAGGAATCAGGAGTGGCACACAAGCCCAGAGGCCAATATTTTTCTACCAATGATTGATGGAGTTATTTTCTCTGGTAGATTTTGGAACCCAAATCAAGGAAAAAAAATATAGGCTTTCTATGGACCACAATTGGAGAGAGAGAGAGAGAGAGAGAGAGAGAGAGAGAGAGAGAGAGATGGCACACCCAGGAGTCAAGACTGGCACACAAGCAGAAAGGCCAATATTAATCTCCCACTGTTTTTTTTTTTTTTTTTTTTTTTTTCAGGGAGACTTTAGAAAAAAAAATAATAAAAAAAATATGATTTTATCAGGAAGAATTTAGAAACCAAATAAAATAAAATGATTTTTTCAGGGAGAATTTATAAAACAAATAAAAACAAAAATAGGCGTTCTATGGCCCACTGACTGAGAGATGACGCACACAGGAATCAGAAGTGGCACACAAGCCCAGAGGCCAATATTTTTCTACCAATGATTGATGTAGTTATTTTCTCTGGTAGATTTTGGAACCCAAATCAAGGAAAAAAAATATAGGCTTTCTATGGACCACAATTGGAGAGAGAGAGAGAGAGAGAGAGAGAGAGAGAGAGAGATGGCACACCCAGGAGTCAAGACTGGCACACAAGCAGAAAGGCCAATATTAATCTCCCACTGTTTTTTTTGGTTGTTTTTTTTTTTTTTTTTCAGGGAGACTTTAGAAAAAAAAATAATAAAAAAAATATGATTTTATCAGGAAGAATTTAGAAACCAAATAAAATAAAATGATTTTTTCAGGGAGAATTTAGAAAACAAATAAAACCAAAAATAGGCGTTCTATGGCCCACTGACTGAGAGATGACGCACCCAGGAGTCAAGACTGGCACACAAGCAGAAAGGCCAATATTAATCTCCCACTGTTTTTTTTTTTTTTTTTTTTTTTTTCAGGGAGACTTTAGAAAAAAAAATAATAAAAAAAATATGATTTTATCAGGAAGAATTTAGAAACCAAATAAAATAAAATGATTTTTTCAGGGAGAATTTAGAAAACAAATAAAACCAAAAATAGGCGTTCTATGGCCCACTGACTAAGAGAGAGAGAGAGAGATGGAACGCTTAGTACTGGCACACAAGCCCAAAGGGCAATATTAATCTCCCTTTTTTTTTCCAGGGAGAATTTCTAAAACCCCCCCCCAAAAAAAAATAGGCTTTCTATGGCCCACTATTTGTGAGAGAGATGGGACGCTCAGGACTGGCACAGATGGCACGCTCAGGACTGGCACAGAAGCCCAGAGGCCAATATTAATCTCCCTTTTTTTCTGGGAGAATTTATAAAACCAAAAAAATATTTAAATAGGCTTTCTATGGCCCACTATTTGTGAGAGAGATGGCACGCTCAGGACTGGCACAGATGGCACGCTCACAACTGGCACACAAGCCCAGAGGCCAATATTAATCTCCCTTTTTTCAGGGAAAATTTATAAAACCAAAAAAAAAATTAAATAGGCTTTCTATGGCCCACTATTTGTGAGAGAGATGGGACGCTCAGGACTGGCACAGATGGCACGCTCAGGACTGGCACAGAAGCCCAGAGGCCAATATTAATCTCCCTTTTTTTCTGGGAGAATTTATAAAACCAAAAAAATATTTAAATAGGCTTTCTATGGCCCACTATTTGTGAGAGAGATGGCACGCTCAGGACTGGCACAGATGGCACGCTCACAACTGGCACACAAGCCCAGAGGCCAATATTAATCTCCCTTTTTTCAGGGAAAATTTATAAAACCAAAAAAAAAATTAAATAGGCTTTCTATGGCCCACTATTTGTGAGAGAGATGGCACACTCAGGACTGGCACACAAGCCCAAAGGCCAATATTAATCTCCCACTGTATTTTTATCAGGGAGAATTTATACACCCCACAAAAAAAAATACAGAAAAATGAAAAGGCTTTCTATGGCCCACTATGTGAGAGAGATGGCACACACAGGGATGGCACTCTAGCAGAAATGCCAAATTGCCAATCTTAATCTCCCACCAAAAAAAAAAAAAAAAACAAAACAGGGAATGTCCTACAATTACTATCTCCCTGCCTGCAGTAATCTCAGCCAGGTATGGCAGGCAGCTACTATCTCCCTGCCTGCAGTAATCTCAGCCAGGTATGGCAGGCAGCAATAAGGAGTGGACTGATGCACAAATGAAATAAAAAGTGTGGACAAACAAAAAAGATAGCTGTGCAGAAAGGAAGGAACAAGAGGATTTGTGCTTTGAAAAAAGCAGTTGGTTTGCACAGCGGCGTACACACAGCAATGCAGCTATCAGGGAGCCTTCTAGGGCAGCCCAATGAGCTACAGCGCTGAGGGGAAAAAAAAAAACTTCCACTGTCCCTGCACACCGAGGGTGGTGTTGGACAGTGCAAATCGCTGCAGCACAAGCGGTTTTGTGGTTAATGGACCCTGCCTAACGCTATCCCTGCTTCTGACAAAGCGGCAGCAACCTCTCCCTAAGCTCAGATCAGCAGCAGTAAGATGGCGGTCGGCGGGAACGCCTCTTTATAGCCCCTGTGACGTCGCAGACAGCAAGCCAATCACTGCAATGCCCTTCTCTAAGATGGTGGGGACCAGGACCTATGTCATCACGCTGCCCACACTCTGCGTTTACCTTCATTGGCTGAGAAATGGCGCTTTTCGCGTCATTGAAACGCGACTTTGGCGCGAAAGTCGCGTACCGCATGGCCGACCACGCACAGGGGTCGGATCGGGTTTCATGAAACCCCGACTTAGCCAAAAGTCGGCGACTTTTGAAAATGTTCGACCCGTTTCGCTCAACCCTACTCACCACCACTCTTATCCCATCCCTAATCCACCTCTTCAACCTATCACTAACTTCTGGCACCTTCCCTTCTGCTTTTAAACATGCCACAATCACGCCTATCCTTAAAAAGCCAACCCTCGATCCAACTGCTATGTCCAGCTATCGCCCAATGTTGCTCCCATTCGCTTCCAAACTCCTGGAGCAGCACGTCCACGCTGAACTTTCCTCCCACCTCTCATCTAACTTGCTCTTTGACAATCTACAATCTGGTTTCCGCCCCCATCACTCAACTGAGACCGCCCTGACCAAAATCACTAACGACCTACTTACAGCCAAAGCTAACTGACAATACTCTATACTCCTCCTTCTAGACCTGACATCTGGTTTTGACACAGTTGACCACTGTCTCCTACTACAGATCCTCTCCTCCTTTGGCATCAAAGACCTCGCCCTATCCTGGATCTCCTCAAACCTTTCCAACCGCACATTCAGCGTCTCACACTCCCACACTACCTCCTCATCCCACCCTCTCTCTGTTGGAACCCCCAAGGCTCTGTTCTAGGACCCCCACTCTCCTTAATCTATACACTTGGCCTGGGACAACTCAAAGCCCCATGGATTCCAGTACCATCTTTATGCTGATGACACTCAGATCTACCTTTCTGGCCCAGATGTCACCTCTCTGCTCTCCAGAATCCCAGAGTGTCTATCAGCCATATCCTCCTTCTTCTCCTCTCGCTTCCTCAAACTCAATGTGATAAATCTGAACTCATCATCTTTGGTCCATCTCATAGATCACTATCATCAACATCATGCTTTCCCCCATACAGGAAGTCCGCTGCCTCGGAGTAACCCTTGACTATGCCCTGTCCTTCAAACCACACATCCAAGCTCTTTCCACCTCCTGTTGCCTCCAGCTCAAAAATATCTCCAGAATCCGTCCTTTCCTCAACTGTCAATCTACTAAAATGTTTGTGCATGTCCTCATCATCTCCCGCCTTGACTACTGCAACATGCTTTTCTGTGGCCTCCCTGCTAACACCCTTGCACCTCTCCAGTCCATCCTTAACTCTGCTGTCCGACTAATATATCTCTCTCCTCGCTACTCCTCCACTTCCGCCCTCTGCAAATCTATTCACTGGCTCTCATTCCCTCAGCGTATCCAGTTCAAATTACTAATACTAACCTACAAAGCCATCCATAACCTGTCTCCTCCATATATCTCTGAACTAATCTCCCGATATCTTCCCTCACGTAATCTCCGGTCCTCCCAAGACCTTCTTCTCTCCTCCACACTTATTTGCTCCTGACCGAACCTCCAAGACTTCTCCCAAATATCCCCCATCCTCTGGAATTCTTTGCCTATGTCCGACTATCAACCACATTCGGATCCTTCAGACGGAACCTGAAAACCCACCTCTTCAGGAAAGCCTACAGCCTGCACTGACCCCGCTGCCTCCTCACCACTACCGAAGCTACCTCCTCACCAACACCGGGGCTCCTGCAACCCTCGACCTATTGTCTCCATCCCCCCCATCCTGTAGAATGTAAGCCCGCAAGGGCAGGGTCCTCGTCCCTCTATATCAGTCTGTAATTGTTAGTTTGCTTAGTGTAAGCAATATCTGTAATTTGTATGTAACCCCTTCTCATGTACAGCACTATGGAATCAATGGTGCTATATAAATAGATAATAATAATATTGGAACTCATACACCTACGTATTTTTTGACATTTTAACTTGACGCCACCCCATATTTGTTGGGCCTAAGTCAACATGATTGTGTTCATTTTAAAGGAGGTAGTCAATGTCTATTTCTAGACCAATGAGCTTGCAATTTGATTGGTAGAATGTGGTATAAATCCAATGGAGAATGTTGTATCTGTGTAGCTAAGAGAAGGTGACATTTGGATCGAAGATGATGGGAGTGTGGGAGGGGGGCGCTGAATGGGTTTTAGTCATCAGAGAGCAGTAGAGACCCCCCGGAGTGGGCGGATGTGTATGAAGTTATGCTGGAGAAGATAGTATATCAGGTATAACCCACAAAAGCCTCTTCCGTAATCCTGCCCAACTTTCATGTGAGACGAGATGCTGCGGAGCACATTAAACTATCTCAGCGTGAGATTTTCAAGAAGGAAGGAGGGGGAATCGTCTGATGACCGGACATCAATCCCGAGCTATCAAACTGCAGAATCGCCCAATATAAAGTCGGAGTTCTGCGCTTTTAACCCTACACACACTTTCCAATCTCCGCTATTATAACGTGCTTCATCATCTTTATTCCTATGGTCTCTACAGAGTTAAAACAACCCCTTATGACCATCCGATAGGAAAGGAGTTATCCATATTGCCTTACGACCTATGGGGTTAAAACTACTACTAGACCCCCATACACTTGTTTATTGGCATCCTAGAATACCAATATTCGTAGTATACAAAAAATATTTTGAAAGTTTTTTTGTTTTTTTTAGAACAGATTTTAATTTTTATATCAAACCATACAATTAAAATACAATATTATTCATTAAACATTAATTACATGTAAACCAGTAGTTAAAAAAACTCAGAACCAACCTAATGGTGTGCCCATACACCTGTTGGCATCACATATTCAGTGTTAGTCCAAGTTTGACATACCGTACTTCAAAAACTAACACCCACCCCCATATAAAATTCAATATCTACACCTGTTTAATGGATATTGTATTAAAAAATATAAATTGAATCCAAAGTCATAAAAACATTTAAATGAAAATATGACAAACAAATCTGCATTTTTTTTCTTGGTTATATATTAAAAGTAAGAAAAAAAGAGAAAGCAATAAAAGCAACAAAAAAAAAAAAATATATAAAAAGTGATGAAAAAATTATTATGTGGCAAGATAGTGACAATAAAAATGTAAGAATATTATAATGTATATAATAGTATAATGACAATGAAAAAATGTAAAAATAAATATGTAGTATACTGACAACAAAAACATAAAACAATGATAAAAAAATGTATCAAGTGATACAGAGGCCATAAAATATAGAAAATAAATATTCTATAGTAATATCATGACGATAAAAATACAAATGGAGAAATATAGTAATAATAAAACAAAAATATTTAATATAATGACAATAAAAACATAACAAATATAAAAAATATTTCTAATATAGTGATAAAAATAACTTGAATACATGTTATGTAGTAGCATAGTGAGAAAAATATATACGCTATAATATGGAATACAATTAGGTAGTAATATGTTGACAATAAAAAAAATGTAATATTGAAACAATAAAAAAATACAATAATGGAATATTATGTATAATGATAACAAAAATCTACTATAAATATAATGTAGGCGACAATAAAAAAATAAAATATATTTTTCATATATGTTTTATAATGAAAATAAGAAAATTATAGATAAATTTAGAATTGTAAAAGAAAATATATAAAAAGCACATAGTGAAAAAATTAAAATGTGAGTCAGCGTTCTTGCCCACATTTTTTATTTTTTAAAACACCTGTGGAATTTGAATCCATTTTTTTTTTAGTTTTTTTTTAATATTTATGTAAATATAAAATCTGATAATTCCTATGAGTTAGGATGTGAATCACTTACCTTGTGCTTCTGTAACAGATGCCGGCTTTGGGAGAACTGAAATATCACATTGTCAATGCAATCTCTCATCTTCCCTTGACGCCAACACCCACCCTTCTCCAGCGAAGGCGCACACAGTAGTGCGGGTGGGCGAGGGACACACATGCACACAGTCACACGCACACACTCACACAGGGCAGTGCTTCTCAAGGCTGTGGCTTCTCAGCACTGGCCTTGTTTCCCTGTGATTGGCAGCTCTCTAGGAGAGGGGTCTAAATCTGCCTGACATACAGGCTCCTGTGGTGTGTGCGTGTGCGCGTGTGTAAGAGCGCACATGTGTCCATACTACTGATGTCATCGTTGGATATGCATAGAAATGACACAATAGAGGACTCCGCGCTTAAAAGACAGAAAGAGAGGGGTGAGCGAGAGGGAAAAAAATAATTAACTCCTGAGGTGCTGGTATTACTATTTGTCAATTGGATAAGAAGGAAGAAAAAAAATACGCCACCGGATGACACACCCGTTTATAGCCCTAGGTGGCGCAATAATGGTCAAGATTTTTCTTTTAATTATTATTATTTTTATTCCTTCAAAAACTGACTACCGAATACTTGACAATTCAGAAAATTGTAAAAAACAAAACAAAACAATGAAACACGCCTCTTTTTCCAGGCATCGCCTCTCCGACCCACACTGAACGTGGAGTTAGACAGTGGGATTTCCCATCTTGCGATGGAGTATCCTAGAGTTGTGACTAAAAAATGCTCCTGGATCAAATCCAGTAATTGGCCAACTCCTCTGGGAAGCCAGGAGATCTCCACTTTGATTGGGGCGTCACTCAGGCATTTCGGGAAAGTTGACAAGTATGATCTTGTTGAGTTTCCCGACAACCCCAGGGGCACAATAAGCCACGAATATTGTCGCTAATATACCATGAAGGGGTCTTTTTGAATTAGTAGATTTCCCCTATACCTGTCCACTGCTCAGCGGTTGGTCAGCGCTTGTTTGATAGCCCTTTCACCTGGATACCAGACTTATATGTTATTGGGGGGCTATACAAAATGGCTGCCCACTCTCAGGGCTACTATAATACACCCAATATGTATTTGTCACTCACTTCCTATCATAGACGAGCAGATTTCTGGGAATAATGAGCATTGATCTAAAAGCCCTTTTTGCCCCACATGTACAGTGGGGCAAAAAAAGTATTTAGTCAGTCAGCAATAGTGCAAGTTCCACCACTTAAAAAGATGAGAGGCGTCTGTAATTTACATCATAGGTAGACCTCAACTATGGGAGACAAACTGAGAAAAAAAAATCCAGAAAATCACATTGTCTGTTTTTTTAACATTTTATTTGCATATTATGGTGGAAAATAAGTATTTGGTCAGAAACAAAATTTCATCTCAATACTTTGTAATATATCCTTTGTTGGCAATTACAGAGGTCAAACGTTTTCTGTAAGTCTTCACAAGGTTGCCACACACTGTTGTTGGTATGTTGGCCCATTCCTCCATGCAGATCTCCTCTAGAGCAGTGATGTTTTTGGCTTTTCGCTTGGCAACACGGACTTTCAACTCCCTCCAAAGGTTTTCTATAGGGTTGAGATCTGGAGACTGGCTAGGCCACTCCAGGACCTTGAAATGCTTCTTACGAAGCCACTCCTTCGTTGCCCTGGCGGTGTGCTTTGGATCATTGTCATGTTGAAAGACCCAGCCACGTTTCATCTTCAATGCCCTTGCTGATGGAAGGAGGTTTGCACTCAAAATCGCACGATACATGGCCCCATTCATTCTTTCATGTACCCGGATCAGTCGTTCTGGCCCCTTTGCAGAGAAACAGCCCCAAAGCATGATGTTTCCACCACCATGCTTTACAGTAGGTATGGTGTTTGATGGATGCAACTCAGTATTCTTTTTCCTCCAAACACGACAAGTTGTGTTTCTACCAAACAGTTCCAGTTTGGTTTCATCAGACCATAGGACATTCTCCCAAAACTCCGCTGGATCATCCAAACGCTCTCTAGCAAACTTCAGACGGGCCCGGACATGTACTGGCTTAAGCAGTGGGACACGTCTGGCACTGCAGGATCTGAGTCCATGGTGGCGTAGTGTGTTACTTACGGTAGGCCTTGTTACATTGGTCCCAGCTCTCTGCAGTTCATTCACTAGGTCCCCCCGCGTGGTTCTGGGATTTTTGCTCACCGTTCTTGTGATCATTCTGACCCCATGGGGTGGGATTTTGCGTGGAGCCCCAGATCAAGGGAGATTATCAGTGGTCTTGTATGTCTTCCATTTTCTAATTATTGCTCCCACTGTTGATTTCTTCACTCCAAGCTGGTTGGCTATTGCAGATTCAGTCTTCCCAGCCTGGTGCAGGGCTACAATTTTGTTTCTGATGTCCTTTGACAGCTCTTTGGTCTTCACCATAGTGGAGTTTGGAGTCAGACTGTTTGAGGGTGTGCACAGGTGTCTTTTTATACTGATAACAAGTTTAAACAGGTGCCATTACTACAGGAAATGAGTGGAGGAAAGAGGAGACTCTTAAAGAAGAAGTTACAGGTCTGTGAGAGCCAGAAATCTTGATTGTTTGTTTCTAACCAAATACTTATTTTCCACCATAATATGCAAAAAAAATGATAATGATAGTGATTTTCTGGATTTTTTTTTCTCAGTTTGTCTCCCATAGTTGAGGTCTACCTATGATGTAAATTACAGACGCCTCTCATCTTTTTAAGTGGTGGAACTTGCACTATTGCTGACTGACTAAATACTTTTTTGCCCCACTGTATATGTCATTAAGGGGCTATGGGTGCCCACACTCTGAGGTGATGTAATAACCCAACATGATATATTTCACCCACTTTCCGTGTAAGGGTTAAGAGCACCGATCAATGATTTTGAGTCGATCGACCAATCCATACTGTATATTGCTGAACGATCGTTAATTACTGCCTTGATTGGGAACGATCGGTCGATCATCGTCCCTTTCAATGTCCAAAAGGACACAAAGGAAAGAGGATCACTGCCATGACTATCGCGAACAATCGGCCGATCTAAGAGGACCGCAGGAGACAAAACGCCCTTAGAAATGGCTCCCAATTGATTTTCCACTAATGTTAGGGTAGGGGCGCTCTTTAATCTCCTGTTATTCACGATCGACCTTGATGGCTGCATTTTACAAATAGCCCGGCCGAAGCTCTCCGCAGATTATCCAATGCGAACGGAAAATGAGTATTCTGCCAACAAAAATGAAGGACCTGCAGATATATCCCCCCCCCCCACCCCCGACCACTCCGTGTCCTGTGTATAATCTCATTGTGACTTTAACCCTTTCTCATCCGCAGCATCTGCTTCCAGATCAGAGAAGGGTTACAATGCTAACTAGGTAAAAAAAACAACTAGCAGTAATAATTGTATTAATGAGCGGTGTATCTCTGGGAGCGAGCCTGTGATTAGCGCTAAGAGGCCTCATTTCCTGCCCGTAATGATGAAGAGATGGTTTCATGTGGCCGGAGATAATGGTCTGAGGAGCAGGTAAGGAAACACAAGAGGACACATCATTAGTAGTACTGAATGCAAAACAGGCTGGTTTGGGCCCTCACAGCAAGCGGGCCCCAAACACAGCGCCCCTCACTGGTGGAAACATACCGAAAATACATCCATGCAATCATCCACAGCTGAGTGATGAGCCGTGTATCTGATCCTATCCTGTGTGATACAGGTCTGACATGTGTATCTAATCCTATCCTGTGTGATCCTGTCTGCTGAGCCGTGTATCTAATCCTATCCTGTGTGATACTGTCTGCTGAGCTGTGTATCTAATCCTATCCTGTGTCATACTGTCTGCTGAGCCGTGTATCTAATTCTATCCTGTGTGATACTGTCTGCTGAGCCGTGTATCTAATTCTATCCTGTGTGATACTGTCTGATGAGCTGTGTATCTAATTCTATCCTGTGTGATACTGTCTGATGAGCCTTGTATCTAATCCTATCCTGTGTGATACTGTCTGCTGAGCTGTGTATCTAATCCTATCCTGTGTGATACTGTCTGCTGAGCCATGTATCTAATCCTATCCCGTGTGATACTGTCTGATGAGCCTTGTATCTAATCCTATCCTGTGTGATACTGTCTGATGAGCCTTGTATCTAATCCTATCCTGTGTGATCCTGTCTGCTGAGCTGTGTATCTAATCCTATCCTGTGTGATACTGTCTGCTGAGCTGTGTATCTAATCCTATCCTGTGTGATACTGTCTGCTGAGCTGTGTATCTAATCCTATCCTGTGTGATACTGTCTGATGAGCTGTGTATCTAATCCTATCCTGTGTGATACTGTCTGCTGAGCTGTGTATCTAATCCTATCCTGTGTGATACTGTCTACTGAGCTGTGTATCTAACCCTATCCTGTGTGATACTGTCTGATGAGCTGTGTATCTAATCCTATCCTGTGTGATACTGACTGCTGAGCTATGTATCTAATCCTATCCTGTGTGATACTGTCTGCTGAGCCGTGTATCTAATCCTATCCTGTGTGATACTGTCTGCTGAGCTGTGTATCTAATCCTATCCTGTGTGATACTGGTCTAACATGTTTATCAAATCCTATCCTGTGTGATACTGTGTGCTGAGCTGTGTATCTAATCCTGTGTGATACTGATAAAAAATTGGATTGCACTCGGACCAATGTTATTCAATAGGTGACATTCCATTTCCAATTTTTTTCTCAGCTGAAATCGGACTGAGAAAAAAATCGCAGCATGCTGAGTATTGCTGCTATTCTCGGACGAGACTCGCCAATGCAAGTCAATGGGTTCGAGAAAAAAAATCAAACAGCACTCGCACCATGCGAGTGCTGTCCGATTTTTACGCACCGGTGTCCTTTGAAAAGCCGGCAATTCAGCGCGGTGTACAGTAAAATCTCACTGACAGCTTAGATTAGAGTAGATATATACACATAGAATAGGTATTCTGGCACTTGGCCACTCTCTTCCCATTCCCGTGTAGCGGTGGGATATGGAGTAATGAAGGGTTAATGTCACCTTGCTATTATAAGGTGACATTAAGCCAGATTAATAATGGAGGGGCATCAATTATGACACCTATCCATTATTAATCCAATTGTATGAAATGGTTAATAAAACACACACACACACATTATTACAAAGTCTTTTAATGAAATAAAGACACAGGTTGTTGTAATATTTTATTAGACTCTTAATCCACCTGAAGACCCTCGTCCTGTAACAAAGGAAAAATAAAAAAACAATAATATCCCATACCTTCCGATGATCAGTCTCGTCCTACGCTGTAAATCCTTCTGAAGGGGTTAAATAATTTTACACCCAGGAGCTCTGCTAATGCAGCTGTAAAACCCCAGCGAATGAATGGAAAGTAGGTCAATGACCTGTAGTTTGTTATGAAAGGTAATTCAGTACCACAATGGACATAGAGGTCAGCGCACATACAGTGACCTGGCAATAACCCAAAAAACAAGAACGAGCTCTGAGACGTGGGAACTCTGTTGACCGCAATCCCTAATCCTCTCCAACCACACTAAAGGCAGCCGTGGATTGCGCCTAACGCTCCCTATGCAACTCGGCACGGCCTGAGAAACTAGCTAGCCTGAAGATAGAAAATAAGCCTACCTTGCCTCAGAGAAATACCCCAAAGGAAAAGGCATCCCCCACATATAATGACTGTGAGTTAAGATGAAAAGACAAACGTAGAGATGAAATAGATTTAGCAAAGTGAGGCCCAACTTTCTGAACAGAGCGAGGATAGGAAAGGTAACTTTGCGGTCAACACAAAACCCTACAAAAACCACGCAAAGGGGGCAAAAAGACCCTCCGTACCGAACTAACGGCACGGAGGTACACCCTCTGCGTCCCAGAGCTTCCAGCAAGCAGTAAAAAACAAATTGACAAGCTGGACAGAAAAAAACAGCAAACAAATAGCAAAGAGTAACTTAGCTATGCAGAGCAGCAGGCCACAGGAACGATCCAGGAGGAAACAGGTCCAATACTAGAACATTGACTGGAGGCCAGGATCAAAGCACTAGGTGGAATTAAATAGAGCAGTACCTAACGACTTCACCACATCACCTGAGGAAGGAAACTCAGAAGCCGCAGTACCACTTTCCTCCACCAACGGAAGCTCACAGAGAGAACCAGCCGAAGTACCACTTGTGACCACAGGAGGGAGCTCTGCCACAGAATTCACAACAGTACCCCCCCTTGAGGAGGGGTCACCGAACCCTCACCAGAGCTCCCAGGACGACCAGGATGAGCCATATGAAAGGCACGAACAAGATCGGGAGCATGGACATCAGAGGCAAAGACCCAGGAATTATCTTCCTGAGCATAACCCTTCCACTTAACTAGATACTGGAGTTTCCGTCTTGAAACACGAGAATCCAAAATCTTCTCCACAATATACTCCAACTCCCCCTCCACCAAAATCGGGGCAGGAGGATCAACAGATGGAACCATAGGTGCCACGTATCTCCGCAACAATGACCTATGGAATACGATATGTAGGGAAAAAGAATCTGGAAGGGTCAGACAAAAAGACACAGGATTAAGAACCTCAGAAATCCTATACGGACCAATAAAACGAGGTTTAAACTTAGGAGAGGAAACCTTCACAGGAATATGACGAGAAGATAACCAAACCAAGTCCCCAACCCGAAGTCGGGGACCCACACAGCGTCTGCGATTAGCGAAACGTTGAGCCTTCTCCTGGGACAAAGTCAAATTGTCCACTACATGAGTCCAAATCTGCTGCAACCTGTCCACCACAGTATCCACACCAGGACAGTCCGAAGACTCAACCTGCCCTGAAGAGAAACGAGGATGGAACCCAGAGTTGCAGAAAAACGGTGAAACCAAGGTAGCCGAGCTGGCCCGATTATTAAGGGCGAACTCAGCCAAAGGCAAAAAGGACACCCAGTCATCCTGATCAGCAGAAACAAAGCATCTCAGATATGTTTCCAAGGTCTGATTGGTTCGTTCGGTCTGGCCATTAGTCTGAGGATGGAAAGCCGAGGAAAAAGATAAGTCAATGCCCATCCTACCACAAAAGGCTCGCCAAAACCTCGAAACAAACTGGGAACCTCTGTCAGAAACGATATTCTCTGGAATGCCATGTAAACGAACCACATGCTGGAAAAACAATGGCACCAAATCAGAGGAGGAAGGCAATTTAGACAAGAGTACCAAATGGACCATGTTAGAGAAGCGATCACAGACCACCCAAATGACTGACATCTTTTGAGAGACGGGAAGATCTGAAATAAAATCCATAGAGATATGTGTCCAAGGCCTCTTCGGGACCGGCCAGCGCAAAAGCAACCCACTGGCACGAGAACAGCAGGGCTTAGCCCGAGCACAAATCCCACAGGACTGCACAAAAGTACGCACATCCCGCGACAGAGAAGGCCACCAAAAGGATCTAGCCACTAACTCTCTGGTACCAAAGATTCCAGGATGACCAGCCAACACCGAACAATGAACCTCAGAGATAACTTTATTCGTCCACCTATCAGGGACAAACAGTTTCTTCGCTGGGCAACGATCAGGTTTATTAGCCTGAAATTTTTGCAGCACCCGCCGCAAATCAGGGGAGATGGCAGACACAATTACTCCCTCTTTGAGGATACCCGCCGGCTCAGATACACCCGGAGAGTTGGGCACAAAACTCCTAGACAGAGCATCCGCCTTCACATTTTTAGAGCCCGGAAGGTATGAAATCACAAAGTCAAAACGGGCAAAAAACAACGACCAACGAGCTTGTCTAGGATTCAACCGCTTGGCGGACTCGAGATAAGTCAAGTTCTTATGATCAGTCAAGACCACCACGCGATGCTTAGCTCCTTCAAGCCAATGACGCCACTCCTCAAATGCCCACTTCATGGCCAGCAACTCTCGATTGCCCACATCATAATTTCGCTCAGCAGGCGAAAACTTCCTGGAAAAGAAGGCGCATGGTTTCATCACCGAGCAATCAGAACTTCTCTGCGACAAAACAGCCCCTGCTCCAATCTCAGAAGCATCAACCTCGACCTGGAACGGAAGCGAAACATCTGGTTGACACAACACAGGGGCAGAAGAAAAACGACGCTTCAACTCTTGAAAAGCTTCCACCGCAGCAGAAGACCAATTGACCACATCAGCACCTTTTTTGGTCAAATCGGTCAATGGTTTAGCAATACTAGAAAAATTGCAGATGAACGAACGATAAAAATTAGCAAAGCCCAGGAACTTTTGCAGACTTTTCAGAGATGTCGGCTGAGTCCAATTATGGATGGCTTGGACCTTAACAGGGTCCATCTCGATAGTAGAAGGGGAAAAGATGAACCCCAAAAATGAAACCTTCTGAACACCAAAGAGACACTTTGATCCCTTCACAAACAAAGAATTAGCACGCAGGACCTGAAACACCGTTCTGACCTGCTTCACATGAGACTCCCAATCATCCAAGAAGATCAAAATGTCATCTAAGTACACAATCAGGAATTTATCCAGGTACTCTCGGAAGATGTCATGCATAAAGGACTGAAACACTGATGGAGCATTGGCAAGTCCGAACGGCATTACTAGATACTCAAAATGGCCCTCTGGCGTATTAAATGCAGTTTTCCACTCATCGCCTCACTTAATACGCACAAGATTATACGCACCACGAAGATCTATCTTGGTGAACCAACTAGCCCCCTTAATCCGAGCAAACAAATCAGATAACAATGGCAAGGGGTACTGAAATTTAACCGTGATCTTATTTAGAAGGCGGTAATCTATACAAGGTCTCAGTGAACCATCCTTCTTGGCTACAAAAAAGAACCCTGCTCCTAATGGTGACGATGACGGGCGAATATGCCCTTTCTCTAAAGACTCCTTCACATAACTCCGCATAGCGGCGTGCTCAGGCACAGATAAATTAAACAGTCGACCTTTTGGGAATTTACTACCAGGAATAAAATCGATAGCACAATCACAATCCCTATGCGGAGGTAGGGTATCGGACTTGGGCTCATCAAATAAATCCCGGTAATCAGACAAGAACTCAGGAACCTCAGAAGGGGTGGATGACGAAATAGTCAGAAATGGGACATCACCATGTACCCCCTGACAACCCCAGCTGGACACAGACATGGATTTCCAATCTAATACTGGATTATGGACTTGTAGCCATGGCAACCCCAACACGACCACATCATGCAGATTATGCAACACCAGAAAGCGAATAACCTCCTGATGTGCAGGAGCTATGCACATGGTCAGCTGGGTCCAGTACTGAGGCTCATTCTTGGCCAAAGGCGTAGCATCAATTCCTCTCAATGGAATAGGACACTGCAAGGGCTCCAAGAAAAACCCACAACGCCTAGCATACTCCAAGTCCATCAAATTCAGAGCAGCGCCTGAGTCCACAAATGCCATGACAGAATATGATGACAAAGAGCAGATCAAGGTAACAGACAGAAGAAATTTTGACTGTACCGTACCAATGGTGGCAGACCTAGCGAATCGCTTAGTGCGCTTAGGACAATCAGAGATAGCATGACTGGAATCACCACAGTAGAAACACAGCCCATTCAGACGTCTGTGTTCTTGCCGTTCAACTCTGGTCAAAGTCCTATCGCACTGCATAGGCTCAGGTTTAAGCTCAGGTAATACCGCCAAATGGTGCACAGATTTACGCTCGCGCAAGCGTCGACCGATCTGAATGGTCAAAGACATAGACTCATTCAGACCAGCAGGCATAGGAAATCCCACCATGACATCCTTAAGGGCTTCAGAGAGACCTTTTCTGAAAATAGCTGCAAGCGCACCTTCATTCCACTGAGTGAGTACGGACCACTTTCTAAATTTCTGACAATATACCTCTATTTCATCCTGACCCTGACACAGAGCCAGCAAATTCTTCTCTGCCTGATCCACAGAATTAGGCTCATTGTACAGCAATCCGAGCGCCAGGAAAAATGCATCGATATTACTTAATGCAGGATCTCCTGACGCAAGAGAAAATGCCCAGTCCTGAGGGTCGCCACGCAAAAAAGAAATAACGATCCTAACTTGTTGAACTGGGTCACCAGAGGAGCGAGGTTTCAAAGCCAGAAATAGTTTACAATTATTTTTGAAACTCAGAAATTTAGTTCTATCTCCAAAAAACAAATCAGGAATAGGAATTCTTGGTTCTAACATAGATTTCTGAACCACAAAGTCTTGAATACTTTGTACTCTTGCCGTGAGCTGATCCACACATGAAGACAGACCTTTAATGTCCATTGCAACACCTGTGTCCTGAACCACCCAAATGTCTAGGGGAAAAAAAGGCAAAACACAGTGCAAAGAAAAAAAAATGGTCTCAGAACTTCTTTTTTCCCTCTATTGAGAATCATTAGTACTTTCGGCCTCCAGTACTGTTATGAAAGGTAATTCAGTACCACAATGGACATAGAGGTCAGCGCACATACAGTGACCTGGCAATAACCCAAAAAACAAGAACGAGCTCTGAGACGTGGGAACTCTGTTGACCGCAATCCCTAATCCTCTCCAACCACACTAAAGGCAGCCGTGGATTGCGCCTAACGCTCCCTATGCAACTCGGCACGGCCTGAGAAACTAGCTAGCCTGAAGATAGAAAATAAGCCTACCTTGCCTCAGAGAAATACCCCAAAGGAAAAGGCAGCCCCCACATATAATGACTGTGAGTTAAGATGAAAAGACAAACGTAGAGATGAAATAGATTTAGCAAAGTGAGGCCCAACTTTCTGAACAGAGCGAGGATAGGAAAGGTAACTTTGCGGTCAACACAAAACCCTACAAAAACCACGCAAAGGGGGCAAAAAGACCCTCCGTACCGAACTAACGGCACGGAGGTACACCCTCTGCGTCCCAGAGCTTCCAGCAAGCAGTAAAAAACAAATTGACAAGCTGGACAGAAAAAAACAGCAAACAAATAGCAAAGAGTAACTTAGCTATGCAGAGCAGCAGGCCACAGGAACGATCCAGGAGGAAACCGGTCCAATACTAGAACATTGACTGGAGGCCAGGATCAAAGCACTAGGTGGAGTTAAATAGAGCAGTACCTAACGACTTCACCACATCACCTGAGGAAGGAAACTCAGAAGCCGCAGTACCACTTTCCTCCACCAACGGAAGCTCACAGAGAGAACCAGCCGAAGTACCACTTGTGACCACAGGAGGGAGATCTGCCACAGAATTCATAACAGTAGTTACCTTCATTCGCGGTGATGCGCCTTCTGCTGGATGTCCTCATATGAACTTGAGCGTGGGAAAATATTCAGAAAAGTTCCCAGGCTCGAGTTCATATGAGGACATCCAGCAGAGGGCGCCTCACCGCAACTGAAGGTAACTACAGGTCATTGACCTACTTTCCATTCATTCGCTGGGGTTTTACAGCCACGAGCACAGCTGCATTATAGCAGAGCTCCTGGGTGTAAAATTATTTAACCCCTTCAGATGGATTTACAGCGTGGGACATGACAGATCATCGGAAGGTATGGGATATTGTTGTTTTTAAATTTTTCCTTTGTTACGGAGCGAGGGTCTTCAGGTGGATTAAGAGTCTAATAAAATATTACAACAACCTGTGTCTTTATTTCATTAAAATGACAGAAAAACGACTGGCACATCCAAACTAGTGTGAATAGGTGCATACCAGGAGCAGCTACCTCCATACACAATATACAAAAAAAGGTTGCACTCTATTGTGCCAAAGCATATCTAATATGGAATACATGAAATATGAATAGCAAAATGGCTTTTGAACATTAGGAAAATATTTGAGAGACGCTTTGCACAGAATTTGATCAAATAGTGTTAGCCCATCAACCATCGTCAAGGTGGTCTCATTAAAAGTGATGGGTCCCTGACCTCCCTGTCCAAATGTGAAGTTACCGAAGGCCAATATCTGTATGCCTGGGTGAATGTGGACACCTCTGTTAGCAAGGCCTACATATGGGTTGGCCGGAACCAAGTGTGAATAGATGTAATTAAAAACCACATGGTGATGGGAGGAGTGCGCAGTCAGTAAGCTAACATAGAAATGACAGAAAAACGACTGGCACATCCAAACTAGTGTGAATAGGTGCACACCAGGAGCAGCTACCTCCATATACAATATACAAAAAAAGGTTGCACTCTATCGTGCCAAAGCATGTCTAATATGGAATACATGAAATATGAATAGCAAAATGGCTTTTGGACATTAGGAAAATATTTGAGAGACGCTTTGCACAGAATTTGATCAAATAGTGTGAGCCCATCAACCATCGTCAAGGTGGTTTCATTAAAACTGATGGGTGTGGCAACCTTCAGTTGCGGTGATGCGCCCTCTGCTGGATGTCCTCATATGAACTCAAGCCTTGGAACTTTTCAGAATATTTTCCCACGCTCGAGTTCATATGAGGACATCCAGCAGAGGGCGAATCACCGCGACTGAAGGTAACTACAGGTCATTGATCTACATTCCATTCATTCCCTGGGGTTTTACAGGCAGGAGCACAGCTGCATTATAGCAGAGATTCTGCTTGTAAAATTAGGTAACCCCTTCAAAAGGATTTACAGCGTGGGACGAGACTGATCATCGGAAGGTATGAGATATTGTTGTTTTTTAATTTTACCTTTTTTACAGAATGAGGGTCTTCAGGTGGATTACCAGGATAATAAAATATTACAAAAACCTGTGTCTTTATTTCATTAAATGACTTTGTAATAATGTGTGTGTGTTTTTTAACCATTTCATACAATTGGATTAATAATGGATAGGTGTCATAATTGACGCCTCTCCATTATTAATCTTGCTTAATGTCATCTTACAATAGCACGGTGACATTAACCCTTCATTACCCCATATCCCACCGCTACACGGGAATGGGAAGAGAGTGGCCAAGTGCCAGAATAGGTGCATCTTCCAGATGTGCCTTTTCTGGGGTGGCTGGGGGCAGATGTTTTTAGCCAGGGGGGCCGAATAGCCATGGACCCTCTCCCGGTTATTAATATCTGCCCTCAGTCACTGGCTTTACCACTCTGGTGGAGAAAATTGCGCGGGAGCCCACGCCAATTTTTTCTGCGATTTAACCCTTAAATATAATAGCTAGAGCGCCCAAATTTTGCACATACACACTACTAACATTAGTGGTGTGGAATATGCAAAAAAAAGGGGATATGAGATGATTTACTGTATGTAAACCATGTCTCATATCATGTCGGGTTTGTGAAGGAGATAGCAAAAGCCGGCAATTGAATTACCGGCTTTTAAGCTATCTAGCGCTGCATTAAATATAAATATATATATATAGGTGTCTCCCTGACATATATATATATATATGTATATATATATATATATATATATATATATATATATATATATATATATATATATATATATATACCTGTTCTATGTGTATATATCTACTCTAATCTAACCTGTCAGTGTGATTTTACTGTACACTGCGCTGAATTACCGGCTTTTCAAAGGACACCGGTGCGTAAAAATCGGACAGCACTCGCATGGTGCGAGTGCTGTGTGTTTTTTTTTCGCACCCATTTACTTGCATTGGCGAATCTCGTCCGAGAATCGCAGCAATACACAGCATGCTGCGATTTTTTTCTCAGTCTGATTTCGGCAAATGGAATGTCACCTATTGAATAACATTGGTCCGAGTGCAATCCGATTTTTTTATCGGATTGCACTCATCCGTTTTCCTCGCAAGTGGAAAGGAGCCCTTAGGGGGAGCACAGTGCAACCTTAGTCACCTCAGTTGCTGCCTATACAGAGCACAGAAATCAAGGTGCATTTGCCATTGACTGCTTGAGCTCTGCATAGATTTGTTGATTTTTACTAACAGCTTTGCTATTATTGTTGCTACCTATGCAGTGTGGAGCTGCAGTGTGACCGCTGCGCTCTGCATAGGAATCTGCAGCTGAAAATTAATGGAATTTGTCTCTTGGGGCCGCTGTACAACTAAAGGGGGGCATTTAGACTGGCTGGTTAATTTGTAGGAGTGCTCTTAGGAACATTTCAGGCACTGCAGATCGCCTGAAAAATGCTCATTTGTTGTGTGAAATGATTTGAAAGCTTCCTTTAGAATCATCATTCTCGGCAGCACATGGTCCTATATAGCTAGTACATGTGCTGCCGAGAACAATGGTGGCCTGCGCACACAGAACATCATGTAAGCAAACAATTACATGGCTGCCGCTGGGCTTCTACGTTGCTGACTGGCGCTGGTTTGATGCCGCGGACGGCGCATCTAAATGCATCTAAGCAACGAGCTGGACTGAGAAAAAGAAAAGGCAAACCACTGCGCAATTACAGTCCATCCTCGTACAAAATGGCGGCTTCCAGCTGGCTCATTTCTGTACTTTTTCCTTAAAACAACAAGAGACAGCAATTATCCGAATTATGCAGATGTCAGCGATCGTCACGCCGCACCACGTTACATGGAAAATAAGTTTAGCGGAAAAAAACAAAATATAACTCAGATATGAAGTAAAGCAATGTATGACAGCAGCCGATAAATCTGTGCTTCAGATTAATGTATTAACAGCTCGGGTCACTTCTAGGGGATTCACAGAGCTGGGACCCCTATCAATAATTCATGTGCCGCATTGCCTTTAAGCTCTTCAGCTTTCTAATGAAATCAGCCCCGTCACTCAGACACGCTTCACTACGACTTCTGTCATGTGTTCTAACGAGCAAGACTAATTAGCAACCTTATTAACAGCGATCAATGATTCCGGCAGTTACTGGTGGAGCGATTCCAGTGTGGCGGAGAGCTACAGCTTGTACACACTGCAGAAACGCAATGGAAGGTCAAAGCTACCCAGAACGTACCCAGGTTATACCAGCTGTACATATATCATTCTATACAGGAGATGCCCAGGTTATACCAGCTGTACATTTAATTATATACAGGAGATGTCCAGGTTATACCAGCTGTACATATATAATTATATACAGGAGATGCCCAGGTTATACCAGCTGTACATTTAATTATATACAGGAGATACCCAGGTTATACCAGCTGTACATATATAATTATATACAGGAGATGTCCAGGTTATACCAGCTGTACATATATAATTATATACAGGAGATGTCCAGGTTATACCAGCTGTACATTTAATTATATACAGGAGATACCCAGGTTATACCAGCTGTACATATATAATTATATACAGGAGATGTCCAGGTTATACCAGCTGTACATATATAATTATATACAGGAGATGTCCAGGTTATACCAGCTGTACATATATAATTATATACAGAAGATATCCAGGTTACACCAGCTGTACATATATAATTATATACAGAAGATACCCAGGTTATACCAGCTGTACATATATAATTATATACAGAAGATATCCAGGTTACACCAGCTGTACATATATAATTATATACAGAAGATATCCAGGTTACACCAGCTGTACATATATAATATATACAGGAGATGACCAGGTTATACCAGCTGTACATATATAATTATATACAGCAGATGTCCAGGTTATACCAGCTGTACATATATAATTATATACAGAAGATATCCAGGTTATACCAGCTGTACATATATAATTATATACAGGAGATACCCAGGTTATACCAGCTGTACATATAATTATATACAGGAGATATCCAGGTTATACCAGCTGTACATATATAATTATATACAGGAGATATCCAGGTTATACCAGCTGTACATATATAATTATATACAGGAGATGCCCAGGTTATACCAGCTGTACATATATAATTATATACAGGAGATTCCCAGGTTATACCAGTTGTACATATATAATATATACAGGAGATACCCAGGTTATACCAGCTGTACATATATAATTATATACAGGACATGCCCAGGTTATACCAGCTGTACATATATACAGGAGATTCCCAGGTTATACCAGTTGTACATATATAATATATACAGGAGATACCCAGGTTATACCAGCTGTACATATATAATTATATACAGGACATGCCCAGGTTATACCAGCTGTACATATATACAGGAGATTCCCAGGTGATACCAGTTGTACATATATAATATATACAGGAGATACCCAGGTTATACCAGTTGTACATATATAATACATACAGGAGATACCCAGGTTATACCAGCTGTACATATACAGTGGGGCAAAAAAGTATTTAGTCAGTCAGCAATAGTGCAAGTTTCACCACTTAAAAAGATGAGAGGCATCTGTAATTTACATCATAGGTAGACCTCAACTATGGGAGACAAACTTAAAAAAAAAAATCCAGAAAATCACATGGTTGTTTTTTTAACAATTTATTTGCATATTATGGTGGAAAATAAGTATTTGGTCAGAAACAAACAATCAAGATTTCTGGCTCTCACAGACCTGTAACTTCTTCTTTAAGAGTCTCCTCTTTCCTCCACTCATTACCTGTAGTAATGGCACCTGTTGAAACTTGTTATCAGTATAAAAAGACACCTGTGCACACCCTCAAACAGTCTGACTCCAAACTCCACTATGGTGAAGACCAAAGAGCTGTCAAAGGACACCAGAAACAAAATTGTAGCCCTGCACCAGGCTGGGAAGACTGAATCTGCAATAGCCAACCAGCTTGGAGTGAAGAAATCAACAGTGGGAGCAATAATTAGAAAATGGAAGACATACAAGACCACTGATAATCTCCCTCGATCTGGGGCTCCACGCAAAATCCCACCCCGTGGGGTCAGAATGATCACAAGAATGGTGAGCAAAAATCCCAGAACCACGCGGGGGGACCTAGTGAATGAACTGCAGAGAGCTGGGACCAATGTAACAAGGCCTACCATAAGTAACACACTACGCCACCATGGACTCAGATCCTGCAGTGCCAGACGTGTCCCACTGCTTAAGCCAATACATGTCCGGGCCCGTCTGAAGTTTGATAGAGAGCATTTGGATGATCCAGAGGAGTTTTGGGAGAATGTCCTTTGGTCTGATGAAACCAAACTGGAACTGTTTGGCAGAAATACAACTTGTCGTGTTTGGAGGAAAAAGAATACTGAGTTGCATCCATCAAACACAATACCTACTGTAAAGCATGGTGGTGGAAACATCATGCTTTGGGGCTGTTTCTCTGCAAAGGGGCCAGGACGACTGATCCGGGTACATGAAAGAATGAATGGGGCCATGTATCGTGAGATTTTGAGTGCAAACCTCCTTCCATCAGCAAGGGCATTGAAGATGAAACGTGGCTGGGTCTTTCAACATGACAATGATCCAAAGCACACCGCCAGGGCAACGAAGGAGTGGCTTCGTAAGAAGCATTTCAAGGTCCTGGAGTGGCCTAGCCAGTCTCCAGATCTCAACCCTATAGAAAACCTTTGGAGGGAGTTGAAAGTCCGTGTTGCCAAGCGAAAAGCCAAAAACATCACTGCTCTAGAGGATATCTGCATGGAGGAATGGGCCAACATACCAACAACAGTGTGTGGCAACTTTGTGAAGACTTACAGAAAACGTTTGACCTCTGTCATTGCCAACAAAGAATATATTACAAAGTATTGAGATGAAATTTTGTTTCTGACCAAATACTTATTTTCCACCATAATATGCAAATAAATTGTTAAAAAAACAGACAATGTGATTTTCTGGATTTTTTTTTCTCAGTTTGTCTCCCATAGTTGAGGTCTACCTATGATGTAAATTACAGACGCCTCTCATCTTTTTAAGTGGTGGAACTTGCACTATTGCTGACTGACTAAATACTTTTTTGCCCCACTGTATAATTATATACAGGACATGCCCAGGTTATACCAGTTGTACATATATAATATATACAGGAGATACCCAGGTTATACCAGCTGTACATATATAATAATATACAGGACATGCCCAGGTTATACCAGCTGTACATATATACAGGAGATTCCCAGGTTATACCAGTTGTACATATATAATATATACAGGAGATACCCAGGTTATACCAGCTGTACATATATAATTATATACAGGACATGCCCAGGTTATACCAGTTGTACATATATAATATATACAGGAGATACCCAGGTTATACCAGCTGTACATATATAATTATATACAGGACATGCCCAGGTTATACCAGCTGTACATATATACAGGAGATTCCCAGGTTATACCAGTTGTACATATATAATATATACAGGAGATACCCAGGTTATACCAGCTGTACATATATAATTATATACAGGACATGCCCAGGTTATACCAGCTGTACATATATACAGGAGATTCCCAGGTTATACCAGTTGTACATATATAATATATACAGGAGATACCCAGGTTATACCAGCTGTACATATATAATTATATACAGGACATGCCCAGGTTATACCAGCTGTACATATATACAGGAGATTCCCAGGTTATACCAGTTGTACATATATAATATATACAGGAGATACCCAGGTTATACCAGCTGTACATATATAATTATATACAGGACATGCCCAGGTTATACCAGCTGTACATATATACAGGAGATTCCCAGGTTATACCAGTTGTACATATATAATATATACAGGAGATACCCAGGTTATACCAGCTGTACATATATAATTATATACAGGACATGCCCAGGTTATACCAGCTGTACATATATACAGGAGATTCCCAGGTTATACCAGTTGTACATATATAATATATACAGGAGATACCCAGGTTATACCAGCTGTACATATATAATTATATACAGGACATGCCCAGGTTATACCAGCTGTACATATATACAGGAGATTCCCAGGTTATACCAGTTGTACATATATAATATATACAGGAGATACCCAGGTTCTACCAGCATGGTCCTTATCACGATATAACAGAAGTTGTATACCTGAAGCTTATTACTGAATGATTTTCTTCCCGGACATTTGTGCCATCTCGGGAGATGAAGTGCTTTCCTACCGCCGACTAGAATTTCTATGATCATCCTAGGAGTTTTTCTCGCACTCACTTGAGCTGTTTGTAGACACGGAGCTTCGTATACCCTTGAGATATTAGCGGATATGAAGAAAACAAGAGTATTGAGAGAACAACAGACATAACACAACGCGGGGGAGAAGTCACCCACACGAGATGTGTTTGCAAGTAGAAATTTCTACGGTCCTCCACGGTAACATTCCATCGGGGAAGAGAATGGAAAAAGACAGTATTTCTATTGATACATGACATCATTGACAGCTGGAAAAACACCCCAAAAAAGCTTCTGATGGGGGTGTCCATTGATGTATGCAATCATTCGTCAACCTTTGCAGACTGTCCAAGGACACTCATGGAAAAAGGGAGACCTTCGGGACTCCAGAAGAATTCACAAATCTTCTGGGCTCCACTGAGGTCTACAGGAGCCAATGGTTTGGAAAAGATTTCTGGAATCAAATCACTCACTTAAAGGGGAGCATCAGCCAGTAAAAAGTGATCAGTTTTTGCTATTAATTTATTCTTGCTGTTCCTCTGAGTATTCTGGTTTTTGTTTTTCCTAAAAACATCATACGGTTCCAGAGATGTGGACCGTTTTATTTAGTAGTGCTTTTTATGGAGGAACACAGGATCCTTGGGGGCGTGTCTTTAGGCTGCTTTGCATAAATACTAGGTGAGCCACACCCCCTTAGTACATTCCATAAAAACAGCACTAACTATAAAAAGGCCCAATTCTCTGGAACTGTATGGTGGATTTAAAAAAAGAAAAAAGTGTAATACTCAGGAGAACAACGGGAATAAAATAAGGGTAGCAATGACAGGATTTCTCCTGCTGACAAATTCCCTTTAAGGAGACGTGTGGAAGAGTCGTAAAAGGGCGAAAATGTAGTTTCTTCGAGCCACACACTCCAGGAGGAATTGAAAAATATTGAAAATGGTTTGAGGAATTGAGATCCTCATTTCAGGATGTAGGAACCTGTCTGATGATTTTTTTTCTAAAACTATCTCCAAGATTCGCCATATATGTGGCCCCCTACCTTTATGGGTCACATGTACTGCTAAGACCCCGAATGGATCATCAGAATTTTACTAGCCCCTGATTAATCCATATCCAATAAAAAAAAATTCCAAAATGTAAAAAAAAGCATAAAAATAAATATAAAAATATGAAAAATGGCAAGAAAATGTAGCGGGGCCAGGGCTAAGTCGGCATTAAAAGGGTTAATGTATATGTATAATTATGTTGATATTGCCTGACATGAAGCAAACAGGATCGGCGTACAGCGGGGCACCTGTTGCCATGGAAACAGAAAGCTTTCGCTCCCCTCGGTGGGAGATGTACTCTGTATAATCATATACATAAAAACAACATCATTTTTTTGGCTGTTGTGATAACAGAGAGCGCTCCACTGCATATACAAAAGGACATTTTCTTTTCTGCCCTGTCTAATTGGTCAGCTGCCCGTCTTTGTTCCTCCCGACACATATTTTATTTTATATGGCTTTTTCTAGAATTAGATATTTTGAGTAGGAAAAAAATAATAATAATAAATGCAAAGCTCCTCCTCATTCCATTTGTTTTATATATTATAATATTTACTATTATTAGCTGGATTATTGATAGTTTTTTTTATCATATTCTTTTTTTATTATTCTACATGAAGATATGAAAAGTCCAAGGAACAGCGGCACTCTTATACGAGGGCTATGTCTGCTATTGTAGCTCATCCTTATACAAGAGAATAGAGATTAGCTGCAGTGACTGCACCAGCAGAATAGTGAGTACAGCTCTGGAGTATAATACAGGAGGTAACTCAGGATCAGTACAGGATCAGTAATGTAATGTACGTACACAGTGACTGCACCAGCAGAATAGTGAGTACAGCTCTGGAGTATAATACAGGATGTAACTCAAGATCAGTACAGGATCAGTAATGTAATGTACACAGTGCCTGCACCAGCAAAATAGTGAGTGCAGCTCTGGGGTATAATACAGAATGTAACTCAGGATCAGTACAGGATCAGTAATGTAATGTATGTACACAGTGACTGCACCAGCAGAATAGTGAGTGCAGCTCTGGAGTATAATACAGGATGTAACTCAAGATCAGTACAGGATATGTAATGTAATGTACACAGGGCCTGCACCAGCAAAATAGTGAGTGCAGCTCTGGGGTATAATACAGAATGTAACTCAGGATCAGTATAGGATCAGTAACGTAATGTATGTACACAGTGAATGCACCAGCAGAATAATGAGTGCAGCTCTGGGGTATAATACAGAATGTAACTCAGGATCAGTACAGGATCAGTAATGTAATGTATGTACACAGTGACTGCACCAGCAGAATAGTGAGTACAGCTCTGGAGTATAATACAGGATGTAACTCAAGATCAGTAATGTAATGTAATGTACACAGTGCCTGCACCAGCAAAATAGTGACTGCAGCTCTGGGGTATAATACAGAATGTAACTCAGGATCAGTATAGGATTAGTAACGTAATGTATGTACACAGTGAATGCACCAGCAGAATAGTGAGTGCAGCTCTGGGGTATAATACAGAATGTAACTCAGGATCAGTATAGGATCAGTAATGTAATGTATGTACACAGTGCCTGCATCAGCAGAATAGTGAGTGCAGCTCTGGAGTATAATACAGGATATAACTCAGGATCAGTACAGGATCAATAATGTAATGTATGTACACAGTGACTGCACCAGCAGAATAGTGAGTGCAGCTCTGGAGTATAATACAGGATATGACTCAGGATCAGTACCAGATCTGTAATGTAATGTATGTACCCAGTGACTCCACCAGCACAATAGTGAGTGCAGCGCTGGGGTATAATACAGGCTGTAACTCAGGATTAGTACAGGATCAGTAATGTAATGTATGTACACAGTGACTGCACCAGCAGAATAGTGAGTACAGCTCTGGAGTATAATACAGGATGTAACTCAGGATCAGTACAGGATCAGTAATATAATGTATGTACACAGTGACTGCACCAGCAGAATAGTGAGTGCAGCTTCTGTGGTATAATACAGAATGTAACTCAGGATCAGTACAGGATCAGTAATGTAATGTATGTACACGGTGACTGCACCAGCAGAATAGTGAGTGCAGCTCTGGGATATAATACAGGATGTAACTCAGGATCAGTAATGTAATGTATGTACACAGTGACTGCACCAGCAGAATAGTGAGTGCAGCTCTGGAGTATAATACAGGATGTAACTCAGGATCAGTACAGGATCAGTAATGTAATGTATGTACACAGTGACTGCACCAGCAGAATAGTGAGTGCAGCTCTGGGGTATAATACAGGATGTAACTCAGGATCAGTACAGGATCAGTAATGTAATGTATGTACACGGTGACTGCACCAGCAGAATAGTGAGTACAGCTCTGGGATATAATACAGGATGTAACTCAGGATCAGTAATGTAATGTATGTACACAGTGACTGCACCAGCAGAATAGTGAGTGCAGCTCTGGGATATAATACAGGCTGTAACTCAGGATTAGTGCAGGATCAGTAATGTAATATATGTACACAGTGACTGCACAAGCAGAATAGTGAGTGCAGCTCTGTTCAGCTGTTGCTCGCACTGGTAATTGTGGGTGTGGTCGTTACGGATTCTTCTGTGTGCTCCTGAGAAACAACACCTCTCCACCTGGGGACCTGCACTCTCCTACCCAGGTGGGAGTGAGTTTCCTGGGATGAGCGATGGAGCCAAGTCCCAGGCTTCTGTTCACCGGGCCAGGCCGGCGGGGGAGCAGAAGAAACCAGCATATGACCTGCGCATCAGAGGACTCAGGAGTGAGATGCTCCATCAGGAGTCGCAGCAATGTGGCTCCTACTCCCCCAGGTCTGCAGAGACCCAGAGAAGCCGCAAGGCTTCCAATATGGAGGATAAGCCTGCAAGCATGCAAGATGGCGGTCCTTCCGGAGGAAATCTGAGTGAGGCCGACCTCACTGAGGAAGGTTGGGGGCTGCAGAGACCCAGAGAGTCTGTGTCCACCTATGGCTCCTGGGTCATGAGCCACCTCCATGAGTATGTACGGACTTGGGCTGAAATTCAGACCTGGAATTTGAAATCACACAGGCCCATGTTGTCCCCATCCCCATGAACCAAATGGGATATATTACTAATATTACCCTGTATGGAGGAAAGGAAGATTTCATATTTCTAATGATATCCGTGGCCTGCTGGGGTAAGTGACGGAGTCAGCAACTTTGTGCTCCATCACAACTCTTAACAGTATGGGTATCTTGAGAACACCGATTCTGTTAACAACGTAGCAGACAGGCCCTTCTGGCATTTGCCGGAATTGCCAGATGGCCAGTCCGGCTCTGAGTATGAAGATGCGAGTAAGACTATCAGGAGGCTACGGGAGGAGATGCGCTGCAGATTCCTCCAAACCGAGGAAGATCCAACTCCATGCAGAGGAGGTAAAGAGACTGAAACATGAAATATATTAGCTGAATGTAAGACAATTCATAAGAGAGAAGAGTGGTCCTTTTAAGGAAAAATTAATGAATGAAGACCGATTCAGAGATATGGCTGATAATTGAGAGCAAAGGCAGATAGGGCTGCAGCCAGAGAGCCAGGTGGATGATGGGAGTGATGATGACCAGCAGAAAGCCCCACCTGGCAGCCTGCAAAGTCATCTGCAAGACAAGTGACATTAACATCTGGGCGCAGTTCTGCTGGCTCTGGGGAGGACAGTGACAACAGCGGCCAGGGAGGGGCGCTAATGGTGGAGATCAAGCTCCTGGAGTCCCCAGTGTGCCTTTAGAACTTCCATCTTGGTGATGATTTACCGGAGGAGGCACCTGGGAGCCAGAATAAAAAGGAAGGAAGACTACCAAGCCAAAGCATTAGGAAGCGGTAAGCTATGTATATGCCCCCCTCCCTGTACCCCCTGAGTCGGCTGCAGGGTCAGCTCGCTGTATAAGCCCCGTTGCCCAGCCCGGGTTCTGCTGTGGATCCGCTGCAATGGCGCAGGGAGATTACAGAGCATTGTAGTGAGACGCAGAGCTCCATCTCTGCTTGTAGTAGCGGGGACATAGCAGCAGGTGCATCACCCATGAGGCTGGACAGTGAGTGCGGCGGCCGAATGGTCAGGCCACGATACTGTGGTGCACTCCTTAGTTGGAGGGGAGAGTGGCCCATTGTCGGGGGCAGCTCCGGTAGTCTCGGCGCCCCTGAATGCTGTTGCCACTGATCACTTAGTTGAGAAGCGGCAGCAGTGTAAGGGGGTTGCCGGGGCTGGGAGTTCCAGTCCTCCCACTAAAGTCCTATTCTGTGTTGACACCGCTGGTCAGCAAGATCCTGATATTAAAGATCATCAGTGCCTCACAGCAGCAAAGGATAAGCGGCACCTAATAGCAACTGTGAAGTAGCGGAAAATATCAACTGATGATGTGGAGGGCACATGTAAGACCAGGGGTGAGGTCGCCTCCAGTTTTGTGGAGGAGACAGAGCGCCTTATGCCTCATGATGCGGAGGTCAAAATGTCACCCCCTGTTGTACCGGTCCAGCAGGAGTGAATGGGTTGGTGGGTGTGAATGAAAAAAATTATTTGTCTATTGATGTGGTTGCTAGTTTGGTGGCTAGTGCGGAGATTATGGAGGTGGGTAATAGTGTTACTGTGGAAGTTAATGTGGTCACTGGTCCGGTTACCCTCCCCTGGTTGTGGTAGAGCCCGTCAGGAGTTATGCAGCTGCCACCTCGGGAGAAATAGGGCGTCCTCCTCGTCTCCGTGCTCTGGGAACCGCATGTTACAGTGGCGTCTCCGGGAGGCTCCAAAGAAGGGGGAGAGATCACTAATGGTAGAGGATCCAGGTTGGTCTACTTTTCTGGATAGAGAGGCATGGCCTCGGGGCCTTCTGAGAGCAAAAAACAAGGGGGGATACAATGTGATCCCTCCCAACAGCCAGCCTGGGCAGGGTGCATAGGAATGTTGTTGGTCTTCAATGGAGGGGCAGTGATGCGTGTCCTCCAAGGTCTAAGGTTGTAGAGCTCCTGCTGAGGATGGGCATTAAGGCGATTGACATCTTCGCCTTGATATATCCCTATTCCACACCTGAGTTTGATGTCAGCTTTGTTCTGCCAGAGGGGCTTGAGCTCTTCTGGTCGAATTATGAGTTAGCAAAAAAATGAGCCAGGCTGGAAAGACGTTGCCATTCAGGCAGTGTCTCGCCAAAACCAAGTCAAGAACGTGACCATGATGACTTGTAATGAGTCGTTTTCTTGTTATGAAATCACTAGATGGTGGCCCGATTCTAACGCATTGGGTATTCTAGAATATGTATGTATGTATGTATATAGCAGCCACATAGTACAGTATATAGCACAGGCCACGTACCAAACAGTATATAACACAGCCCACGCAGTATATAACATTGCCCATGTAGTATTGCCCACGTAGTATATAGCAGCCATGTAGTATATAACACTGCCCATGTTGCAAAGTCACACGTCTGGACCCAGAGAGCGTCATAGGCTATGTTGTGAGGCAAAATTTTAACCCCGCGCGTTCCAATTCACCAAACAATTTTGCCAAAATTGACAGCTGCCAGATGTGAACAAGGGGGACTTAAAGAGTGAGAGCGATGGCGCCAAAGAGTATATACCGTACAGTTGCTAAGGGGGGGCCCCGACATGGGATACTCACCAACACGGGGATATGAACACACACACAAAATGCGCCACACACTACCATGTGCTTGAACACATATACCACCCTCAGCACACATTTCACCACACATACACCAACCTCGCCACATAAAAGGCGAAACACAAAAGTCGCAAACTACAAGAGCAACAAATGTACCATATAGGAAATACGGCAGCTGTCAGTCACATGACCTGTCTACTATGTGTATGTGTGAGCTAATATATACTGCCAGGGGGGAGGGTGTTATGGACCTGGTGGTTAGGAGCACCCGAAATGACCTGATGGTTAAACCGATACAGGACAAGCTCTGGGAAGTGGGAACTCTGCTGACCGCAATCCCTAATCCTATCACACAACTAGAAATAGCCGTGGAGCGTACCTGACATGGCCTAGACGCCTCGACACAGCCTAAGAACTAGCTAGCCCTAGAGATAGAAAATAAAGCCTACCTTGCCTCAGAGAAATTTCCCCAAAGGAAAAGGCAGCCCCCCACAAATATTAACTGTGAGTTAAGATGAAAGTCACAAACACAGAAATGAAACAGGTTTTAGCAAAGGGAGGCCAGACTAACTAAACAGACCGAGGATAGGAAAGGTATCTTTGCGGTCAGCACAAAAAACTACAAAAGACCACGCAGAGTGTGCAAAAAGACCCCCGCACCGACTCACGGTGCGGAGGTACCACTCTGCATCCCAGAGCTTCCAGCTAGCAAAGCAAAGTCATGAAAGCAAGCTGAACAAGAGAACAATGAACAGAAAATAACAATCGGGGACTTAGCTTCTTGCAGGAAGAGACAGGTCACCAGAAAGATCCAAGAGCGAACTGAACCAGTACAGGAACATTGACAGCTGGCATGGAGTAACGATCTGAGTGGAGTTAAATAGAGAAGCCAGCCTAAGAATAACCTAGGTCACCTGTGGAAGGAACCTCAGAACCAGCAACTCCACTCACAGCCACCAGAGGGAGTCCATGGACAGAACTCACCGAAGTACCATTCATGACCACAGGAGGGAGCTCGATAACAGAATTCACAACAGGAGGGCTTCCTGTTGGCTGGGGATTTATCAGGCTGCCAATTTAGCTTACAAATACTGAGGTAAAAATACTGATCAAATAACGTGTGAACGCGGTCTAATACAGGAGGAGATGACATATAAATATATACTATATACAGGGGAGATGACACACAGGTATATACTATATACAGGAGGAGATGACACACAGGTATATACTATATACAGGAGGAGATGACACATACATATATACTATATACAGGGGAGATGACACACAGGTATATACTATATACAGGAGGAGATGACACACAGGTATACATATATATACAGGGGAGATGACACACAGGTATATACTATATACAGGGGTATATACTATATACAGGAGGAGATGACACACAGGTATACATATATATACAGGGGACATGACACACAGGTATATACTATATACAGGAGGAGATGACACACAGGTATATACTATATACAGGAGGAGATGACACACAGGTATATACTATATACAAGAGGAGATGACACACAGGTATATACTATATACAGGGGAGATGACACACACATATACTGTAACTCGTATACTATATACAGGGGAGATGACACACAGGTATATACTATATACAGGAGGAGATAACATACAGGTACATACTATATACAGGAGGAGATGACACACAGATATATACTATATACAGGAGGAGATGACAGGTATATATTATATACAGGAGGATATGACACACAGGTATATACTATATACAGGGGAGATGACACGTATATACTATATACAGGAGATGACACACAGATATATACTATATACAGGAGCAGATGACACAGAGGTATATACTATATACAGGAGCAGATGACACATAGGTATATACTATATGCAGGAGATGACATACAGGTACATACTATATACAGGAGATGACATACAGGTACATACTATATACAGGAGCAGATGACACACAGGTATATACTATATACAGGAGGAGATGACATACAGGTACATACTATATACAGGAGATGACATACAGGTACATACTATATACAGGAGCAGATGACACACAGGTATATACTATATACAGGAGGAGATTACTTACAGTTACATACTATATACAGGAGGAGATGACACGTATATACTATATACAGGAGGAGATGACTTACAGGTATATACTATATAAAAGAGGAGATGACACATAGGTATATAGAGGAGGAGATGACATACAGCAGGTATATACTATATACAGGGGAGATGACATACAGGTATATACTATATACAGGAGATGACATACAGGTATATACTATATATAGGAGTAGATGACATACAGGTATATAGTATATACAGAAGAGATGACATACAGGCATATACTATATACAGGAAGAGATGACACATAGGTATATACAATATACAGGAGGAGATGACATACAGCAGGTACATACTATTTACAGGGGAGATGACATACAGGTATATACTATATACAGGAGATGACATACAGGTGTATACTATATATAAGGGAGATGACAAACATGTATATACTGAGGGGAAAATGAGAGGTGTGAGGTGAAAATGAGGGGTGTGAGTGCAAAATGAGAGGAGTGAGAGAAAATAGTGGAGTGATCGGAAAATGACAGATGTGAGGTCGAAATGACAAGTGTTAGGGGGGAATGAGAGGAGTGAGGGGGAAAATGAGAGGTGTAAGGGAGAAAATGAGAGATGTGAGGGGGAAAATGAGAGGCATGATGGGAAAATAGGAGAAGTGAGGTGCTATAACTAACCACAGATATTTACTATGCCCAGGCAACGCCGGGCTCTTCAGCGAGTTATACAGGTCCTTCTCAAAAAATTAGCATATAGTGCTAAATTTCATTATTTACCATAATGTAATGATTACAATTAAACTTTCATATATTATAGATTCATTATCCACCAACTGAAATTTGTCAGGTCTTTTATTGTTTTAATACTGATGATTTTGGCATACAACTCCTGATAACCCAAAAAACCTGTCTCAATAAATTAGCATATCAAGAAAAGGTTCTCTAAACGACCTATTACCCTAATCTTCTGAATCAACTAATTAACTCTAAACACATGCAAAAGATACCTGAGGCTTTTATAAACTCCCTGCCTGGTTCATTACTCAAAACCCCCATCATGGGTAAGACTAGCGACCTGACAGATGTCAAGAAGGCCATCATTGACACCCTCAAGCAAGAGGGTAAGACCTAGAAAGAAATTTCTCAACAAATAGGCTGTTCCCAGAGTGCTGTATCAAGGCACCTCAATGGTAAGTCTGTTGGAAGGAAACAATGTGGCAGAAAACGCTGTACAACGAGAAGAGGAGACCGGACCCTGAGGAAGATTGTGGAGAAGGACCGATTCCAGACCTTGGGGAACCTGAGGAAGCAGTGGACTGAGTCTGGTGTGGAAACATCCAGAGCCACCGTGCACAGGCGTGTGCAGGAAATGGGCTACAGGTGCCGCATTCCCCAGGTAAAGCCACTTTTGAACCATAAACAGCGGCAGAGGCGCCTGACCTGGGCTACAGAGAAGCAGCACTGGACTGTTGCTAAGTGGTCCCAAGTACTTTTTTCTGATGAAAGCAAATTTTGCATGTCATTCGGAAATCAAGGTGCCAGAGTCTGGAGGAAGACTCGGGAGAAGGAAATGCCAAAATGCCTGAAGTCCAGTGTCAAGTACCCACAGTCAGTGATGGTGTGGGGTGCCATGTCAGCTGCTGGTGTTGGTCCACTGTGTTTCATCAAGGGCAGGGTCAATGCAGCTAGCTATCAGGAGATTTTGGAGCACTTCATGCTTCCATCGGCTGAAATGCTTTATGGAGATGAAGATTTCATTTTTCAGCACGACCTGGCACCTGCTCACAGTGCCAAAACCACTGGTAAATGGTTTACTGACCATGGTATTACTGTGCTCAATTGGCCTGCCAACTCTCCTGACCTGAACCCCATAGAGAATCTGTGGGATATTGTGAAGAGAAAGTTGAGAGACGCAAGACCCAACACTCTGGATGAGCTTAAGGCCGCTATTGAAGCATCCTGGGCCTCCATAACATCTCAGCAGTGTCACAGGCTGATTGCCTCCATGCCACGCCGCATTGAAGCAGTCATTTCTGCCAAAGGATTCCCGACCAAGTATTGAGTGCATAACTGAACATTATTATTTTTTTTTTTTTTTGTTTGTTATTAAAAAAACACTTTTATTTGATTGGATGGGTGAAATATGCTAATTTATTGAGACAGGTTTTTTTGGGTTATCAGGAGTTGTATGCCAAAATCATCAGTATTAAAACAATAAAAGACCTGACAAATTTCAGTTGGTGGATAATGAATCTATAATATATGAAAGTTTAATTGTAATCATTACATTATGGTAAATAATGAAATTTAGCACTATATGCTAATTTTTTGAGAAGGACCTGTATATATATATATATATATATATATATATATATGACGTGACGTGGCTTGGCTGATATGGAGAGATGCTGAAGATGCCAAAGAAAAACTGTGACGAGTTTGGTATCTGGTCAGGGGCCAGGACATTTTTGGTAAAACAAGCATTCAGGTGGTACGGTTGCCCTCATTCCGTCATCTGCCTTCCTGGGTAGGGATTGTATCCTGGTCTACCAGGGGGAACCGAAGCTTTGACACAGGTGCGGTGACCCGGCACACTTCATTGCAAACTGCACTGTGCAGAAATGTGCATTGTGTGGGGATATGGGACATCTTGTTGCATCTGTGCATCTTGTGTGGAGACTAGGTGCCACCTGTGTGGTGAGTTAGGTCACCCATTCAGCCGTTGTCCTCACTACTTTGCTAATGCAGTCATGACCCCGTGGGAAAAGGAGTGATGCCGATTCTGCTTGGGAAAGGACTAGCTGGGGTAAGGGAGCTGAGGGGTCAAGGAGGAAAAGCATAAAAAAAGACGCCTGCCCAGCTGAGGTGTCTACACATGCGAAGACAGGAGAGGGAGTTGGGCGAGCCCCGGGCTACTGGGGCTGCCTTTGTCCTGGACACCAATCTTGCTGCTAAGGCCCCGAGGGATGATGAGTTGCATGAGGAGGATCCACAGAGAGCAAAGTGTCACTTCCTCAGAATCCTTCCCATTATGAAAGTATGGATGAGGATAATAGGCAGTGGCTAGAGGACAAGCGTAAGCTCGGCACCAAAAAGAAGAGAAAGAAGGGAGATAAAATATCTTTTACCGCTCTGACCAAGGTACCTAAGGAAGGAAAAACTGACTCCCCTCTGGTTGGTCTTTCTAACGGGTTCTAAACCCTTGAGAACATCTCTTCCTCTGAAGAGGAAGCTGAGGGTTAGGTTCCGGTTTCGGAGGGGCTTACAGGGGGTGCCGAGTCTCGTTCTTTTGGAGATGTAAAGTCATTGGAAGGAGGGACTGGCCCAGAGTTTGGAGACGAGGACGATAAAAAGAATAAACACATTGGAATGGACACAGAGGTCTATGTCATTAAAGAGGGGGAAAGATTCCTCCTCTGAGGCAGAGGATAAAGGGAGTGGGAAGAAGAAAGCCATCTAACTCAGTCATCAATGATGGCGGTACCCACTCTGTTGACACTGGAGTCCATTAATGTCGCCAGATTTGCTGCCTTTGATTTTCTCAGCCGAGATGAAGCTGACATTTTCTTTTTGCAAGAGACCAGGCCGCCAAACATGGCTGATGTGTTTAAAGCTAAGAGGAAGTGGAGTCTCTGCTCCTCCTATTGGTCTCTTGCGGCTCATCCGTATAGCGGCTTGGCGGTCTCTTTTAATGCACCGGTGGAATGCCGACGACTTATTGAGTTAGAAATGGGGAGGTGTCTGATATTAGATGGCATCATGAAGGGAAAAGAGCTCATTAATATCTATGATCCCCTATCTAATTGGGAACGGAAGTGTCTCTTTATGAGGATCAAGCCCTACCTTTTTACAAGTCGGCAGGTTGTCTTTGGAGGGGACTTCAACATTGTCACAAGGCCCCAAGATAAAGGAGGTTCCAAAGACCATTTGACTTATGATAGTGTCACCTTTAATAGTATAGCTAGGGAGGCTAGCTTGGTGGATGTTCACATTCGGCACACCCCAGGCCACGAGGTGTTCAACTATCATAGAGGTAACTGTAGGTCCAGAATAGACAGGTTTTATTCAAAAAAGGAAGCCGTCTCTTCAACAGTGTCTGTTGTTGAGTTGGAGCTCTCCTACCAATGTCCAATTTTGTTTTCTCTGAATGCTAGAGGCCCCCCCCCACCCCCCCATGGTAAGAGGTTTTTGGAGGCTCAATTCGTCTCTCCCTGAAGAAGTGGAGATAAGATAGTCCTTTCCTTATGAGTTGTCTGTACAATAGACACGCATCTTTAGTTTTTGAAAGGGATTACGGGAGGGATTTCAAGCCTGGATGGAGCGCTGTTCTTCTACTATTTTGGTTGCTGCATTATCCAGGAAGGTTCCCTGGATTTGGAACGGGCGCCCCAACCAGTGAGTGCTGTCAGCCTTCTTTTGCTTCTTGCCTTGGTTCCCTTCTTGAATGAGGAGTTCAATGACTGTCTTTCCTCAGGCACGCTGCCGAAGTCAATGAGAAGGTTTGCCCTGATCATCTTGTCAAAGGGTAAGGACCGATCTTGTGTTGAGAATTGGCGTCCCATAGCACTTTTCAGTGGAGACAGGAAGGTACTGGCAAAGGTGCTCTTTAATCAGTAAGTGAAATTTGCACCCTGACTCCTTTTGGAGGCCCAGCATTGCTCTGTTCCAGGCCACAGCACATTTAGTGCTGTGCTCTGTGTTCGAGAGGCAGTGGAGCAGGGTAGGGCTGGTCACTGGAAGGGGTACATGCTGTCACTTGACCAGTCAAAAGCGTTTGATCTGGTTAATCATGAGTACTTCTGGTCTGTCCTTCTGAGATATGGCCTTAAGAGGATTTGTTGATTGGCTTAAGACCTTGTACAGTGGAGCAGAGAGTTTCCTGCTTGTGAACGGTTGGATTGGCAGCTCTTTTGAGGTTGGGTCTGGTGTTCGCCAGGGTTGTCCCTTGGGCCCACTGCAGTATGTGTTTGCGATTCACCCACTTCTTAGGAGGGTGGAACGTGGACCCTTGGCCGGGATTGCGATGGACCGGGCAGCAACGGAAGCCACTCTGAGGGTGGTGGCGTATGCCGATGACGTCACTGTCTTTGTTTCCTCTCACGAGGAGGCAGGGTGGCTGTTGTAAGAGATAGATCTCTACTTGAATGCATCCAGGTCCAAGATCAACTGCGCTAAGTGTGAAAGTCTCTGGCTGGGAGGAGGAGATCCTGGTTTTGATCTCCTGGACATCCAAAGTCTCTGCAAAAGTCCTTGGCATCAAATTGGGCCAGGGGGATTACCCCAAACAAAACTGGGACAGCAGGCTAGAGATCACCATTCAGGTGAATCAATGGAAGGGTTGGTCTTTGACCCTAAGGGAAAGGGTAAACCTGATCAAAGCTTGCCTTCTCCCTTTACTGATTTATCTGGGCAGTGTGTGCATCTTGCCAGAGCCTCTCTGGACTCGGGTCTACAGGTTGTTCTTTCAACTGTTATAGGGGAATAGACTGAACCTGGTCAAGGGGGGGTTACTTACTGTACGAGGAGACTAGGAGGGTTGGGTATGGTGAACCCTGTGGTATTCCGTGTGGATACCTTCATTAAGATCAACATTGCAAACTTCTGGAAAGAGGGCTCCTCCATGGGTATTCTCCTGTAGGGGATGGTTTCAGCTTTTCTTCCAGGAATGGGAAACAGGAGGGCAAGTGAAGCATCGTCACATACCATATGGATATATTTGGCTTACGCTACCTTGGTACTGAAGGTAATTCACCAGTGGGGTCTGGGAATGTGGAAGATCAGAATTCTGCAAAGGAAACTCCTTGACAATAGGGTTCTGATGACCCATTTCCAGAGGCCTCAGGATCTTGGGGTGGGTTTGCATCTTCTGAATTCTATCAGTGTCCCCTCGAAGTTTTGGAACTTAGCTTGGCGCTGATTCCATTGAAAATGTGTGTGAGGGACAATCTGAAGTGTAGGAGCTCTGAGGACAGGAACTGTCCTCGGGAACATTGTGGTACCATGCTGGAGAGCATGGACCACTTCCTACTTCATTGTCCCTTCAACACAGAGGTGTACAACAGGGTGGGTGCCTCCATTGGCTGGTCTCAGCTGGCCGATCTCTCTTATGCGGAATGAGCCTATGGAGCATTCGGAGACCTGCGTGGTCGGGACCACTGCACCTTATTTCTAGTTAGCACAGTGGTTAGGTATTACATGTGGAACGCATGGTGCTTAGTATCGACGCAACAGAAAATCCTCCCAGTGAACGATGTGCTTAGGACCATACTCAGTGACCTGGTGAAGGTGCGCTCTCTGGAGAGTGAGTAACTGGGTACACATAGGGCCGCTCTCCTCAGGAGGGGCTTTTCTTTTAGTGTGCCCTAGTCTGCTCATCTCCTTTCCTGGTGGTGGGCTGCTGTTGACACTGTAGATTTGATTGTTTAATCATTATGCAGTGATGTAGGGCTGCAGGCACCGAACTTGGGCTTTGTTTGCAGCTATTGTAGTGTTTGCTTCTGTATATAATGTATATATTGTATATAGGGCTAATGATTTGGGTGTAGGTGTTAGGTTGGGTGGTGGGAAAAGGGGGGAGGTGGGGTCATCTTGTGGGACACTTTGGTGTTCTGTGAAAGACTGGCACTACCTGATCTGGCCTATGGACATTGGACATGGACTGACACACGAGACACCGGACCAGCTTTCAGGTCAGTGCGGGGTTTGGGAATGGCAGGGTTGAGTGTGGGGTTATGGTTAGTTTAGTCATGTATATACAGTTATGCTCAAACGTTTACATACACCAACAGAATTTTTGCTTTCTTGGCCTTTTTTCAGAGAATATGAATGATAACTTCCCTCACATAATCTCCGATCCTCTCAAGACCTCCTTCTCTCCTCCAGACTCATCCGCTCCTCACCCAACCTCCTCCAAGACTTCTCCAGAATATCCCCCATCCTCTGGAATTCTCTGCCCCAACATATCCGACTATCAACCACATTTGGATCCTTCAGACGGAACCTGGAAACCCACCTATTCAGGAAAGCCTACAGCCTGCACTGACCTTGCTGCCTCCTAACCACTACTGAAGCTACCGCCTCATCAACGCCAGAGCTCCTACGACCCTCAACCTATTGTCTCCCTCCCCACCATCCTGTAGAATGTAAGCCCGCAAGGGCAGGGTCCTCGCCCATCTGTAATTGTTAGTTTGCTTACTGTGTTATCTGTAATTTGTATGTAACCCCTTCTCATGTACAGCATCATGGAATCCGTGGTGCTATATAAATAATAATAATAATAATAATAACAAATAATAACACCAAACCTTTTTCTCCACTCATGGTTAGTGGTTGGGTGAAGCCATTTATTGTCAAACTACTGTGTTTTCTCTTTTAAAATCATAATGACAACCCAAAACATACAAATGACCCCGATCAAAAGTTCACATACCCCATTTCTTAATACTGTGCATTGCCCCCTCTAACATCAATGACAGCTTGAAGTCTTTTGTGGTAGTTGTGGATGAGGTTCTTTATTTTCTCAGATGGAAAAGCTGCCCATTCTTCTTGGCAAAAAGCCTCCAGTTCCTAAAAATTCCTGGACTGTGTAGCATGAACTGCGCCCTTGAGATCTCCCCAGAGTGGTTCAATGATATTGAGGTCAGGAGAGTGAGACGGCCACTCCAGAACCTTCACTTTGTTCTGTTGTAGCCAATGACAGGTCGACTTGGCCTTGTGTTTTGGATCATTGTCATGTTTAAACCTTCAAAGTACTTTACGTCCCATGAGCAGTTTCCGGGCTGATGAGTGCAAATGTATCTCCAATATTTGCTGATAATGTGCTGCATTCATCTTTCCTCAACCCTGACCAAGCTTTCTGTGCCTTTGTAGCTCACACATCCCCAAAACATCACCGATCCACCTCCGCGCTTTACCGTAGGAATAGTGTTCCTTTCATCATAGACCTTGTTCAATGTAACGTATATGGTTGTGGCCAAAAAGTTCAATTTTGGTCTCATCACTCCAAATTACCTTGTTCCAGAAGTTTTGAGGCTTGTCTCTGTGCTGTTTTGCGTATTGTAGGCGAGATACTTTGTGGCATTTGTGCAGTAATGGCTTTCTACTGGCAACTCGACCATGCAGCCCATTTTTGTTCAAGTGCTTCCTTATTGTGCATCTTGAAAAAGCCACATGGCTAGTTTTCAAAGAGTCCAGTATTTCAGCTGATGTTACAGTCGGTACTGAAAGTATTCAGACCCCTTTAAATTTGTCACTCTTTGTTTCATTGCAGCCATTTGGTAAATTCAAAAAAGTTATTTTTTTCTCATTAATGTACACTCTGAACCCTATCGTGACTGAAAAAAACAGAAATGTAGAAATTTTTGTAAATTTAGTAGAAAAGAAAAACTGAAATATCACATAGTCATAAATATTCAGACCCTTTGCTCAGTACTGAGTAGAAGCACCCTTTTGAGCTAGTACAGCCATGAGTCTTACAGGATGTAACTCAGGATCAGTACAGGATCAGTAATGTAATGTATGTACACAATGACTGCACCAGCAGAGTAGTGAGTGCAGCTCTGGAGTATAATACAGGATGTAACTCAGGATCCGTACAGGATCAGTAATGTAATGTATGTACACAATGACTGCACCAGCAGAGTAGTGAGTGCAGCTCTGGGGTATAATACAGGATGTAACTCAGGATCCGTACAGAATCAGTAATGTAATGTATGTACACAGTGACTGCACCAGCAGAATAGTGAGTGCAGCTCTGGGGTATAATACAGGATGTAACTCAGGATCAGTACAGGATCAGTAATGTAATGTATGTACACAATGACTGCACCAGCAGAGTAGTGAGTGCAGCTCTGGGGTATAATACAGGATGTAACTCAGGATCCGTACAGGATCAGTAATGTAATGTATGTACACAATGACTGCACCAGCAGAGTAGTGAGTGCAGCTCTGGGGTATAATACAGGATGTAACTCAGGATCCGTACAGAATCAGTAATGTAATGTATGTACACAGTGACTGCACCAGCAGAATAGTGAGTGCAGCTCTGGGGTATAATACAGGATGTAACTCAGGATCAGTACAGGATCAGTAATGTAATGTATGTACACAGTGACTGCACCAGCAGAATAGTGAGTGCAGCTCTGGGGTATAATACAGGATGTAACTCAGGATCAGTACATTATCAGTAATGTAATGTATGTACACAGTGACTGCACCAGCAGAATAGTGAGTGCAGCTCTGGGGTATAATACAGGATGTAACTCAGGATCCGTACAGGATCAGTAATGTAATGTATGTACACAGTGACTGCACCAGCAGAATAGTGAGTGCAGCTCTGGAGTATAATACAGGATGTAACTCAGGATCAGTACAGGATCAGTAATGTAATGTACGGTATGTACACAGTGACTGGACCAGCAGAATAGTGAGTGCAGCTCTGGGGTATAATACAGGATGTAACTCAGGATCAGTACAGGATCAGTAATGTAATGTATGTACACAGTGACTGCACCAGCAGAATAGTGAGTGCAGCTCTGGAGTATAATACAGGATGTAACTCAGGATCAGTACAGGATCAGTAATGTAATGTATGTACACAGTGACTGCACCAGCAGAATAGTGAGTGCAGCTCTGGGGTATAATACAGGATGTAACTCAGGATCCGTACAGGATCAGTAATGTAATGTATGTACACAGTGACTGCACCAGCAGAATAGTGAGTGCACCTCTGGAGTATAATACAGGATGTAACTCAGGATCAGTACAGGATCAGTAATGTAATGTATGTACACAGTGACTGCACCAGCAGAATAGTGAGTGCACCTCTGGAGTATAATACAGGATGTAACTCAGGATCAGTACAGGATCAGTAATGTAATGTACGCTATGTACACAGTGACTGGACCAGCAGAATAGTGAGTGCAGCTCTGGGGTATAATACAGGATGTAACTCAGGATCAGTACAGGATCAGTAATGTAATGTATGTACACAGTGACTGCACCAGCAGAATAGTGAGTGCACCTCTGGAGTATAATACAGGATGTAACTCAGGATCAGTACAGGATCAGTAATGTAATGTATGTACACAGTGACTGCACCAGCAGAATAGTGAGTGCAGCTCTGGGGTATAATACAGGATGTAACTCAGGATCAGTACAGGATCAGTAATGTAATGTATGTACACAGTGACTGCACCAGCAGAATAGTGAGTGCACCTCTGGGGTATAATACAGGATGTAACTCAGGATCAGTACAGGATCAGTAATGTAATGTATGTACACAGTGACTGCACCAGGAGAATAGTGAGTGCAGCTCCGGAGTATAATACAGGATGTAACTCAGGATCAGTAATTTAATGTATGTACACAGTGACTGCACCAGGAGAATAGTGAGTGCAGCTCTGGGGTATAATACAGGATGTAACTCAGGATCAGTACAGGATCAGTAATGTAATGTATGTACACAGTGACTGGACCAGCAGAATAGTGAGTGCAGCTCTGGGGTATAATACAGGATGTAACTCAGGATCCGTACAGGATCAGTAATGTAATGTATGTACACAGTGACTGCACCAGCAGAATAGTGAGTGCAGCTCTGGGGTATAATACAGGATGTAACTTAGGATCAGTACAAGATCAGTAATGTAATGTATGTACACAGTGACTGCACCAGCAGAATAGTGAGTGCAGCTCTGGGCTATAATACAGGATGTAACTCAGGATCAGTACAGGATCAGTAATGTAATGTATGTACAGTGACTACACCAGCAGAATAGTGAGTGCAGCTCTGGAGTATAATACAGGATGTAACTCAGGATCAGTAATGTAATGTATGTACACAGTGACTGCACCAGCAGAATAGTGAATGCAGCTCTGGAGTATAATACTGTTTTCTGCCAGTGCCTTGTACATTTTATGACAACCTGACATTATGTTACATCGACTTTACATACAGGTGAATTTCTGAAGAATTAGGGTGAATCCATGTTAAGTAGTCAGTAATTTCACTGATTCAGGCTCGGTGTGATGTCAATCACTGGACTCGACATCAAAGTAGAAATTGCAACTCCCCATAACTATTCCTTTTATAAACGACATCAAAGTTGCAGAACAAAGCGAGAGGACGTGGTAATTACACCTGCGCTGAATGTCAAGTCCATTTCTTCTGAATCGACCACCAGCGTTCTCCCATAATAGCTGGCAATGGAGCTGTAAGCTCAGGCGGGAGGTGGTCTACAAGCAGGGGAAATGCTGATCCGCTGAGGTCTACAGTGCTGTATCAGATCTGCATCACAGATTCCCCATAACAGTGTGTCATCCACAGATCCCCCATAACAGTGTGTTATCCGTAGATGCCCCATAAGTGTGATCCCCATAACAGTGTCATCTGTAGATCCCCCATAACAGTGCGTCATTCACACATTCCCCATAAGTCTGTCATCCAGATTCCCCATAAGGGTCATCCACAGATCCCCATAAGTGTTTCATCCACAGATCCCCCATAGCAGTGCGTCATCCACAGATCCCCATAAGTGTGTCATCCGTAGATCCCCCATAGCAGTGCGTCATCCACAGATCCCCATAAGTGTGTCATCCGTAGATCCCCCATAACAGTGCGTCATCCACAGATCCCCCATAACAGTGCGTCATCCACAGATCCCCCATAACAATGTGTCATCCACAGATCCCCCATAAGTGTGCCATCCACAGATCCACATAACAGTGAGTCATCCACAGATCCCCATAACAATGCATCAACCAGATCCCCAATAACAGTGCATTATCCACAGATCCCCATAACAGTGCGTCATCCACAGATCCCCATAACAGTGCATTATCCACAGATCCCCATAACAGTGTGTCATCCACAGATCCCCAATAACAGTGCATTATCCACAGATCCCCATAACAGTGCGTCATCCACAGATCCCCATAACAGTGCATTATCCACAGATCCCCATAACAGTGTGTCATCCACAGATCCCCATAACAGTGCATTATCCACAGATCCACATAACAGTGCATTATCCACAGATCCCCATAACAGTGTGTCATCCACAGATCCCCCACACAGTGCGTCATCCACAGATCCCCATAACAGTGCATTATCCACAGATCCCCCATAACAGTGTGTCATCCACAAATCCCCATAACCGTGTCATCCACAGATCACCAATAACAGTGCATTATCCACAGATCCCCCATAACAGTGCATCTACCAGATCCCCAATAACAGTGCATTATCCACAGATCCCCCATAACAGTGCGTCATTCACAGATCTCCATAACAGTGCGTTATCCACAGATCCCCATAACAGTGCGTCATCCACAGATCCCCATAACAGAGCGTCATCCACAGATCTCCCATAATAGTGTGTCATCCACAGATCCCCCATAACAGTGCGTTATCCACAGATCCCCATAACAGTTCGTCATCCACAGATCCCCCATAACAGTGTGTCATCCACAGATCCCCATTGCATTATCCACAGATCCCCCATAACAGTGCATTATCCACAGATCACCCATAAGTGTGCCACCCACAGATCCCCCATAAGTGTGTCATCCACAAATCCCCAATAACAGTGCATCATCCACAGATCCCCCATAACAGTGCATTATCCACAGATCCCAATAACAGTATGCCACCCACAGATCCCCCATAACAGTGTCATCCACATACCCTCCTAACAGTGCATCATTTACAGACCCCCCATAACAGTGTGTCATCCACAGATCCCCCATAACAGTGCATTAGTCACAGGTCCCCATAACAGTGTGCCATCCACAGATCCCCCATAACAGTGCGTCATCCACAAATCCCCAATAACAGTGCGTCATCCACAGATCCTCAATAACAATGCATTATCCACAGATCTCCCATAACAGTGTGCCACCCAGAGATCCCCCATAACAGTGCATTAGCCACAGATCCCCATAACAGTGTGCCATCCACAGATCCCGCATAACAGTGTGTCATCCACAAATCCCCAATAACAATGCATTATCCACAGATCCCCCATAACAGTGTGCCACCCAGAGATCCCCATAACAGTGTGTGATCCAGATTCCCCATAACAGTGCATCATCCACAGATCCCCCATAACAGTGCATTATCCACAGATTCCCCATAACAGTGCATTATCCACAGATCTCCCATAACAGTGTGCCACCCAGAGATCCCCATAACAGTGTGTGATCCAGATTCCCCATAACAGTGCATCATCCACAGATCCCTCATAATAGTGCATCATCCACAGATCCCCCATAACAGTGCATTATCCACAGATCCCCCCATAACAGTGCATTATCCACAGATCCCCAATAACAGTGTTATCCACAGATCCCCAATAACAGCGCATCATCCACATATCCCCCATAACAGTGTGTCATCCACATACCCCCCATAAGTGTCTCATCCACAGATCCCCCATAACAGTGCATTATCCACAGATCCCCCATAACAGTGGGTAAGTCAGTACTGGAGATGAGCCATAGCTGTATCTGGGTCTGGTGGGAATTCCTACACATCACAATGTCCTATCAGACAGGAAGCTCTGGCGCCCCCTAGTTTGTTTAGAATAGATTATGAAGCTGTAGGTGCGGTGTATGTATGGCTGGTGTACTGACGTCACAGTGAGCAGTATACACTGGACACTGCTGTGGCCTCCCGCCGGAACTAGAGGCTGCGCTGTGGCAGAGTGACGTCACTTCCGGAAGATGGCGGCGCCCATGCTGCGCTCCACGCCGGTGTTGCTCTGCTGCTGAGTGCGGGGATTATAGCAGAACGGGAACCCCAAAGTGTGAGGTAAGTGCCCTGGGGTATGACGTCATATGCTAGTGCCTGACGACGCCTTCTATGCCTAGATTAGTACTGGTGTGCTGCTGACACCTGTGTATACATTATCATTGCTCCTGCCTGCTGACTCTCCATTCATGTTATTGTTGCTCCTCCCTGCTGACAGTCTCCATTCATGTTATTGTTGCTCCTCCCTGCTGACTCTCCATTCATGTTATTGTTGCTCCTCCCTGCTGACTCTCGATGCATGTTATTGTTGCTCCTCCCTCCTGACTCTCCATTCATGTTATTGTTGCTCCTGCCTGCTGACATTCTCCATGCATGTTATTGTTGCTCCTCCCTGCTGACACTCTCCATGCATGTTATTGTTGCTCCTCCCTGCTGACACTCTCCATGCATGTTACTGTTGCTCCTCCCTCCTGACTCTCCATTCATGTTATTGTTGCTCCTCCCTGCTGACACTCTCCATGCATGTTATTGTTGCTTATCCTTGTTGACACTCTCCATGCATGTTATTGTTGCTCCTCCCTCCTGACTCTCCATTCATGTTATTGTTGCTCCTGCCTGCTGACACTCTCCATGCATGTTATTGTTGCTCCTTCCAGCTGAGACTCTATGCATGTTTTTGTTGGTCCTCCCTGCTGACACTCTCCGTGCATATTATTGTTGCTCCTCTCTGCTGACACTCTCCGTGAATGTTATTGTTGCTCCTCTCTGCTGACTCTCCATGCATGTTATTATTGCTCCTGCCTGCTGACACTCTCCAGGCATGTTATTGTTGCTCCTCCCTGCTGACACTCTCCGCGCATGTTATTGTTGCTACTCCCTGCTGACACTCTCCATGCATGTTATTGTTGCTCCTCCCTGCTGACACTCTCCATGCTTGTTATTGTTGCTCCTCACTGCTGACACTCTCCATGCATTTTATTGTTGCTTCTCCTTGCTGACACTCTCCATGCATGTTGTTGTTCCTGCTTGCTGCCACTCTCCATTCATTTAATTGTTGCTCCTCCCTGCTGACACACTCCATGCATATTATTGTTGCTTCTCCCTGCTGACACACTCCATGCATGTTGTTGTTGCTTCTCCGATACTCTCCATGCATGTTGTTGTTCCTGCCACTCTCCATGCATGTTATTGTTGCTTCTCCCTGCTGACACTCTCCATGCATGTTGTTGTAACTGCCACTCTCCATGCATGTTATTGTTGCTCCTCCCTGCTGACACTCTCCATGCATGTTATTGTTGCTCCTCCCTGCTGACACTCTCCCTGCATGTTATTGTTGCTCCTCCCTGCTGACACTCTCCACGCATGTTATTGTTGCTACTCCCTGCTGACACTCTCCATGCATGTTATTGTTGCTCCTCCCTGCTGACACTCTCCATGCCTGTTATTGTTGCTCCTCCCTGCTGACACTCTCCATGCATGTTATTGTTGCTTCTCCCTGCTGACACTCTCCATGCATGTTGTTGTAACTGCCACTCTCCATGCATGTTATTGTTGCTCCTCCCTGCTGACACTCTCCATGCATGTTATTGTTGCTCCTCCCTGCTGACACTCTCCCTGCATGTTATTGTTGCTCCTCCCTGCTGACACTCTCCACGCATGTTATTGTTGCTACTCCCTGCTGACACTCTCCATGCATGTTATTGTTGCTCCTCCCTGCTGACACTCTCCATGCCTGTTATTGTTGCTCCTCCCTGCTGACACTCTCCATGCATGTTATTGTTGCTCCTCCCTGCTGACTCTCCATGCATGTTATTGTTGCTCCTGCCTGCTGACACTCTCCATGCATGTTGTTGTTCCTGCTTGCTGCCACTCTCCATGCATGTTGCTGTTGCTTCTCCCTGCATGTTTTTGTTGCTTCTCCCTGCTGACACTTTCCATGCATGTTATTGTTGCTCCTCCCTGCTGACTCTCCATGCATGTTATTATTGCTCCTGCCTGCTGACACTCTCCATGCATGTTATTGTTGCTTCTCCTTGCAGACACTCTCCATGCATATTATTGTTGCTCCTCCCTGCTGACACTCTCCATGCATATTATTGTTGCTTCTCCCTGCTGACACACTCCATGCATGTTGTTGTTGCTTCTCCGATACTCTCCATGCATGTTGTTGTTCCTGCCACTCTCCATGCATGTTATTATTGCTCCTTCCTGCTGAGACTCTATGCATGTTTTTGTTGGTCCTCCCTGCTGACACTCTCCGTGCATATTATTGTTGCTCCTCCCTGCTGACACTCTCCGTGAATGTTATTGTTGCTCCTCTCTGCTGACTCTCCATGCATGTTATTATTGCTCCTGCCTGCTGACACTCTCCAGGCATGTTATTGTTGCTTCTCCTGCTGACACTCTCCAGGCATGTTATTGTTGCTCCTCCCTGCTGACTCTCCGCGCATGTTATTGTTGCTACTCCTTGCTGACACTCTCCATGCATGTTATTGTTGCTCCTCCCTGCTGACACTCTCCATGCATGTTGTTGTTCCTGCTTGCTGCCACTCTCCATTCATTTAATTGTTGCTCCTCCCTGCTGACACACTCCATGCATGTTATTGTTGCTTCTCCCTGCTGACACACTGCATGCATGTTGTTGTTGCTTCTCCGATACTCTCCATGCATGTTGTTGTTCCTGCCACTCTCCATGCATGTTATTGTTGCTCCTCCCTGCTGACACTCTCCCTGCATGTTATTGTTGCTCCTCCCTGCTGACACTCTCCCTGCATGTTATTGTTGCTCCTCCCTGCTGACACTCTCAATGCATGTTATTGTTGCTCCTCCCTGCTGACACTCTCCCTGCATGTTATTGTTGCTTCTTCCTGCTGACAATCTCATTGTATGTTATTGTTGCTCTTCCTTGCTGACACTCTCCCTGCATGTTATTGTTGCTCCTGCCTGTTGGCTCTCCATTCATGTTATTGTTGCTCCTGCCTGCTGACTCTCCATGCATGCTATTGTTGCTCCTGCCTGCTGACACTCTCCATGCATGTTGTTCCTGCTTGCTGCCACTCTACATGCATGTTACTGTTGCTTCTCCCTGCTGACACTCTCCATGCATGTTACTGTTGCTCCTCCCTGCTGCACTTTCCATGCATGTTATTGTTGCTCCTCCCTGCTGCACTTTCCATGCATGTTATTGCTGCTCCTCCCTGCTGACACTCTCCATGCATGTTATTGTTGCCCCTCCCTGCTGACACTCTCCATGCATGTTATTGTTGCTCCTCCCTGCTGACACTCTCCCTGCATGTTATTGTTGCTCCTCCCTGCTGCCACTCTCAATGCATGTTATTGTTGCTCCTCCCTGCTGACACTCTCCCTGCATGTTATTGTTGCTCCTCCCTGCTGACACTCTCAATGCATGTTATTGTTGCTCCTCCCTGCTGACACTCTCCCTGCATGTTATTGTTGCTTCTCCCTGCTGACAATCTCATTGTATGTTATTGTTGCTCCTCCTTGCTGACATTATCCCTGCATGTTATTGTTGCTCCTGCCTGCTGGATCTCCATGCATGTTATTGTTGCTCCTGCCTGCTGACTCTCCATGCATGCTATTGTTGCTCCTGCCTGCTGACACTCTCCATGCATGTTGTTCCTGCTTGCTGCCACTCTACATGCATGTTACTGTTGCTCCTCCCTGCTGCACTTTCCATGCATGTTATTGTTGCTCCTCCCTGCTGACACTCTCCATGCATGTTATTGTTGCCCCTCCCTGCTGACACTCTCCATGCATGTTATTGTTGCCCCTCCCTGCTGATACTCTCCATGCATGTTATAATTGCCCCTCCATGCTGACACTCTCCATGCATGTTATTGTTGCCCCTCCCTGCTGACACTCTCCATGCATGTTATTGTTGCTCCTCCCTGCTGACACTCTCCGCGCATGTTGTTGTTGCTACTCCCTGCTGACACTCTCCATGCATGTTATTGTTGCTCCTCCCTGCTGACACTCTCCATGCTTGTTATTGTTGCTCCTCACTGCTGACACTCTCCATGCATTTTATTGTTGCTTCTCCCTGCTGACACTCTCCATGCATGTTGTTGTTCCTGCTTGCTGCCACTCTCCATTCATTTAATTGTTGCTCCTCCCTGCTGACACACTCCATGCATGTTATTGTTGCTTCTCCCTGCTGACACACTCCATGCATGTTGTTGTTGCTTCTCCGATACTCTCCATGCATGTTGTTGTTCCTGCCACTCTCCCTGCATGTTATTGTTGCTCCTCCCTGCTGACACTCTCCCTGCATGTTATTGTTGCTCCTCCCTGCTGACACTCTCCCTGCATGTTATTGTTGCTCCTCCCTGCTGACACTCTCAATGCATGTTATTGTTGCTCCTCCCTGCTGACACTCTCCATGCATGTTACTGTTGCTCCTCCCTGCTGCACTTTCCATGCATGTTATTGTTGCTCCTCCCTGCTGACACTCTCCATGCATGTTACTGTTGCTCCTCCCTGCTGCACTTTCCATGCATGTTATTGTTGCTCCTCCCTGCTGCACTTTCCATGCATGTTATTGCTGCTCCTCCCTGCTGACACTCTCCATGCATGTTATTGTTGCCCCTCCCTGCTGACACTCTCCATGCATGTTATTGTTGCTCCTCCCTGCTGACACTCTCCCTGCATGTTATTGTTGCTCCTCCCTGCTGCCACTCTCAATGCATGTTATTGTTGCTCCTCCCTGCTGACACTCTCCCTGCATGTTATTGTTGCTCCTCCCTGCTGACACTCTCAATGCATGTTATTGTTGCTCCTCCCTGCTGACACTCTCCCTGCATGTTATTGTTGCTTCTCCCTGCTGACAATCTCATTGTATGTTATTGTTGCTCCTCCTTGCTGACATTATCCCTGCATGTTATTGTTGCTCCTGCCTGCTGGATCTCCATGCATGTTATTGTTGCTCCTGCCTGCTGACTCTCCATGCATGCTATTGTTGCTCCTGCCTGCTGACACTCTCCATGCATGTTGTTCCTGCTTGCTGCCACTCTACATGCATGTTACTGTTGCTTCTCCCTGCTGACACTCTCCATGCATGTTACTGTTGCTCCTCCCTGCTGCACTTTCCATGCATGTTATTGTTGCTCCTCCCTGCTGACACTCTCCATGCATGTTATTGTTGCCCCTCCCTGCTGACACTCTCCATGCATGTTATTGTTGCCCCTCCCTGCTGATACTCTCCATGCATGTTATAATTGCCCCTCCATGCTGACACTCTCCATGCATGTTATTGTTGCCCCTCCCTGCTGACACTCTCCATGCATGTTATTGTTGCTCCTCCCTGCTGACACTCTCCGCGCATGTTGTTGTTGCTACTCCCTGCTGACACTCTCCATGCATGTTATTGTTGCTCCTCCCTGCTGACACTCTCCATGCTTGTTATTGTTGCTCCTCACTGCTGACACTCTCCATGCATTTTATTGTTGCTTCTCCCTGCTGACACTCTCCATGCATGTTGTTGTTCCTGCTTGCTGCCACTCTCCATTCATTTAATTGTTGCTCCTCCCTGCTGACACACTCCATGCATGTTATTGTTGCTTCTCCCTGCTGACACACTCCATGCATGTTGTTGTTGCTTCTCCGATACTCTCCATGCATGTTGTTGTTCCTGCCACTCTCCCTGCATGTTATTGTTGCTCCTCCCTGCTGACACTCTCCCTGCATGTTATTGTTGCTCCTCCCTGCTGACACTCTCCCTGCATGTTATTGTTGCTCCTCCCTGCTGACACTCTCAATGCATGTTATTGTTGCTCCTCCCTGCTGACACTCTCCATGCATGTTACTGTTGCTCCTCCCTGCTGCACTTTCCATGCATGTTATTGTTGCTCCTCCCTGCTGACACTCTCCATGCATGTTATTGTTGCTCCTCACTGCTGACACTCTCCATGCATTTTATTGTTGCTTCTCCCTGCTGACACTCTCCATGCATGTTGTTGTTCCTGCTTGCTGCCACTCTCCATTCATTTAATTGTTGCTCCTCCCTGCTGACTCTCCATGCATGTTATTGTTGCTCCTGCCTGCTGACACTCTCCATGCATGTTGTTGTTCCTGCTTGCTGCCACTCTCCATGCATGTTGCTGTTGCTTCTCCCTGCATGTTTTTGTTGCTTCTCCCTGCTGACACTTTCCATGCATGTTGTTATTGCTCCTGCCTGCTGACACTCTCCATGCATGTTATTGTTGCTTCTCCTTGCAGACACTCTCCATGCATATTATTGTTGCTCCTCCCTGCTGACACTCCATGCATGTTGTTGTTGCTTCTCCGATACTCTCCATGCATGTTGTTGTTCCTGCCACTCTCCGCGCATGTTATTGTTGCTACTCCCTGCTGACACTCTCCATGCATGTTATTGTTGCTCCAACCTGCTGCCAATCTCCATGCATGTTATAATTGCTCCTCCCTGCTGACACTCTCCATGCATGTTTTTGTTGTTCCTCCTTGGTGATACTCTATGCATGTTATTGTTGCTCCTCCCTGCTGACACTCTCCAGGCATGTTATTGTTGCTTCTCCTGCTGCACTTTCCATGCATGTTATTGTTGCTCCTCTCTGCTGACACTCTCCATGCATGTTATTGTTGCTCCTCCCTGCTGACACTCTCCATGCATGTTATTGTTGCCCCTCCCTGCTGACACTCTCCATGTGTATATCACATTATTTTTGCTCCTGCCTGCTGACACCCTCCATTCATGTTATTATTGCTTCTGCCTGCTGACACTCTCCATGCATGTTATTGTTGCTCCTCCCTGCTGACACTCTCCATGCATGTTATTGTTGCCCCTCCCTGCTGCACTTTCCATGCATGTTATTGTTGCTCCTCCCTGCTGACACTCTCCATGCATGTTATTGTTGCTCCTCCCTGCTGCCACTCTCCATTCATGTTATTATTGCTCCTCCCTGCTGACACTCTCCATGCATGTTTTTGTTGTTCCTCCTTGGTGACACTCTCTATGCATGTTATTGTTGCTCCTCCCTGCTGACACTTTCCATGCATGTTACTATTGCTCCTCCCTGCTGACACTTTCCATGCATGTTACTGTTGCTCCTCCCTGCTGACACTTTCCATGCATGTTATTGTTGCTCCTCCCTGCTGACACTCTCCATGCATGTTATTGTTGCTCCTCCCTGCTGACACTCTCCATGCATGTTATTGTTGCTCCTCCCTGCTGCCACTCTCCATTCATGTTATTATTGCTCCTCCCTGCTGACACTCTCCATGCATGTTTTTGTTGTTCCTCCTTGGTGACACTCTCTATGCATGTTATTGTTGCTCCTCCCTGCTGACACTCTCCAGGCATGTTATTGTTGCTTCTCCTGCTGACACTCTCCAGGCATGTTATTGTTGCTCCTCCCTGCTGACACTCTCCAGGCATGTTATTGTTGCTTCTCCTGCTGACACTCTCCAGGCATGTTATTGTTGCTCCTCCCTGCTGACACTCTCCGTGCATGTGATTGTTGCTACTCCCTGCTAACACTCTCCATGCATGTTATTGTTGCTCCAACCTGCTGACACTCTCCATGCTTGTTATTGTTGCTCCTCCCTGCTGACTCTCCATGCATGTTATTGTTGCTCCTGCCTGCTGACACTCTCCATGCATGTTGCTGTTGCTTCTCCCTGCATGTTTTTGTTGCTTCTCCCTGCATGTTTTTGTTGCTTCTCCCTGCTGACACTTTCCATGCATGTTGTTATTGCTCCTGCCTGCTGACACTCTCCATGCATGTTATTGTTGCTTCTCCTTGCAGACACTCTCCATGCATATTATTGTTGCTCCTCCCTGCTGACACACTCCATGCATGTTGTTGTTGCTTCTCCGATACTCTCCATGCATGTTGTTGTTCCTGCCACTCTCCGCGCATGTTATTGTTGCTACTCCCTGCTGACACTCTCCATGCATGTTATTGTTGCTCCAACCTGCTGCCAATCTCCATGCATGTTATTGTTGCTCCTCCCTGCTGACACTCTCCATGCCTGTTATTGTTGCTCCTCCCTGCTGACACTCTCCATGCATTTTATTGTTGCTTCTCCCTGCTGACACTCTCCATGCATGTTGTTGTTCCTGCTTGCTGTCACTCTCCATTCATTTAATTGTTGCTCCTCCCTGCTGACTCTCCATGCATGTTGTTGTTCCTGCTTGCTGCCACTCTCCATGCATGTTGCTTCTCCCTGCATGTTTTTGTTGCTTCTCCCTGCTGACACTTTCCATGCATGTTATTGTTGCTCCTCCCTGCTGACTCTCCATGCATGTTATTATTGCTCCTGCCTGCTGACACTCTCCATGCATGTTATTGTTGCTTCTCCTTGCAGACACTCTCCATGCATATTATTGTTGCTCCTCCCTGCTGACACTCTCCATGCATGTTATTGTTGCTTCTCCCTGCTGACACACTCCATGCATGTTATTATTGCTCCTCTCTGCTGACTCTCCATGCATGTTATTATTGCTCCTGCCTGCTGACACTCTCCAGGCATGTTATTGTTGCTCCTCCCTGCTGACACTCTCCGCGCATGTTATTGCTGACACTCTCCATGCATGTTATTGTTGCTCCTCCCTGCTGACACTCTCCATGCTTGTTATTGTTGCTCCTCACTGCTGACACTCTCCATGCATTTTATTGTTGCTTCTCCCTGCTGACACTCTCCATGCATGTTGTTGTTCCTGCTTGCTGCCACTCTCCATTCATTTAATTGTTGCTCCTCCCTGCTGACACACTCCATGCATGTTATTGTTGCTCCTCCCTGCTGACACTCTCCATGCATGTTTTTGTTGTTCCTCCTTGGTGACACTCTCTATGCATGTTATTGTTGCTTCTCCCTGCTGACACTCTCCATGCATGTTACTGTTGCTCCTCCCTGCTGCACTTTCCATGCATGTTATTGTTGCTCCTCCCTGCTGCACTTTCCATGCATGTTATTGTTGCTCCTCCCTGCTGACACTCTCCATGCATGTTATTGTTGCCCCTCCCTGCTGACACTCTCCATGCATGTTATTGTTGCTCCTCCCTGCTGACACTCTCCCTGCATGTTATTGTTGCTCCTCCCTGCTGCCACTCTCAATGCATGTTATTGTTGCTCCTCCCTGCTGACACTCTCCCTGCATGTTATTGTTGCTTCTCCCTGCTGACACTCATTGTATGTTATTGTTGCTCCTCCTTGCTGACACTCTCTATGCATGTTATTGTTGCTCCTGCCTGCTGACTCTCCATGCATGCTATTGTTGTTCCTGCCTGCTGACACTCTCCATGCATGTTGTTCCTGCTTGCTGCCACTCTACATGCATGTTACTGTTGCTTCTCCCTGCTGACACTCTCCATGCATGTTATTGTTGCCCCTCCCTGCTGACACTCTCCATGCATGTTATTGTTGCCCCTCCCTGCTGACACTCTCCATGCATGTTATTGTTGCTCCTCCCTGCTGACACCCTCCATGCATGTTATTGTTGCCCCTCCCTGCTGCACTTTCCATGCATGTTATTGTTGCTCCTCTCTGCTGACACTCTCCATGCATGTTATTGTTGCTCCTCCCTGCTGACACTCTCCATGCATGTTATTGTTGCCCCTCCCTGCTGACACTCTCCATGTGTATATCACATTATTTTTGCTCCTGCCTGCTGACACCCTCCATTCATGTTATTATTGCTTCTGCCTGCTGACACTCTCCATGCATGTTATTGTTGCTCCTCCCTGCTGACACTCTCCATGCATGTTATTGTTGCTCCTCCCTGCTGACACTCTCCATGCATGTTATTGTTGCTCCTCCCTGCTGCCACTCTCCATTCATGTTATTATTGCTCCTCCCTGCTGACACTCTCCATGCATGTTTTTGTTGTTCCTCCTTGGTGACACTCTCTATGCATGTTATTGTTGCTCCTCCCTGCTGACACTTTCCATGCATGTTACTATTGCTCCTCCCTGCTGACACTTTCCATGCATGTTACTGTTGCTCCTCCCTGCTGACACTTTCCATGCATGTTATTGTTGCTCCTCCCTGCTGACACTCTCCATGCATGTTATTGTTGCTCCTCCCTGCTGACACTCTCCAGGCATGTTATTGTTGCTTCTCCTGCTGACACTCTCCAGGCATGTTATTGTTGCTCCTCCCTGCTGACACTCTCCAGGCATGTTATTGTTGCTTCTCCTGCTGACACTCTCCAGGCATGTTATTGTTGCTCCTCCCTGCTGACACTCTCCGTGCATGTGATTGTTGCTACTCCCTGCTAACACTCTCCATGCATGTGATTGTTGCTCCAACCTGCTGACACTCTCCATGCTTGTTATTGTTGCTCCTCACTGCTGACTCTCCATGCATTTTATTGTTGCTTCTCCCTGCTGACTCTCCATGCATGTTATTGTTGCTCCTGCCTGCTGACACTCTCCATGCATGTTGTTGTTCCTGCTTGCTGCCACTCTCCATGCATGTTGCTGTTGCTTCTCCCTGCATGTTTTTGTTGCTCCTGCCTGCTGACACTCTCCATGCATGTTATTGTTGCTTCTCCTTGCAGACACTCTCCATGCATATTATTGTTGCTCCTCCCTGCTGACACACTCCATGCATGTTGTTGTTGCTTCTCCGATACTCTCCATGCATGTTATTGTTGTTCCTCCCTGCTGACACTCTCCATGCATGTTATTGTTGCTCCTCCCTGCTGACACTCTCCATGCATGTTATTGTTGCTCCTCCCTGCTGACACTCTCCCTGCATGTTATTGTTGCTCCTCCCTGCTGCCACTCTCCATGCATGTTATTGTTGCTCCTCCCTGCTGCCACTCTCCCTGCATGTTATTCTTGCTCCTGCCTGCTGACTCTCCATGCATGCTATTGTTGCTCCTGCCTGCTGACACTCTCCATGCATGTTGTTCCTGCTTGCTGCCACTCTACATGAATGTTACTGTTGCTTCTCCCTGCTGACACTCTCCATGCATGTTACTGTTGCTCCTCCCTGCTGACACTCTCCATGCATGTTATTGTTGCCCCTCCCTGCTGACAGTCTCCATGCATGTTATTGTTGCCCCTCCCTGCTGACACTCTCCATGCATGTTATAATTGCCCCTCCATGCTGACACTCTCCATGCATGTTATTGTTGCCCCTCCCTGCTGACACTCTCCATGCATGTTATTGTTGCCCCTCCCTGCTGCACTTTCCATGCATGTTATTGTTGCTCCTCCCTGCTGCCACTCTCCATTCATGTTATTATTGCTCCTCCCTGCTGACACTCTCCATGCATGTTTTTGTTGTTCCTCCTTGGTGACACTCTCTATGCATGCTATTGTTGCTCCTCCCTGCTGACACTTTCCATGCATGTTACTATTGCTCCTCCCTGCTGACACTTTCCATGCATGTTACTGTTGCTCCTCCCTGCTGACACTTTCCATGCATGTTATTGTTGCTCCTCCCTGCTGACACTCTTCATGCATGTTATTGTTGCTCCTCCCTGCTGACACTTTCCATGCATGTTACTATTGCTCCTCCCTGCTGACACTTTCCATGCATGTTATTGTTGCTCCTCCCTGCTGACACTTTCCATGCATGTTACTATTGCTCCTCCCTGCTGACACTCTTCATGCATGTTATTGTTGCTCCTCCCTGCTGACACTTTCCATGCATGTTACTATTGCTCCTCCCTGCTGACACTCTCCATGCATGTTATTGTTGCTCCTCCCTGCTGACACTCTCCATGCATGTTTTTGTTGTTCCTCCTTGGTGACACTCTCCATGTGTATATCAGATTATTTTTGCTCCTGCCTGCTGACACCCTCCATTCATGTTATTGTTGCTTCTGCCTGCTGACACTCTGTATATATCACATTATTATGGTTGCTCCTGCCTGCTGACCGCTTCCATGTACTCCTCATATTACTCATATAACCTGGGCTTGTGCTTCTGTCCCCAGAGGAGCTGCCCGTCCGTATATAACATGGATGTCCCGTCCAATATGAGGAGTGCGGGCCTGAAGTTTGCAGAGCAACAGATGCAGCGGCACGGCTGGACGGAAGGTGAGTGATGTAGCAGAGATGCGCTGGTCTGTGTCCTCATTGCTTGGTGTTTCTCCCACTCGCAGTAGGGGGCAGTGTCATACATTGTAATGCGGGGGGTCCTCCCTTTCCAGGTAGAGGTCGATGTGCTTTACCTGCCGTGTTCTGCTTCTCTTCAGGTAAAGGACTTGGGAAACGCGAGGATGGAATTTCCAAAGCCATTAAAGTGAAAGTGAAGTGTGACACTGCCGGGGTAAGGAGCTCATATTCCTGCTTCTGGGGGTCTCCACAAGGACCCTGAAAACCATTCCACATAAGCTTTGAGCCTTTATTTTAGGGGGTCCCCATACGCTTTGTTCTCTGCCATCAGTGAGACCCCTAGCGTTGTTACATTTTTATGATTTCCCAAAAATTGAGACTGATAGCCTACACTGCCTGCTGTGTTGAATATGGACCCCTTATAACATGTCATCTCGCCCTGTAGGTGGGACATAACTCCGCCGAGCAGTTCACCTTCCACTGGTGGGATCATGTGTTCAATAAGACGGCTTCCAGCATCTCGGTGGAGAAGGACGAGGTGGGCGCAGGATCTTCTGCTCACACGGTCCTCAGCGGCCTTGTTTAGGGGAGGGGTAACAAACGAGGGGTAGTAGCCAGGGCCGCATCATCTCACCACCTCGTTCTCTTTTCAGGACGGTGTTACGGTGAAGAAGGTCTCAGGAGATGACGGCGCCGTGTCCAGTAAGAAGCCTCGGAAGGCCATGCTCAACAGTAACATGCTGTACGGACGCTTCATTAAGGTACAATGCCATATCTCAGCGCACCAAATATAATGAGGGCGTCAGTAAAAGAGTAACACAGTTCTGCGCACTGTCAGAGCCGGCTCACTGATAGATTCTCAGTTCACTCATTCTGCAGCTAGCAATACAGAGGCTACAGCAGGCATTCACGGAACATTTTTAATAATGATTTTTGGCCCCAAATACATACATTTCAGTAAAAAAAAAAGTCCCCAACCCTTAAGAAGGTAGCTTTGGATGTGAATGCAGTATGTATAAGCTAAAGTGAAGCAAGTATCTGCAGCAATGATCTACCTGAATATGCAATGGTGGAGTTTCGCTTTAATTGTAGTTTTCTGTCCCATTGCATTTGCAGTCGGCTACGCTGATGTCAGGGGGGGAGAAGCCAGTGGATGAGTTGTCGTCATCATCTTCAGAAGGAAGTGAAGATGAGGATTCGAAACTTGATTTATCGTCGGCGACTAAGTATGTTATGACCTTCTGTATTACGTCCTAATGTAACATCGGCGTCTTGTTGTGGTTTTCTTTCTTAAGCATTTCCTGTATTTACCTTATTATCTAGATTTAAAAAAAATTCCCCAAATCTTTGTTTTTACCAAGTATCCTATTAGTATGCCTAGTGCAAGCAGTAGTCAATGTATCATCACTTCCGGAAGCCATCGCTTCAGCCAACGTAGTTTTTGTCTTTTACCATAACTAAACGCCTTAATTTACAGTAGATAACACAGGATCCACCATTTACAATAGGTGATGTCACAACTCGCCGCCTCCTGTATAATGTCTGATAACACATATATACAGTAGATAAGATCCACTATTCGCATTAGGTGATATCACAGCTCACCTCCTCCTCCTGTACAATGACTGATAAGACAGAAGCCACCATTCACATTAGGTGATGTCACAGCTCACCTCCTCCCCCTCCTGTATGTCTGATAACAGCTCTATATACAGTAGATAACACAGGATCCACCATTCACAATAGGCGATGTCACAGCTCACCTCCTCCTCCTGTACAATGACTGATAACACCTCTATATACAGTAGATAACACAGGATCCACAATTCACAATAGGTGATGTCACAACTCGCCTCCTCCTGTATAATGTCTGATAACACATATATACAGTAGATAAGATCCACTATTCACATTAGGTGATAGTACAGCTCACCTCCTCTTCCTGTGCAATGACTGATAAGACAGAAGCCACCATTCACATTAGGTGATGTCACAGCTCACCTCCTCCCCCTCCTGTATGTCTGATAACACCTTTATATACAGTAGATAACACAGGATCCACCATTCACAATAGGTGATGTCACAGCTCACCTCCTACTCCTGTACAATGACTGATAACACCTATATACAGTCGATAACATGGAATCCACCATTCACAATAGATGTCAAAGCTCGCCTCCTCCTGTACAATGACTAACACAGGATCCACCATTCACTATAGGTGTTATCACAACTCACCTCCTCCCCCTCCTGTACAATGACTGCACCCATCTGCCCATAAGAGGATCACTTTGATGAGGCTCCAGCTTAAATGTGACCTCCATAAAATCCTACAATATGTTCACCAGTAATGTCTGCTTCCCGTAGGTTGTCAGATGAGGACCTTGTGAAGATCTGCGGTGGTCGAACAGCGCACAAGTAGGTTCAGTTTAGTTCTTCTATGAAAGAGGAGGTGACTTAGAAAGTTTAGGTGCTATCTTGAGTGATGGCAGTACACATGAAAGATGGTCTTAAAAATGGTCGAGTCTTACTGAGAACTTAGGTGGGCAAAGAAAACACCACCAAAGTAAAGTTTTGCTTCCTGTCTCCACAGAGGGGCTAGACATGGACTGACCATGAGCGCCAAACTCTTAAGAATTGAGGAGCAGGAAAAAGCATTTATGGAAAAGTATGGGAAGAAGGAAACTAAGCTACAACCGTCCAAGTCTGGAGTAAAGTCTAAAGACTGTGAGGACGAGAAGAAGAAAAAACGGAGGGAAGTAAAGTTTGATGATGAAGAACAGGATAATCTCTCTGAAATATTGAAGAAGAAGAAGAAAAAGAAGCATAGAAAGGAAATCTGTGAAGATTCGGTGGAAGAGGTGCTTAACGGTCATGTTCATGTTCCTTGTATGGAGGAGGATAGAAGGACATCAAAGAAGACGGAGCTGGTTGAAGAAGCAGAGGTCATTCGTAACAACAAAAATGTTCATCGCAGACCAAAGAAGAAAAGGAAAACAACCAACAGTGAAGAGTCCATGAGCTATGGTCACTCAGGTGATGCTCAGCTGTTGATTACAGATGAGAAGGCACAAAAGTCCAAGAAAAAGAAAACAGAAGACCACGAAGAGTTGGTCAAGGCGAAAGAGGAGCCATCAAAAAAATCCAAAAATAAGAAGTGGAAAGTGGATGGCGGGGAAGAACATGATCCGAATGTGGGAGAAGGAATATCAAAGCAGGAAAAGAAGAAACTGGCGGACAATGAAGACCATGAAGAATACACCAAAGCCAAGAGGAAGATGTCAAAAAGCATGAATTGAGCAGTGTCCGGGAGCCGGAGGTGACGATATGCCACCTTTGTTGTGGCGCTATTGGGATTTAATTTTTTTTAATCGGTCCATAAGTGGTCAGATCTTTGATGTCCACCACCAGAGCCTTGTGTCTTGTTTTCTAGTGTTTAGGAAGTAAAATCTCTGAAGGTGAAGAGGCCAGGAGGTGTAATGCTACACAAGACGTGGTAGATCAGGACATAATTACATCCTCAGGGATATTTTTAACAAGTGAGATAAAAAAAATAATGCAGCGAAATCAGGAGTGACCTCCATCATGTAGCTGGAGCGTCTTGGGGTACAGAACTTTAGCACGGAGCTTGTCTTGTACTTGCTTTCTAATGCCTGGTGAGAAGAAAAGCAACTTATTGTCAGTAGGAGGATTAGAAAGTCGGAGGCTGGGGGTACTGCACAATTCGGAATGCTTTTTTTTAATAAATGCACATCTTTATATTCATATTTTTAAAGTATTTATTGGTTCTATACAAAGTGCTCAGATTCGATTTTAATCCAATTCTTTATGAAAGTGAAGCTCCGCGATTGCCCGCTGCTCCCTGTGCGGCTCCAGTTGTCTCTCGGTCAGTGCTATCATTCTGCGGCATCTTCAGAGCAGTCTGCGGACACAGTCTGTATCGGGGTAGTCTGGGAGGGTGAGGTTGTACTTCTTCTGTAAGGCCACGGGGACAAAACGCCCACCCAGGTAGTGGTAGCGTCCGGAGAAGTGAACGGCCGACTGCTTGGGGGCCGTCAAGGAGATGAGCATGTCTGGCTGCAAGCCATCAGGATTTCCTTTCTCCACGTCCCACCCTATAAATGAATATTAAATTACCGTATTTTTCGGACTTTGAGACGCACTTTTTTCCTCCCAAAATGTGGAGGAAAATGGGGGGTGCGTCTTGTAGTCCGGATGTATGGGCCCTGGCTGTGGTGGGGGAGCGGTTTCAGCAGAGCATTGGGTCACAGCAGGCTGGAGCTGGCGGCTCCGGCTAACTCCTGTGCCCGCTGCTAAAGAGAAATGAATATGCAGTGCATTCCATGCCCATGGGCGTGGAGGTTAATGAATTCACTTTCTGATATCCTTTTATGATCGATTGGCCCATCCTGTTGATGGTATGTTTGGCCCCATCAGAAAATATTTAAAAAAAATTACACTTACCTTCCTCGGCTCTCTGCTCCGATGCCAGCAGCTGCTTAGCGCTTGTAAGCAGCACATGGCAGGGACGTCCTGCGCTACTCACAAGCAGAGCCCAGCTGCCAGATTACTCACCGGGACCGTTCATCGGAGATCGCGGTGAGTATCCATTCTTCAGTAGCGCGCAGTGTCAGCCAGTGGCTTCCTGTTGCTGCGGCGGTCACATGTGCAGATACGTAGTATCAGCACACGCGAGTGCCGGCAGCAGCAGGAAGCCACCGGCTGACACTGCGCGCTACTGAAGAGGAATGGATTTTCACCGCGATCTCCGATGAACGATCCCGGTGAGTAATCTGGCAGCTGGGCTCTGCTTGTGAGTAGCGCAGGACGTCCCTGCCATGTGCTGCTTACAAGCGCTAAGCAGCTGCTGGCATCGGAGCAGGGAGCCGAGGAAGGTAAGTGTAGTGTGTGCTTTTTTTAAAATCTTTCCCGATGGGGCCATGCATACCAGGAACGGGATGGGGGGCCAATTATAAAAGAAAAAGGATGGGACCAATCACACCAGGAGCAGGATGGTGCCAATCATACCAGGATACAGCCTGTATTATGCTCCAGAGCTGCACTCACTATTCGGCTGGTGCACTGTGTACATACATTACTGATCCTGAGTTATATCCTGTATTATACCTCTGAGCTGCACTCACTATTCTGCTGGTGCAGTCACTGTATACATGCATTACATTACTGATCCTGAGTTACATCCTGTATTATACTCCAGAGCTGCACTCACTATTCTGCTGGTGCAGTCACTTGGTACATACATTACTGAACCTGTATTGATCCTGAGTTACATCCTGCATTATACTCCAGAGCTGCACTTACTATTCTGCTGGTGCAGTCACTGTGTACATACGTTACTGATCCTGAGTTACATCCTGCATTATACCCTAGAGCTGCACTCACTATTCTGCTGGTGCAGTCACTGTGTACATACATTACTGATCCTGAGTTACATCCTGTATTATACCCCAGAGCTGCACTCACTATTCTGCAGGTCTTGCAAAAAACATCTTCAGAGGATGCTGGATTTCAGCACTGCATTTCTAGTCAACACTTTCCTTTAATGCAAATTACAAAAATGGGTTCAGTTCAGACACTGTATAGCGGCTCCTCAGACTCCCATCTCTAAAGCCAGCAGAATCGTGAGTACAGCTCTGGAATATAATCACTTTTATAGAGGTTTGGTGTAGATACAGCCTTACCCGATGGGACATCAACACTGGCGATGGGTATGGTGATTCGCTTCAGAGTATTCAGGATGCTGCCAAAGGGTTCCCGCACTGTGCCCTTAAAGCTGAATCCAAAAATGGCATCAATGACCAAGTTATAGGCTCCATCGATAACCTCGGCCTGGAGGACAAAATACAAGAGAATTTCCAGCATATAAATGCCACAATAAATAAAATGGCCCCCCAAAAAATATCACCCCCATGTGCATGGGTAGGGGGTGGGGGGGGGGCGACAGCGCAGGAACAAGCTCCACCCAGCTCGGGTCTATTATATGGTTACGTGATAAAAATGATACCTCTTCTGGAAACTCCGACAGCAGGGGGATGTCCATTTTTTGACACTGTGTGGTTAAATTCTCAAACAGGGTCTTGTTTGGACGCTTGGGGTAATAAACAGCCGGTAAATAACCCTGTGGGGAGAGAGGAGGAATATGTGAGCTCTGTATGAATAGTGAGTGCAGCTCTGGAGTATAATACAGGATGTAACTCAGGATCAGTAATGTAATGTATGTACACAGTGACTGCACCAGCAGAATAGTGAGTGCAGCTCTGGAGCATAATACAGGATGTAACTCAGGATCAGTACAGGATCAGTAATGTATGTACACAGTGACTGCACCAGCAGAATAGTGAGTGCAGCTCTGGAGTATAATACAGGATGTAACTCAGGATCAGTAATGTATGTATGTACATAGTGACTGCACCAGATTAGTGAGTGCAGCTCTGGAGTATAAGGCTGTGTGCACACGTAGGATGGTCCACTGCGGATTTTTCCGCAGTGAATTTGATAAATCCGCAGGGCAAAAACACTGCGTTTTTCCAGCGGATATACTGCGGTTTTTGTGCGGATTCCACTGTGGTTTTACACCTGCAGTTTTCTATTATGGAGCAGGTGTAAAGCTGCTGCGGATTCCGCACAAATTGACATGCTGCGGAATGTAAACCGCTGCGTTTCCACACGTTTTTTTCCGCAGCATGTGCACTGCGGATTGCGTTTCCCATAGGTTTACATTGTACTGTAAACGCATGGGAAACTGCTGCGGATCCGCAGCAAAATCCGCAGCGTGTGCATGTAGCCTCGTACAAGATGTTTCTCAGGATCAGTAATGTATGTACACAGCGACTGCAGCTCTGGAGTATAATACATGTAACTCAGGATCAGCACAGGATAAGTAATGTAATGGATAACGAATATAACTCAGAGTACCGAAGACTAACATTCTGACATATGGCGGTATTTTCTTATTGATTCCTCTTTTGTGGTCTCACATACTGAACATTTCTTCCGACTAGGTAACAGACCACCGAAACGGAGCACTGTAATATTCATGCTAGTCTATATTTTCTCCGCGCTTCTCGCTCGCTGTGACTTTCCCGGGGGTGGCTGCACTCATGTGACGTGTCCTTGTAAAGCAGTAAACTTTAACCACAACGTCCTACATTTGCTGTGAGCGTGGATGGTGGAAGTGATGGATAATCTCATCTTCCCCGAGAGAGAACAGGGTCAGGCTGCCTTCACACTAGCAGTTTGTGGTCAGTATTTTACATCAGTATTTGTAAGCCAAAACCAGGAGTGGGTGATAAATACAGAAGTGGAGCATATGGTTCTATTATACTTTTCTTCTAATTGTTCCACTCCTGGTTTTGGCTACAAATACTGATGTAAAATACTGACCAAATACTGATAGTGTGACGGCAGCCTCACAGGGAGTAACACATCACTGGAATGGGGAAAATCTGTGTGGCGGTGGAGGGGCGCCTGGTTTTTGTCTCTGGCGACCCATCAATCATTACAGGTCTGATCTATCTGAGGAGATACTCCTGAAATGGAAAGTCATAATCCAAAACTTACAAAGAGCTTCAGGTGCCGGGCGCACACCAGTCCGTCACCGCCATTGTTCCCGGGGCCACAAACAACCAGTACGGTGGGCAGACCAGCCGTGAAGGAGCTCACTGGGTAAGCCTGCAATACCAGACAAACAAATGCATCGCTCAACAGCAAGCAGAGGTCCTGACAATGGCTAAACCCCATGTATACAACACGTTTGGGGACAGCATAAATTAGTAGGACCCTGGTGTAGACATCCCTCCTCTCTTTCCCCCCCCCCCCCCCGGGAGGACCCTGGCCCATACGTCTTCCCCCTCACCCCTGGCCCACACGTCTCCCCCCCCCCCCACACCCTCATGACCCTGGCCCAGACGTCAACCCCCCCCCCCACCCTCATGACCCTGGCCCAGACGTTCCCCCCCCCCCCCCACACCCTTTTGACCCTGGCCCAGATGTTTCCCCCCCCACCCTCTTGACCCTGGCCCAGACGTTTCCCCCCCCCACCCTCTTGACCCTGGCCCAGACGTTTCCCCCCCCCCCACCACCCTCTTGACCCTGGCCCAGACGTTTCCCCCCCCACCCTCTAGACCCTGGCCCAGACGTTTCCCCCCCACCACCACCACCCTCTTGACCCTGGCCCAGACGTTTCCCCCCCCCCACCCTCTAGACCCTGGCCCAGACGTTTCCCCCCCCCCACCACCACCCTCTTGACCCTGGCCCAGACGTTTCCCCCCCCCCACCCTCTTGACCCTGGCCCAGACATTTCCCCCCCACCCTCTTGACCCTGGCCCAGACGTCTCCCCCCCCCCCCCATGACCCTGGCCCAGACGTTCCCCCCCCCCCCCTCTTGACCCTGGCCCAGATGTCTCCCCCCCCCCCACCCTCTTGACCCTAGCCCAGACGTTTCCCCCCCCCCCCCACCCTCTTGACCCTGGCCCAGACGTTTCCCCCCCCCCCCACCCCCACCCCCACCCCCACCCTCACCCCCACCCTCTTGACCCTGGCCCAGACGTTTCCCCCCCCCCCCCACCCTCTTGACCCTGGCCCAAATGTTTCCCCCCCACCCTCTTGACCCCGGCCCAGACGTCTCCCCCCCCCCTCATGACCCTGGCGTCTCCCCCCACCTTGGCAATGGCGGTGGCACAGCTGAGCCCGGCCAGCTCCATCAACTGATCCACACTGAACTTGTACTCATTAAAGAGCTCCTCGTCCACCGCCTGCGCCTCCGCCTGACTAACAGATGGGAAAACAAGGATACCATTACAGCATTGATGAGATAATGGATACCTGTGGGTAAGGGTGTCTGTAATAACAGTGAGGCTATGTGCACACGCTGCGGATTACTCTGCAGATTTTTCCAGACTGATTTTGGTAAGTCTGCAGGTAAACCGCACTGTGGATTTCCTGTGGATTTCCTGTGGAATTATCGTGGGGTTTTTGTGCAGATTTCACCTGTTTTACATCTGTGGATTCCTATTATGGAGCAGGTGTAAACCGCTGCGGAATCCGCACAAAGAATTGACATGCTGCAGAATAAACAATGCAGCATTTCCGCGCTGTATTTTCTACAGCATGTGCACTGCGGATTTTGTTTTCCATAGGTTTACATGGTACTGTACAACGCATGGAAAACTGCTGCGAATCCGCAGCAAAATCCGCTGCAGATCCGCAACGTGTGCACATAGTCTACTTATTATTCATTCCAATAGCACAAAAAAAATTGAGGTCATACTTCGAGGGTCTTCGTCTATAATGTGTCTCCGAATCCAACTGCCATGAAAAGAATCAGAAAATCTTGCGTCTTTATTGATAGAAGTGAGTCTGATTTGCTTATTTACAGGAAACCAGTGTGACTACATTTTAAAATTGAGTACAGGGAATTATCAAGACATGTTTCCCACGGCAGCCAATCAGATCACACTTATTATCCTCTAATCTGACAGAGAGAAATGAAACCTGAAATGCGATTGTTTGCAAATGGCAACACTTCCAGAATGTACCACTAGCAGCCGTCATTAGGGGGTGCATAGAAAAAATAAAAAAAAAGCCTTTCCACCTCACCTGAGGTATTTGAGCCCTCCCTCCATTGTAGCACTGGCTCGGTACTGCCTGCACTGAACTTTCCCGTCTCCCACCGTCCGCAAACAGGTATCCGCCCTCACTCCAAGGCGAGCACCCCCAACCAGGAGGCCGAGGCCGAACAGTGCCCGGATTCCGTACATCCAACACAAGCCACACCTCCTTCAGCTCCAGCGATCGCTTCTTCCGGGTTTGACTGTAGCGCAGGCGCATTACAAAGTAGTAATTTATTCTGCGCATGCGCGCTGTGTTTTTTTGTGAATTAAAGCGTTAAAAACAGTAAGAATCAATATCACAAAATATAATTTTATTTAATATACAATCAAAATGTAGATTTCTTTATGGAAATCACATTTAAATACAATGTAAACTATATATATAAAGCTTCTGCCAAGTTAGAGACCACATTGAGAATAATGCAAAGTGCTAATAATATATATAGAGTCACATGACCTTATGGGATAAAATAGTCCTGGTCACATGATTGAATTTATAGCGGACAATTTTCATTTTTGCGTTTTTGTTTTTTCCTTTTTTTATTTTTTATTTTTCCCTCCCCATCATCTTATAGGGATTGTTTATTTTGCTTATTTTACCTTACAATGTGCTGAAAAATGGGGAAATAAATTCCAGTTGGGTGAAATGATAAAAAAAACAACAAAAAACGCATTTCTGTCATTATTTTGGGTGTTTTGTTTTACGCTGTCCATCATGTCCAAAGGTGACCCTGAAATATAATTCTATGGGTCAGTACGAATACGGCGATACCAAACTTGTATTATTTATTTCATATTTAAAAATTCTGTGACTGTTTCATGGAAGTGCCAAAATGGCGGTCTTCTTCATGCCAACTGGATTGCCATGGCAACTCCTGATCGCATAGCGGTAAAGAAGGGAGTGAGGTGAAGCTGGATTGGACAAGCACTGGGATAACGTCACTAAAATGCTGTTTTCAGAGATCAATAGCAGCGTTTAAGTGGTTAAAAGGCGGGCATTGTTGTTTGAAGCAGGTGCCAACTGTGTAACAGGGCCGCCACCTACCCTGGGTGCTTCAAACACTCTCACACTCTCTATGCCGCATAATTACTCTCTATGCCGCATAATTACGTAATTGACTAGGAAAGGGTTAACCCACTAGTGATTCAGCCCTTTTTTTCGCCATCAGGGCACCGCCATTTTTTATTTATTTTCACTTTCTCTCTAGTGTCCATGGCGCCGGGAAGAAAACGAAAATTCTTTTTCTTTCCATTTTTTTATACATTTTTCAATACACTTAGGAAATTGTAATGTAAAGAGGAAGAGGGTGTCCTAAATTCACTTAAAACAGGCTCCGGAGGACCCGACATGTCCGTGTGGCACACACAACCCATTGATTTCTATGACAATGGTGTAATACCTCATTTGTCCCCTGGAGGCACTGTAGGGAAAGTAATCACTTGCACCCAGGATCTTTTGATCAAAGGGTCACACATAGATTTCTATATAAATATGCCCCGTAATCGCTGCTATATGTAGTCACTCCGATAGACATGTTGGATGTGTTTTTTATCTCATCGATCACTTGGTTGAGCCCTGTACTCGGTGAGAAGTCATGAAGGGAATAAATAGGACAGGTCGCCGCCATAACGGGTGACTTCACTGGAGAACATTATACGGGAGCTCTGATTGAAATAAGAGTCTGCAATCTACTATATAATTGTCTAAGGCCTCTTTCACATTTCCGTCGGCCCGACATACTGACGGACGTTGTGCAAATAGTGAACAACGTGGGCAGCGGATGCAGTTTTCAGACGTATCCGCTGCCCATTATGAGTTCCGGGGAGGAGGGGGCAGAGTTCCGGCCACACATGCACGGTCGGAAATGGCGGTTCCGACAGACGAAAAACGTTATATTGAACGTTTCTTCGTCATGACGGGTCTGCAAAATCATGACGCATCCGTTGCACGACGGATGCGACGTGTGGCCATACGTCGCAATGCGTCGCTAATGCAAGTCTATGGAGAAAAAACGCATCCTGCGGGCAACTTTGCAGGATGCGTTTTTTCTCCAAAACAACGCATTGCGACGTTGGCCAAACAACGGAAGTGTGAAAGGGGCCTAAAGGTCACTTTCATCTGTCTGTCTGTCTGTCACGGAAATCCCAAATCGCTGATTGGTCATGGTCAAACGGCTACACCCAATCAGCGACGGGCACAGTGCATCCGCGAAATGGTCGCTTTCTACTCCCCTGCCGTCAGTGCCCCCTCCATACTACCCTCCAGTCAGTGCTCACACAGGGTTAATGGCAGCGTTAACAGACCGCGTTATGCCGCGGTGTAACGCATTCCGTTAATGCTGCTATTAACCCTGTGTGAGCAACTTTTTACTATTGATGCTGCCTATTAAAAAAAAATAAAAAATCATTATATACTCACCTTCTGTTGACCCCCAGATCCAGCCCAGGCCTTTCCCGCTCCTCGCGACGGTCCAGTCCATGCATTGCTGTCTCGCGAGATGATGACGTAGCGGTCTCGCGAGACCACTACGTCATCATCTCACGAGACCGCAATGCACTCTTGGGACCGGAGCGTCGCAAGGAGCATCGGTAAACGCCTGGGCTGGATCCGGGGGCTGACAGAAGATAAGTATATAACTATTTTTAATTTTAATTTTTTTTTAACAGGGATATGGTGCCCACATTGCTATATACTGCATGGGCTGTGTTATATACTACATCTGTGTACTATATACTATGTGGGCTGTGCTATATAATACGTGGCTGTGGTATATATTATGTGGCTGGGCAATATACTACATTGCTGTGCTCTATACTACGTGGCCTGGGTTATATACTGCATGGGCAGTGTTATATACTACGTGTCTGTGCTATGTACTACGTGTCTGTGCAATATACTACGTGACTGTGCAATATACTATGTGGCTGGGCTATATACTACGTGTCTGTGCTATATACTACGTGTGACTGTGCTATATACTACGTGGCTGGGCAATATACTACGTGACTGGACAATATACTACGTGGCTGGGCAATATACTACATGGCTGTGCTATATACTATGTGGCTGGGCAATATACTACATGGCTGGGCAATATACTACGTGGCTGGGCAATATACTACGTGGCTGGGCAATATACTACGTGGCTGGGCAATATACTACGTGGCTGGGCTATATACTACGTGGCTGGGCAATATACTACGTGTCTGTGCTATTTACTACGTGTCTGTGCTATTTACTACGTGTCTGTGCTATTTACTACGTGGGCTGTGCTATATACTATGTGGGCTGTGTTATATACTATGTGGCTGTGCTATATACTACGTGGGCTGTGTTATATACTACGTGGGCTGTGTTATACGCTACTTGGCTGTGCTATATTTCTCTGCTGTATCTGTTCATCATGAATCGTGGTATGTGTTAAAGAGGGGGGCCCACTGAGACTCTTTCGCCCGGTGCCCTCAAAAACCTGGAGCCGACCCTGACTTCACTGATTGGTCACGTCCGGCCGCGAACAATCAGCGACAGTCGCAGTCCGCCCGCGAATTGGTGCGGAATTTGAACCACGCTTCGCTAATTGGTCGCGGCCGGCCGAATCCTTTGTATAAATTGCATTATTCTGAAAACTTCAAAAATAAACTACATACATATTCTAAAATACCCGATGCGTTAGAATCGGGCCACCATCTAGTCATCAATAACCACTCTCCTCAGAATTCACCTCACCAGCAGTGGCCATCTTGTCTAGTGTCTACCTGCATTAATACCACAGCAATCATCTACTTGGTTGACAAAATGAATGCTGAGGAAATCACTCTTATTTTCAAAGCAGACTTATCATCCTGGGGAAAGGGTGGCCATCCTTCAGTCACGGCAGGCAATAATAAAATGGCTGAAAGCTTCCTCAGCTGAACTAGGACAGTATACATTTATCCCAGAAACTGAGGGCACCGAGGATGCAATGGCCCCCAGATCTCAGATTTATTGGGGTGGAGGTGGATGGACAAAGACTTTGATCCCACTGTGATTTTCTGTTGTAATTTCTTTGGGCACCCATGGTTGACAGGCCTGTCCTGTACGTTACATGGCGGCAGCCATTGTGGAAGACAACGATGTATTGCTTAGTAACATCACTACAGCCTCTATGAAAGTGGCAAACGCAGTACCCCCATAACAATAACACCCACAGTGCCCCATAACAATAACACCCACAGTGTCCCCGAAACAGAAACACCCAGAGTGCCCCCTAAACAGAAACATCCACAGTGCCCACATAACAATAGCACCCACAGTGCCCCAAAACAGAAACATCCACAGTGCCCACATAATAACACCCACAGTGCCCACAGACCAATAACACCTACAGTGCCCCCATAACAATAACATCCACAGTGCTCCTGAAACAGAAACATCCACAGTGCCAACATAACAATAACTACAGTGCCTCCTGCCCCCATAACAATAATACCCACAGTGCCCCTGAAACAGAAAGATCCACAGTGCCACATAACAATAACACATACAGTGCCCCTGAAACAGAAACATCCACAGTTACCCCATAACAAATACAACCACAGTGCCCCCAAAACAGAAACATCCACAGTGCCCCATCACAATAACACCCACAGTGCCCCCATAACAATAATATCCACATTTTCCTCAAAACAGAAACATCCACAATGCCCCCGAAACAGAAATATCCACAGTGCCCCCATAACAATAACATCCATAGTGCCCCCGAAACAGAAACATTCTGTGTCCCCATAACAATAACACCCACAGTGCCCCCATAAAGGTAGTATTCACAACCACAGGGTGCTGGTCATTTTCACTTCTTATCCCTCTATAAACCACCTCCTATTTACACGAGATTTCAGAAAAAGAGGTAGAAGTTTATGTTCCACGGCGGACATGGACATGGCGGACATTTCTAGTCCTTCGTAGATGCTGGTGCTTTCTTTGGCCGCAAAATTACAATAATTTTGTTGTGCTGATGTGATAGTCCTGGTAACCGGGGAATCACATGACGCTACACATCCGGGACTGTAGTTTGGATCTTCTTGACTTCTCAAGAGGTTCTGGTCTGGGAACATGAAGACAATTCGAGGACTCGCAATCCCTCCTGAAATAGATATGTACATGGTGACTCCACCAGCAGAATAGTGAGTGCAGCTCTGGAGTATAATACAGGATGTAACTCAGGATCAGTACAGTAATGTATGTACACAGTGGCTGCACCAGCAGAATGAGTGCAGCTCTGGAGTATAATACAGGAGGTAACTCAGGATCAGTACAGGGTCAGTAATGTAATGTATGTACACAGTAACTGCACCAGCAGAATAGTGAGAGCAGCTCTGGAGTATAATACAGGATGTAACTCAGGATCAGTAATGTAATGTATGTACACAGTGACTCCACCAGCAGGATAGTAACATAGTAACATAGTTAGTAAGGCCGAAAAAAGACATTTGTCCATCCAGTTCAGCCTATATTCCATCATAATAAATCCCCAGATCTACGTCCTTCTACAGAACCTAATTGTATGATACAATATTGTTCTGCTCCAGGAAGACATCCAGGCCTCTCTTGAACCCCTCGACTGAGTTCGCCATCACCACCTCCTCAGGCAAGCAATTCCAGATTCTCACTGCCCTAACAGTAAAGAATCCTCTTCTATGTTGGTGGAAAAACCTTCTCTCCTCCAGACGCAAAGAATGCCCCCTTGTGCCCGTCACCTTCCTTGGTATAAACAGATCCTCAGCGAGATATTTGTATTGTCCCCTTATATACTTATACATGGTTATTAGATCGCCTCTCAGTCGTCTTTTTTCTAGACTAAATAATCCTAATTTCGCTAATCTATCTGGGTATTGTAGTTCTCCCATCCCCTTTATTAATTTTGTTGCCCTCCTTTGTACTCTCTCTAGTTCCATTATATCCTTCCTGAGCACCGGTGCCCAAAACTGGACACAGTACTCCATGTGCGGTCTAACTAGGGATTTGTACAGAGGCAGTATAATGCTCTCATCATGTGTATCCAGACCTCTTTTAATGCACCCCATGATCCTGTTTGCCTTGGCAGCTGCTGCCTGGCACTGGCTGCTCCAGGTAAGTTTATCATTAACTAGGATCCCCAAGTCCTTCTCCCTGTCAGATTTACCCAGTGGTTTCCCATTCAGTGTGTAATGGTGACATTGATTCCTTCTTCCCATGTGTATAACCTTACATTTATCATTGTTAAACCTCATCTGCCACCTTTCAGCCCAAGTTTCCAACTTATCCAGATCCATCTGTAGCAGAATACTATCTTCTCTTGTATTAACTGCTTTACATAGTTTTGTATCATCTGCAAATATCGATATTTTACTGTGTAAACCTTCTACCAGATCATTAATGAATATGTTGAAGAGAACAGGTCCCAATACTGACCCCTGCGGTACCCCACTGGTCACAGCGACCCAGTTAGAGACTATACCATTTATAACCACCCTCTGCTTTCTATCACTAAGCCAGTTACTAACCCATTTACACACAATTTCCCCAAGACCAAGCATTCTCATTTTGTGTACCAACCTCTTGTGCGGCACGGTATCAAACGCTTTGGAAAAATCGAGATATACCACGTCCAATGACTCACCGTGGTCCAGCCTATAGCTTACCTCTTCATAAAAACTGATTAGATTGGTTTGACAGGAGCGATTTCTCATAAACCCATGCTGATATGGAGTTAAACAGTTATTCTCATTGAGATAATCCAGAATAACATCCCTCAGAAACCCTTCAAATATTTTACCAACAATAGAGGTTAGACTTACTGGCCTATAATTTCCAGGTTCACTTTTAGAGCCCTTTTTGAATATTGGCACCACATTTGCTATGCGCCAATCCTGCGGAACAGACCCTGTCGCTATAGAGTCCCTAAAAATAAGAAATAATGGTTTATCTATTACATTACTTAGTTCTCTTAGTACTCGTGGGTGTATGCCATCCGGACCCGGAGATTTATCTATTTTAATCTTATTTAGCCGGTTTCGCACCTCTTCTTGGGTTAGATTGGTGACCCTTAATATAGGGTTTTCATTGTTTCTTGGGATTTCACCCAATAGTGGGTGCAGCTCTGCTCAGCTGCTGCTCATTGTGCTGATTGTGGGTGCGGCTGCTGAACCTGCTGTGTGCTCCTGAGCTCCTGGGAACCACCACCTCTCCACCCGGGGACCTGCTCTCTCTCTTACCCAGGGAGTGGGTTTCCTGGGAAGAGTGAGGGAGCCAAGTCCCAGGCTTCTGCTTTCCGGACCAGGCTGGCGGGGGGCAGAAGGAACCAGCAACCAGCCTGCACATCAGAAGATTCGGGGGTGAGACGCTCCACCAGGAGTCGCAGCAATGTGGCTCCTACTCCCCCCCCAGGTCTGCAGAGACCCAGAGAAGCCGCAAGGCTTCCATGGAGGGGAAGCCTGCTAGCGTGCAAGATAGCGGTCCTTCCGGAGGAAAGCTGAGTGCTCACGGAGGTGAGGCCGACCTCACTGAGGAGGGTTGGGCGCTGCAGAGACCCCGGGAGTCTGTGTCCACCTATGCCTCCCGGGTCATGAGCCACCTCCGTGAGTATGAAGATGCTAGTAAGACCTTGAGAAGGCTCCGGGAGGAGCTGCGCTGCACAAGCGCTAAAGCTGCAGGCGCCTCTAGACCCAGGAAGACGCAATTCCAGGCGGAGGTAAAGATTCTGAAGCTTGAAATTAATGACCTGGAGGTAAGAAAAGCATTTATTCGAGAAAAAAGTGGACCATTTAAAGAAGAACTTATCAATGAAGACCGATTCAGAGAAATGGCTGATAACAGAGCGCAAAGGCAGATGGGGCTGCAGCCTAAGAGCCAGGTGGATGATGATGATGATGATGAGGATGACCAGCAGAAAGCTCCACCTGGCAGCCTGCTTAGTCACTCACAGGCCACGTGCAGCGAGGTCCCTGCAGGACAGGCGACAATGACATCTTGTCGCAGTTCTGCTGGCTCTGGGGAGGACAGTGACATCGGCCAGGGAGGGGCGCTAATTGCAGAGATCAAGCTCCTGGAGTCCCCAGTGTGCCTTCAGAACTTCCATCTTGGTGATGATTTACCAGAGGAGGCACCTGGGGGCCAGAAGAAAAAAGTCAAAGAAGATCAAACCTAAGCTGCAGGAAGCGGTAAGCTATGTATATGCCCACCTCCCTGTACCCCGAGTCGGCTGCAGGGTCAGCTCGCTGTATAAGCCCTGTTGCCCTGCCCAGCCCGGGTTCTGCTGTGGATCCGGTGCAAAGGCGCGGGGAGATTACAAAGCAACGTAATGAGGCGCAGATCTCCGTCTCTGCTTGTAGTAGCGGGGATGTAGCAGCAGGTGCATCAGCCGAGAGGCTGGACAGTGAGGGCGGCCCGGCGGCAGGCATACGATCAGGCCACGATACTGTGGTCCGCTCCTCAGTGGGAGGGGGGAGCGGCCCTCTGTCGGGGGGCAGCTTCGATAGCCTCGGTGCCCCTGAATACTGTTGCTGCTGATCACTTAGGTGAGGGGCGGCGGCAGTGTGAGGGGGTTACCGGGGCTGGGAGTTCCGGTCTTCCCAAAGTCCTATTTTGTGTTGGTGCCGATGGTCAACAAGATCCTGATGCTAAGGATCAGCGGTGCCTCACAGCAACTAAAGATCAACGACGCCTGGTAGCAACCATGAAGCAGCGGAAAATATCAACTGATGATGCGGAGGGCACACATAAAACCAGGGGTGAGGTCACCTCCAGTTCTGTGGAGGAGAATCAGCCCCTTGTGCCTGATGATGCGGAGGCCAAAGTGTCACCCCCTGTTGTCACTGGTCCAGCAGGAGTGAATGTGGTGGGTATGGATGCAGAAAACTCTTTGTCTAGTGGTGTGGTTGCTGGTTTGGTAGAGGGTGAGGGGGTTATGGAGGTGGGTAATGGTGATGCTGTTGGTGTGGATGTGGTCACTGGTCCGGTTGTTTCCCCCCCAGTGGCGGCAGCATCTGTCAGGAGTTATGCCGCTGTCACCTCCGGGGGAAATAGGGCATCCTCCTCGTCTCCGGGCTCTGGGGACGGCATGTTGCAACGGCGTCTCCTGGAGGCTCTAAAGAGGGGGGAGAGATCACTAATAGTAGAGGGTCGAGAGGTTGATCTATTCTTCTGGATAGAGAGGCATGGCCTCGGGGCCTTCCGAGAGCAAAGAGGGGGGGATACAGTGTGGTCCCTCCCAACAGCCGGGCCGGGTAGTGTGCGTAGGAATGTGGTCCGTCTTCAGTGGCGGGGCAGTGATGCGTGTCCTTCAAGGTCTAAAGTTGTGGAGCTCCTGCTGAGGATGGGCATGTAAAAATGTTACCTCTTTCCCACCTCTCTTTCCTTCCTTCCCATCCATCACATATCCACATTATGAGATTTACCTTTTTTTGTTAATATTTTTCGACATTATAATTGTCATGTTCTGTTATATATTTATGCAGTTTTACTGAAGAAGGTCTGAATGTTTGACCGAAACGTTTATTTTGCTGGACTGCTACTCAAGTAATAAAAATTGTTTTCTTTATTATCACTATCCACCAAGTTGAGTGCCAAGTTATTTACTTACTATGTGGCTAGAGGACAAGCGTAAGCTCAGCACCAAAAAGAAGAGAAAGAAGGGAGATAAAAAATCTTCTCCCGCTCTGACCAAGGTACCTATAATAATAATAATAATAATTTTTATTTATATAGCGCCAACATATTCCGCAGCACTTTACAATTAAGCGGGGACATGTACAGACAATAAATTCAGTATAAGTTAAAGGGAACCTGTCACCCCGTTTTTTCAAGAAAAGCTAAAAATAGCGTTAAATAGGGGCAGAGCTGGGCTTTACATTAGTGTATTTTTGGAGCCTTTATTCCCCACCTATGCTGCCGAAATACCTTTGTAAAGTCGCCGTTTTGGGCTGTCACTCACGCTGGTCAAGTCATATGGGCGTGGTGACAGCGCTGTTTCTCCCCCAGTTCTCCGTTGGTGGCGTAGTGGTGTGCGCGTGTCCAAGTGGCAAATCCACTGCGCAGCTTCAAGGAAAATAGCGCGATCTGCGCTATTCAGCCGTTTATCGATGGGCGCGGCCATCTTTGTGAGGCCGCGCGTGCAAAGATGGTTCTTCTCGGCTTCCCGGGGCTTCAGGAAAATGGCCGCAGGATGCCGCGCGTGCGCAGATGGCGATCTCGACGGCCATTTTCCTGAAGCCAAGTTCGCATCTCGGCCTTTGATTTTCTCAGCCGGGTTGAAGCTGACATTTTCTTTTTGCAAGAGACCAGGCTGCCAAACATGGCAGATGTGTTTAAAGCTAAGAGGGAGTGGAGACTCGGGCCCTCCTATTGGTCTTTTGCGGCCGAGCCGTATAGCGGAGTGGCGGTCCTTTTTACCGCAGCGGTGGAATGCCGACGGGTTATTGAGTTAGAAATGGGGAGGTACCTGATCTTAGATGTCCTCATGAAGGGACAATAGCTCCGGCTCATCAACATTTATGGTCCCCAATCTAAGTGAGACCGGAAGTGTCTCTTTATGAGGATCAAGCCCTACCTTTTTACAAGTCGGCAGGTTGTCTTTGGAGGGGACTTCAATGCTGTCACGAGGCCCCGAGATAGAGGAGGTTCCAGAGACAAGCTGACTTATGATAGCGTCGCCAGGGCCGGCGTCAGCACCCGGCGCACCCGGGCAAGTGCCGGGGCCCTGACAAGACAGGGGGGTCCACTCACGCAGTCATACATCCATCTGGCCGCTTTAACCCTTTCTACCCTTTCAATTTGCCCTGCCTGGCACAAGCATCTTCTCAGTCAGTGCAGGGCCAGGCACATAGGGGTTAAGGACACAGCCAGCGTGACATTGTGGGCGGAGAGTTCTCCTGCTCTGCTCTCCTGGCTGTGTGCAGTGCTGAACTAATCAGGCACAGGCAGATTCCGGACTGGAGGAGCTGCTACTGGCACCTGAGTGAGTGCCATGCTATATTGCTGTATATTCTGACAGTCTGGGTGACCTGGGGGGGCGGCCATGGGCTGGGCGGCTGCAGCTGACATATATATATATATATATATATATATATATATATATATATATATATATATATATATATATATATATATACTAGAGCAGCCGCCCAGCCCAGGCCCCCAGCACAGCCTGTATAGATACAGTGTATATAATATACAGTGGGGCAAAAAAGTATTTAGTCAGTCAGCAATAGTGCAAGTTCCACCACTTAAAAAGATGAGAGGCGTCTGTAATTTACATCATAGGTGGACCTCAACTATGGGAGACAAACTGAGAAAAAAAAATCCAGAAAATCACATTGTCTGTTTTTTTAACATTTTATTTGCATATTATGGTGGAAAATAAGTATTTGGTCAGAAACAAACAATCAAGATTTCTGGCTCTCACAGACCTGTAACTTCTTCTTTAAGAGTCTCCTCTTTCCTCCACTCATTACCTGTAGTAATGGCACCTGTTTAAACTTGTTATCAGTATAAAAAGACACCTGTGCACACCCTCAAACAGTCTGACTCCAAACTCCACTATGGTGAAGACCAAAGAGCTGTCAAAGGACACCAGAAACAAAATTGTAGCCCTGCACCAGGCTGGGAAGACTGAATCTGCAATAGCCAACCAGCTTGGAGTGAACAAATCAACAGTGGGAGCAATAACTAGAAAATGGAAGACATACAAGACCAATGATAATCTCCCTCGATCTGGGGCTCCATGCAAAATCCCACCCCGTGGGGTCAGAATGATCACAAGAACGGTGAGCAAAAATCCCAGAACCACACGGGGGGACCTAGTGAATGAACTGCAGAGAGCTGGGACCAATGTAACAAGGCCTACCATAAGTAACACACTACGCCACCATGGACTCAGATCCTGCAGTGCCAGACGTGTCCCACTGCTTAAGGCAGTACATGTCCGGGCCCGTCTGAAGTTTGCTAGAGAGCATTTGGATGATCCAGAGGAGTTTTGGGAGAATGTCCTATGGTCTGATGAAACCAAACTGGAACTGTTTGGTAGAAACACAACTTGTCGTGTTTGGAGGAAAAAGAATACTGAGTTGCATCCATCAAACACCATACCTACTGTAAAGTATGGTGGTGGAAACATCATGCTTTGGGGCTGTTTCTCTGCAAAGGGGCCAGGACGACTGATCCGGGTAAATGAAAGAATGAATGGGGTCATGTATCGTGAGATTTTGAGTGCAAACCTCCTTCCATCAGCAAGGGCATTGAAGATGAAACGTGGCTGGGTCTTTCAACATGACAATGATCCAAAGCACACCGCCAGGGCAACGAAGGAGTGGCTTCGTAAGAAGCATTTCAAGGTCCTGGAGTGGCCTAGCCAGTCTCCAGATCTCAACCCTATAGAAAACCTTTGGAGGGAGTTGAAAGTCCGTGTTGCCAAGCGAAAAGCCAAAAACATCACTGCTCTAGAGGAGATCTGCATGGAGGAATGGGCCAACATACCAACAACAGTGTGTGGCAACCTTGTGAAGACTTACAGAAAACGTTTGACCTCTGTCATTGCCAACAAAGGATATATTACAAAGTATTGAGATGAAATTTTGTTTCTGACCAAATACTTATTTTCCACCATAATATGCAAATAAATTGTTAAAAAAACAGACAATGTGATTTTCTGGATTTTTTTTTCTCAGTTTGTCTCCCATAGTTGAGGTCTACCTATGATGTAAATTATAGACGCCTCTCATCTTTTTAAGTGGTGGAACTTGCACTATTGCTGACTGACTAAATACTTTTTTGCCACACTGTATACTCTGCACAGTACCTCTCCCCTGTATATATACACTGCACAGTACCACTCCCCTGTATATATACACTGCACAGTACCTCTCCCCTGTATATATACACTGCACAGTACCTCTCCCCTGTATATATACATCGCACAGTACCTCTCCCCTGTATATATACACTGCACAGTACCACTCCCCTCTATATATACTCCGCACAGTACCACTCCTCCTGTCCTGTATATATACACTGCACAGTACCTCTCCCCTGTATATATACACTGCACAGTACCACTCCCCTCTATATATACTGCGCACAGTACCTCTCCCCTGTATATATACACCGCACAGTACCACTCCTCCTGTCCTGTATATATACACTGCAGAATTTACAATAGCTATCACTCATGTAAGAAGTGAATTATGGCATTGGACTATACCTATATTTCTCTGCTGTATCTGGGCATCATGAATCGTGGTATGTGTTAAAGGGGGAGGGGGGGGGCCACTGAGACTCTTTCGCCCGGGGCCCTCAAAAACCTGGAGCCGGCCCTGAGTGTCGCCCTTAATAGTATAGCTAGTGAGGCTCGCCTGGTGGATGTCCACATTCGGCACACCCCAGGCCACGAGGGGTTCACCTATCATAGAGGTAACTGTAGGTCCAGAATAGATAGGTTTTATTTAAAGGAGGAAGCTGTCTCTTCAGCAGTGTCTGTTGTTGAGGTGGAGTTCTCCGACCACTGTTTAATTTTGTTTTCTCTGAATGCTACAGAGACCCTCCGGATGGGAAGAGGCTTTTGGAGGCTCAATTCGTCTCTTTTGGAAGAAGCGGAGATAAGACAGTCCTTTGAGGAATTTCTTCAGAGCCAGGTACCATTACTGGATCTTTGTAGTAGTAAGTCAGAGTGGTGGGAGATGTTCAAGGAAAGGGTGGCGAGATTCTTCCGCCAGCTCTCGAGCCTCAGGAGTCTGAGCAGGTACCGCCTGTATCAGGGTCTGAGGAGGAAACTCGAGCATCTTGTCTCAACTGGAGGTAGCCGCGAGGAGATCTCCAGAGTGAAATCTTTGCTTAAGAGGTGTCAGTACGATAGACACGCATCTTTGGTTTTTGAGAGGGATTACGGGAAGTACCGCTCGCCCGACCCTTACAGAAACTGCAAAATGTCAGTGAATAGTAAAGCGGTTATAGGACTGGTCGACACTACGGGGTTCCTGAGGCGATCCAAATCAGGGATCCTGGAGGTTGTCAGATCCTTCTACTCGCACCTCTTGGGGAAGAGGGATCTTGATTGGGATGAGATGTCGGCTTTCCTGGCTGAAGCTGTCCCCGAACCAGGGGTAGACCCCTCTCTTGACGTTTTGACAGAAATGATCAGGGAAGAGGAAGTTCAGTTGGCGATTGAAGGGCTTGCCCCCCAAAAATCGCCTGGTCCAGATGGCTTAACATCTGAATTCTATAAGACCTTTAAGGACGTTTTGGTTCCCCTCTTGACTGAGGTATTCAATGAGTGTCTTTCCTCGGGCACTCTGCTGAAGTCAATGAGGAGGTCTGCTCTGATCATCTTGTCAAAGGGTAAGGACCCGTCTTGCATTGAGAATCGGCGTCCCATAGCGCTTCTCAATGCAGACAGGAAGGTTCTGGCAAAGGTGCTGTTTAATCGGCTGGTGAAATTTGCACCCCGACTCCTTTCGGAGACCCAGCATTGCTCTGTTCCAGGCCGCAGCACATTTAGTGCTGTGCTCTGTGTCCGAGAGGCAGTGGAGCAGGGTAGGGCTGGTCACTGGAAGGGGTACATGCTGTCACTGGACCAGCAAAAGCGTTTGATCGGGTTAATCATGAGTACCTCTGCTCCGTCCTTCTGAGATATGGCCTGCCCGGGGGGTTTGTTGATTGGCTTAAGACCTTGTACAGTGGGGCAGAGAGTTTCCCACTTGTGAATGGTTCGATTGGCAGCTCTTTTGAGGTTGGGTCCGGTGTTCGCCAGGGTTGTCCCTTGAGCCCGCTGCTGTACGTGTTTGCGATTGACCCTCTTCTTAGGAGGGTGGAGCGTGGACCGTTGGCTGGGATCGGGATGGACCAGGCAGCACTGGAAGCCACTCTGAGGGTGGTGGCGTATGCCGATGATGTCACTGTGTTTATTTCCTCTCATGAGGAGGCAGGGTGGCTGATGTCAGAGGTACATCGCTACTCTGAGGCATCCGGGTCCAAGATCAACCGGGATAAGTGTGAGAGTCTCTGGCTGGGAGGAGGAGATCCTGGTTTTGATCTCCCGGACACTCTTCCAGGACCCAAAGTCTCTGCAAAAGTCCTTGGCATCGAATTTGGCCAGGGGGTTTACCCCAAACAAAATTGGGACAGCAGGCTAGAGATCGCCACTCAGAAGGTGAACCAATGGAAGGGTTGGTCTTTGACCCTAAGGGAAAGGGTAAACCTGATCAAAACTTACCTGCTCCCTTTACTGATTTATCTGGGCAGTGTGTGCATCTTGCCGGAATCTCTCTGGACTCGGGTCTACAGTTTGTTCTTCCAACTGTTATGGGGGAATAGACTGAACCTGGTCAAGAGGGAGGTTACTTACCATACGAGGAGACTATGAGGGTTGGGTATGGTCAACCCTGTGGTATTCCTTGTGGATACCTTCATTAAGATCAATATTGCAAACCTCTGGAAAGAGAGGGCTCCTCCGTGGGTATTCTCCCGTAGGGGATGGTTTCAGCCTTTCTTCCAGGAATGGGAGACAGGAGGGCAAGTGAAGGATCTTCGCACACCGCATGGACATTTTCCGGCTTACGCTACCTTGGTTCTGAAGGTAATTCGTCGGTGGGGTCTGGGAATGTGGGAGATCAGGACTCTGCCAAGGAAACTCCTTGACAATAGGGTTCTGTTGACCCATTTCCAGAGGCCTCTGGCGCTCAGGGACTGCCCAAGTCGGGATCTTGGGGTGGGTTTGCATCTTTTGAATTCTATCAGGATCCCCTCGAAGTTTTGGGACTTGGCTTGGCGCTGCTTCCATGGGAAACTGTGTGTGAGGGACAATCTGAAGTGTAGGAGCTCTGAGGACAGGAATTGTCCTCGGGAGCATTGTGGTACCTTGCTGGAAAGCATGGACCACTTCCTGCTTCATTGTCCCTTCAACACAGAGGTGTACAACAGGGTGGGCGCCTTCATTGGCTGGTCTCGGCTGGCCGGTCTCTCCTATGCGGAATGGGCCTATGGAGCATTCGGAGACCTTGGTGGTCGGGACCGCTGCACCTTATTTCTAGTTAGCGCAGTGGTTAGGTATCACACGTGGAACGCACGGTGCTTAGTATCGACGCAACGAAAAATCCTCCCAGTGGAAGATGTGTTTAGGACCATACTCGGTGACCTGGTGAAGGTGCGCTGTCTGGAGTATGGGTCATCTCTTTTCCTGGTGGTGGGCTGCTGCTGACACTGTAGATTTTTGTTTTGTTTGATCATTATACAGTGATGTAGGGCTGCAGGCGCCGAACTTGGGCTTCGTGATGTGTAATTATTGTGGTGTGTGCTGCTGTATATAATGTATACATTGTATATAGGGATATAGATTTGGGTGTAGGTGTTAGGTTGGGTGGTGGGAAAAGGGGGGAGGTGGGATTATCTTGTGGGACTATGGGACACTGGGTTGTTTGGGGGAAAACTAGCACTGCCTGATCTGGCCTATGGACGTTGGACATGGACTGAGGCATGAGACGCAGGGCCAGCTCTCAGGTCAGTGCGGGGGGTTGGGAATGAAGGATAGTTTAGTATAGTATATATTTGTTTAATTTATAGTTATTTTATTTAAAACAAAAAAAAAATAATAAAAAAATAAAAAAGTTCATGTATATAGTTTTTGTTTGCCATTGTTTATTTTATTTGTTATTATTATTTTGTTTGGTGACCGGACCAGAGTCAAAGTAGTTATTCTGTATATACTGTATAATATGTGTGAGAGGAGAGAATGAGCGGCTGGACCAGTGTTCAGTATACTGATTATTTTCTGGCTAATATTTTTGTTATGTTTTCTGCTATTATTAATGTTATGTTTTTCATTTTCATAATAAAAGATCTACAGGATGTAACTCAGGATCAGTACAGGATCAGTAATGTATGTACACAGTGACTGCACCAGCAGAATAGTAAGTGCAGCTCTGTTCAGCTGTTGCTCACTCAGGTAATTGTGGGTGTGGTCGCCAATGATCCTGCTGTGTGCTCCTGAGCTCCAGAGAACCACCACCTCTTCACCTGGGGACCTGCTCTCTCTCCTACCCTGGGAGGGAGTGGATTTCCTGGGATGAGAAATGGAGCCAAGTCCCAGGCAATGACCCAGAGAAGGCGCAAGGCTTCCAATATGGATGAGAAGCCTGCTAGCGTGCAAGTTGGCGGTCCTCCTGGAGGAAAGCTGAGTGCTCACGGAGGTGAGGCCAACCTCACTGAAGAAGGTTGGGGGCAGCAGAGATCCCGGGAGTCTGTGTCCACTTATGGCTCCTGGGTCATGAGCCACCTCCGTGAGTATGAAGAAGCGAGCAAGACCATCAGAAGGCTCCAGGAAGAGCTGCGCTGCACAAGCGCCAAAGCTGTAGGTTCCTCCAAACCGAGGAAGACGCAACTCAAGGTGGAGGTAAGGAGACTGAAACATGAACTTAATGAGCTTGAAGTGAGGAAAGCATTCATCAAAGAGAAGAGTGGTCCCTTCAAGGAAAAACTAATGAATGAGGACAGATTAAGAGAAATGGCTGATAACAGAGAGCAAAGGCAGATGGGGCTGCAGCCTGAGAGCCAAGTGGATGATAACAATCATGAGGATGATGACCAGCAAAAAAGCCCCATCTGGCAGCCTGCAAAGTCACCCGCAAGCCACGTGCAGCGAGCTCCTTGCAGGACAGGCAACATTAACATGTGGGCGCAATTCTGCTGGCTCTGGGGAGAACAGTGATAACAGTGGCCAGGGAGGGGCAGTAATGGCGGAGATTAAGCTCCTGGAGTCCCCAGTGTGCCTTCAGAACTTCCATCTTGGTGATGATTTACCAGAGGAGACACCTGGGAGCCAGAAGAAAAAGGCAAAGAAGACCACCAAGCCAAAGTTGCAGGAAGCGGTAAGCTATGTGTATGCCCCCCTCCCTGTACCCCCTGAGTCGGCAGCAGGGTCAGCCCATTCCGGGTTCTGCTGTGGATCCGGTGCAAAGGTGCAGGGAGATTACAGAGCATGGTAGTGAGGTGTAGAACTCTGTCTCTGCTTGTAGTAACAGCGACGTAGCAGGAGGTGCATCAGCCGAGAGGCTGGACAGTGAGTGCCGCCCGGCGGCGGGCGATCGGTGAGGCCACGATACTGTGGTGCGCTCCTCAGTGGGAGGGGGGGAGGTCCGGTGTCAGGGGTAGCCTCGGCGCCCCTGAATGCTGTTGCCGCTGATCACTTAGTTGAGCAGCGGCGGCAGTTTGAGGGGGTTGCTGGGGCTGGGAGTTCCGGTCCTCCCAAAGTCTTATTCTGTGTTGGCGCCGCTGGTCAACAAGATACTGATATAAAGGATCAATGGCACCTCAAAGCAGCAAAAGATCAGCGGTGTCTAGTATCAACCGTGAAACAGCGGAAATTACCAACTGATGATGCGGAGGGCACACATAAGACCAGGGGTGAGGTCGCCTCCAGTTCTGTGGAGGAGACTAAACTTCTTATGCCTAATGATACGGAGGTCAAACTGTCACCCCCTGTTGTCACTGGACCAGCAGGAGTGAATGTGGTGGTGGGTATGAATGAGGAAAATTCTTTGTCTAGTGGTGTGGTTGCTGGAGGGTGAGGGGTTATGGAGGTGGATAATAGTGATACTGTTGGTGTTGATCTGATCACTGGTCCGGTTGGGGATGCAGTGTTGTCCCTCCGAACAGTCGGGCTGAGTAGTGTGCATAGGAATGGGTTCGTCTTCGGTGGAGGGGCAGTGATGCGTGTCCTCCAAGGGCTAAGGTTGTGAAGCTCCTGCTGAAGATGGGCTTCAAGGCGACTGACATCTATGCCTTGATACATCCCTATTCCACGCCTGAGTTTGATGTCAGCTTTGTTCAGCTAGAGGGTTTTGAGCTCTTCTGGTCAAATTATAAGTTGGCAAAAAATGAGCCCGGCTGGCAAGACTTTGCCATTTAGGCGGTATCTCGCCAAAACCAAGTCAAGAAAGTGACCGTGATGACTTTTAATGAGTCGCTTTCTTGTTATGACATCATGATGTGGCTTGGCCGGTATGGAGAGGTGGTGGAGATGCCAAAGAAAAACCGTGATGAGTTTGGTATGTTGTCGGGGGTATTCACATTTATGGTGAAACTTAAGCGCACAGGTGGTACAGTTGCCCACATACCAAACTTTGGTTTTTGAGAAGGATTACGGGAAGTACTGCTCTCCGGACCCTTACAGAAACTGCAAGTTGTCAGTGAATAGTAAAGTTGTTACAGGACTGGTCGACACTACGGAGTCCCTGAGGTGATCCAGATCAGGGATCCTGGAGGTTGTCAGATCCTTCTTCTCGCACCTCTTGGGGAAGAGGGATCTTGATTGGGATGAGATGTCGGCTTTCCTGGCTGAAGCTGTCCCTGAACCTGGGGTAGACCCCTCTCTTGACATTTTGACAGAGATGATCAGGAAAGAGGAAGCTAACTTGGCGACTGAAAGGTTTGCCCCCCCCCCACAAAAAAAAAAATTGCCTGGTCCAGATGGCTTTGAGGACGCTTCGGTTCCCCTCTTGACTGAGGTATTCATTGAGTGTCTATCGTTGGGCACTCTTACTGAAGTCAATGAGGAGGTTTTCCCTGATCATCTTGTCAAAGGGTAAAGGACCCATCTTGCATTGAGAATCGGCGTCCCATAGCGCTTCTCAATGCAGACAGGAAGGTTCTGGCAAAGGTGCTGTTTAATCAGCTGGTGAAATTTGCACCCCAACTCCTTTCGGAGGCCCAGCATTGCTCTGTTCCAGGCCACAGCACATTTAGTGTGTTGCTCGGTGTCCGAGAGGCAGTGGAGCAGGGTAGGGCTGGTCACTGGAAGGAGTACATGCTGTCATTGGACCAGGCAAATGCATTTGATCGGGTTAATCATGAGTACCTCTGGTCTGTTCTTCTGTGATATGGCCTGCCGGGGGGTTTGTTGATTGGCTTAAGACCTTGTAGGGTGGGGCAGAGAGTTTCCCGCTTGTGAACGGTTGGATTGGCAGCTCTTTTGAAGTTGGGTCTGGTGTTCGCCAGGGTTGTCCCTTGAGCATGCTGCTGTACATGTTTTTGATTGACCCGCTTCATAGGAGGGTGGAGCGTGGACCCTTGGCTGGAATCGGGATGGACCAGGCAGCACCAGAAGCCACTCTAAGAGTCTTACAAGGAGGCAGGGTGGCTGATCTCAGAGGTAGATTGCTACTCGGAAGCATCCGGGTCCAAGATCCCCTGCGATAAGTGTGTCTCTGGCTGGGAGGAGGAGATCCTGGTTTTGATCTCACGGACACCCTTCCAGGATCCAAAGTCTCTACAAAAGTCCTTGGCATCGAATTTGGCCAGGGTGTTTACCCCAAACAAAATTGGGACAGCAGGCTGGCGATTGCCACTCAGAAGGTGAACCAATGGAAGGGTTGGTCTTTGACCCTAAGGGAAAGGGTAAACCTGATCAAAATTTACCTGCTTCCTTTACTGATTTATCTGGGCAGTGTGTGCATCTTGCCGGAGCCTCTCTGGACTCAGGTCTACAGTTTGTTCTTCCAACTGTTATGGAGGAATAGACTGTACCTGGTCAAGAGGGAGGTTTGGGTTTGGTCAACCCTGTGGTATTCCTTGTGGATACCTTCATTAAGATCAACATTGCAAACCTCTGGAAAGAGAGGGCTCCTCCGTGGGTATTCTCCTGTAGAGGATGGTTTCAGCCTTTCTTCCAGGAATGGGAGACAGGAGGGCAAGTGAAGGATCTTCGCACACCACATGGACATCTTCTGGCTTACGCCACATTGGTTCTGAATGTAATTTGCCGGTGGGGTCTCGGAATGTAGGAGATCAGGACTCTGCCAAGGAAACTCCTTGACAATAGGGTTCTGTTGACCCATTTCCAGAGGCCTCTGGCACTCAGAAATTGCCCAAGTTGGGATCTTGGGGTGGGTTTGCATCTTTTGAATTCTAACAGGATTCCCTCAAAGTTTTGGGACTTGGCTTGGCGCTGCTTCCATGGGAAACTGTGTGTGTGGGACAATCTGAAGTGTAGGAGCTCAGAGGACAGGAACTATCCTTGGGAGCATTGTAGTACCATGCTGGAAAGCATGGACCACTTCCTGCTTCATTTTCCCTTTAACATAGAGGTGTTCAGTAGGGTGGGCAACTCCATTGGCTGGTCTCGCCTGGCCCGTCTCTCTTATGCGGAATAGGCCTATGGAGCATTCGGAGACCTTGGTGGTCGAGAGGGACCGCTGCACCTTATTTTTAGTTAATGCAGTGGTTAGGTATCACACGTGGAACACACGGTGCTTAGTATCAACAGAAAATCCTCCCAGTGGACGATGTGTTTAGGACCATTCTCGGTGACCTGGGGAAGGTGCGCTCTCTTGAGTATGAGAGACTGGGCATACGTAGGGCCGCTCTCCTTTGGAGGGGCTTTTCTTTTAGTCTCTTAAACTATTTTTTATTGAATATTTTCATATATAACATACAAAAAGTAAAAAGTATCCATGCAAGAACAAGGAAAAGCAAAAATAGTAAACCAGTCAAGTAAAACAGCAAGACATGAGTCGGATTCACTCAATAACCATTAAATGATTTGTCCAGAATGTTGCCATAATGCTGTTTTGAGTATAAGGGGCTTTTCTTTTAGTGTGCCCTAGTCTGGTCATCTCCTTTCCTGGTGGTGGGCTGCTGCTGACACTGTAGATTTTTGTTTTGTTTGATCATTATACAGTGATGATGGGCTGCAGGTGCTAAACTTGGGCTTCGTGATTTGTGGTTATTGTATTGTGTGCTGCTGTATATATTGTATAGTAGTTATAGCACCTCACGTCTCTTATTTTCCCATCATGCCTCTCATTTTCTCCCTTACACCTCTCATTTTCTCCCTTACACCTCATTTTCCCCCTCACTCCTTATTTTCCCCCTCACTCCTCTCATTCCCCCCTAACACTTGTCATTTCACCTCAGTATATACATGTTTGTCATCTCCCTTATATATAGTATACACCTGTATGTCTTCTCTTGTATATAGTATATACCTGTATGTCATCTCCCCTGTAAATGTTATATACCTGCTGTATGTCATCTCCTCCTGTATATTGTATATACCCATGTGTCATCTCCTCCTGTATATATTATATACCTGTATGTCATCTCTTCTGTATATACTATATACCTGTATGTCATCTCCTCCTATATATAGTATATAACCTGTATGTCATCTCTTCTGTATATAGTATATACCTGCTGTATGTCAACTCCTCCTCTATATACCTATGTGTCATCTCCTCCTGTATATAGTATATACGTGTGTCATCTCCTGTATATAGTTTGTACCTGTAAGTCATCTCCTCCTGTATATAGTATATACCTGTGTATCATCTGCTCCTGTATATAGTATATACCTGTGTGTCATCTCCTCCAGTATATAGTATATACATGTATGTCATCTCCTCCTGTATATAGTATATACCTGTGTCATCTCCACTGTATATAGTATATACCTGTGTCATCGCCCCTGTATATAGTATGTACCTGTATGTCATCTCCCCTGTATATAGTATATACCAGGTTGTCATCTCCTCCTGTAAATAGTATATACCTGTATGTCATCTCCTCCTGTATATAGTATATACCTGTGTGTCATCTCCTCCTGTATATAGTATATACCTGTGTCAGCTCCTCCTGTATATAGTATATACCTGTAAGTCATCTCCTCCTGTATATAGTATATACCTGTAAGTCATCTCCTCCTGTATATAGTATATACCTGTGTGTCATCTCCTCCTGTATATAGTATATACCTGTGTGTCATCTGCTCCTGTATATAGTATATACCTGTGTCATCTCCTGTATATAGTATATACCTGTGTGTCATCTCCCCCTGTATATAGTATATACCTGTGTGTCATCTCTCCTGTATATAGTATATATCTGTGTGTCATCTCCTCCTGTATTAGACCGCGTTCACACGTTATTTGGTCAGTATTTTTACCTCAGTATTTGTAAGCTAAATTGGCAGCCTGATAAATCCCCCGCCAACGGGAAGCCCTCCCCCTGGCAGTATATATTAGCTCACACATACACATAATAGACAGGTCATGTGACTGACAGCTGCCGTATATCCTATATGGCACATTTGTTGCTCTTGTAGTTTGTCTGCTTATTAATCAGATTTTTATTTTTGAAGGATAATACCAGACTTGTGTGTGTTTTAGGGCGAGTTTCATGTGTCAAGTTGTGTGTGTTGAGTTGCATGTGGCGACATGCATGTAGCGACTTTTGTGAGATGAGTTTTGTGTGGCGACATGCGTGTAGCAACTTTTTGTGTGTCGAGTTGCATGTGACAGGTTAGTGTAGCAAGTTGTGTGCAGCAAGTTTTGCACATGGCGAGTTTTGCCCGTGGCGAGTTTTATGTGTGGTGCGTTTTGAGTATGTGCAAGTTTTGTGTGAGGCAACCTTTGCATGTGTTGCAACTTTTGTGCATGTGGCAATTTTTCCGCGTGTGCAAGTTTTGCGTGTGGCGAGTTTTCCATGAGGTGAGTTTTGCACGTGTGGCGAGTTTTGCGTGAGCCTAGTTTTGCATGTGGCGAGTTTTGCGCGTGGCGAGTTTTGAATGGCGACTTTTGTATTTCGACTTTTATGTGACGAGGTTGGTGTATGTGTGGTGAAATGTGTGCTGAGGGTGGTATATGTGTTCAAGCACGTGGTAGTTTGTGGCGCCTTTTGTGTGTGTGTGTTCATATCCCCGTGTGTGGTGAGCATCCCATGTCGAGGCCCCACCTTAGCAACTGTATGGTATATACTCTTTGGCGCCATCACTCTCACTCTTTAAGTCCCCCTTGTTCACATCTGGCAGCTGTCAATTTGCCTCCAACACTTTTCCTTTCCTCAGGGTCCAGACGTGTGACTGTGCAAAATTTTGTGGCTGTAGCTGCGACGCCTCCAACACTTTTCCTTTCACTTTTTTCCCCATTATGTAGATAGGGGCAAAATTGTTTGGTGAATTGGAACACGCGGGGTTAAAATTTCGCCTCACAATATAGCCTATGACGCTCTCGGGGTCCAGACATACATACATACATACATACATACATACACACACACACGCACACACACACACACACACACACACACACACATTCAGCTTTATATAGTAGATAGGGATATAGATTTGGGTGTAGGTGTTAGGTTGGGCGGTGGGAAAAGGGGGGAGGTGGGGTCAAATTGTGGGACTATGGGACACTGGGGTGTTTGGTGGAAAAACTGACTGATCTGGCCTATGGACGTTGGACATGAACTGAGGCATGAGACGCAGGACCAGCTCTCAGGTCATAGCGGGGGATAGGAATGGCGGACTTGAGTGTGGAGTGGTGGTGAGCTTAAAGTCTTGTATATATTTGTATAGCTTGTGGTTATTATTATATATATATATATATATATATATATATATGTATTAGCTGAAGAGCCCGGCGTTGCCTGTGCATCTGCTATATAATTTTCTAGGGGGTACTTCCGTCTGTCTGTCCCGGAAATCCCGCGTCGCTGATTGGTCTCGCCAGCTGCCTGTCCTGGCTGCCGCGACCAATCAACAACAGGCACAGTCTGATTAGTCCCTCCCTACTTCAGTCCAGTCAGTGCCCGGCGCCCGCTCCATACTCTCGTCCAGTCACCGCTCACACAGGGTTAATGCCACCGTTAACGGACCGCTTTATACCGCAGGTAACGCACTCCGTTAACGCTGCTATTAACCCTGTGTGTCCCCAACTTTTTATTATTGATGTTGCCTACGCAGCATCAATAGTAAAAAGATCTAATGTTAAAAATAATAAAAAACAACAACCTGCTATTCTCACCTTCCGTAGTCCGCCCAGGCGCGCGCGGCTGCCGCCAGCTTCCGTTCCCAGAGATGCCGTTCGTGAGACCGCTGTTACGACCTGGTGGTTAAGAGGCCACACTGATATGACCTGGTGGCTAAAACGCAACATGGAGCGAGCTCTGAGAAGGTGGTATCTCTACTGACCGCAGTCCCTAATCCTAACAACAACACTAGAAATAGCTGTGGGATGTTCCTGACTCTCCCTAGACACCTCTTCACAGCCTAAGAAATAACTACCCCTAAAGAAGGAAATAGAAAGCTATCTTGCCTCAGAGAAAACCCCCAAAAGGAAAGATAGCCCCCCACAAATATTGACTGTGAATGGAGAGGGAAATGACGTACACAGAAATTAAATCAGAATTCAGCAAAGGAGGCCAATACTAAACTAGATAGACAGAGAGAAAAGGATACTGTGCGGTCAGTATAGAAAACTACAAAATCCACGCAGAGTTTACAAAAATGAACTCCACACCGACTCACGGTGTGGAGGGGCAAATCTGCTTTCCCAGAGCTTCCAGCTAGCCTGAATAGGACATAGTGACAAGCTGGACAAAAAGACACATAATTGCAAAGCAATAGAGTCCAAACAAATGGACAAACAAAAACTAGCAAAAACTTATCTTTTGCAGACAAGGACTGGCCATATGAAAATTCCAAGGAGAGAACCAAATCTAACCAAGAACATTGACAGCAGGCATGGACTAAAGCCCAGAGCAGGTTTAAATAGCAAACCCAGGCAAGGCGATTAGTGAAGGCAGCTGCTACAGCTACCTAAAGGAGCAGCAGTTCCACTCGAAACCACCAGAGGGAGCCCAAGGCCAGAACTCAGAAAAATATCATTAGCAACCACAGGAGGGAGCTCCAGAACGGAATTCACAACAGTACCTTCCCCTTGAGGAGGGGTCACCGAACCCTCACCAGAGCTCCCAGGCCGATCAGGACGAGCCAAATGGAAAGCACGAACCAAATCGGCAGCATGAACATCGGAGGCAACAACCCAAGAATTATCCTGCTGGCCATAACCCTTCCACTTGACCAGATACTGAAGCTTCCGCCTCGAAAAACGAGAATCCAAAATCTTCTCCACCACATATTCCAATTCCCCCTCAACCAGCACCGGAGCAGGAGGATCAACGGAGGGAACCATAGGTACCACATATCTCCGCAGCAAGGATCTATGGAACACATTATGAATGGAAAAGGAAGCTGGAAGGGCCAAACGAAAAGACACTGGATTGATAATTTCATAAATCTTATAAGGCCCAATAAAGCGAGGCTTGAACTTAGGGGAAGAAACCTTCATAGGAACATGACGAGAAGACAACCAGACCAAATCACCAACACGAAGCCGGGGACCAACAAACCGACGACGGTTAGCAAAACGCTGAGCCTTTTCCTGAGACAACGTCAAATTGTCCACCACATGAGTCCAAATTTGCTGCAACCTGTCCACCACGGAATCCACATCAGGACAGTCAGAAGGCTCAAGCTGCCCTGAAGAAAAACGAGGATGAAAACCAAAGTTACAAAAGATAGGCGAAACCAAGGTAGCAGAACTAGCCCGATTATTAAGGGCAAACTCGGCCAACGGCAAAAAGGTCACCCAATCATCCTGATCAGCAGACACGAAGCATCTCAAATAGGTTTCCAAGGTCTGATTGGTTCGCTCCGTTTGGCCATTTGTCTGAGGATGGAATGCTGAAGAAAAAGACAAATCAATGCCCATTCTAGCACAAAAGGACCGCCAAAACCTAGAAACGAACTGGGAACCTCTGTCAGACACAATATTCTCCGGAATACCATGCAAACGAACCACATGCTGAAAAAATAATGGAACCAAATCAGAGGAGGAAGGCAACTTAGGCAACGGCACCAAATGGACCATCTTAGAAAACCGGTCACAAACCACCCAGATGACAGACATCTTCTGAGAGACAGGAAGATCAGAAATAAAATCCATGGAAATATGCATCCAGGGCCTCTCAGGAATAGGCAAAGGCAAAAGCAACCCGCTGGCACGGGAACAGCAAGGCTTAGCCCGAGCACAGGTCCCACAGGACTGCACAAACGAATGCACATCCCGCGACAAGGAAGGCCACCAAAAGGACCTAGCCACCAAATCTCTGGTACCGAAAATCCCAGGGTGACCAGCCAACACCGAACAATGAACCTCAGAAATTACCCTACTAGTCCATCTATCAGGAACAAACAATTTCTCCACAGGACAGCGGTCAGGTTTATCAGCCTGAAACTCCTGAAGTACCCGCCGCAAATCAGGGGAGATGGCAGAAAGAATCACCCCCTCCTTGAGGACCCCAGGCGGCTCAAGAACTTCCGGAGAATCAGGCACAAAACTCCTAGAAAGGGCATCAGCCTTCACATTCTTAGAACCTGGAATATACGAGACCACAAAATCAAAACGTGAGAAAAACAGAGACCACCGAGCCTGTCTAGGATTCAACTGCTTAGCAGACTCGAGGTAAATCAGATTCTTGTGATCAGTCAAGACCACCACGCGATGCTTGGCTCCCTCAAGCCAATGTCGCCACTCCTCAAATGCCCACTTCATAGCCAACAGCTCCCGATTGCCGACATCATAATTACGCTCAGCAGGCGAAAACTTTCTGGAGAAGAAAGCACACGGTTTCATCAAAGAGCCATCAGAATTTCTCTGAGACAAAACGGCCCCTGCCCCAATCTCAGAAGCATCAAACTCAACCTGAAAAGGGAGAGAAACATCTGGCTGACACAACACAGGGGCAGAAGTAAAACGACGTTTAAGCTCCTGAAAGGCCTCAACAGCCGCAGAGGACCAATTCACCACATCAGCGCCCTTCCTCGTCAAATCGGTCAGAGGCTTCACCACACAAGAAAAATTAGCAATAAAGCGGCAATAAAAATTGGCAAAGCCCAAAAAATTCTGAAGGCTCTTTACAGATGTAGGTTGAGTCCAATCATGAATGGCCTGGACTTTAACAGGGTCCATTTCAATAGCCGAGGGTGAAAAAATGAAACCCAAAAAAGAAACCTTCTGAACTCCAAAGAGGCACTTAGACCCCTTCACAAACAACGCATTAGCACGAAGGACCTGAAATACCATCCTAACCTGCTTTACATGAGACTCCCAATCATCGGAGAAAACCAAAATATCATCCAAATACACAATCATGAATTTATCCAGATAATTCCGGAAGATATCATGCATAAAGGACTGAAATACCGATGGAGCATTAGAGAGCCCGAATGGCATCACAAGATATTCAAAATGGCCTTCGGGCGTATTAAATGCTGTTTTCCATTCATCACCTTGTTTAATACGCACGAGATTATACGCCCCTCGAAGGTCGATTTTAGTAAACCAACTGGCACCCTTAATCCGAGCAAACAAATCAGAAAGTAAAGGTAAAGGGTACTGGAATTTGACAGTGATCTTATTGAGAAGGCGATAATCTATACAGGGTCTCAAGGAGCCATCCTTCTTGGCAACAAAAAAAAATCCCGCTCCCAACGGTGACGAAGACGGGCGAATATGCCCCTTCTCCAAGGACTCCTTTACATAACTCCGCATAGCGGCATGCTCTGGCACAGACAGATTGCAAAGTCGGCCCTTAGGGAACTTACAGCCAGGAATCAAATTAATGGCACAATTGCAGTCCCTATGAGGAGGCAGAGAACTGGACTTGGGCTCATCAAATACATCCTGGAAATCCGACAAAAACTCAGGAACTTCAGAAGAAGGGGACGAGGAAATGGACATCAAAGGAATATCACTATGTATCCCCTGACAACCCCAACCAGTCACAGACATAGATCTCCAATCCAGCACTGGGTTATGTACCTGTAACCATGGAAAACCCAGCACAACAACATCATGCAAATTATGCAACACCAAAAAGCGAATATTTTCCTGATGTGCTGGAGCCATGTACATGGTTAACTGAGTCCAATACTGAGGTTTACTCTTGGCCAATGCCGTAGCATCAATCCCCCTTAAGGGAATAGGACTCTGCAAAGGCTCCAAGGAAAAACCACAGCGCTTGGCAAATTCTAAGTCCATTAAGTTCAGGGCAGCGCCAGAATCCACAAATGCCATAACAGAGAAGGACGACAATGAGCAAATCAGGGTAACAGACAAGAGAAATTTAGGCTGTACAGTACTAATGGTAACAGACCCAGGAACCCCCCTAGTACGCTTAGGGCAATCAGAAATAGCATGAGCAGAATCACCACAGTAAAAACACAGGCCATTCTAACGTCTGAATTTCTGTCTTTCTGCTCTAGTCAAAATCCTATCACATTGCATACAGTCAGGACTTTGCTCAGAGGATACTGCCATATGGTGCACCACCTTGCACTCACGCAAGCGCCGATCAATCTGAATGGTTAGAGACATAGATTCGCTCAAACCGGTAGGCGTAGGAAAGCCCACCATAACATCTTTAAGGGTTTCATAAAGACCTTTTCTGAAAATAGCAGCCAGAGCCTCTTCATTCCACTTAGTGAGCACAGACCATTTTCTAAATTTCTGGCAGTATAACTCTGCCGCTTCTTGACCCTGACACAGGGCCAACAGTGTTTTCTCAGCATGCTCTACTGAGTTAGGTTCGTCATACAACAATCCGAGCGCTTGAAAAAATGCATCCACACTCAACAATGCCGGATCCCCTGTTTCAAGAGCAAAAGCCCAGTCTTGAGGATCACCACGCAGTAAGACTATGATGATTTTTACCTGCTGAATGGGATCACCAGAAGAACGGGGTTTCAAAGCAAAAAACAATTTGCAGCTATTTTTAAAGTTCAAAAACTTGGATGTGTCCCCAAAAAACAAATCAGGAGTAGGAATTCTAGGCTCTAGAGCCGGAGTCTGGACAATATAATCTTGGATACTCTGGACTCTTGCAGCAAGTTGATCCACACGAAAAAACAAACTCTGAACCTCCATACCAGAGCATATATCCAAGCACCACCCAGATATCAAGAGGAAAAAAAGACAGAACAGAGCACAGAAAAAAAAAATGGCTCAGAACTTTCTTTTCCTTCTTTTGAGATGCATTTAATTCATTTCGGGCCTGCTGTACTGTTATGACCTGGTGGTTAAGAGGCCACACTGATATGACCTGGTGGCTAAAACGCAACATGGAGCGAGCTCTGAGAAGGTGGTATCTCTACTGACCGCAGTCCCTAATCCTAACAACAACACTAGAAATAGCCGTGGGATGTTCCTGACTCTCCCTAGACACCTCTTCACAGCCTAAGAAATAACTACCCCTAAAGAAGGAAATAGAAAGCTATCTTGCCTCAGAGAAAACCCCCAAAAGGAAAGATAGCCCCGCACAAATATTGACAGTGAATGGAGAGGGAAATGACGTACACAGAAATGAAATCAGAATTCAGCAAAGGAGGCCAATACTAAACTAGATAGACAGAGAGAAAAGGATACTGTGCGGTCAGTATAAAAAACTACAAAATCCACGCAGAGTTTACAAAAATGAACTCCACACCGACTCACGGTGTGGAGGGGCAAATCTGCTTTCCCAGAGCTTCCAGCTAGCCTGAATAAGACATAGTGACAAGCTGGACAAAAAGAGACATAATTGCAAAGCAATAGAGTCCAAACAAATGGACAAACAAAAACTAGCAAAAACTTATTTTTTGCAGACAAGGACTGGCCATATGACAATTCCAAGGAGAGAACCAAATCCAACCAAGAACATTGACAGCAGGCAAGGACTAAAGCCCAGAGCAGGTTTAAATAGCAAACCCAGGCAAGGCGATTAGTGAAGGCAGCTGCTACAGCTACCTAAAGGAGCAGCAGTTCCACTCGAAACCACCAGAGGGAGCCCAAGGGCAGAACTCACAAAAATACCATTAGCAACCACATGAGGGAGCTCCAGAACGGAATTCACAACAGACCGCTAAGTCATCTGGGTAATTTCGCAATGCATCCTGGGAACGGAAGATGGCGGCAGCCGCACGCGCATCGGCACAGCTTCGCTGGATCCCGACGGGTGAGTATATAACTATTTTTTATTTAAAATATTTTTTTTAACAGGGATATGGTGCCCACACTGCTATATACTACGTGGCCAGTGTTATATACTGCGTGGGCTGTGCTATATATTATGTGGCCAGTGTTATATACTGCGTGGGCTGTGCTATATATTACGTGGCCAATGTTATATACTGCATGGGCTGTGCTATATATTACGTGGCCAGTGTTATATACTCTTTGGGCTGTGCTATATACTGTTTGGCCTGTGTTATATACTGTTTGGCCTGTGTTATATACTACGTCACCTGTGTTATATACTGCGTGACTGCTATATACTGCATGGGCTGTGTTATATACTGTGTGGGCTGTGTTATATACTGCGTGGCCACAGTTATATTCTGCGTGGCCTGTATTAACGCATCAGGTATTCTACAATATGTATGTATGTATATAGCAGCCGCATAGTATACAGCACAGGCCACGTAGTATTTGTCTGCTATATACTACATGGCCTGTGCTATATACTATGTGGCTGCTATATACATACATACATACATACATAGATCCGATCAAGATAAAGAAAGGCAGCACTCACCGATCCTTCCAAGACAGGTATCTTTATTGTTACAGATTAAAAGTCTTCACGGCCGGGGGTACAGGTATAAAGAGTGCGGCAAGCCTGACCTTTATACCTGTACCCCCGGCCGTGAAGACTTTTAATCTGTAACAATAAAGATACCTGTCTTGGAAGGATCGGTGAGTGCTGCCTTTCTTTATCTTGATCGGATTTATTGGCATGTGTTGTCGGCAGAAGCACCCGAGGTCCGGCGGTCACATCTCTGTTGCAGGCGTAAGAGCTCAGCTGTGCAATTAGGAGGTGGTGCGGGCTACTGCGTTTCTTGGAGACTGACATACATACATAGATATTCTAGAATACCATATGCGGTAGAATCGGGCCACCATCTAGTAGTAAATATCTGTGGTTAGTTATAGCACATCACTTCTCTTATTTCCCCCTCACATCTTTCATTTTCCCCATCACTCCTCTTATTTTCCCCTTCACTCCTCTTATTCCCCCTCACTCCTTTCATTCCCCCTAACCCTTGTCATTTCGACCTCACATCTGTCATTTTCTGGTCACTCCACTATTTTCCCTCACTCCTCTCATTTTGCACTGACACCTTTTCATTTTCACCTCACACCTCTCATTTTCGCCTCACATTTTCCCCTCAGTATATACATTTGTTATCTCCCTTATATATAGTATACACCTGTATGTCATCTCCTGTATATAGTATATACCCGTATGTCATCTCCCCTTGGTATAATATATACCTGTATGTCATCTCCCCTGGGTATAGTATATATCTGTATGTCATCTCCCCTGTATATAGTATATACCTGCATGTCATCTCCGCTGTAAATAGTATATACCTGCTGTATGTCATCTTCTCCTATATATTGTATATACCTATGTGTCATCTCTTCTGTATATAGTATATACCTGTATGTCATCTCCTCCTATATATAGTACATACCTGTATATCATCTCCTCCTATATATTGTATATACCTATGTGTCATCTCTTCTGTATATAGTATATACCTGTATGTCATCTCCCCTGTATATAGTATATACCTGCTGTATGTCATCTCCTTCTCTATATACCTGTGTCATCTCCTCCTGCATATAGTATATACCTGCATGTCATCTCCTCCTGTGTATAGTATATACCTGTCTGTCATCTCCTCCTGTGTATAGTATATACCTGTGTGTCATCTGCTCCTGTATATAGTATATACATGTGTCATCTGCTCCTGTATATAGTATATACCTGTGTGTCGTCTCCCCTGTATATAGTATATATCTGTAAGTCATCTCCTCCTGTATATAGTATATACCTGTGTCATCTCTTCTGTATATAGTATATACCTGTATGTCATCTCCTGTATATAGTATATACCTGTATGTCATCTCCCCTGTATATAGTATATACTTGCTGTATGTCATCCTCCTCCTCCTCTATATACCTGTGTCATCTCCTCCTGTGTATAGTATATACGTGTCTCATCTCCTCCTGTGTATAGTATATACCTGTGTGTCATCTGGTCCTGTATATAATATATACCTGTGTGTCATCTGCTCCTGTATATAGTATGTACCTGTGTGTCATCTCTCCTGTATATAGTATATATACGTGTGTCATCTCTCCTGTATATAGTATATATACCTGTGTCATCTCCCCTGTATATAGTATATACCTGTATGTCATTTCCTCCTATATATAGTATATACCTGTGTGTCATCTCCTCCTGTACATAGTATATACCTGTAAGTCATCTCCTCCTGTATATAGTATATACCTGTATGTCATCTCCTCCTGTATATATATACACGTGTCATCTCCTCCTGTATATAGTATATACCTGTAAGTCATCTCCTCCTGTATAAAGTATATACCTGTGTCATCTTCTCCTGTATATAGTACTAGCTGAAGAGCCCAGCGTTGCCTGGGCATAGTAAATATCTGTGGTTAGTTATAGCAGCTCACTTCTCTTATTTTCCCATCACGCCTCTCATTTTCCCCCTCACATCTCTCATTTTCTCCCTTACACCTCTCATTTTCCACCTCACTCCTCTCATTCCCCCCTAACACTTGTCATTTTGACCTTACATCTGTCATTTTCCGATCACTCCACTACTTTCCCTCACTTCTCTCATTTTGCACTCACACCTTTTCATTTTCACCTCACACCCCTCATTTTCACCTCACACCTCTCATTTTCCCCTCAGTATATACATGTTTGTCATCTCCCTTATATATAGTATACACCTGTATGTCATCTCCTGTATATAGTATATACCTGTATGTCATCTCCCCTGTAAATAGTATATACCTGCTGTATGTCCTCTCCTCCTCTATATATCTGTGTCATCTCCTCCTGTATATAGTATATACCTGTGTGTCATCTCTTCTGTATATACTATATACCGGTATGTAATCTCCTCCTATATATAGTATATACCTGTATGTCATCTCCTGTATATAGTATATACCTGTATGTCATCTCCCCTGTATATAGTTTATAGCTGCTGTATGTCATCTCCTCCTCTATATACCTATGTGTCATCTCCTCTTTTATATAGTATATAACTGTATGTCATCTCCTCCTGTATATAGTATATACGTGTTTCATCTCCTCCTGTATATAGTATATACCTGTAAGTCATCTCCTCTTGTATATAGTATATACCTGTGTTATCTCCTCCTGTATATAGCATGTACCTGTATGTCATCTGCTCCTGTATATAGTATATACCTGTGTCATCTCCTCCTGTATATAGCATGTACCTGTATGTCATCTCCTCCTGTATATAGTATATACCTGTGTCATCTCCCCTGTATATAGTATATATGTGTGTGTCATCTCCTTCTGTATATAGTATATACCTGTGTGTCATCTCCTTCTGTATATAGTATATACCTGTGTGTCATCTCCTCCTGCATATAGTATATATCTGTGTGTCATCTCCTCCTGTATATACTATGTACCTGTATGTCATCTCCTCCTGTATATAGTATATACCTGTGTGTCATCTCCCCTGTATATAGTATATACGTGTGTCATCTCCCCTGTATATAGTATATACCTGTGTGTCATCTCCCCTGTATATAGTATATATGTGTGTGTCATCTCCTTCTGCATATAGTATATATCTGTGTCATCTCCTCCTGTATATAGTATATACCTATGTCATCTCCCCTGTATATAGTATATACCTGTGTCATCTCCCCTGTATATAGTATATACCTGTGTGTCATCTCCCCTGTATATAGTATATACCTGTGTGTCAACTCCAATGTATATAGTATGTACCTGTATGTCATCTCCCCTGTAAATAGTATATACCAGTGTGTCATCTCCTCCTGTATATAGTATATACGTGTGTCATCTCCTTCTGTATATAGTATATACCTGTGTGTCATCTCCCCTTTATATAGTATATACCAGTGTGTCATCTCCTCCTGTATATAGTATATACGTGTGTCATCTCCTTCTGTATATAGTATATACGTGTGTCATCTCCCCTGTATATAGTATATACCTGTGTGTCATCTCCTCCTGTATATAGTATATACCTGTATGTCATCTCCTCCTGTATATAGTATATACCTGTATGTCATCTCCTCCTGTATATAGTATATACCTGTGTGTCATCTCCTCCTGTATATACGTGTCATCTCCCCTGTATATAGTATATACCTGTGTCATCTCCCCTGTATATAGTATATACCTGTGTGTCATCTCTCCTGTATATAGTATGTACCTGTATGTCATCTCCCCTGTATATAGTATATACCAGTGTGTCATCTCCTCCTGTATATAGTATATACCTGTATGTCATCTCCTCCTGTATATAGTATATATGTGTATGTCATCTCCTCCTGTATATAGTATACTAGATTGTGGCCCGATTCTAACGCATCGGGTATTCTAGAATATGCATGTCCGCGTAGTATATGGACAATGATGATTCCAGAATTCGCGGCAGACTTTGACCGTCGCTGATTGGTCGAGGCAACCTTTATGACATCATCATCGCCATGGCAACCATTATGACATCTACGTCGATATTGTGCCCGTCGCTGAATCAGAAACGTGAGATGTCTACGTCCTTTATGACATCATCGTCGCTGTGCCCGTCGCTGATTGGTCGAGGCCTAGCGGCCTCGACCAATCAGAAACGAAGGTTTCTACGTCGATCAATCAGAAACGCGGGATTTCCAGGACAGACAGACGGAAAAACCCTTAGAAGATACCTGTGTGTCATCTCCTCCTGTATATACGTGTGTCATTTCCTCCTGTTTATAGTATACTAGATTGTGGCCCGATTCTAACGCATCGGGTATTCTAGAATATGCATGTCCCCGTAGTAGATTCCAGAATTCGCGGCAGACTGTGCCCGTCGCTGATTGGTCGACGCAAACTTTATGACATCATCGTCGCCATGGCAACCATTATAACATCTATGTCGATACTGTGCCCGTCGCTGAATCAGAAACGTGGGATTTCTACGTCCTTTATGACATCATCGTCGCTGTGCCCGTCGCTGATTGGTCGAGGCCTGGCGGCCTCGACCAATCAGAGACGCGGGATTTCCAAGACAGACAGACAGACAGACGGACTGAAAAATCCTTAGACAATTATATATATAGATACCTGTATGTCATCTCTCCTGTACATAGTATATATCTGTGTGTCATCTCCCCTGTAAATAGTATATATCTGTATGTCATCTCCTCCTGTATTAGACCTCGTTCACACGTTATTTACTCAGTATTTTTACCTCAGTATTTGTAAGCTAAATTGGCAGCCTGATAAATCTCTAGCCAACAGGAAGCCCTCCCCCCAGGCATTAGCTCACACATACACATAATAGACAGGTCATGTGACTTTTGGTCTGTACTGTGTATATATATATATATATATATATATATATATATATATATATATATATATATATATATATATATATATATATACATACACACATACATAGTACAGACCAAAAGTTTGGACACACCTTCTCATTTAAAGATTTTTCTGTATTTTCCTGACTATGAAAATTGTAAATTCACACTGAAGGCATCAAAACTATGAATTAACACATGTGGCATTATATACTTAACAAAAAAGTGTGAAACAACTGAAATTATGTCTCATATTCTAGGTTCTTCAAAGTGGCCACCTTTTGCTTTGATGACTGCTGTGCATACTCTTGGCATTCTCTTGATGAGCTTCAAGAGGTAGCCACCGGGAATGGTTTTCACTTCACAGGTGTGTCCTGTCAGGTTTAATAAGTGGGATTTCTTGCCTTATAAATGGGGTTGGGACCATCAGTTGTGTTGTGCAGAAGTCTGGTGGATACACAGCTGATAGTCCTTCTGAATAGACAGTTAGAATTTGTATTATGGCAAGAAAAAAACAGCTAAGTAAAGAAAAACGAGTGGCCATCCTTACTTTAAGAAATGAAGGTAAGTCAGTCCGAAAAATTGGGAAAACTTTGAAAGTGTCCCCAAATGCAGTGGCAAAAATGATCAAGCGCTACAAAGAAACTGGCTCACATGAGGACCACCCCAGGAAAGGAAGACCAAGAGTCACCTCTGCTTCTGAGGATAAGTTTATCTGAGTTACCAGCCTCAGAATTCGCAGGTTAACAGCAGCTCAGATTAGAGACCAGGTCAATGCCACACAGAGTTCTAGCAGCAGACACATCTCTACAACAACTGTTAAGAGGAGACTTTGTGCAGCAGGCCTTCATGGTAAAATAGCTGCTAGGAAACCACTGCTAAGGACAGGAAACAAGCAGAAGAGACTTGTTTGGGCTAAAGAACACAAGGAATGTACATCAGACCAGTGGAAATCTGTGCTTTGGTCTGATGAGTCCAAATTTGAGATCTTTAGTTCCAACCACCGTGTCTTTGTGCGACGCAGAAAAGGTGAATGGATGGACTCTACGTGCCTGGTTCCCTCCGTGAAGCATGGAGGAGGAGGTGTGATGGTGCTTTGCTGGTGACACTGTTGGAGATTTATTCAAAATTGAAGGCTTACTGAACCAGCATGGCTACCACAGCATCTTGCAGCGGTATTCTATTCCATCCGGTTTGCGTTTAGTTGGACCATCATTTATTTTTCAACAGGACATTGACCCCAAACACACCTCCAGGCTGTGTAAGGGCTATTTGACCAAGAAGGAGAGTGATGGGGTGCTACGCCAGACCTGAACCCAATCGAGATGGTTTGGGGTGAGCTGGACCGCAGAGTGAAGGCAAAAGAGCCAACAAGTGCTAAGCATCTCCGGGAACTCCTTCAAAATTGTTGGAAGACCACTCCCGGTGACTACCTTTTGAAGCTCATCAAGAGAATGCCAAGGGTGTGCAAAGCAGTCATCAAAGCAAAAGTGTATATATATATATATATATATATATATATATATATATATATATATATACACTTGAGTATAAGCCGACCCGAGTATTAGCCGACTCCCCCTAATTTTGACACAAAAAACTGGGAAAACTTAATGACTCGAGTATAAGCCTAGGGTGGAAATGCAGCAGCTACCGGTAATGTCAAAAGTAAAAATAGATACCAATAAAAGTAAAATTAATTGAGACATCAGTAGGTTAAGTGTTTTTGAATATCCATATTGAATCAGGAGCCCCATATAATGCTCCATAAAGTTTATGATGGGCCCCATAAGATGCTCCATATTAAAATATGCCCCATATAATCCGGCATAAAGGTTAATAATGGCCCCATAAGTTGCTCCATAGACACATTTGCCCAATATAATGCTGCACAAATGTTGATTATGGCCCCATAAGATGCTCCATAAAGATATTTGCCCCATATAGTGCTGCACAAACGTTGATCATGGCCCCATACAGACACTTGCCCCATACAGACACTTGCCCCATATAGTGCTGCACAAACGTTATGGCCCCATACAGTGCTGCAAAAACGTTAGGGCCCCATATAGTGCTGCACAAACGTTATGGCCCCATAGATGCTCCATGCAGACACTTGCCCCATTTGCTGTTGCTGCGATAAAAAAATCACATTCTCACCTCTCCATCGCTCAGGCCCCCGGCACTTTCAATATTCACCTGCTCCTCGTTCCAGCGTCACTCCATCTTCAGCGTCTCCTGCACTGACGTTCAGGCAGAGGGCACGCACTAACCACGTCACCGCGCCTTATGACCTGAGCGTCACTGCTGAAGACGGAGTGGCGGCTGGAACGAGGAGCAAGTGAATATCGCGCAGCGCTCCCCTCCCCGTTATATTCACCTGTTTCTAGTGCGGTCCCTGCACGTCTGTTCCCTGGCGCCAGCAGCTTCTTCCTGTACTGAGAGGTCACCGTTACAGCTCATTACAGTAATGAATATGTGGCTCCACCATGGGAGGTGGAGCCGCATATTCAATACTGTAATGAGCGGTAATGTGTGACCGCTCAGTACAGGAAGAAGCTGTCAGCGCCGGAGAAAAGACGTGCAGGGACCGCACTAGGAGCTGGCGAGTATAATTAGACAGTCCCCGCTCCCCCTCCCTTGCCGACCCCTGGGTATGACTCGAGTATGTATATATATATATATATATATATATATATATATATATATATATATATATATATATATATATATATATATATATATATATATATTCTCTATTTTTTAAAAAGTTTGTGTATATAGTGAATTGCTATTGTTTATTGTATTTGTTTGTTATTATTTTGTTTGGTGACTGGACCCAGAAGGTGTAAGTACTTAATATTAGTTATTATTCTGTATATATGTACAATATGTGTGAGAGGATAGCATGAGCGGCTGGACTAGTGTTCATTACTGATTATTTTTCTGGCTGAAAATTTTTGTCATGTTTCTGTTATTATTATTGGTCTGTTTTTTTATTTTTATAATAAAAGAGCTACAGGATGTAACTCAGGATCAGTAATGTAATGTATGTACACAGTGACTGCACCAGCAGAATAGTGAGTGCAGCTCTGGGGTATAATACAGGATGTAACTCAGGATCAGTAATGTAATGTAGGAACACAGTGACTGCACCAGCAGAATAGTGAGTTCAGCTCTGGGGTATAATACAGGATGTAACTCAGGATCAGTAATGTAATGTATGCACACAGTGACTGCACCAGCAGAATAGTGAGTGCAGCTCTGGGGTATAATACAGGATGTAACTCAGGATCAGTAATGTAATGTAGGAACACAGTGACTGCACCAGCAGAATAGTGAGTTCAGCTCTGGAGTATAATACAGGATGTAACTCAGGATCAGTAATGTATGTACACAGTGACTGCAACAGCAGAATAGTGAGTGCAGCTCTGGAGTATAATACACGATGTAACTCAGGATCAGTACAGGATCAGTAATTTAATGCATGTACACAGTGACTGCACCAGCAGAATAGTGAGTGCAGCTCTGGGGTATAATACAGGATGTAACTCAGGATCAGTATTGTAATGTAGGAACACAGTGACTGCACCAGCAGAATAGTGAGTGCAGCTCTGGGGTATAATACAGGATGTAACTCAGGATCAGTAATGTAATGTATGCACACAGTGACTGCACCAGTAGAATAGTGAGTGCAGCTCTGGAGTATAATACAGGATGTAACTCCGGATTAGTACAGGATCAGTAATTTAATGCATGTACACACTGACTGCACCAGCAGAATAGTGAGTGCAGCTCTGGAGTATAATACAGGATCAGCAATGTAATGTATGTACACAGTGACTCCACCAGCAGAATAGTGAGTGCTGCTCTGGAGTATAATACACGATGTAACTCAGGATCAGTACAGGATCAGTAATTTAATGCATGTACACAGTGACTGCACCAGCAGAATAGTGAGTGCAGCTCTGGGGTATAATACAGGATGTAACTCAGGATCAGTATTGTAATGTAGGAACACAGTGACTGCACCAGCAGAATAGTGAGTGCAGCTCTGGGGTATAATACAGGATGTAACTCAGGATCAGTAATGTAATGTATGCACACAGTGACTGCACCAGTAGAATAGTGAGTGCAGCTCTGGAGTATAATACAGGATGTAACTCCGGATTAGTACAGGATCAGTAATTTAATGCATGTACACACTGACTGCACCAGCAGAATAGTGAGTGCAGCTCTGGAGTATAATACAGGATCAGCAATGTAATGTATGTACACAGTGACTCCACCAGCAGAATAGTGAGTGCTGCTCTGGAGTATAATACAGGATGTAACTCAGGATCAGTAATGTAATGTATGTACACAGTGACTGCAACAGCAGAATAGTGAGTGCAGCTCTGGAGTATAATACAGGATGTAACTCAGGATCAGTACAGGATCAGTAATTTAATGCATGTACACAGTGACTGCACCAGCAGAATAGTGAGTGCAGCTCTGGAGTCTGAAATTGTGGGAAAAGTAAAGGAATTATAGTCTTACCTCTCCGCTTCCAATGTCTTCATCTTTAGCGTTTCGTAGTCGTGATTGCCTGATATGTATAGAAGAACATGTTACAAAATTTCTCTTATAATGCCATCTCCTTCCATGTCATCAATGTTACATATTTGCACCAAAATTAATGCTGGAACTTGTAGTTACACTGACACTTACTTTTTTGGGTGTTCTGCAGGGAGCAGTTCTGGTAGAACGGTTCTGGATGCAGATACGTATTATTCAGATTGCTGCAAGAAAGAGCTGCAGATAAGTAACGATGCCTTGTGGATCATGGGACATCCTATATTGCATGGGTGCAGCTGGTCCTGGTGCCCACATGGATCCGTTGCTGTGTAGTAAGCCATCAGGGCTGTTTTCCAAAAACAGCGCCACCCCTTTCTACAGATTGTGTTGAGCATTGCAGCTCAGCGCCATTGAAATTAATAGTGCAAAGCTTGCAATACCACACACAACCTGCAGACAAGGTGGCGCTGATTTTTGGTAGAAAATGTTTTTTTCTTACTCCTAAGGGTCTTTAAGTGAGTCATCTTGGCTGACCAGAAGATCTCTTACCTGTTGGCTTGAGGGTAATTTCTAGAACAATCGGCGGCGGCGGCGGTGGCGGTCTCTTCGCAGTCCTCAGAGTATGTATTAGTTACCACCGTGAGGGTGTCAGAGTTGTTCTCTTCTCCAGGTGCATCTGAAAAATAAAGCATTGGATTCCACAGCTGCACTCTTTTTGTGGAGGAGGGATGATTGCTCTTACCAGAGGCGACAGTAAAATCACGCAGATCTGCAGGTTCAAAGACAAATCTGATGCAGGTGGAGCAGAAACTGGTGCTACAGAGGATGCAACAGTACAGACACTTAAAGTAATTTGCAAGAAGACTGAAACTTCCTGTATTTTTCTCTACACTTTTACACCTGCGAGAGAAATATGGGTCAATACAGACCCAGAAAAACGACCAAGAGACCCAAATAAAGACATATAAAAAAGATTTTTATATGTCTTTATTTGGGTCTCTTGGTCGTTTTTCTGGGTCTGTATTGACCCATATTTCTCTTGTTCTATTTTTGATAGCGACTTACACTTATCTATGCATTAGTCCTTCTGGCATGGCATTTTTATTTGGATTATTCGATTGATTAATATCATTTATTGCTATGCATATCTTTGTTGTGTGCTTGGTTTCTTACTTTTACACCTGCGAACACCTCAGGTCGTTTGAGAACTTGAGTCTTATTTTGCCATCCCCCTTTTTATTAAAAAGGTCTCCCAATTATAAGGAGATCATGAGATATCCCACTTTTAAGATCCACATCAATCAGTTGAAATTTGGCAAGTGTATCATTTTTCTACAGCTCCTCCGCAGGGATAGTGAGGTATTGCAACAAACTGTCAATAAAGTTCTTAAATTAGTCCATTACTGGACAACTCCTGATTAATCACTTCACTAACCCACTCCCAATGTAGCATCCAATCAACATCTGTTCTGACGGAATACTCAATTCCTGCAGCTGATCACTGATTGGTACCCACAGCAATATAGTATCACTGCTGTGGGAGGAGAGTATCCATTGTTTTTATTTTAATTAGAGCCCTGAATTTATTAAGTAGGGTTTTCCAGTGTGAACCCCTTTAAGACATTATTAACAGTTGACTGTAAAGCCTAATTTTTCCTGCGGGGGAGCTGCAGATAAAATGAAACACCAGCTGCCAGATTCCAGCTGTTTGTCCTGGATTGTAAAAGTGGGATATCTTATGATCAGGAAACCTTTTAAATAAAATAGGATTGGCCAAAGCAGACATCCAAGAATAAGACCCCTTTATTTAAGGAAGAGTAAAAACCCAGTGTGTAAGCAGGTAAGTAAAATGTCCAGTTTTATTGAAGAAATAAATCACATCCATAAAAACATAAGTGTGGTTCTGGTCACAGTGGATACAACCAACGCGTTTCAGCTCCGATGAGCCTTATTCATGGTTGGTCTTCTGGCCCATCTCTGTGGCTACAAACCTGTGACAAGGACTCTGATTGTGCCTGATCTGTTTTGGGATGTTTCATTACGAGGGCTCAACAAAAAGATAATAGGAGAGACATATTTCTAGTATTGTAGAATCCATGGCAATCAGATGGAATCTGGCAGCAGGTGTTTCATTTTTCTGCAGTGCCCCCACAGGAAAAATAACAGATTGCAATAAACAGTAAATCATTTCTTAATGATCCTAATCAATTGTACTTGTTCTGTATGGGGATGTTTCATTATGAGGTCTCAAGAGAAACATAATAGGGAAGATTTATTACTAGTATAGTAGCATCCATTGCAATCAGCTGGACATTTTTTTTTGCTAATTTTACTGCAGTGCACCTACAGGAAAAATGAGGTATTGCAACAATCTGACAATTATTTCTTAACCTGATCTTGTTGGAGATATTTCATTATGAAGGCATAAGATAAACATAATAGGGGAGATTTATCAGTATAGGATGGAACCTGGCAGCAGGCGCTTCACTTTTCTGCAGCACCTCTGTAGGAAAAATTAGGTATTGCAAGAAACTGTCCATAATTTCTTAACAAATCTGAGTGATCGTACCCAATCTTTTTGGAGATATATGAGGTCTTGAGATAAAAAGAAGAATAGGGAAAATGTAGTATCATAAGATAGAATCTAGCTGCATGTGTTCAATTATTCTGCAGAGCCCCAGCAGGGAAAATGAGGGATTGCAGCAATCTGTTGTTCTTCCTTTTGGAGGTATTTCATTATGATGGCACAAAAAAACAATATAATAGGGCGAGATATATCAGTATAGGATTGAATCTGGCAACAGGTGGTTTATTTTTCTCCAGTGCCCCCACAGGAGAAATGAGGTATTGCATAATTTCTGTAATTTCTTAACAAATCTTATCAACAATACCCAATCTTTTTGGAGATGTATCTTTATGGGGACTTGAAAAGCATGGTAGGAAAGAGTTAGTAGTAGTGTTGTAGGATCGATCGTAACAGTAATCAGGTTTTTCCATATTAGATGCAGATGACCTACCTCCATTTTCTGAGGCCGGCTGCCCATTGGCTGTGGTGGTCATCCTGGTTTTTATAGTTGCGTACATCTCTTCAGGTGGTGGTGGGCGGCTTATTCTTTGGGACGTTCTTCGGGATCTGAGAAATGGATAAGATTGTAAATGAAGAGAATGGTCCTGGCCCCTAAACTTGGAAGCCCCGGTTCACACTTTTGGGCCAATACATCCGGGCCGGTGTTTCTGGGCTCGACAAAAAAAATCCTCATCAGTATGACCTTCTCTTTTTCCTGTACTGTTGGCATCAATACGACTTCCCTAAGTAAGACCCTTGTCGACCTACTGCAGGTATCGGTAACCTGAAGCCCTCCAGCTGTTGTGCCCTGACATATGGTTGTGGTTTCAAAGTAGCTGGATTGGAGGAATAGCTATCATCTATGGTGCTTGGCAGTGGTGTCCAACCTGTGGCAAAACTACAACTTCCAGCGTGCCAAGGAAATCAACGGCTATCCAGGCATTGCAGTTTTGCCACTGGTTGTATACTACTCTCTTTAGTATTGACACGTAGAAGAAAATGCAGATTTGTACTCACTCTTGGGCATCCGGAGGAGACATGTGCATCAATGAGGCATACCCCGAGTTCATGCTTGAAGGGTGTCTTGTGAGCTTTGTCCCGGGGATTTTCCCAGCGAATCCTCTCTAGAAAAATGGTTAAATGGTGAATCAGAAACAGATTTCACTTTGTCCTCTCCCTGAAAATTACATACTTAGCACAGTAAGGTATATAGGGCACTGACATAGGATGATGGGAGTACAAAGGGGAAGGTTGGAATAAATCAAGAGATTTGGGGTGAGGCAGCTTTTTTTGTTAGAAAGGAAGTAGCTGACTTCTTCCCTTAGGTTTCATCCTTACAACAAGCTAAACAGTTGGAACATCCCTTTAAGGAGAACCTGTTGCCAAGTCAACAGGGAGAAGTTTTTGGTCTTCTTTTATTCCCGCTGCTCTCGTGAGTGCACTTTTTTTAATCCGCCATATGGTTTTTAAAGATATGAGCCTCTTTATTTAGTGCTAGTTTTTATTGTCTTTATTTTGGGGGCAGTGGTCACAGGGTAATTATGTAGACACGTCCACAAAGAACCCACAAATCAGCACTAAATAAAAAGGCTCATATCCCTAGAAGCCTGTAGATTAAAAAAAAAAAAAGCTGGAAAATTCAGGGGGGCAGCGGGAATAAAATAAGAACAAAAACTGACCACTATTGACCTGGGGAACCGTCCCTTTAACACCCCCCGTTTCTACATTTAGGACCTATTTGGGGCGGTTTTATCAGAACCAGGACCCTGCAGTTATGTGCACTAATTTTAATCAGCTGCTGTTCTCGCAGATTGTGGTTTCAAGGTCGTACTGTGAACTCATCAGGGTCGGCCGCAGGAATGTGATAGATAATCAGGAAGGTTTTTCTGAAAACCGCACACGGTGCAGATAGGGATGCACTTACCAGAGGTGCGGCCGGGGGTAGCCTTCCCCCGTGGTTGAGATGACGGTTTACGGACAGCTTGTACTGGAGAGCATCAGTCAGCTTGTTCACTAAACGTTCCTGAGCATTGCACGAGTCCTCCTGTAATAGACAAGAACGACAGAGTACCGTAATACTGCATATAAAGCATAACTATTCTGTGCTCCAAACAGGATAAAAGCCAAAAACCACAAAAGCAGAGAATGTACAATAAAATAAAAGATATATCTTTTTTTAGAATTGTATTGACAATAGAGCAACATATAATGTGCATGTATCAAAAATGCAAAAATAAAAATACATTTTTGTATATAGAACAGATCAATTTTACATATAGCGGATATTTAGCGGGGGAATTTAAAATTTTGCAATTTTACCGGGGTGCACGGTATTTAGAGGTACAGTCTCCCATTTTGCTTCTTGATGAATTTTGAGCACCATGCACATGCCACTTTAATATATATACTGTTTTGGATTATTGCACTTGCACTTTATCTTCTGTGCCTCTTATATATAACGCTCATTGCAGTACACAGTATGCACAATTTATATATATTTTTTTAAACCTACGTGTGTACATACTTATAGATTTTTCAGTTCATTTGCACTGTGTGGATATATTGATTCCTTTGTAAATTTTGTATATTATACACTTTTTTATGATTTGCGTTGATGTGTTGTTTTTTCCAATTTTTACTGGGGTGATTATATAAATATTTGCAAAATTTTAAATTCCCCCTTTTTTACCTTCTTATCTACTATAAAATTGTCTAAGGGTCACTTCCGTCTGTCTGTCCTTCTGTCTGTCACGGTTATTCATTCGCTGATTGGTCGCGGCAGCTGCCTGTCATAGCTGCTGTGACCAATCAGCGACGGGCACAGTCCGGAAGAAAATGGCCGCTCCTTCCTCCCCGCAGTCAGTGCCCGGCGTCCGCATAGTCCCCTCCGGTCAGCGCTCACACAGGGTTAATGGCAGCGGTAACGGCCCGTGGTGTAACGCACTCCGTTACCGCTGCTATTATCCCTGTGTGTCCCCAACTATTTACTATTGATGCTGCCTATGCAGCATCAATAGTAAAAATATGTCATGTTAAAAATAATTAAAAAAAAACAAACAAAAAAAAAAACCTGCTATACTCACCATCCGCCGCCTTTCCCGCTCCTCGCGACGCTCCCGAGACCGCTCCATTGCAGGCGGCAGCTTCCGGTCCCAGGGCTGGTGTGCGACAAGGACCTTCCGTGACATCCCGGTCATGTGACTGCGACGTCATCACAGGTCCTGCTCATACCAGCCCTGGGACCGGAAGCTGACGCTTGCAATGGAGCGGTCCCGGGAGCATTGCGAGGAGCGGGAAAGGCGGCGGATGGTGAGCATAGCAGGACTTCAACGGGCCTTCGGAACGTGAGTATATGTTTATTTTTTTATTAAGTCTCTATACTACGTGGCTCTGTGCTGTATACTCCGTCGCTGTGCAATATAGGCAATATACTACGTGGCTGGGCAATATACTACGTGGCTGGGCAATATACTACGTAGCTGAGCAATATACTCCGTCGCTGTGCAATATACTACGTGACTGGGCAATATACTACGTGACTGGGCAATATATTACGTGGCTCTGCTATATACTATGTGGCTGGGCAATATACTGCGTCACTGGGCAATATACTACGCAGCTGGGCAATATACTACGCAGCTGGGCAATATACTACGCGACTGGGCAATATACTACGTGACTGGACAATATACTACGTCGCTGGGCAATATACTACGTCGCTGGGCAATATACTACGTGGGCTGTGCAATATACTACGTGCCTGGGCAATATACTACGTGGGCTGTGCAATATACTACGTCGCTGGGCAATATACTACGTGGGCTGTGCAATATACTACGTGCCTGGGCAATATACTACGTGACTGGGCAATATACTCCGTCGCTGTGCAATATACTACGTGACTGGGCAATATACTACGTGACTGGGCAATATATTACGTGGCTCTGCTATATACTATGTGGCTGGGCAATATACTGCGTCACTGGGCAATATACTACGCAGCTGGGCAATATACTACGCAGCTGGGCAATATACTACGCGACTGGGCAATATACTACGTGACTGGACAATATACTACGTCGCTGGGCAATATACTACATGACTGGACAATATACTACGTCGCTGGGCAATATACTACGTGGCTGGGCAATATACTACGTGGTTGAGCAATATACTACGTAGCTGGGCAATGCATATTCTAGAATACCCGATGCGAGACCCGCCAGGCCTCGACCAATCAGCGACGGGCACAGCATGGCGACGATGATGCCATAAAGGTTGCCTCGACCAATCAGCGACGGGCAGTCTGCCGCGAATTCGCCTCGACCAATCAGCGACGGGCACAGTATCGACGTAGATGTCATAATGGTTGCCATGGCGATGATGATGTCATAAAGGTTGCCTCGACCAATCAGCGACGGGCACAGTCTGCCGCGAATTCTGGAATCATCATTGTCCATATACTACGGGGACATGCATATTCTAGAATACCCGATCAGCGGGTTCCACGAATTCTGGAATCATCATTGTTCTCCACTGCTGTCAAGTGCCGCCATTTTGTTGTCTAAGGGTCTAATTGTCTGTCTGTCTCGGATATCAGCCAATCAGCGATATTAGTGCGGGATTTAAACACCACTGACAGTGCAACATACATACATACATACATACATATTCTAGAGTACCCGATGCTTTTGAATCGGGCCAACATCTAGTATATCTATATATATAATTGTCTAAGGGTTTTTCTGTCTGTCTGTCCTGGAAATCCCGCGTCTCTGATTGGTCGAGTATATATATACTAGATGTTGGCCCGATTCAAAAGCATCGGGTACTCTAGAATATGTATGTATGTATGTTGCGCTGTCAGTGGTGTTTAAATCCCGCACTAATATCGCTGATTGGCTGATTGGCGGCACTAGACAGCAGTGGAGAACAATGATGATTCCAGAATTCGTGGAACCCGCTGATCGGGTATTCTAGAATATGCATGTCCCCGTAGTATATGGACAATGATGATTCCAGAATTCGCGGCAGACTGTGCCCGTCGCTGATTGGTCGAGGCAACCTTTATGACATCATCATCGCCATGGCAACCATTATGACATCTACGTCGATACTGTGCCCGTCGCTGATTGGTCGAGGCGAATTCGCGGCAGACTGCCCGTCGCTGATTGGTCGAGGCAACCTTTATGGCATCATCGTCGCCATGCTGTGCCCGTCGCTGATTGGTCGAGGCGAATTCGCGGCAGACTGCCCGTCGCTGATTGGTCGAGGCAACCTTTATGGCATCATCGTCGCCATGCTGTGCCCGTCGCTGATTGGTCGAGGCCTGGCGGGTCTTGCATCGGGTATTCTAGAATATGCATGTCCCTGTAGTATATGGACAATATGGACTGATTGGTCGAGGCAACCTTTATGACATCATCGTCGCCATGGGAACCATTATGACATCTACGTCGATACTGTGCCCGTCGCTGAATCAGAAACGTGGGATTTCTATGTCCTTTATGACATCATCGTCGCTGTGCCCGTTGCTGATTGGTCGAGGCCTGGCAAAACCCTTAGGCAATTATATATATAGACATGTCCCCGTAGTATATGGACAATGATGATTCCAGAATTCGCGGCAGACTGTGCCCGTCGCTGATTGGTCGAGGCAACCTTTATGACATCATCGTCGCCATGGCAACCATTATGACATCATCGTTGCTGTGCCCATTGCTGATTGGTCGAGGCAACCTTTATGACATCATCGTCGCCATGGCAACCATTATGACATCATCGTTGCTGTGCCCATTGCTGATTGGTCGAGGCAACCTTTATGACATCATCGTCGCCATAGCAACCATTATGACATCATCGTCACTGTGCCGGTCGCTGATTGGTCAAGGCCTGGCGGCATCATCCAATCAGAGACGCGGGATTTCCAGGACAGACAAAACCCTTAGGCAATTATATATATAGACTAGATTGTGGCCCGATTCTAACGCATCGGGTATTCTAGAATATGACATCTACGTCGATACTGTGCCCGTCGCTGAATCAGAAACGCGGGATGTCTACGTCCTTTATGACATCATCGTCGCTGTGCCGGTCGCTGATTGGTCAAGGCCTGGCGGCATCGACCAATCAGAGACGCGGGATTTCCAGGACAGACAAAACCCTTAGGCAATTATATATATAGACTAGATTGTGGCCCGATTCTAACGCATCGGGTATTCTAGAATATGCATGTCCCCGTAGTATATGGACAATGATGATTCCAGAATTCGCGGCAGACTGTGCCCGTCGCTGATTGGTCGAGGCAACCTTTATGACATCATCGTCGCCATGGCAACCATTATGACATCATCGTTGCTGTGCCCATTGCTGATTGGTCGAGGCAACCTTTATGACATCATCGTCGCCATAGCAACCATTATGACATCATCGTCGCTGATTGGTCGAGGCAACCATTATGACATCATTGTCGCTGTGCCCGTTGCTGATTGGTCGAGGCCTGGCGGCCTCGACCAATCAGAGACGCGGGATGTCTACGTCCTTTATGACATCATCGTCGCTGTGCCCGTCGCTGATTTATGACATCATCGTCGCCATGGCAACCATTATGACATCATCGTCGCTGTGCCCGTCGCTGATTGGTCGAGGCAACCTTTATGACATCATCGTCGCCATAGCAACCATTATGACATCATCGTCGCTGTGCCCGTCGCTGATTGGTCGAGGCAACATTTACGACATAATCGTTGCCATGGCAACCATTATGACATCATTGTCGCTGTGCCCGTTGCTGATTGGTCGAGGCCGCCAGGCCTCGACCAATCAGAGACGCGGGATTTCTACGACCTTTATGACATCATCGTCGCTGTGCCCGTCGCTGATTGGTCGAGGCCTGGCGGCTTGACCAATCAGAGACGCGGGATTTCTACGTCGATACTGTGCCCGTCGCTGATTGGCCGAGGCCTGGCGGCATCGAATAATCAGGGACGTGGGATTTCCAGGACAGACAGACAGAAAGACAGACAGACAGACGGAAAAACCCTTAGACAATTATATATATAGACTAGATTGTGGCCCGATTCTAATGCATCGGGTATTCTAGAATATGCATGTCCCCGTAGTATATGGACAATGATGATTCCAGAGTTCGCGGCAGACTGTGCCCGTCGCTGATTGGTCGAGGCAACCTTTATGACATCATCGTCGCCATGGCAACCATTATGACATCATCGTTGCTGTGCCCGTTGCTGATTGGTCGAGGCCTGGCGGCCTTGACCAATCAGAGACGCGGGATTTCCAGGACAGACAGACAGACAGACGGAAAAACCCTTAGACAATTATATATATAGACTAGATATGTATACAGCAACCTTTATGACATCATCGTCGCCATGGCAACCATTATGACATCATCGTTGCTGTGCCCGTTGCTGATTGGTCGAGGCCTGGCGGCCTTGACCAATCAGAGACGCGGGATTTCTACGTCGATACTGTGCCCGTCGCTGATTGGTCGAGGCCTGGCGGCCTCGACCAATCAGAGACGTGGGATTTCCAGGACAGACAGACAGAAAGACAGACAGACGGAAAAACCCTTAGGCAAATATATATATATATATATATATATATATATATATATATATATATATAATATATAAAGCTGAATGTGTGTATGTATGTATGTATGTGTGTGTGTATGTATGTCCGGGATTGGCATCTGCACCGTCGCAGCTACAGCCACAAAATTTTGTACAGTCTCACATCTGGACCCCGAGAGCATCATAGGCTATGTTGTGAGGCGAAATTTTAACCCCGCACGTTCCAATTCACCAAACAATTTTGCCCCTATCTACATAATAGGGAAAAAGTGAAAGGACAAGTGTTGGAGGCGTCGCAGCTACAGCCACAAAATTTTGCACAGTCACACGTCTGGACCCCGAGAGCGTCATAAGCTATGTTGTGAGTTGAAATTTTAACCCTGCGCTTTCCAATTCACCAAACAATTTTGCCCCTATCTACATAATGGGGAAAAGTGAAAGGAATAGTGTTGGAGGCAAATTGACAGCTGCCAGATGTGAACAAGGGGGACTTAAAGAATGAGAGCGATGGCGCCAAAGGGTATATACCGTACAGTTGCTAAGGTGGGGCCCCGACATGGGATACTCACCACACACGGGGATATGAACACACACACAAAATGCGCCACAAACTACCACGTGCTTGAACACATATACCACCCTCAGGACACATTTCACCACACATACACCAACCTCGCCACATAAAAGTCGAAAAACAAAAGTCGCTGCTCAAAATTTGCCACGCGCAAAACTCGCCACATGCAAAAACTAGGCTCACGCAAAACTCGCCACAAGTGCAAAACTCACCTCATGGAAAACTCGCCATGTGCAAAACTTGCACACGCGGAAAAATTGCCACATGCACAAAAGTTCCAACACATGCAAAAGTTGCCTCACACAAAACATGCACATACTCAAAAGGCACCACACATAAAACTCGCCACGCGCAAAACTCGCCATGCGCAAAACTTGCTGCACACAACTTGCTACACTAACCTGTCACATGCAACTCGACACACAAAAAGTTGCTACACGCATGTTGCCACACAAAACTCATCTCACAAAAGTCGCTACATGCATGTCGCCACACGCAACTCAACACACACAACTTGACAAACGAAACTCGCCCTAAAACACACACAAGTCTGGTATTATCTTTCAAAAATAAAAATCTGATTAATAAGCAGACAAACTACAAGAGCAACAAATGTACCATATAGGAAATACGGCAGCTGTCAGTCACATGACCTGTCTATTATGTGTATGTGTGAGGTAATATATACTGCCAGGGGGAGGGCTTCCTGTTGGCTGAGGATATATCAGGCTGCCAATTTAGCTTACAAATACTGAGGTAAAAATACTGAGCAAATAACGTGTGAACGAGGTCTAATACAGGAGGAGATGACACACAGGTATATACTATATACAGGGGAGATGACGCACAGATATATACTATATACAGGAGAGATGACACACAGGTATATACTATATAGAGGAGGAGATTACATACAGGTACATACTATATACAGGAGGAGATGACATACAGGTATATACTATATACAGGAGGAGATGACACACAGGTATATACTATATACAGGAGCAGATGACCTACAGGTATATACTATATACAGGAGGAGATGACCTACAGGTATATGCTATATATAGAAGATGACATACAGGTATATACTATATACAGGAGGAAATGACACACAGATATATATACTATATACAGGGGAGATGACACACAGGTATATACTATATACAGGAGGAGATGACATACAGGTATATATTATATATAGGAGGAGATGACATACAGGTATATACTATATACAGGGGAGATGACACACAGCAGGCATATACTATATACAGGGGAGATGACATACAGGTATATACTATATACAGGAGATGACATACAGGTGTATACTATATATAAGGGAGATGACAAACATGTATATACTGAGGTGAAAATGAGAGGTGTGAGGTGAAAATGAAAAGGTGTGATTGCAAAATGAGAGGAGTGAGGGAAAATAGTGGAGTGATCGGAAAATGACAGATGTGAGGTCGAAATGACAAGTGTTAGGGGGGAATGAGAGGAGTGAGGGAGAAAATGAGAGGTGTGAGGGAGAAAATGAGAGATGTGAGGGGGAAAATGAAAGATGTGATTGGGAAAATGAGAGGTGTGATGGGAAAATAAGAGAAGTGAGGTGCTATAACTAACCACAGATATTTACTATGCCCAGGCAACGCCGGGCTCTTCAGCTAGTATATATATATATATATATATATATATATATATATATATATATATATATATATATATATATATATATATATATATATATATATATATATATATATATATATATATATATATATATACTAGATTGTGGCCCGATTCTAACGCATCGGGTATTCTAGAATATGCATGTCCCCATAGTATATGGACAATGATGATTCCAGAATTCGAGGCAGACTGTGCCCGTCGCTGATTGGTCGAGGCAACCTTTATGACATCATTGTCGCCATGGCAACCATTATGACATCTACGTCGATACTGTGCCCGTTGCTGATTGGTCGAGGCCTGGCGGCAGCGACCAATCAGGCGCGGGATGTCTACGTCCTTTATGACATCGTCGCTGTGCCCGTCGCTGATTGGTCGAGGCCTGGCGGACTCGACCAATCAGAGACGCGGGATTTCTACTTCGATGCTGTGCCGGTCTCTGATTGGTCGAGGCCTGGCGGCCTCGACCAATCAGAGACGTGGGATTTCCAGGACAGACAGACAGACAGAAAGACAGACAGACGGAAAAACCCTTAGACAATTATATATATAGATATATATATATATATATATACACACATATATACACATATACAGTACAGACCAAAAGTTTGGACACACCTCATTTAAAGATTTTTCTGTATTTTCATGACTATGAAAATTGTACATTCACACTGAAGGCATCAAAACTATGAATTAACACGTGGAATTATATACTTAACAAAAAAGTGTGAAACAACTGAAAAATATTCTAGGTTCTTCAAAGTAGTCACCTTTTGCTTTGATGACTGCTTTGCACACTCTTGGCATTCTCTTAATGAGCTTCAAGAGGTATTCACCAGGAATGGTCTTCCAACAATCTTGAAGGAGTTCCCAGAGATGCTTAGCACTTGTTGGCCCTTTTGCCTTCACTCTGCGATCCAGCTCACCCCAAACCATCTCGATTGGGTTCAGGTCTGGTGACTGTGGAGACCAGGTCATCTGGCGTAGCACCCCATCACTCTCCTTCTTGGTCAAGTAGCCCTTACACAGCCTGGAGGTGTGTTTGGGGTCATTGTCCTGTTGAAAAATAAATGATGGTCCAACTAAACGCAAACCGGATGGAATAGCATGCCGCTGCAAGATGCTGTGGTAGCCATGCTGGTTCAGTATGCCTTCAATTTTGAATAAATCTCCAACAGTGTCACCAGCAAAGCACCCCCACACCATCACACCTCCTCCTCCATGCTTCACGGTGGGAACCAGGCATGTAGAGTCCATCCGTTCATCTTTTTTGCGTCAACACGGTGGTTGGAACCAAAGATCTCAAATTTAGACTCATCAGACCAAAGCACAGATTTCCACTGGTCTAATGTCCATTCCTTGTGTTCTTTAACTGCTTGTTGCCTGTTCTTAGCAGTGGTTTCCTAGCAGCTATTTTACCATGAAGGCCTAATGCACAAAGTCTCCTCTTAACAGTTGTAGAGATGTGTCTGCTGCTAGAACTCTGAGTGGCATTGACCTGGTCTCTAATCTGAGCTGCTGTTAACCTGCGATTTCTGAGGCTGGTGACTCGGATAAACTTATCCTCAGAAGCAGAGGTGACTCTTGGTCTTCCTTTCCTGGGGCGGTCCTCATGTGAGCCAGTTTCTTTGTAGTGCTTGATGGTTTTTGCCACTGCACTTGGGGACACTTTCAAAGTTTTCTCAATTTTTCGGACTGATTGACCTTCATTTCTTAAAGTAACAATGGCCACTCGTTTTTCTTTACTTAGCTGCTTTTTTCTTTCCATAATACAAATTCTAACAGTATATTCAGTAGGACTATCAGCTGTGCATCCACCAGACTTCTGCACAACACAACTGATGGTCCCAACACCATTTATAAGGCAAGAAATCTCAGTTATTAAACCTGACAGGGCACACCTGTGAAGTGAAAACCATTCCCAGTGACTACCTCTTGAAGCTCATCAAGAGAATGCCAAGAGTGTGCAAAGCAGTCATCAAAGCAAAAGGTCGCTACTTTGAAGAACCTGGAATATAAGACATAATTTCAGTTGTTTCACACTTTCTTGTTAAGTATATAATTCCACATGTGTTAATTCATAGTTTTGATGCCTTCAGTGTGAATGTACAATTTTCATAGTCATGAAAATACAGAAAAATCTTTAAATGAGGTGTGTCAAAACTTTTGGTCTGTACTGTACATATATAATTTTTTACATAAATCTTTTTTCATTTCTTATTAGTGGTGCTTCTATTCCTAGGGGAAATATTATATTAAAGAGATACATATTCAAATAAATGTTTACCTTATCCGCTATATGTAAAATTGGTCTGTTCTATATACAGAAATTTATTTTTAATATTTTTATTTTTTTTTGTATTTTTATGCATATCTTGATATGTGCACATTATCTATATGTTGTTCTATTGTCTAAATAATTCTAAATACAGATATATCTCTCCGTCTCCGTCTAAATACAGATGTATCTCTCCTCCGTCCCCCAGCACCTCCTCCCTCCCCAATTATCTCCGCTGAAGACTTTGCCTCATTTTTCAAGCAGAAGATTGATGGCATTAGAGACAGTTTTGGTCAACAACCCCCAGAGCCCTTCCTCCCGATTTCCCAGCCCTCCACCTCCAAAACCAACTTCTCCACCATTACAGAAGATCGACTCTCCACTCTACTCTCAAGATCGCATCTCACCACCTGTGCACTTGACCCACTCCCATCCCACCTCATCCCAAACCTCACCACAGTCTTCATCCCAACCCTAACCCATCTCTTCAACCTATCACTAACAACTGGTGTTTTCCCCTCAAGCTTTAAACATGCCTCCATCACACCTATCCTCAAAAAGCCCTCTCTTGACCCATCCTCTGTATCTAGCTATCGCCCTATATCACTTCTCCCCTATGCCTCCAAACTACTGGAACAACACATTTACCGTGAACTGTCCTCCCATCTCTCTTCTTGCTCCCTCTTTGACCGCCTACAATCTGGCTTCCGGTCACACCATTCCACCGAAACTGCCCTAACTAAAGTCACCAATGACCTCTTAACCGCCAAGAGCAAGCGACACTACTCTATCCTCCTCCTCCTCGACCTGTCGGCTGCCTTTGACAAAGTGGACCATTCTCTATTATTACAAACCCTCTCATCCCTTGGCATCACAGACTTGGCCCTATCCTGGATCTCATCATACCTAACAGACAGGACATTCAGCGTCTCCTACTCACTCACCACCTCCTCACCTCGCCCCTTATCTGTCGGAGTCCCACAAGGTTCAGTTCTTGGGCCCTTGCTCTTCTCCATTTACACCTTTGGCCTGGGACAGCTCATAGAATCTCATGGTTTTCAGTATCACCTCTACGCTGACGACACACAGATCTACATCTCTGGACCAGATATCACCTCCCTTCTAACCAGAATCCCTCAATGTCTGTCTGCTATTTCATCCTTCTTCTCCACTAGATTTCTAAAACTTAACATGGACAAAACAGAATTCATCATCTTTCCCCCATCTCACGCGACCCCCCCAACGAACCTATCCATTACAGTAAATGGCTGCCCACTCTCCCCAGTCCCACAAGCTCGCTGCCTCGGGGTAATCCTTGACGCTGATCTCTCCTTCAAACCACATATCCAAGCCCTTTCCACTTCCTGCCGCTTTCAACTCAAAAATATTTCACGAATCCGTTCATTCCTCAACCATGAATCTGCAAAAACCCTAGTCCATGCCCTCATCATCTCTCGCCTTGACTACTGCAACCTCCTGCTCTGTGGCCTCCCCTCTAACACTCTCGCACCCCTCCAATCTATTCTAAACTCTGCTGCCCGACTAATCCACCTGTCCCCCCGCTATTCCCCGGCCTCTCCCCTCTGTCAATCCCTTCACTGGCTCCCCATTGCCCAGAGACTCCACTACAAAACCCTTACCATGACGTACAAAGCCATCCACAACCTGTGTCCTCCATACATCTGTGACCTCGTCTCCCGATACTTACCTACCCGCAACCTCCGATCCTCACAAGATCTCCTTCTCTACTCCCCTCTTATCTCTTCTTCTCACAATCGTATACAAGATTTCTCTCGCGTATCACCCCTACTCTGGAACCCTCTACCACAACACATCAGACTCTCGCCTACCATCGAAACCTTCAAAAAGAACCTGAAGACCCACCTCTTCAGACAAGCCTACAACCTGCAGTAACCACCGATCGACCAAACCGCTGCATGACCAGCTCTACCCTCACCTACTGTATTCTCACCCATCCCTTGTAGATTGTGAGCCTTCGCGGGCAGGGTCCTCATTCCTCCTGTACCAGTTATGACTTGTATTGTTTAAGATTATTCTACTTGTTTTTATTATGTATACCCCTCCTCACATGTAAAGCGCCATGGAATAAATGGCGCTATAACAATAAATAATAATAATAATAATATCTTTTATTTTATTGTACATTCTCTGCTTTGGTGGTTTTTGGCTTTTAGGCTATGTGCCCACGTTGCGGATTAGGCTTAGGAATTTCTGGTGCGGATTCTGCCTCTCCTGGCAGAAAACGCACCTGCGGTTCTGCAGCGTTTTTTGTGCGTTTTTGCTGCGTTTTTTTTGCGGATTTGCTGCGGTTTTTACCCCTGCGGTTTTCTATAATGGAATGGGTACAAAAACGCTGCAGATTAACAAAAAAGAAGTGACATGCTATTTCTTTTAAACCGCAGCGTTTCTGCAGTGGATTTTCCGCAAAGTGTGCACAACATTTTTTTTTCTCATTGATTTACATTGTACTGTAAATCAATTGCGGATCTGCAGCGTTTCTGCACCTCAAAAAATGCAGCGGATCCACAGAGAATCCGCAAAGTGTGCACATACCCTTATCCTGTTTGGAGCACAGAATAGTTTCACTATATAAGTGGTTTCCACTTAATTTCCTACACATAAGGTGGCTCTATGTTATTTAATTGATCATTTGTTTATATAAAAATAGTGAATTTATTTGGTAACTCTATAGAATAGCATTGGGCATCACTCTTTGTGCATGCAGTGTTACTGTAGATATGCGATTCAAGCAAGAATGGTAGGCAGAGAGGAAGCAGGAGGCAAAGTGTAACCAGCAGACTGAGAGCAGGTGAAAGAAGGAGAACAAGCAGGAGGCAGAGAGCAAGTGGAAGACTGAGAGCAAGCAGGAGGCTGAGAGCAGGCAGGGGGCAGAAAGCAAGCGAAAGAAGGAGAGCAAGCAAGAGTCAAAGAGCAAGAGGGAGGCAAAGAGTAAGCAGGAGACTGAGAGCAAGCAAAAGAAGTAGCGCACGGAGGAGGCTGAGAGCAAGCAGGAGGCTGAGAGCAAGCAGAAAACTGAAAGCAAGTGGAAGACTGACAGCAAGCAGGTGGCTAAGAGCAGGCTGGAGGCTGATGAAGGCAGGAGGCTGAGAGCAGGCAGGAGGCTGAGAGCAGGCAGGAGGCTGACAGCAAGCTAAAGGAGGAGAGCAAGCAGGAGGCAGAGATCAAACAAAAGAAGAAGAGCAAGCAGGAGGCGGAGAAGAAGCAAAAGGAGGAGAGCATGCAGGCGACTGAGAGCAAGTGGAAAACTGTGAGAAAGCAGGAGGCTGAGAGCAAGCAAAAGAAGGAGAGAAAGCAGGAGGCTGAGAGCAAGTGGAAAACTGAAAGCAGGCAGAAGGCTGAGAGCAGGCAGTAGACTGAGAGCAAGCAGGAGGCTGAGAGAAAGTGAAATAAGGAGAGCAAGCAGGAGGCTCAGAGCAAGCCAGAAGACTGAGAGCAAGCAGGAGACTGAGAGCAAGCAGGAGGCTGAGAGCAGGCAGGAGGCTGAGAGCAAGAGAATGGAGGAGAGCAAGCAGGGGCCTGAGAGCAAGCGAAAGGAGGAGAGCAAGCAGGAGGCTGAGAGCAAGCCATAAGGCAGAGAGTTAGCGGAAAAGTGAGAGCAAGCAGGAGGCTGTGGGCAAGCAGGAGGCTGAAAGCAAGTGAAAGGTGGAGAGCAAGCCAGAAGGCAGAGAGTATGTAAGCGGACGACTGAGAGCAAGCAGGAGGCTGAGAGCAAGCAGGAGGCTGAGAGCAGGCAGGAGGCTGAGAGCAAGAGAATGGAGGAGAGCAAGCAGGAGCCTGAGAGCAAGCGAAAGGAGGAGAGCAAGCAGGAAGCTAAGAGCAAGCCAGAATGCAGAGAGAAAGCGGAAAAGTGAGAGCAAGCAGGAGGCTGTGAGTAAGCAGGAGGCTGAAAGCAAGCGAAAGGTGAAGTGCAAGCCAGAAGGCAGAGAGTATGTAAGCGGAAGACTGAGAGCAAGCAGGAGGCTGAGAGCAATTTGAAACCAGACCGCAAGCTGGAGGCTGTGACCTGTCAGCACATAGAGAGCAAGTGGGAGGCAGTGACCAGGCAGGAGATAAAGAGCAAGTTTAAGGCAGAGAGTAAGTTTGTGGCTGCTGAGGTGAGCACCTCCACCTTTTCTCCTTCGCCTCATTGGGGGACACAGGACTGTGGGTGTATGCTACTGCTGCCAGGAGGCTGACACTAAGTAAACATAAAAAAAAGTTTAGCTCCTCCTCCGACGTATACAACCTGACACTGGCTGAAGGCCAGTTCATGCTTAGTGTCTAAAGGAGGCACAGGTCTGGTTTCCATACCTCCCATATTTTTCCTCTTCACCTTGGAAGTGAGACAGGGGCGACGGACCCTTTCGAAGGGGTATGATCTCCCCAAACTATCAACAGGCGAGGACGTGTGAGTGTCATCTCCACGTATCGTTTCCCGCAACGAGGGACCACTTTCCAGACTTACCCTTGACCACCCTAAGGTAACAAAACCCTAGGCTGTACAGGTGCATGTGGACTGTCCGTGCGGCCCCCACTGCATCACCAATGCTCAGACAGCGGTGATGGAAGAGGCGGACGGTCCCTCTCCTCATCCCCTGAAGGGACAATGGAGTTAGGGTGCCTGCACCGTCCTTTATACAGCCCCCCTCTAACCTTAAGATCCCTCGCGTGGGGGAGGCCGGGGGGCTCCTGTGGCAGCGCACATCATAGAAGAGCGTCTGGAGAGCAGCTGGCGCCGTGGCCTTTCTGTTGCTGGCGGCGCCGTGGTCTTTCTACTGCTGGCAGCACTGCGGCTTTCCGGCTGCTGGCGGCACCGCGCCGGAGATCCCAGCGTCAACTTTTGGTCCGGACGGGCGCTGGATAATCTAGTCTCCGGCTTCTGACAGGCTAGGCCGCGGACGGAAGCCCCTTCCGGCCGTGTCATCTTCCGGTGGGTCCGCCCCCTCATCCTCGCCGAATGCTGGGGAAGAAATTTAGGCCCTGGCTTCGGCCTCCTATAGGTCGCAACTCCGTCATTTCTGGCGGTACCGCCCTCCAATGGAGCGCTCTTTTTAAGAAGGTCAGCGCTGACGCGTCGCCCTGTGACAGATTCCACAGGACGGACGGGGAAACAGGACAGGGGTAAGTGCTACTCTCCCCAGCCTGACAGCTGCAATATTTTTTTTTCTGCAGCCTATCTAGAAGCTCTGAATATAGCATTTGCGGGGCACCATGTCTAGAAGGACCAAATCTCATACCGTTTTATATACCGCATTTGTAGCCTGTTGGTCCGCTTTTCCGCATGCCCAGAGTAATCGTCTCTGTGAGGCCTGCGATTCCGAATGCGCTCAGGATTCCCCCCTACGACTCAGGCAGAAACTGTAGTTTCTCCCCCGGAATTCGTCACGTCCTTGTCACAATCTATGGCATCCCTAACAAAAGCGAGTGAGTCCCTTGAGATCCCGGCAGGGGCCAGGGACAGCGGTTCATCTGCTTTAGAGAGGTCCTTCGACTCACAAGAGCCTTCAGCCTGCAGGGGCCGCACTCACACTAGGCAGAAGTGGGGGAAACGAACCCACACAGTGTCTCCCGGTCCATCAGGTGCATCTGCATCCTGGAGTTCCGCCTCTTGTTCACCCTCTCCAGTGGAGAGTAGTGAACACGGTTCGGACTACGATTCCGAGGGGTCCCTCAATTTAGAGGTACCTGATTACCAGGAGTCAGTAGACAGTCTAATTGAGGCCGTCAACTAAACCCTGGGAATAGAGGACGAATCCACCTTGGCCTCTGGTCATAAGGTATCATTTAAGAGGATCAAGCAGCCTCATAGGGTGTTCTCCACTCATCCTGAGTTTGAGGACTTGGTGCAACGTCACAGGGAGCGTCCGGACAGGCGTTTCTCGGGACAAAAGGCCCTAAATGCCAGATACCCTTTCGCCCCTGAGTTGCGTAAGAAGTGGGCAGAATCCCCTTCGGTAGATCCACCGGTTTCTCGCTTGGCCTCTAACATGCTGTTATCCCTTCCTAACGGCTCCTCTATTAGGGATCCAACTGATCGGCTCATAGAAAGTTTGGCTCGTTCAGTCTTTGAGGCTTCAGGTTCATCCCTCTCGCCCTCTTTTGAGGCGACTTGGGTAGCTAAGGCCATGATATCTTGGTCAGAATCTTTGACTAAGGTTCTACAGGAGAGGGATCTACCAGCAGAGTTGACAGAAATGTCAAATCAGATAGCTCTGGCTGGTTTATCTCTAACCTCCTCTTTCGGCCTCTCGCAGCATACTTAAGGTACCTTCACACTAAGCGATGCTGCAGCGATACCGACAACGATGTCGATCGCTGCAGCGTCGCTGTTTGGTCGCTGGAGAGCTGTCACACAGACAGCTCTCCAGCGACCAACGATCCCGAGGTCCCCGGTAACCAGGGTAAACATCGGGTTACTAAGCGCAGGGCCGCGCTTAGTAACCCGATGTTTACCCTGGTTACCATCGTAAAAGTAAAAAAAACAAACACTACATACTTACCTTCAGCTGTCTGTCCCCGGCGCTCTGCTTCTCTGCACTCCTCTTGCACTGACTGTGAGGACAGCGGCCGGAAAGCAGAGTGGTGACATCACCGCTCTGCTTTCCGGCTGACCGGGCTGACACAGGATGCAGGAGGAGTGCAGAGAAGCAGAGCGTCGGGGACAGACAGCAGAAGGTAAGTATGTAGTGTTTGTTTTTTTTACTTTTACGATGGTAACCAGGGTAAACATCGGGTTACTAAGCGCGGCCCTGCCCTTAGTAACCCGATGTTTACCCTGGTTACCAATGAAGACATCGCTGAATCGGTGTCACACACGCCGATTCAGCGATGTCTGCAGGGAGTCCAGCGACGAAAGAAAGTTCTGGCCTTCTAGCTCCGACCAACGACATCACAGCAGGATCCTGATCGCTGCTGCCTGTCAAACACAACGATATCGCTAGCCAGGACGCTGCAACGTCACGGATCGCTAGCGATATCGTTGTGAAGTTGTTTAGTGTGAAGGTACCTTAACTCTCCAACGCATGAAGATGGAAACTCCCTCGACTTGGTCTTCTGCTGGCTTTGCTCAGTGGGTGATGTCACAAACTCCCCTCTCCCGCTCTCTGACCACAACCTTCTTTCATTCTCTATCAAGAACTGCCATCCCGCTCAGATCACCCCCACTTTCCACACTTATAGAAACTTACAGGCCATTAACACCCAGAAACTTAAGAAGAACTTGCAGTCCACATTGGCCCCAATCTCCTCCATCTCATGTCCTGATGCTGCTCTGAAGCATTACAATGAAACCCTGCAAAGTGCACTGGATGAAGCTGCACCTCCTATACATAGAACAACTCGGCACAGACGGCGACAACCGTGGCACACGCTGCAAACACGTTTCCTGCAGCGGTGCTCCAGGTGCGCTGAACGTCTGTGGAGAAAATCTAATCTACCCGAAGATTTCATCCATTATAAGTTCATGCTAAAAACATACAAGTCTGCCCTTCACCTCTCCAAACAAACCTATTTCAACACCCTCATCACCTCGCTGTCCAATAACCCTAAACATCTCTTTGACACTTTCCAGTCCCTACTCAACCCAAGAGTGCAGGCCCCAACCACGGATCTCCGTGTTGACGATCTGGCCAATTACTTCAAAGAAAAAAATTAACCACATTCGACAGGAAATTAGCTCCCAATCCCTTCATACCATGCACTGTCCTCCCTCCCCCACTGTATCTAGTTCACTCTCTGACTTTGAACCAGTTACAGAAGATGAAGTAATCAGGCTCCTTGCATCTTCTCGCCCAACCACTTGCACCAGTGACCCCATTCCGTCACATTTCCTCCAGTCCCTTTCCCCAACTGTCACCTCTCACCTAACAAAAATATTCAACCTTTCTCTCACTTCCGGTATTTTTCCCTCCTCATTTAAGCATGCCGTCATACATCTATTACTTAAACAAACCATCCCTCAATCAAAACTGTGCCGCTAATTATAGACCTGTCTCTAACCTTCCTTTCATCTCTAAACTCCTCGAACGCCTGGTCCACTTCCGTCTTACCCGCTATCTCTCAGATAACTCTCTTCTCGACCCTCTTCAATCTGGTTTCCGCTCTTTACACTCTACTGAAACTGCCCTCACTAAAGTCTCTAATGACCTACTAACACCTAAATCTAATGGTCACTACTCCATGCTAATTCTCTTGGATCTCTCCGCAGCATTCGACACTGTGGTTCATCAGCTCCTCCTCACTATGGTCTGCTCCATCGGCCTCAAGGACACCGTTCTCTCCTGGTTCTCCTCCTATCTCTCTGACCGATCCTTCACAGTATCTTTTGCTGGTTCCTCCTCCTCTCACCTTCCCCTTACTATTGGGGTTCCTCAAGGATCAGTCCTAGGCCCCTTCCTCTTCTCTTTGTATATTGCCCCTATTGGACAATCAATCAGTAGATTTGGTTTCCAGTACCATCTCTATGCTGACGACACCCAATTATACACTTCTCCTGATATCACGCCGACCTTTTTAGAACACACCAGTGATGGTCTTACCGCTGTCTCTAACATCATGTCCTCCCTCTATCTGAAACTGAACCTGTAAAAAACTGAACTCATCATGTTTTCTCCCTTTACTAATCTACCTTTGCCTGACATTGCCATCTCCGTGTGCGGTTCCACCATTACTCCAAAGCAACATGCCCGCTGCCTTGGGGTCATACTTGATTCCGAGCTTTCATTCACCCCCCCCCCCCACATCCGATCACTGGCTCGCTCTTCTTATCTGCATCTCAAAAACATTTCTAGAATTCGCCCTTTTCTTACTTTCGACTCTGCAAAAACTCTTACTGTTTCACTTATTCATTCTTGTCTGGACTATTGTAACTCTCTACTAATCGGCCTCCCTCTTAACAAACTCTCCCCGCTCCAATCTGTCCTGAATGCTGCTGCCAGTATCATATTCCTCACCAACCGGTACACCGATGCCTCTACCTTGTGCCAGTCATTACACTGGCTACCCATCCAGTACAAAACTACTACCCTCATTCACAAAGCACTCCATGGCTCAGCACCACTCTACATCTCCTCTCTGGTCTCAGTCTACCACCCTACGCGTGCCCTCCGCTCCGCTAATGACCTCAGGTTAACATCCTCAATAATCAGAACCTCCCACTCCCGTCTCCAAGACTTTACACGTTCTGCGCTGATTCTTTGGAATGCACTACCCAGGTTAATACGATTAATCCCCAATCCCCACAGTTTTAAGCGTGCCCTAAAAACTGTTCAGATTGGCCTACCGCCTTAACGCATTGACCTAACTATCCCTGTGTGGCCCATTAAAAAACACACAAAAAAAAAAACTTAAACCATAATCAGGTTCCTCGCATCATGTTCTCATACACTTTATACAGTTAATAGCCCTCTGTGTCTGTACTGCTACATACTTAGGCAGTTAACTGGTTCAAGCAGCTTTACATGAACACCCGAGCCTTACACTATGGCTGGTCCGAATAACTAAAGCAATTGTTACCATCCACCTCTCGTGTCTCCCCTTTTCCTCATAGTTTGTAAGCTTGCGAGCAGGGCCCTCATTCCTCTTAGTATCTATTTTGAACTGTAATTTCTGTTATGCTGTAATGTCTATTGTCTGTACAAGTCCCCTCTATAATTTGCAAAGCGCTGCGGAATATGTTGGTGCTACATAAATAAAATTATTATTATTATTATTACCTGATCAATGCGTCTTTAGATGTTGCAAACTATGTGGCATTGGCGGCCGCAAATGCAATTGCCATTAGAAGGGCCCTGTGGTTGAGAACATGGCGGGCGGATTCTACCTCGAAAAAATCCCTTACAACTCTCCCATATCAGGGGTCCGATTATTTGGAGAAAAATTGGATCAGCTCATTTCTGATACAACAGGAGGCAATTTCTCCCACAGCATAAGATTAAACAGCCTTTTCGTCGCCAGTTCCAGGCTCGTCTCAAGTCCTTTCGTAATACCAGGTGGCCCCCAGCGTCAAACACAGTTGGCCCAGGTCGACCTAATCAGGACAGAGATCATCAGATCTCCTACAGGGCCAACCCGTTGGGAAGAATGCGGTCCCAGCTGCCAAGATCAAGGGGATCTAGCTCCCATAGGTTTTCGGCCAAATGACTGGAGTCTTCTCTTGTTTTATCAGTCCTGGCTCACGGTGGTTCACGACAGATGAGTAAGAGAACTGGTGTCCTCAGGGTACAAGATAGAGTTTGTCAGCCATCCCCCTTGCCGGTTCTTTCCCTCCCGCCTTCCCAGTTTAGAATCCCGGATACAGGCCCTGTTCAAAACTGTAGAATCCCTTCGACTCCGCAGGGTATTCACACCAGCTCGAAAGGAAGAGAGATTTCAGGGGTTCTATTTCAACCTGTTTATAGTTCCCAAAAAAAGACGACAGAACTGTAAGGCCCATTTTGGACCTGAAATGTTTAAACAGGTTCGTCAACATTCGTCACTTTCGAATGGAATCCCTCCAGTCAGTCATTGCGGCAATGGAAAAGGGAGAATTCTTAGCTTCAATAGATATTCAAGATGCCTATCTTCACATTCCCATATTTCCTTCGCATCAAAAATTTCTACGTTTTGCCATAGGCAGCCTACATTTCCAGTTCACAGCCTTACCTTTCGGGCTGGCCACCGCACCCAGAGTGTTTACAAAGGTCATGGCGACAGTGGTGTCCATCATGCATTCCCGGGGCATACTCGTCTTGCCATATATAGATGACCTCCTTATCAAGGGGCCGTCTTCTCAGGCCTGCGAGGAAAATGTCAGCATTACTCTGGATACTCTTTCTCGCCTAGGGTGGCTGGTGAATCTAAAGAAATCATCCCTCGTACCAGCTCGGAAAATCTCTTTTTTAGGGATGATCTTCGACACCTCACAAGGTTTGACAATCTACTATAAAATCTGGTTCTGCATGAGGGTCTTGGGAAGGATGGTGGCGGTAATAGAGGCAGTGCCATTTGCGCAACTCCATCTTCGTCCTCTCCAACATGCTCTTTTGGCAGCATGGGACGAAAATACGTGCTCTCTCTACCTCAAGTGCCGTCTGTCTCCCCAGGTCAGACAGGCTCTCGCATGGTGGTCAACGAGTCCTTCTCTATGACAGGGGAAGCCTTTTCCCCAACCCATTGGCTGGTAGTCATGACAGACGCCAGTCTTCTCAGCTGGGGAGCAGTGTTTTGCCACCACATATCCCAGGGACGCTGGTTATCGTGGGAGTCAACCCTCCCTATCAATCTTTTGGGCGGTTCGGCTGGCTCTGCAGCATTTTCATCATCTTCTGGCAGGCCGCTCTGTCCGGATTCAATCGGACAATGCCACAGCGGTGGCATACATAAATCACCAAGAGGGTACCCGCAGCAGGGCGGTCTTGCACGATGTAAAACGGGCCCTCTACTGGGCCGAGAAGAATCACTCTGTGATTTCGGCAGTCCACATCCCGGGCGAGGAAAACTGGGCTGCGGATTTTCTCAGTCGTCAGGGCCTTGTATACGGGGAGTGGTCTCTCCTTCCCGAAGTTTTTCAGCAAATATGCCAGCGCTGGGGAACCCCGGACGTGGACCTGATGGCTTCCGGGATGAATGCCAAAGTACCCAGGTTTGTTGCCTGGTATCGAGATCCACAGGCGATCGCCGTAGACGTGTTAGTTCTACCTTGGAACCAGTTTCGTCTCTGGCACTGCTCCCAAAGGTAGTCAGGAAGGTCAAGACAGAGGGAGTCCCAGCAAGCCTGGTGGCCCCAGATTGGCCTCGTCGGTCATGGTACGCAGACCTAGTACAGCTGCTCGCCGAGGTTCCTTGGTGGCTTCCAGAGCACCTGGATCTACTGTCTCAGGGCTCGATCTTCCACCAGAACTTAGGGGCCCTGTGTTTGACGGCCTGGCCATTGAATCTTGGATTCTGACGCAGGCCGGGTTTTCCCAAAAGGTAGCAGCTGCCATGATCAGCGCCCGGAAATCCGTCGCAGCATGTATTTATCATCACACCTGGAAGGTTTTCCTTTCATGGTGCAGAAAGCGTGAGCTTCCCCTGCTACGTTTCCCCATCCCTAACATTCTAGCTTTTCTCCAAGCCGGCCGACCAAGTACCCTCAGAAGACAAATATCAGCCTTGTCAATTCTTTTTCAGCGCAAGATCGCTACCAATCTACAGGTGAAGACTTTCTTACAGGGAGTCACTCACATGGTACCGCCTTACAAGGCCCCCCTGGATGCTTGGGACCTTAACCTGGTTTTGAGTGCCTTGCAGGAAATTCCTCTCGAACCTCTTCAGGATGTCTCTTTAACTTACCTTTCCTGGAAAGTCGTGTTCTTGGTGGCCATAACTTCCATTAGGCGGATCTCGGAACTGGCAGGTAAACGGCAGGTGTATCCAGGTAATATGTACCGAGCAGTTTGTATGCAGTATCTTATACGTGATGTTTATTAGGCTAACGGGAGGTGCAATAGTTCATGGCCCCATGAGCTACAATTTGGTAGTGGTATCCTTACCCTGTGCTTTGGAGATTTTTTGTCTGTGTCAATGACACCTATTAGGTTGGTAAAATCTTTCGGCATACTGTTCACAGGGCATATATGGGGCGAAGAGGTGTATAATGTCTGGTGGCCTCTGTTGGAATACTTAGTTGTGGGCAATTGCCCTATATAAGTGTAGAAAGGCATTTCTTCTCTTTGGGAATAAATATTTGTACTATTATAAAAAAAAATGATTATTTAAAAATACTATATATTTGCACCGTTTTGGCCTGTTAAGTTATTTTGCACTGTCACTTTAGATATTTTGGGGTATATACTGCAAAAAAGAAAGAAGAAAAGACTGCTTATGATTAAAGGAATTTTTCATGAACATTCACAAGCATGTGTTCAGTAGAAAAAGTGGTTGACCTTACCTGGTTACCTGTTGTTCTTCTTTGCTGACCTCTATTACGATATTTTGTTCTGGTTTTGAGGTACTTACCGTATATACTCGAGTATAAGCCGACCCGAGTATAAGCCGACCCCCCCTAATTTTGCCACAAAAAACTGGGAAAACTTATTGACTCGAGTATAAGCCTAGGGTGGAAATGCAGCATTTACCGGTGAATTTCAAAAATAAAAATAGATCATTATTTCCCCATAGCTGTGCCATATAGTGCTCTACACCATTCATATTTCCCCATAGCTGTGCCCCATATAGTGCTCTGCACCGTTCACTGTGCCCCCTAGCTGTGCCATATACAGTGCTCTGCACCGTTCACTGTGCCCCATAGCTGTGCCATATACGGTGCTCTGCACCGTTCATTGTGCCCCCTAGCTGTGCCATATACGGTGCTCTGCACCGTTCACTGTGCCCCCTAGCTGTGCCTTATACGGTGCTCTGCACCGTTCATTGTGCCCCCTAGCTGTGCCTTATACGGTGCTCTGCACCGTTCATTGTGCCCCCTAGCTGTGCCCATATACGGTGCTCTGCACCGTTCATTGTGCCCCCTAGCTGTGCCTTATACGGTGCTCTGCACCGTTCATTGTGCCCCCTAGCTGTGCCTTATACGGTGCTCTGCACCGTTCACTGTGCCCCCTAGCTGTGCCTTATACGGTGCTCTGCACCGTTCACTGTGCCCCCTAGCTGTGCCTTATACGGTGCTCTGCACCGTTCACTGTGCCCCCTAGCTGTGCCTTATACGGTGCTCTGCACCGTTCACTGTGCCCCCTAGCTGTGCCTTATACGGTGCTCTGCACCGTTCACTGTGCCCCCTAGCTGTGCCTTATACGGTGCTCTGCACCGTTCACTGTGCCCCATAGCTGTGCCATATACGGTGCTCTGCACCGTTCATTGTGCCCCCTAGCTGTGCCATATACGGTGCTCTGCACCGTTCACTGTGCCCCCTAGCTGTGCCTTATACGGTGCTCTGCACCGTTCACTGTGCCCCCTAGCTGTGCCTTATACGGTGCTCTGCACCGTTCACTGTGCCCCCTAGCTGTGCCTAATACGGTGCTCTGCACCGTTCATTGTGCCCCCTAGCTGTGCCTTATACGGTGCTCTGCACCGTTCATTGTGCCCCCTAGCTGTGCCTTATACGGTGCTCTGCACCGTTCATTGTGCCCCCTAGCTGTGCCCATATACGGTGCTCTGCACCGTTCACTGTGCCCCATAGATGCTCCACATTAATCTGTGCTGCCGCTGCTACTGCTGCAATAAAAAAAAAAACACATACTCACCTCCCTTGATTGCAGCTCCCAGCGTCTCGTTCCGGCGCCTCCATCTTCCCGGCGTCTCTGCTCTGACTGATCAGGCAGAGGGCGCCGCGCACACTATATGCGTCATCGCGCCCTCTGCCTGATCAGTCAGAGAGCGCAGACGCCGGGAAGATGGAGGCGCCGGCCGGGAAGATGGATCGGCGCCCGGCGGCTGGAACGAGGACAGGTGAATATAACATACTCACCTAGTCCTGGTGATCCTCGCGCTGTCCCCTCCTGTCTTCGGCGCTGCAGCTTCTTTCTCTATCAGCGGTCACCGGCACCGCTGATTAGAGAAATGAATAAGCGGCTCCGCCCCTATGGGAGGTGGAGCCGCTTATTCATTTCTGTAATGAGCGGTCCCACGTGACCGCTGAAGAGAGGAAGAAGCTGCAGCGCGGAAGCCCGTGGGACGGCAGGGACAGCGCGAGGATCGCTGGGACTAGGTAAGTATACCTCAGCGCCCTCAGCCCCTCACCTGCCGACCCCACCGCTACCGTGACTCGAGTATAAGCCGAGGGGGGCACTTTCAGCCCTAAAATTTGGGCTGAAAATCTCGGCTTATACTCGAGTATATACGGTATTTTAATTGTGTGGATTGTTTATATGTAAATAAAGTTTTTTTCGATTTAACAAACACTTCATGACTAACGTATAGTTTAATAACTCTACAGTCAGTATGTTGATATTAAGTTTGGAGTGTTGCCCATCCTCAGTTTAAAGGAAATGGGCTGGTGCATTATGTTTATCGGATCTCGGAACTGGCGGCTCTATCCTGTCGGGCTCCGTATTTATGGTTCCACCAGAATAAGGTGGTGCTCAGGCCAGCACCCTCTTTTTTGCCAAAGGTGGTTTCCTCGTTTCACATTAATGAGGACATTGTTTTACCTTCCTTTTGCCCGGAGCCAACGCACCGTGTGGAAAAAGCTCTCGATACGCTAGACCTAGTGAGAGCGCTCAGAAGGTGCATTTCACGGACGGCACCTTTTCGGCAGACGGATGCACTGTTCGTCCTGCCTGAGGGTCGCAGGAAGGGATTCGCTGCATCAAGATTGACCATAGCCAGGTGGATACGATCGGCTATTCAGGAAGCTTACCGCGTCAAGGGCATGGTCGTTCCGGCCGGGATCAGAGCACACTCCACTCGGGCAGTGGGGGCTTCCTGTGCGCTTCGGCACCAGGCTTCGGCAGAACAGGTTTGCAAGGCAGCAACCTGGTCTAGTTTGCATACCTTTGCCAAACACTATAATATCCATACTCAGGCTTCTGCAGATGCAAGTCTGGGTAGAAGTGTTCTTCAGGCAGAGGTAGTGCACCTATAGGCGGCAGATGCCTGGATGTTATTCCGGTGAGTAAATTTCCCACCCAGGGACTGCTTTAGGACGTCCCACATTCCTGTGTCCCCCAATGAGGCGAAGGAGAAATAGGGATTTTTGTGTTACTCACCGTAAAATCCTTTTCTCCGAGACGCTCACTGGGGAACACAGCTCTCTCCCTGTTAGCCAGAAGGCTCCTTTTTTGTTTCATTTTTTATTATTTGAAGCTATTTGTCGACGTGTTTGTTTCTAGACATGTTGTTTCTGTATTAATGCTGATTTATTGTTTTTTTTCTTGTTCTTCTCCTACTGCTTTTTACACCAAACTGTGTTCGCCTTCGGCCAGTGTCAGGGTGTATACGTCGGAGGAGGAGCTAAACTTTTTTTTAGGTTTACTTAGTGTCAGCCTCCTGGCGGCAGTAGCATACACCCACAGTCCTGTGAACCCAATGAGCGTAAAGGATTTTCTGGTGAGTAACACAAAAATCCCTATTTTCTTTTCCAGTCCCCCTTATATGACAGTGACAAGATATTCTATACTTTAAGAATTGGTGGAAACACCTTTATAATTAGAGACTCAAAGGGTCTGTAAGGGGCAAGGACCAACATGACAATCTTTATACTCCTTTGACAACTCCGGTGAGGATAGGAGATAAATATATGATCACTAGATGTAGCCCGATTCTAACGCATAGGGTATTCTAGAATATGTATGTAGTTTATTTATGAAGATTTTATAATAATACATTGGATACACAGGATTCGGCCGGCTGGACTGCGCCTGTCGCTGATTGTTCGCGGCCGGCCACGTAGTATATAGCACAGCCACACAGTATATAGCACAGCCACGTAGTATATAGCACAGCCACGCAGCATATAACACAGCCACGTAGTATATAGCACAGCCCACAGAGTATATAGCACAGCCCATGGAGTAAATAGCACATCCCACGAAGTATATAGCACAGTCCACGAAGTATATAGCACAGCCCACGGAGTATATAGCACAGCCCACGGAGTATATAGCACAGCCCACGGAGTATATAGCACAGCCCACGGAATATATAGCACAGCCCACGGAGTATATTGCACAGTCCGCGTAGTATATTGCACAGCCTGTGTAGTATATTGCACAGTCCGCGCAGTACTACGCACGCAGTATATAACACAGGCCACGTAGTGTATAACACAGGACACGTAGTATATAGCACAGCCCACGCAGTATATAGCACAGCCCACGCAGTATATTGCACAACCCGCGTAGTATATTGCACAGCCCGCGCAGTAAATTGCAAGCCCGCGTAGTACATTGCACAGCCCGCGTACTATATTACACAGCCCGCGTAGTATATTTCACAGCCCGCGTAGTATATTGCACAGCCCGCGTAGTATATTGCATAGCGTATACTGCACAGCCCACGCAGTATATAGCCCAGCCCACGCAGTATATAGCCCAGCCCACGTAGTGTAGTATATTGCCCAGCCCATGTAGTATATTGTCCATATTGTCCAGCCCACGTAATATATTGCACAGCCCACGCAGTAAATAGCAATGTGGGCACCATATCCCTGTTAAAAAAAAAAGAATTAAAATAAAAAATAGTGATATACTCACTGCGTCATCATCTTGCGAGACCGCAATGAATGGAGCGGTCACCGGGGCGTCGCGAGGAGCGGGAAAGGCCGGTTCCTGATCCGGGGGGCCGACGGACGGTGAGTATATAACGATTTTTTATTTTTTTAATTATTTTTAACATTAGATCTTTTTACTATTGATGCTGCATAGGCAGCATGAATAGTAAAAAAGTTGGTCACACAGGGTTAATAGCAGCATTAACTGAGTGCGTTACACCACGGTCAACGCTGCCATTAACCCTATGTGAGCGCTGACTGGAGGGGAGTACGGAGCGGGCACTGACTGCGGGGAGGAAGGAGCTGCCATGTTGCCGCCAGACTGTGCCTGTCGCTGATGGACTTGGATTTCCATGACAGACAGAGGCCGCGACCAATGAATATCCGTGACAGAAAGAAAGACAGAAGGACAGACAGAAAGACGGAAGTGACCCTTAGACAATTATATAGTAGATGGGGATGTCTGGCAGCAAAGACCCCTATAGATCCTGGGATGCCCGGTGTGAAAGGAGCAGCAGAGCGCACATGTGACCACCACTTCCCTTCTATGGGATGGGCAGACATACAGGTCCTTCTCAAAAAATTAGCATATAGTGTTAAATTTCATTATTTACCATAATGTAATGATTACAATTAAACTTTCATATATTATAGATTCATTATCCACCAACTGAAATTTGTCAGGTCTTTTATTGTTTTAATACTGATGATTTTGGCATACAACTCCTGATAACCCAAAAAACCTGTCTCAATAAATTAGCATATTTCACCCATCCAATCAAATAAAAGTGTTTTTTAATAACAAACAAAAAAAACAACAAATAATAATGTTCAGTTATGCACTCAATACTTGGTCGGGAATCCTTTGGCAGAAATGACTGCTTCAATGCGGCGTGGCATGGAGGCAATCAGCCTGTGACACTGCTGAGATGTTATGGAGGCCCAGGATGCTTCAATAGCGGCCTTAAGCTCATCCAGAGTGTTGGGTCTTGCGTCTCTCAACTTTCTCTTCACAATATCCCACAGATTCTCTATGGGGTTCAGGTCAGGAGAGTTGGCAGGCCAATTGAGCACAGTAATACCATGGTCAGTAAACCATTTACCAGTGGTTTTGGCACTGTGAGCAGGTGCCAGGTCGTGCTGAAAAATGAAATCTTCATCTCCATAAAGCATTTCAGCCGATGGAAGCATGAAGTGCTCCAAAATCTCCTGATAGCTAGCTGCATTGACCCTGCCCTTGATGAAACACAGTGGACCAACACCAGCAGCTGACATGGCACCCCACACCATCACTGACTGTGGGTACTTGACACTGGACTTCAGGCATTTTGGCATTTCCTTCTCCCCAGTCTTCCTCCAGACTCTGGCACCTTGATTTCCGAATGACATGCAAAATTTGCTTTCATCAGAAAAAAGTACTTGGGACCACTTAGCAACAGTCCAGTGCTGCTTCTCTGTAGCTCAAAAGTGGCTTTACCTGGGGAATGCGGCACCTGTAGCCCATTTCCTGCACACGCCTGTGCACGGTGGCTCTGGATGTTTCCACACCAGACTCAGTCCACTGCTTCCTCAGGTTCCCCAAGGTCTGGAATCGGTCCTTCTCCACAATCTTCGACAGGGTCCGGTCTCCTCTTCTCGTTGTACAGCGTTTTCTGCCACATTGTTTCCTTCCAACAGACTTACCATTGAGGTGCCTTGATACAGCACTCTGGGAACAGCCTATTTGTTGAGAAATTTCTTTCTGGGTCTTAAGGTACCTTCACACATAACGATATTGTTAACGATATCGTTGCTATTTGTGACGTAGCAACGATATCGTTAATGAAATCGTTATGTGTGACAGCGACCAACGATCAGGCCCCTGCTGGGAGATCGTTGGTCGCTGAATAAAGTCCAGAACTTTATTTCGTCGCTGGACTCCCTGAAGACATCGCTGGATCGGCGTGTGTGACACCGATCCAGCGATGTCTTCACTGGTAACCAGGGTAAACATCGGGTAACTAAGCGCAGGGCCGCGCTTAGTAACCCGATGTTTACCCTGGTTACCATGCTAAAAGTAAAAAAACCCAAACACTAGATACTTACCTACCGCTGTCTGTCCTCCAGCGCTGCGCTCTGCACTCCTCCTGTACTGGCTGTGAGCCGGAAAGCAGAGCGGTGACGTCACCGCTCTGCTTTCCGGCTCCCAGACAGTACAGGAGGAGTGCAGAGAAGCAGAGCGCAGCGCTGGAGGACAGACGGCTGTAGGTAAGTATCTAGTGTTTGTTTTTTTTTACTTTTAGCATGGTAACCAGGGTAAACATCGGGTTACTAAGCGCGGCCCTGCGCTTAGTTACCCGATGTTTACCCTGGTTACCGGCATCGTTGGTCGCTGGAGAGCGGTCTGTGTGACAGCTCTCCAGCGACCAAACAGCGACGCTGCAGCGATCCGGATCGTTGTCGGTATCGCTGCAGCGTCGCTCAATGTGAAGGGGCCTTTACCCTCTTGCTTGAGGGTGTCAATGATGGCCTTCTTGACATCTGTCAGGTCGCTAGTCTTACCCATGATGGGGGTTTTGAGTAATGAACCAGGCAGGGAGTTTATAAAAGCCTCAGGTATCTTTTGCATGTGTTTAGAGTTAATTAGTTGATTCAGAAGATTAGGGTAATAGGTCGTTTAGAGAACCTTTTCTTGATATGCTAATTTATTGAGACAGGTTTTTTGGGTTATCAGGAGTTGTATGCCAAAATCATCAGTATTAAAACAATAAAAGACCTGACAAATTTCAGTTGGTGGATAATGAATCTATAATATATGAAAGTTTAATTGTAATCATTACATTATGGTAAATAATGAAATTTAACACTATATGCTAATTTTTTGAGAAGGACCTGTAGTTATTTGTTAGAAGTGAATGCAGGGCAAGACCGCTTCATTGGGCCAAGGAATTTGGGATTGGTGGGGGTCACAGAAGTCGGACCCCCAACTATCATACTTAAAAGGAAAATCCCTTTATCTTAATGTGGAATTGCCCTTCCAAGCTATTGTCTTAGAGGGCTATGTGCACAGTTTGGACATACAATCACAGTCATTTCCTCCATTTAGGATTCGCAGTTGCTGATCTTCAGCTCGGGGTAACGGGAGATCTGACCTTGGCTTTGGAGAGTAAGGCCAGCGCCTGCTTGTAATACAGAACGGCCTTCTCCGCATCCCCCAGACGGAATCTGGCAGCTCCAAGTCCTTCACATGCCTGCCACTGGCCATGGACATCATCTAGCGGACAAGAAGGACATGGCAGATGTCAGCGGAATATTCCATGGAAATGTCTACAGTTTCCGGCCCAGGATGGGGCTCATGTGTGTCATGTAACACTGGTGTGTGGAATTTAGGGACTGGACAATGGCAGCGTTCAGTACTGGATGGCACTGATATTAGGGCACTGGGTGGCGGCACTTTGGTTGTCAGCATTACATGAGGAGGGCTCCTGTCACCGTTATGTGGGGGCACTGTGGTTCTCACCGTTATGTGGGGGCACTGTGGTTCTCACCGTTATGTGGGGCACTGTGGTTCTCACCGTTATGTGGGGCACTGTGGTTCTCACCGTTATGTGGGGCACTGTGGTTCTCACCGTTATGTGGGGCACTGTGGTTCTTACCGTTATGTGGGGCACTGTGGTTCTCACTGTTATGTGGGGCACTGTGGTTCTCATTGTTACATGGGGGCACTGTTGATCTCACTGTTATTTGGGGGCAATGTGGTTCTCACTGTTATGTGGGGGGCATTGTGGTTCTCGCCGTTATGTGGGGGCATTGTGGTTCTCGCTGTTATGTGGGGGCACTGTGTATATCACTGTTATGTGGGGGCACTGTGGTTCTGAATGTTATGCGGGCACTGTGGTTCTGACTGTTATGTGGGGGCACTGTGGTTCTGACTGTTATGTGGGGGCACTGTGGATCTCGCTGTTATGTGGGGTCACTGTGGTTCTCGCCGTTATGTGGGGGCACTGTGATTCTCGCCGTTATGTGGGGGCACTGTGGTTCTGACTGTTATGTGGGGGCACTGTGGATCTCGCCGTTATGTGGGGGCACTGTGGTTCTGACTGTTATGTGGGGTCACTGTGGTTCTCGCCGTTATGTGGGGGCACTGTGGTTCTGACTGTTATGTGGGGGCACTGTGATTCTCGCCGTTATGTGGGGGCACTGTGGTTCTGACTGTTATGTGGGGGCACTGTGGATCTCGCCGTTATGTGGAGGCACTGTGATTCTCGCCATTATGTGGGGTCACTGTGGTTCTCGCCGTTATGTGGAGGCACTGTGGTTCTCGCCGTTATGTGGAGGCACTGTGATTCTCGCCATTATGTGGGGTCACTGTGGTTCTCGCCGTTATGTGGAGGCACTGTGGATCTCACTGTTATTTGGGGGCATTGTGGTTCTCGCTGTTATGTTGTTATGGGGGGGCACTGTGGATCTCGCCGTTATGTGGGGGCACTGTGTTTCTCACTATGATGTGGGGGCACTGTTTATATCACTGTTATGGGGGCGCTGTGTATGTAGCTGTCATGGGGGCGCAGTGTATGTAGCTGTCATGGGGGCATGTTCATTATGACTGCTCTCCCGCCCGCTTGGGTAGGCAGTGTTTAGCAGACATGCTTCATACCTGAATCTCTGAATGCCTGCAGTGAGTGCAGATAATACTCTCCGGCCGCCTCGTGGTCACCAAGCTGACTCTGAGCATAGGCCAAGTTTCCAAAACACTGGCCCTGTGCCCGGCGGTTACCAAGCAAGCCTGCAACACACAAGAGGAGCGCTCACCCACTGTCACCAGGTAACATATAGTATATACACTATATACCCTGCAGAGTGTCACTGTGACCAGAAGCTGCCATATCCTTCATACACAGGTCATACTGTGCCCTCTGGTGGTCAGGTCACATCATTACATCCCTGAGTATAAGTCCCATATAATGTGTAATATTCACACCGTCCCACCCAATACGTGACTGCCCCACACACGAAGAATCAGCCATACTGTGTAACGCTGACGCTTTCTTGTGGTGCTCCAGCCCCTCGCCATACTGCTCCAGCGTGTTGTACGCAGCCCCCAGGTTCTGTAGGACCACCGCCTCCTTGTGTCTCTCTGCAGCATCTTCCTGGCACAGCGGCAGTGCCATCTGGAAACAGTCTACCGCCAGGGCGAAAACCTTCAGCTGGGCATAACTCAGGCCGATATCATTGTAAAGCTTCGCTGTGGGGTAACAAGAGGGGACGGGATCAGGATGTACAATGTGTACGATACATAGCTATTTACAGGAGATGCCCAGGTTACACCAGCTGTACATATATAATTATATACAGGAGATGTCCAGGTTATACCAGCTGTACATATATAATTATATACAGGAAATTACCAGGTTATACCAGCTGTACATATATAATTATATACAGAAGATGCCCAGGTTATACCAGCTGTACATATATAATTATATGCAGAAGATGCCCAGGTTATACCAGCTGTACATATATAATTATATGCAGGAGATGTCCAGGTTATACCAGCTGTACATATATAATTATATACAGGAGATTCCCAGGTTATACCAGCTGTACATATATAATTATATACAGGAGATGTCCAGGTTATACCAGCTGTACATATATAATTATATACAGGAAATTACCAGGTTATACCAGCTGTACATATATAATTATATACAGAAGATGCCCAGGTTATACCAGCTGTACATATATAATTATATACAGAAGATGCCCAGGTTATACCAGCTGTACATATATAATTATATACAGGAAATACCCAGGTTATACCAGCTGTACATATATAATTAAATACAGGAAATTACCAGGTTATACCAGCTGTACATATATAATTAAATACAGGAAATTACCAGGTTATACTAGCTGTGCAAATACAGCTCTGGCAAAAATTAAGAGACCACCACATCAAATCCATGTCATGTGCAGCCCAATCTCCAGACCTGAACCCCATTGAAAACCTCTGGAATGTAATCAAGAGGATGATGGATAGTCACAAGCCATCAAACAAAGAAGAACTGCTTACATTTTTGCACCAGAAGCAGTGTGAAAGACTGGTGGAAAGCATGCCAAGACGCATGAACGCTGTGATTAAAAATCATGGTTATTCCACAAAATATTGATTTCTGAAATCTTCCTGAGTTAAAATATTAGTATTGTTGTTTCTAAATGATTATGAACTTGTTTTCTTTGCATTATTTGAGGTCTGAAAGCCATGTTTTTTTTAACTTTGATCATTTCTCCTTTTTAGAAAAAAAATTGCTTGGAAATTCGGAGACATGTTGTCAAAAGTTTATAGAATAAAAGAATAATTAACATTTTACTCAAAAATATACCTATATAGAGAAATATCAGACAAACTGAACATTTTGCAGTGGTCTATTAATTTTTGCTAGAGCTGTATAATTATATACAAAAATGCCCAGGTTATACCAGCTGTGCATATATAATTATATACAGGAGATGCCCAGGTTACTCCAACTCAGGGCCGGCGTCAGCACCCGGCACAGCGGGCAAATGCCGGGGCCCTGGGGAGAGAGGGGGGCCCACTCATGCTGTCATAGATACAGCTGGGAGAGCAGAGCAGGAGATAACATGATCTCTCCGCCTACAAAGTCACTGCTGGCTGCATTCTCTTAACCCCTATGTGCCAGCTCTGACACAAGCATCTTATCACTCAGTGAGTGCAGCCAGGCAGGCACACATAGGGGTTAAGAGAAGGCAGCCAGCGTGACATTGTTTGTGGGGGGAGAGAGCACGTTCTCTGCTCTGCTCTCCGCCCCTGGCTGGCTGCCATGCTGCTGAAGTTATGAGGCAGATTCAGGAGGAGCTCCTAGTCCTACCAGTGCATGAGTGAGTGGCGCTGCTATATACTATGTGGGCTGCGCTGCTATATACTACGTGGGCTGCTATATGCTACGTGGGCTGCTATATACTACATGGGCTGCTATATACTACGTGGGCAGTGTTATATACTACATGGCTGTGTTTATATGCGATCATGAATCGGGGTATGTGTTAAAGGGGGGGCCCACTGAGACTCTTTCGCCCGGGGCCCTCAAAAACCTGGAGCCGGCCCTGCTCCAACTGTACATATATAATTATATACAGAAGGTACCCAGGTTATACCAGCTGTACATATATATATACTTATACAGGAGATACCCAAGCTATAACAGCTGTACATATATAATATAATTATATACAGGAGAAGACGAGGTTATACCAGCTGCACATACACTACCGTTCAAAAGTTTAGGGTCCCTTAGAAATTTCCATATTTTTGAAAGAAAAGCACAGTTTTTCCCAATGAAGCTAACATTAAATCATTCAGAAATACACTCTATACATTGTTAATGTGGTAAATGACTATTCTAGCTGCAAACGTCTGGTTTGTAATGCAATATCTTCATGGGTGTATAGAGGCCCATTTCCAACAACCATCACTCCAGTGTTCTTATTGTACTTTGTGTTTGCTAACTGTGTAAGAAGGCTAATGGATAGTTAGAATACCCTTGTGCAAGTATGTTAGCACAGCTGAAAACAGTTTGGCTGATTAGAGAACCTATAAACCTGACCTTCCTTTGAGCTAGTTGAGAATCTGAATCACATTTGATGGTTCCATTAAACTCTCAAAAAGGCCAGAAAAAAGAACTTTCATGTGAAACTCGACAGTCTATTCTTGCTCTTAGAAATGAAGGCTATTCCATGTGAGAAATTGCCAAGAAACTGAAGATTTCCTACAACGATGTGTACTACTCCCTTCAGAGCAGAGCACAAACAAGCTCTAACCAGAGTAGAAATAGAAGTGAGAGGCCCCGCTGCACAACTGAGCAACAAAACGAGTACATTAGAGTCTGTAGTTTGAGAAATCGACGCCTCACAGGTCCTCAACTGACAGCTTCATTAAATAGTACACGCAAAACGCCAGTGTCAACGTCTACAGTGAAGAGGTGACTCCGGGATGCTGGCCTTCAGGGCACAGTGGTAAAGAAAAAGCCATATCTGAGACTGGCTAATAAAATGAAAAGATTAATATGGGCAAAAGAACACAGACATTGGACAGACAAATCCAAGTTTGAGGTGTTTGGATCACACAGAAGCACATTTGTGAGACGCAGAACAACTGAAAAGATGCTGGAAGAGTGCCTGATGCCATCTGTCAAGCATGGTGGAGGTATTATGATGGTCTGGGGTTGCTTTGGTGCTGTAAAGTGGGAGATTTGTACAAGGTAAAAGGGATATTGAATAAGGAAGGCTATCACTCCATTTTGCAACGCCATGCCATACCCTGTGGACAGCGCTTGATAGGAGCCAATTTCATCCTACAACAAGAAAATGACCCAAAGCACACCTCCAAATTATGCAAGAACTATTTAGGGAAGAAGCAGGCAGCTGGTATTCTATCTGTAATGGAGTGGCCAGCGCAGTCACCAGATCTCAACCCCATTGAGCTGTTGTGGGAGCAGCTTGACCGTATGGTACTCAAAAAGTGCCCATTAAGCCAAACCAACTTGTGGGAGGGGCTTCTGGAAGCATGGGGTGAAATTTCTCCAGATTACCTCAACAAATTACTGTTAGAATCCAAAGGTCTGCAATGCTGGAATTGCTGCAATGGGAGCATTCTTTGACGAACGCAAAGTTTCAAGGAGAAAATTATTATTTCAAATAAAAATGTTTTTTTCGAACCTTGTTAATGTCTGGACTAGATTTTCAATTCATTTGATTAATAAAAGTATGAGTTTTCATTGAAAACACAAAATTTTCTGGGTGACCCTAAACTTTTAAATGGTAGTGTATATAATTGTATACAGGAGATGCCCAGGTTATATCAGCTGTACATATATAATTATATACAGGAGATGCCCAGGTTATACCAGTTGTACATATTTAATTATATACAGAAGATGCCCAGGTTATACCAACTGTGCATATATAATTATATAGAAAAACACTCCGGTTATACCAGCATGGTCCATATGACTACATAGAAGATGCTTATGTTATACCAGCTGGACACCATGACACTGTATTCTCTACCACATATACTTATCCTACCTAGCAGGTCTTTCCTCGTTAGCTGCTCGCACACCATTCTGGCCTCATTAAGGATCTGTAGGACGTGTCCCGAGTCGTAGCAGTGACTCTGCAGCATGTAGTTGGCGGCCTCGTTGAGTGCTACAGCGGTCATATCCAGCTTCTGGGCTTCCATGTAGAAGTCTGCTGCTTCTTGGAAGCACTGAGCAGCCCGGGCCTTTTCTTTCATGCTCAGGTAGCAGTAGCCCATCTTCATGTGGGCATCCGCCTCGTGGCCAAGCTGTGAGGGCTTGTAGAGGAGTACCGCTTTCCTAAAATGTTCAAGTGCCCTGGGGAAGTCTTGTAAGGATTCGTAGGCCAAGCCAAGGTTGAAGTAAAGATCTCCATTGGGTTCTTCTTCTCCGTCCCTTGGTTGGGACTTTAGGAGAAACTCCAGTCCCTTCTCTGGTTTACCAGTCTCTACATACACGGCCCCTAGGTTAAAGGCACAGGCCCGCTGCACGGCCTTCTGTTTGGTGCTGATAGACAGTAGGAAAGCCTTCTTGAAATGGGACATGGCCACCGGGAGGTCCCCGGCCATCAAAGCCTTGTGTCCAGTCTTGGTCAAACCTTCAATCTCAGCCTGAGAATTGCAGGAGCCCTCATCTTTCCTCCCACCTTCCTCTCCAGATGGTTTCATCTCCTTATTTACCTTCTTCTTCTTCTTGGTGGGCCGAGGCTGCGATGGCGGTCCAGAGTCTTCAGGGTTTGGTGGCCCAGAGTCTTCAGGGTTTGGTGGCTCGCTCTGCAAGTCCTCAGAAGCCATGTCTAATATCTGAAACAGATAGCCCCCATAACATTAGTATATGATATCACCATAAAAGTGGCCAAATAATAGTACTATACAGTGTCCAAAATACAATATAATAAATATTATCACCATATAGTGCCAAATACAATGCCTAAATACAATAACATTACCATATGGCACCAAAGTAAAAGTGGCCAAATAATAGTGCTATACAGTGCCCAAAATACATTTAATAAATATTACCGCCATCTAGTGCTCAATATAAAACTTCCATTATATTAGTATATCTTACCAACATAAAAATGTCCAAATAAAGGTTCTGTAAAGTTCACAAAATAAATTTAATAAATATAGTGCTGAATAAAAAGCCTAATAACATTATTATTTGGTACCAACATAAAATTGTTCAAATAATAGTGCTATACAAAGCCCAAAATGCATTTGCTAAATATTACCACCATATAGTGTTAAATATATAGCCCCATAACATTTGAATATTGTTCCAACATAAGTGTCCAAGTAATAGTGCTATACAGTGTCCAAAACATATTGAATAAATATCACCACCATATAGTGCTGAGTATAAAACCCCCATAACATTGCTATATGATGCCAACATAAAAAATGTACTAATAATTGACCCTGTTGAAGAATACCACCATATAGTTCCAAATAAAAATACAACAAAGATCACATAAAATCCTAGGATATAGTGCCATTGTAGACATAATAGTGACCAAATATTAATGCCTTAATATTAGAATGCAGGGCCAATTAACAGACTGTCATTACACCCCAATCAGAGTACAAATATAAAAGCACCTAAATAAGAAAACCAAGCAAGCCACAGAACCATATATACACAGTGCCCAATTAAAACAGCATAATATCACTATACAGCGCCCAATTAAAATAGCACCAAAAGAATAATACTGTGCCAAATTATAACAGCACTTAAAAATACTACCGCCATACAGTGCCCAATTGTGATCGCTCCAAAGGAATAATAGGGCCATAGTTCACAATTATAATAGCACCGAAAGAATAAAACTGCCATATAGTGCCCAATAAAAAAGCACTAAAAGGCTAATACTGCCATGCAGTGTCTCATTATAATAGCACCTAAAAAAATGCTACCGCTAATCAGTGTCTAATTGTGAAAGCTCCAAAACCATAATACTGACATGTAATACCTAATTATAACAGCACCCACAGAATAGGTGCCATGTAGTGCCCAATTAAAACAGCATTGAAAGAATAATACTGCTATACAGTGCTTATTTACAATAGCACCCAAAAAATTATAGTACCATACAATGCCCAATTAAAACAGCACCAACAGAACAATACTGACATACAGCATCCAATTATAATAGCACCTAAAATACTACTGCTGTAAAGTCCTCATTTGTGATAGCTCCAAAAGAATAATACCGCCATACAGATCCCAATTAGAATAGCACCTAAAAATACTACCGCCATTTAGTGCCCAACTGTGACAGCTCCAAAACAATAATACTGCCATGTAAAGCCCAATTATAATAGCACTCACAGAATAAAACTGTCATAGTTCCAAAAGAATAATACTGACATACAGTGCCCAATTATAATCACACCCAAAACAGTGCCCATATTTTGTCCAAGCTGGTGCCAAGAAATGCCACTGGGTGACAGTGGGCAACATGTCATAGAAGGAAGAAATGGAGACCCCAATTGTGGAGTTCCAACTTGGATGCACCCATATAGCAGTGATCCCCCGGCACGATGAGCATTATCAGGAGTCTGGGCACCACATACCAGTGTCCTGGCAGGAAGAGTAGCCGTGGTCCCCGCCTCGCAGACTGGTGGCTTCTATGGCTGAGCCCTATTCAGTTTCCTGGAGGAGATCATCTTGCTTTGTCTGTGCCTCCCATGGTAACCGGGATCAACAATGGCAGTGCCTCTCTCCTCCTCCTCCTCCTCATGCCAGTCATTCACCAGCCTGGGGAATACCCCTTTAACTCTTTCCTTTCTTGCAATTTCTAAAATAAGAAAAATATAATCAATAAATTGTTTAAAAAATAAATAAAATAAATATGTAAATATAATAAATCAAAAGAAATGAAAAAAAAAACTACAAATAATTAAATGAAAAAATAGAAAATAAACAACAAAAATAGAAGTTAAATATGTCACTATAATAAATTAAAATAAATTAATAAAAATAAACATAAATAAACAACAAAAATAATGAAAAAATAAAATAAAGATAGATGTAAAACAGTTGAATAATTGCCGCCATAGGGACTGTCATCCACCTTGTCCTTTCCCCAAAGTGTCAGATGCATCTGTTATTCCCCTGCTTTGGTTTTACTACCTGCATTGGTGTGTGTCAGTCCACACTGCACTTCTGGCATTCTTCAGGAACCTCAGGGTTAAAATAAGTGACACATCACCGCCACATCACGGTGACCAGCACTGCACGGGAAGGGGGGAATGCCTCCTTTACTGAATGTAAGACCCCTCGAGAAGCCCCCTAAAATAACATAAAAATGACTAGTGCCAGCTTTCCACAGATCGTGCACAGCTTATAAGCCAATGTTCAGATCCAACAGCTATATACAGGTCCTTCTCAAAAAATTAGCATATAGTGTTAAATTTCATTATTTACCATAATGTAATGATTACAATTAAACTTTCATATATTATAGATTCATTATCCACCAACTGAAATTTGTCAGGTCTTTTATTGTTTTAATACTGATGATTTTGGCATACAACTCCTGATAACCCAAAAAACCTGTCTCAATAAATTAGCATATCAAGAAAAGGTTCTCTAAACGACCTATTACCCTAATCTTCTGAATCAACTAATTAACTCTAAACACATGCAAAAGATACCTGAGGCTTTTATAAACTCCCTGCCTGGTTCATTACTCAAAACCCCCATCATGGGTAAGACTAGCGACCTGACAGATGTCAAGAAGGCCATCATTGACACCCTCAAGCAAGAGGGTAAGACCCAGAAAGAAATTTCTCAACAAATAGGCTGTTCCCAGAGTGCTGTATCAAGGCACCTCAATGGTAAGTCTGTTGGAAGGAAACAATGTGGCAGAAAACGCTGTACAACGAGAAGAGGAGACCGGACCCTGAGGAAGATTGTGGAGAAGGACCGATTCCAGACCTTGGGGAACCTGAGGAAGCAGTGGACGGAGTCTGGTGTGGAAACATCCAGAGCCACCGTGCACAGGCGTGTGCAGGAAATGGGCTACAGGTGCCGCATTCCCCAGGTAAAGCCACTTTTGAACCATAAACAGCGGCAGAGGCGCCTGACCTGGGCTACAGAGAAGCAGCACTGGACTGTTGCTAAGTGGTCCCAAGTACTTTTTTCTGATGAAAGCAAATTTTGCATGTCATTCGGAAATCAAGGTGCCAGAGTCTGGAGGAAGACTGGGGAGAAGGAAATGCCAAAATGCCTGAAGTCCAGTGTCAAGTACCCACAGTCAGTGATGGTGTGGGGTGCCATGTCAGCTGCTGGTGTTGGTCCACTGTGTTTCATCAAGGGCAGGGTCAATGCAGCTAGCTATCAGGAGATTTTGGAGCACTTCATGCTTCCATCGGCTGAAATGCTTTATGGAGATGAAGATTTCATTTTTCAGCACGACCTGGCACCTGCTCACAGTGCCAAAACCACTGGTAAATGGTTTACTGACCATGGTATTACTGTGCTCAATTGGCCTGCCAACTCTCCTGACCTGAACCCCATAGAGAATCTGTGGGATATTGTGAAGAGAAAGTTGAGAGACGCAAGACCCAACACTCTGGATGAGCTTAAGGCCGCTATTGAAGCATCCTGGGCCTCCATAACATCTCAGCAGTGTCACAGGCTGATTGCCTCCATGCCACGCCGCATTGAAGCAGTCATTTCTGCCAAAGGATTCCCGACCAAGTATTGAGTGCATAACTGAACATTATTATTTGTTGGTTTTTTTGTTTGTTATTAAAAAACACTTTTATTTGATTGGATGGGTGAAATATGCTAATTTATTGAGACAGGTTTTTTGGGTTATCAGGAGTTGTATGCCAAAATCATCAGTATTAAAACAATAAAAGACCTGACAAATTTCAGTTGGTGGATAATGAATCTATAATATATGAAAGTTTAATTGTAATCATTACATTATGGTAAATAATGAAATTTAACACTATATGCTAATTTTTTGAGAAGGACCTGTATATGCATTTGTTGCATCCGTTTCAGTTACCACTGCTTGTATTTTATTCATGAAACAGGTGGCTCAGGATGAATAATGCAGCTAGTGAGCATACATGACTAGGTAATGCAACTAGTGAGCATACATGACTAGGTAATGCAGCTAGTGAGCATACATGACTAGGTAATGCAGCTAGTGAGCATACATGACTAGGTAATGCAGCTAGTGAGCGTACATGACTAGGTAATGCAACTAGTGAGCATACATGACTAGGTAAGGCTAGTTTCCCACTTGCTTTGGGCAGAGCTGCAGAGGGCTGCGTAGGTCCTCCGTTAAGCCCCGCCCACTGCCGCACCTCTTTCTTCAGCTGCGCCTACGTCGGCATGCGTCCTACGTACCTGTCTTTAACATTGGGTACACAGGCCATGCGAATGTATGCGGATGCCTACGCATGCGTCTTTTTGATCCTGCGCCGACCTCAACAAAATGCAACATGTTGCGTTCGACGCAGTTCAGCACAGCGTCAAAATGATGCATGTGGAGGCATCCGCATACATTCGCATGGCCTGTGTACCCGATGTTAAAGACAGGTACGCAGGACGCATGCCGACGTAGGCAGAGCTGAATGGAAGAGGTGCGGCAGTGGGCGGGGCTTAAAGGAGGAACTACACAGCCCTCCGCAGCTCTGCCCAACGCAAGTGTGAAACCAGCCTAATGCAGCTAGTGAGCGTACATGACTAGGTAATGCAGCTAGTGACAGTACATGACTAGGTAATGCAGCTACTGAGTGTATATGACTAGGTAATACAGCTAGTGATCATACATGGCTAGGTAATGCAGGGGATGCAACTAGTGAGCGTACATGCCTAGATAACACAGCTAGTGAGCGCACACAACTAGATAATGCAGCTAGTGAGCGTAGACGACTAGGTAACGCAGCTAGTAAGCGTACATGACTAGGTAATAATGACTAGGTAATGCAGCTAGTGAGCGTACATGACTAAGGAATGCAGGGGATGAAAGTAGTGAGCGTACATGACTAGGTAATACAGCTAGTAAGCGTACATGACTAGGTAATACAGCTAGTAAGCGTACATGACTAGGTAATGCAGCTAGTGGGCGTACATGACTAGGTAATGCAGCTAGTGAGTGTACATGACTAGGTAATACAGCTAGTGAGCGTACATGACTAGGTAATGCAGATAGTGAGCGTACATGACTAGGTAATGCAGATAGTGAGCGTACATGACTAGGTAATACAGCTAGTGGGCGTACATGACTAGGTAATGCAGATAGTGAGCGTACATGACTAGGTAATGCAGCTAGTGGGCGTACATGACTAGGTAATGCAGCTAGTAAGCGTACATGACTAGGTAATGCAGCTAGTAAGTGTACATGACTAGGTAATGCAGCTAGTGAGCGTACATGACTAGATAACGCAGCTAGTAAGCGTACATGACTAGGTAATGCAGCTAGTGGGCGTACATGACAAGGTAATGCAGCTAGTGGGCGTACATGACTAGGTAATGCAGATAGTAAGCGTATATGACTAGGTAATGCAGCTAGTAAGCGCACATGACTAGGTAATGCAGCTAGTAAGCGTACATGACTAGGTAATGCAGCTAGTAAGCGTACATGACTAGATAACGCAGCTACTGAGCGTACATGACTAGATAATGCAGCTAGTGAGCGTAGACGACTAGGTAACGCAGCTAGTAAGCGTACATGACTAGGTAATAATGACTAGGTAATGCAGCTAGTGAGCGTACATGACTAAGGAATGCAGGGGATGAAAGTAGTGAGCGTACATGACTAGGTAATGCAGCTAGTAAGCGTACATGACTAGGTAATGCAGCTAGTGAGCGTACATGACTAGGTAATACAGCTAGTAAGCGTACATAACTAGGTAATACAGCTAGTGGGCGTACATGACTAGGTAATGCAGCTAGTGAGTGTACATGACTAGGTAATACAGCTAGTGGGCGTACATGACTAGGTAATGCAGATAGTGAGCGTACATGACTAGGTAATGCAGCTAGTAAGCGTACATGACTAGGTAATGCAGCTAGTAAGTGTACATGACTAGGTAATGCAGCTAGTAAGCGCACATGACTAGATAACGCAGCTAGTAAGCGTACATGACTAGGTAATGCAGCTAGTGGGCGTACATGACAAGGTAATGCAGCTAGTGGGCGTACATGACTAGGTAATGCAGATAGTAAGCGTACATGACTAGGTAATGCAGCTAGTAAGCGCACATGACTAGGTAATGCAGCTAGTAAGTGTACATGACTAGGTAATGCAGCTAGTAAGCGTACATGACTAGATAACGCAGCTACTGAGCGTACATGACTAGATAATGCAGCTAGTGAGCGTAGACGACTAGGTAACGCAGCTAGTAAGCGTACATGACTAGGTAATAATGACTAGGTAATGCAGCTAGTGAGCGTACATGACTAAGGAATGCAGGGGATGAAAGTAGTGAGCGTACATCAATAGGTAATGCAGCTAGTAAGCGTACATGACTAGGTAATGCAGCTAGTGAGCGTACATGACTAGGTAATACAGCTAGTAAGCGTACATGACTAGGTAATACAGCTAGTAAGCGTACATGACTAGGTAATGCAGCTAGTGGGCGTACATGACTAGGTAATACAGCTAGTGAGTGTACATGACTAGGTAATACAGCTAGTGGGCGTACATGACTAGGTAATGCAGATAGTGAGCGTACATGACTAGGTAATGCAGCTAGTAAGCGTACATGACTAGGTAATGCAGCTAGTAAGTGTACATGACTAGGTAATGCAGCTAGTAAGCGCACATGACTAGATAACGTAGCTAGTAAGCGTCCATGACTCGGTAATGCAGCTAGTGGGCGTACATGACTAGGTAATGCAGCTAGTGGGCGTACATGACTAGGTAATGCAGATAGTAAGCGTACATGACTAGGTAATGCAGCTAGTAAGCGCACATGACTAGGTAATGCAGCTAATAAGCGTACATGACTAGGTAATGCAGCTAGTAAGCGTACATGACTAGATAACGCAGCTACTGAGCGTACATAACTAGATAATGCAGCTACTAAGCGTAGACGACTAGGTAACGCAGCTAGTAAGCGTACATGACTAGGTAATAATGACTAGGTAATGCAGCTAGTGAGCGTACATGACTAAGGAATGCAGGGGATGAAAGTGAGCGTACATGACTAGGTAATGCAGCTAGTAAGCGTACATGACTAGGTAATGCAGCTAGTGAGCGTACATCACTAGGTAATACAGCTAGTAAGCGTACATGACTAGGTAATACAGCTAGTAAGCGTACATGACTAGGTAATGCAGCTAGTGGGCGTACATGACTAGGTAATGCAGCTAGTGAGTGTACATGACTAGGTAATACAGCTAGTGGGCGTACATGACTAGGTAATGCAGATAGTGAGCGTACATGACTAGGAATGCAGCTAGTGAGTGTACATGACTAGGTAATACAGCTAGTGGGCGTACATGACTAGGTAATACAGCTAGTGGGCGTACATGACTAGGTAATGCAGCTAGTGACAGTACATGACTAGGTAATGCAGCTAGTAAGCGTACATGACTAGGTAATGCAGCTAGTAAGTGTACATGACTAGGTAATGCAGCTAGTAAGCGCACATGACTAGATAACGCAGCTAGTAAGCGTACATGACTAGGTAATGCAGCTAGTGGGCGTACATGACTAGGTAATGCAGCTAGTAAGCGTACATGACTAGGTAATGCAGCTACTGAGCGTACATGACTAGATAATGCAGCTAGTGAGCGTACATGACTAGGTAATGCAGCTAGTGAGTGTACATGACTAGGTAATGCAGCTAGTGAGCGTACATGACTAGGTAATGCAGCTAGTGAGCATACATGACTAGGTAATGCAGCTAGTGACAGTACATGACTAGGTAATGCAGCTAGTGAGAGTACATGACTAGGTAATGCAGCTAGTGAGAGTACATGACTAGGTAATGCAGCTAGTGGGCATACATGACTAGGGAATGCAGCTAGTGGGCGTACATGACAAGGTAATGCAGCTAGTAAGCGTACATGACTAGGTAATGCAGCTAGTGACAGTACATGACTAGGTAATACAGCTAGTGAGAGTACATGACTAGGTAATGCAGCTAGTGAGAGTACATGACTAGGTAATGCAGCTAGTGGGCATACATGTCTAGGGAATGCAGCTAGTGGGCGTACATGACAAGGTAATGCAGCTAGTAAGCGTACATGACAAGGTAATGCAGCTAGTAAGCGTACATGACTAGGTAATGCAGCTAGTAAGCGCACATGACTAGATAACGCAGCTAGTAAGCGTACATGACTAGGTAATGCAGCTAGTGGGCGTACATGACAAGGTAATGCAGCTAGTGGGCGTACATGACTAGGTAATGCAGATAGTAAGCGTACATGACTAGGTAATGCAACTAGTAAGCGCACATGACTAGGTAATGCAGCTAGTAAGCGTACATGACTAGGTAATGCAGCTAGTAAGCGTACATGACTAGATAACGCAGCTACTGAGCGTACATGACTAGATAATGCAGCTACTAAGCGTAGACGACTAGGTAACGCAGCTAGTAAGCGTACATGACTAGGTAATAATGACTAGGTAATGCAGCTAGTGAGCGTACATGACTAAGGAATGCAGGGGATGAAAGTGAGCGTACATGACTAGGTAATGCAGCTAGTAAGCGTACATGACTAGGTAATGCAGCTAGTGAGCGTACATGACTAGGTAATACAGCTAGTAAGCGTACATGACTAGGTAATACAGCTAGTAAGCGTACATGACTAGGTAATACAGCTAGTAAGCATACATGACTAGGTAATGCAGCTAGTGGGCGTACATGACTAGGTAATGCAGCTAGTGAGTGTACATGACTAGGTAATACAGCTAGTGGGCGTACATGAGTAGGTAATGCAGATAGTGAGCGTACATGACTAGGAATGCAGCTAGTGAGTGTACATGACTAGGTAATACAGCTAGTGGGCGTACATGACTAGGTAATACAGCTAGTGAGCGTACATGACTAGGTAATGCAGCTAGTGACAGTACATGACTAGGTAATGCAGCTAGTAAGCGTACATGACTAGGTAATGCAGCTAGTAAGTGTACATGACTAGGTAATGCAGCTAGTAAGCGCACATGACTAGATAACGCAGCTAGTAAGCGTACATGACTAGGTAATGCAGCTAGTGGGCGTACATGACTAGGTAATGCAGCTAGTAAGCGTACATGACTAGGTAATGCAGCTACTGAGCGTACATGACTAGATAATGCAGCTAGTGAGCGTACATGACTAGGTAATGCAGCTAGTGAGTGTACATGACTAGGTAATGCAGCTAGTGAGCGTACATGACTAGATAATGCAGCTAGTGAGCATACATGACTAGGTAATGCAGCTAGTGACAGTACATGACTAGGTAATGCAGCTAGTGAGAGTACATGACTAGGTAATGCAGCTAGTGAGAGTACATGACTAGGTAATGCAGCTAGTGAGCGTACATGACTAGATAATGCAGCTAGTGAGCATACATGACTAGGTAATGCAGCTAGTGAGAGTACATGACTAGGTAATGCAGCTAGTGAGAGTACATGACTAGGTAATGCAGCTAGTGAGAGTACATGACTAGGTAATGCAGCTAGTGGGCATACATGACTAGGCAATGCAGCTAGTGGGCGTACATGACAAGGTAATGCAGCTAGTAAGCGTACATGACTAGGTAATGCAGCTAGTGACAGTACATGACTAGGTAATACAGCTAGTGAGAGTACATGACTAGGTAATGCAGCTAGTGAGAGTACATGACTAGGTAATGCAGCTAGTGGGCATACATGTCTAGGGAATGCAGCTAGTGGGCGTACATGACAAGGTAATGCAGCTAGTAAGCGTACATGACTAAGTAATGCAGCTAGTAAGCGTACATGACTAGATAACGCAGCTAGTAAGCGTACATGACTAGGTAATGCAGCTAGTGGGCGTACGTGACTAGGTAACGCAGTTAGTGAGTGTACATTATTATTATTTATCTATATAGCACCATTGATTCCATGGTGCTGTACATGAGAAGGGGTTACAACAAAATACAGATATCACTTACAGTAAACAAAACTAACAATGACGGACTGATACAGAGGGGAGAGGACCCTGCCCTTGTGGGCTTACTTTCTACAGGATGGTGGGGAAGGAGACAGTAGGTTGGGGGTTGCAGTAGCTCTGATGGTGTTGAGGTGGCCGTGTGGTCATTACAGGCTGTAAGCTTCTTTGAAGAGATAGGTTTTCAGGTTTCTTTTGAAGGATCCAAATGTGGTGGATAACCGGATGTGTTTGGGCACAGAATTCCAGAGGATGGGTGATATTCGGGAGAAGTCTTGGAGGCAATTGAGTGAGGAGCGAATAAGCGTGGAGAAGAGGAGGAGGTCTTGGGAGGACCGGAGATTACGTGAGGGAAGATATTGAGAGATTAGTGTGGAAATATACGGAGGAGAAAGGTTATGGATGGCTTTGTAGGTCAGTGTTAGTAATGTAAACTGGATACGCTGGGAAATTGGGAGCCAGTGAAGGGATTTGCAAAGAGGGGAAGCAGGAGTGTAGCGAGGAGAGAGATTAATTAGTCGGGCAGCAGAGTTAAGGATGGACTGGAGGGGTGCGAGAGTGTTAGAAGGTAGGCCGCAGAGGAGGATGTTGCAGTAGTCGAGGCGGGGGATGATTAGGGCATGCACGAGCATTTTGTTTTTGAGGGTTGAGGAAAGGACAGATTCTGAAAATATTTTTGAGCTGGAGGTGACAGGTTTGAAGGACAGGGCAGAGTCAAGGGTTACTCCAAGGCAGCGGATTTTGGGGACAGGGGAAAGTGTGATTTCATTTATTTTGATAGATAGATCAGGTAGGGAAGATATGCGAGATGGAGGAAAGATAATTAGTTCAGATTTGTCCACACTGAGTTTGAGGAAGCGAGAGGAGAAGGAGGATATGGCTGATAGACACTCTGGGATTCTGGAGAGCAGAGAGGTGACATCTGGGCCAGAGAGGTAAATCTGAGTGTCATCAGCAAATAGATGGTACTGGAAGCCATAGGACCTTATGAGTTGTCCCAGGTCGAGTGTATAGATTGAGAAGAGTAAGGGCCCAAGGACAGATCCTTACGATACGATACGATACACTTTATTGATCCCGTGGGAAATTATGGTATCACAGCAGCACAACTTAAATCATAAAATCATAAAAAGAATTACATAGTTGACATGACAGTAGAGTTGACAGAAGAACATTATACATTACTAGATGGCAGCCCGATTCTAAAGAATCGGGAGTCTAGAATCCATATATACTTTATTTATTCAAATGTAAGAATAATACAATTAATAAATAATAGTAAGAAAGAACAAAAATAATAGGCAGTATATGGAGAAAACACCAAACAAAAGTTCAAAATTGGTGTGAAAATGTCACTGAACCACTTCACAACTAAATATATATAGTTTTGGTAAATGGTATTATAATTTTTTTGAAATTCGGCAGGAGCTTGAAGAGCAACGTCACTGGGCCCGCCTCCACGCAGTAGAAACTTGCTGTGAGGTAAAAATTCAAAAATCACACCAAAATGGCGGGCGGAGTGTGTCACAGTACGGCACGTTTCTGATTGGTCGCTCGCAGCAGGCGGCAACCAATCAGACACTGGACACTGTTGACGTCACTTATCTCCGGACATTAGCTCCGGACATTAGCTCCGGACATTATCTCCGCACATTAGCTCCGGACATTAGCTCCGGACAAAGCCACGGAAGTTGGCAGAAATTGCAGGAAGTAGTATTCTAGGCAATTAATCTCCGGACATTAGCTCCGGACATTAGCTCCGGACATTAGCTCCGGACAAAGCCACGAAAGTTGGCACAAATTGCAGGAAGTAGTATTCTAGGCAATTATATATTAGATACATTAGAATAGGACATACACGAGTGAACTGAAATGTAGAGAAATAAGTAGACATTCACCTTGGTGGTTTAACCCTAATGTTATTATTGTACATTCCCATGGCAGTTGGCACAAACGATTTCCTATATTTTTCCTTCTTACACCTCAGAAGTATTAGCCGGTTACTGAAGGTGCTCTTCTGTCTCATGAATAGCTCATATAATGGATGTGCATTATTGTTCATAATTGCCATACACTTTTTCAGAGTTCTTTTCTCCACTACCTCCCCAAAAGAGTCCAGATTGCAGCCGACAGCAGAACTTGCCTTCTTAATAATCTTATTCAGCTTATTAGCATCAGAGGCCCGCACACTACTACCCCAGCACGTGATTGCAAAAAAGATGGCACTTGCCACCACAGACTGGTAGAACATTTCTAACATTTTGCTACACACATTAAAAGACCTCAGTTTCCTTAGGAAATACAGTCTGCTCATCCCCTTCTTGTAGACAAACTCTGAGTGGCATCTCCAGTCCAGTTTGCTATCCAAATGGACCCCCAAATATTTATAACTTTCCACCTGCTCTACCTCCTGACCAGCAATAGTGATCGGTAAGCATTCCATCTTTATCCTGCTATAGTTGGCCACCAACTCCTTAGTTTTCTTAACATTTAGTTGTAGATAGTTACCATTGCACCAATCCACGAAATTCGACACCACCCTTCTGTAGTCCTCTTCCCCCTGATCTCCCCTGATGCATCCCACAACCACGGAGTCATCCGAAAATTTTTGAAGGTGGCAAAGATCAAATTTATACTGAAAGTCTGAAGTATGCAGAGTGAAAAGAAAGGGCGCAAGCACCGTTCCCTCGGGGGCACCTGCACTGCATCAGTCCCTTGAGGGACTCCAACAGAGAGGGGGCAAGATGAAGAGGTAGTATGGGAGTAGGAAACTCTAAGGCTGCCGTCACACTATCAGTATTTGGTCAGTATTTTACATCAGTATTTGTAGCCAAAACCAGGAGTGGGTGATAAATGCAGAAGTGGTGCATATGTTTCTATTATACTTTTCCTCTAATTGTTCCACTCCTGGTTTTGGCTACAAATACTGATGTAAAATTCTGACCAAATACTGCTAGTGTGACGGCAGCCTCAGGGTATGCGCACACGTTCAGTTTTTTTTGCATTTTTCTTTTTTTGCGATAAAACCGCATTAGAAACTGCAGATATATGCATCCTATCATTTAGAATGCATTCTGCAATTTTTGTGCACATGATGTGTTTTTTTCCACGAAAAAAACGCATTGTGGTAAAAAAAAGCAGCATGTTCATTAATTTCGCATTTTTTTCGCGTTTTCCACGCTATTCTATGCATTTGGAAAAAACGCAAGAAAAAACGCATCAAAAACGCGAAAAAAAACATCAAAAACGCGAAAAAACGCATGCGGATTTCTGGCAGAAATGTCAGGTTTTTGTCAGGAAAATTTCTGCCAGAAATCCTGACATGTGCACATAGCCTAAATGTGCGGTAGGTAAGGTATGAGGAGATCCAAGATAGGGCAAGGTCATTGACCCAAAGGAAGAGAGGATCTGTATTAGGAGGCAGTGATAAATCACCAAATGTCCAAAAAATCACTTAGGGCACTTCAACTACTATACTATTTACAACTGTTTTACATCTATTTATCTAATATATAAAGTTGAATGTGTGCGTGTATGTGTGTATGTCCGAGATTGGCATCTGCACCGTCGCAGCTACAGCCACAACATTTTGCACAGTCACACGTCTGTGAACCAGGGATTCAAGCTTCAGGAGGCTAATTTGCATATTCCAGGTGCCTTCTGGGAGAAGCGAAGTCTCCCTAAGCTAGAAGATCGTTGGGTACAGCCGGGACCAGCTGCTTCGAAAGCATCACCAAACCAGGGATTCAAGCTTCAGGAGGCTAATTTGCATATTCCAGGTGCCTTCTGGGAGAAGCGAAGTCTCCCTAAGCTAGAAGATCGTTGGGTACAGCCGGGACCAGCTGCTTCGAAAGCATCACCAAACCAGGGATTCAAGCTTCAGGAGGCTAATTTGCATATTCCAGGTGCCTTCTGGGAGAAGCGAAGTCTCCCTAAGCTAGAAGATCGTTGGGTACAGCCGGGACCAGCTGCTTCGATAGCATCACCAAACCAGGGATTCAAGCTTCAGGAGGCTAATTTGCATATTCCAGGTGCCTTCAGGGAGAAGCGAAGTCTCCCTAAGCTAGAAGATCGTTGGGTACAGCCGGGACCAGCTGCTTCGAAAGCATCACCAAACCAGGGATTCAAGCTTCAGGAGGCTAATTTGCATATTCCAGGTGCCTTCTGGGAGAAGCGAAGTCTCCCTAAGCTAGAAGATCGTTGGGTACAGCCGGGACCAGCTGCTTCGAAAGCATCACCAAACCAGGGATTCAAGCTTCAGGAGGCTAATTTGCATATTCCAGGTGCCTTCAAAGCTTCAGGAGGCTAATTTGCATATTCCAGGTGCCTTCTGGGAGAAGCGAAGTCTCCCTAAGCTAGAAGATCGTTGGGTACAGCCGGGACCAGCTGCTTCGAAAGCATCACCAAACCAGGGATTCAAGCTTCAGGAGGCTAATTTGCATATTCCAGGTGCCTTCTGGGAGAAGCGAAGTCTCCCTAAGCTAGAAGATCGTTGGGTACAGCCGGGACCAGCTGCTTCGAAAGCATCACCAAACCAGGGATTCAAGCTTCAGGAGGCTAATTTGCATATTCCAGGTGCCTTCTGGGAGAAGCGAAGTCTCCCTAAGCTAGAAGATCGTTGGGTACGAGCCGGGACCAGCTGCTTCGAAAGCATCACCAAACCAGGGATTCAAGCTTCAGGAGGCTAATTTGCATATTCCAGGTGCCTTCTGGGAGAAGCGAAGTCTCCCTAAGCTAGAAGATCGTTGGGTACAGCCGGGACCAGCTGCTTCGAAAGCATCACCAAACCAGGGATTCAAGCTTCAGGAGGCTAATTTGCATATTCCAGGTGCCTTCTGGGAGAAGCGAAGTCTCCCTAAGCTAGAAGATCGTTGGGTACAGCCGGGACCAGCTGCTTCGAAAGCATCACCAAACCAGGGATTCAAGCTTCAGGAGGCTAATTTGCATATTCCAGGTGCCTTCTGGGAGAAGCGAAGTCTCCCTAAGCTAGAAGATCGTTGGGTACAGCCGGGACCAGCTGCTTCGAAAGCATCACCAAACCAGGGATTCAAGCTTCAGGAGGCTAATTTGCATATTCCAGGTGCCTTCTGGGAGAAGCGAAGTCTCCCTAAGCTAGAAGATCGTTGGGTACAGCCGGGACCAGCTGCTTCGAAAGCATCACCAAACCAGGGATTCAAGCTTCAGGAGGCTAATTTGCATATTCCAGGTGCCTTCTGGGAGAAGCGAAGTCTCCCTAAGCTAGAAGATCGTTGGGTACAGCCGGGACCAGCTGCTTCGAAAGCATCACCAAACCAGGGATTCAAGCTTCAGGAGGCTAATTTGCATATTCCAGGTGCCTTCTGGGAGAAGCGAAGTCTCCCTAAGCTAGAAGATCGTTGGGTACAGCCGGGACCAGCTGCTTCGAAAGCATCACCAAACCAGGGATTCAAGCTTCAGGAGGCTAATTTGCATATTCCAGGTGCCTTCTGGGAGAAGCGAAGTCTCCCTAAGCTAGAAGATCGTTGGGTACAGCCGGGACCAGCTGCTTCGAAAGCATCACCAAACCAGGGATTCAAGCTTCAGGAGGCTAATTTGCATATTCCAGGTGCCTTCTGGGAGAAGCGAAGTCTCCCTAAGCTAGAAGATCGTTGGGTACAGCCGGGACCAGCTGCTTCGAAAGCATCACCAAACCAGGGATTCAAGCTTCAGGAGGCTAATTTGCATATTCCAGGTGCCTTCTGGGAGAAGCGAAGTCTCCCTAAGCTAGAAGATCGTTGGGTACAGCCGGGACCAGCTGCTTCGAAAGCATCACCAAACCAGGGATTCAAGCTTCAGGAGGCTAATTTGCATATTCCAGGTGCCTTCTGGGAGAAGCGAAGTCTCCCTAAGCTAGAAGATCGTTGGGTACAGCCGGGACCAGCTGCTTCGAAAGCATCACCAAACCAGGGATTCAAGCTTCAGGAGGCTAATTTGCATATTCCAGGTGCCTTCTGGGAGAAGCGAAGTCTCCCTAAGCTAGAAGATCGTTGGGTACAGCCGGGACCAGCTGCTTCGAAAGCATCACCAAACCAGGGATTCAAGCTTCAGGAGGCTAATTTGCATATTCCAGGTGCCTTCTGGGAGAAGCGAAGTCTCCCTAAGCTAGAAGATCGTTGGGTACAGCCGGGACCAGCTGCTTCGAAAGCATCACCAAACCAGGGATTCAAGCTTCAGGAGGCTAATTTGCATATTCCAGGTGCCTTCTGGGAGAAGCGAAGTCTCCCTAAGCTAGAAGATCGTTGGGTACAGCCGGGACCAGCTGCTTCGAAAGCATCACCAAACCAGGGATTCAAGCTTCAGGAGGCTAATTTGCATATTCCAGGTGCCTTCTGGGAGAAGCGAAGTCTCCCTAAGCTAGAAGATCGTTGGGTACAGCCGGGACCAGCTGCTTCGAAAGCATCACCAAACCAGGGATTCAAGCTTCAGGAGGCTAATTTGCATATTCCAGGTGCCTTCTGGGAGAAGCGAAGTCTCCCTAAGCTAGAAGATCGTTGGGTACAGCCGGGACCAGCTGCTTCGAAAGCATCACCAAACCAGGGATTCAAGCTTCAGGAGGCTAATTTGCATATTCCAGGTGCCTTCTGGGAGAAGCGAAGTCTCCCTAAGCTAGAAGATCGTTGGGTACAGCCGGGACCAGCTGCTTCGAAAGCATCACCAAACCAGGGATTCAAGCTTCAGGAGGCTAATTTGCATATTCCAGGTGCCTTCTGGGAGAAGCGAAGTCTCCCTAAGCTAGAAGATCGTTGGGTACAGCCGGGACCAGCTGCTTCGAAAGCATCACCAAACCAGGGATTCAAGCTTCAGGAGGCTAATTTGCATATTCCAGGTGCCTTCTGGGAGAAGCGAAGTCTCCCTAAGCTAGAAGATCGTTGGGTACAGCCGGGACCAGCTGCTTCGAAAGCATCACCAAACCAGGGATTCAAGCTTCAGGAGGCTAATTTGCATATTCCAGGTGCCTTCTGGGAGAAGCGAAGTCTCCCTAAGCTAGAAGATCGTTGGGTACAGCCGGGACCAGCTGCTTCGAAAGCATCACCAAACCAGGGATTCAAGCTTCAGGAGGCTAATTTGCATATTCCAGGTGCCTTCTGGGAGAAGCGAAGTCTCCCTAAGCTAGAAGATCGTTGGGTACAGCCGGGACCAGCTGCTTCGAAAGCATCACCAAACCAGGGATTCAAGCTTCAGGAGGCTAATTTGCATATTCCAGGTGCCTTCTGGGAGAAGCGAAGTCTCCCTAAGCTAGAAGATCGTTGGGTACAGCCGGGACCAGCTGCTTCGAAAGCATCACCAAACCAGGGATTCAAGCTTCAGGAGGCTAATTTGCATATTCCAGGTGCCTTCTGGGAGAAGCGAAGTCTCCCTAAGCTAGAAGATCGTTGGGTACAGCCGGGACCAGCTGCTTCGAAAGCATCACCAAACCAGGGATTCAAGCTTCAGGAGGCTAATTTGCATATTCCAGGTGCCTTCTGGGAGAAGCGAAGTCTCCCTAAGCTAGAAGATCGTTGGGTACAGCCGGGACCAGCTGCTTCGAAAGCATCACCAAACCAGGGATTCAAGCTTCAGGAGGCTAATTTGCATATTCCAGGTGCCTTCTGGGAGAAGCGAAGTCTCCCTAAGCTAGAAGATCGTTGGGTACAGCCGGGACCAGCTGCTTCGAAAGCATCACCAAACCAGGGATTCAAGCTTCAGGAGGCTAATTTGCATATTCCAGGTGCCTTCTGGGAGAAGCGAAGTCTCCCTAAGCTAGAAGATCGTTGGGTACAGCCGGGACCAGCTGCTTCGAAAGCATCACCAAACCAGGGATTCAAGCTTCAGGAGGCTAATTTGCATATTCCAGGTGCCTTCTGGGAGAAGCGAAGTCTCCCTAAGCTAGAAGATCGTTGGGTACAGCCGGGACCAGCTGCTTCGAAAGCATCACCAAACCAGGGATTCAAGCTTCAGGAGGCTAATTTGCATATTCCAGGTGCCTTCTGGGAGAAGCGAAGTCTCCCTAAGCTAGAAGATCGTTGGGTACAGCCGGGACCAGCTGCTTCGAAAGCATCACCAAACCAGGGATTCAAGCTTCAGGAGGCTAATTTGCATATTCCAGGTGCCTTCTGGGAGAAGCGAAGTCTCCCTAAGCTAGAAGATCGTTGGGTACAGCCGGGACCAGCTGCTTCGAAAGCATCACCAAACCAGGGATTCAAGCTTCAGGAGGCTAATTTGCATATTCCAGGTGCCTTCTGGGAGAAGCGAAGTCTCCCTAAGCTAGAAGATCGTTGGGTACAGCCGGGACCAGCTGCTTCGAAAGCATCACCAAACCAGGGATTCAAGCTTCAGGAGGCTAATTTGCATATTCCAGGTGCCTTCTGGGAGAAGCGAAGTCTCCCTAAGCTAGAAGATCGTTGGGTACAGCCGGGACCAGCTGCTTCGAAAGCATCACCAAACCAGGGATTCAAGCTTCAGGAGGCTAATTTGCATATTCCAGGTGCCTTCTGGGAGAAGCGAAGTCTCCCTAAGCTAGAAGATCGTTGGGTACAGCCGGGACCAGCTGCTTCGAAAGCATCACCAAACCAGGGATTCAAGCTTCAGGAGGCTAATTTGCATATTCCAGGTGCCTTCTGGGAGAAGCGAAGTCTCCCTAAGCTAGAAGATCGTTGGGTACAGCCGGGACCAGCTGCTTCGAAAGCATCACCAAACCAGGGATTCAAGCTTCAGGAGGCTAATTTGCATATTCCAGGTGCCTTCTGGGAGAAGCGAAGTCTCCCTAAGCTAGAAGATCGTTGGGTACAGCCGGGACCAGCTGCTTCGAAAGCATCACCAAACCAGGGATTCAAGCTTCAGGAGGCTAATTTGCATATTCCAGGTGCCTTCTGGGAGAAGCGAAGTCTCCCTAAGCTAGAAGATCGTTGGGTACAGCCGGGACCAGCTGCTTCGAAAGCATCACCAAACCAGGGATTCAAGCTTCAGGAGGCTAATTTGCATATTCCAGGTGCCTTCTGGGAGAAGCGAAGTCTCCCTAAGCTAGAAGATCGTTGGGTACAGCCGGGACCAGCTGCTTCGAAAGCATCACCAAACCAGGGATTCAAGCTTCAGGAGGCTAATTTGCATATTCCAGGTGCCTTCTGGGAGAAGCGAAGTCTCCCTAAGCTAGAAGATCGTTGGGTACAGCCGGGACCAGCTGCTTCGAAAGCATCACCAAACCAGGGATTCAAGCTTCAGGAGGCTAATTTGCATATTCCAGGTGCCTTCTGGGAGAAGCGAAGTCTCCCTAAGCTAGAAGATCGTTGGGTACAGCCGGGACCAGCTGCTTCGAAAGCATCACCAAACCAGGGATTCAAGCTTCAGGAGGCTAATTTGCATATTCCAGGTGCCTTCTGGGAGAAGCGAAGTCTCCCTAAGCTAGAAGATCGTTGGGTACAGCCGGGACCAGCTGCTTCGAAAGCATCACCAAACCAGGGATTCAAGCTTCAGGAGGCTAATTTGCATATTCCAGGTGCCTTCTGGGAGAAGCGAAGTCTCCCTAAGCTAGAAGATCGTTGGGTACAGCCGGGACCAGCTGCTTCGAAAGCATCACCAAACCAGGGATTCAAGCTTCAGGAGGCTAATTTGCATATTCCAGGTGCCTTCTGGGAGAAGCGAAGTCTCCCTAAGCTAGAAGATCGTTGGGTACAGCCGGGACCAGCTGCTTCGAAAGCATCACCAAACCAGGGATTCAAGCTTCAGGAGGCTAATTTGCATATTCCAGGTGCCTTCTGGGAGAAGCGAAGTCTCCCTAAGCTAGAAGATCGTTGGGTACAGCCGGGACCAGCTGCTTCGAAAGCATCACCAAACCAGGGATTCAAGCTTCAGGAGGCTAATTTGCATATTCCAGGTGCCTTCTGGGAGAAGCGAAGTCTCCCTAAGCTAGAAGATCGTTGGGTACAGCCGGGACCAGCTGCTTCGAAAGCATCACCAAACCAGGGATTCAAGCTTCAGGAGGCTAATTTGCATATTCCAGGTGCCTTCTGGGAGAAGCGAAGTCTCCCTAAGCTAGAAGATCGTTGGGTACAGCCGGGACCAGCTGCTTCGAAAGCATCACCAAACCAGGGATTCAAGCTTCAGGAGGCTAATTTGCATATTCCAGGTGCCTTCTGGGAGAAGCGAAGTCTCCCTAAGCTAGAAGATCGTTGGGTACAGCCGGGACCAGCTGCTTCGAAAGCATCACCAAACCAGGGATTCAAGCTTCAGGAGGCTAATTTGCATATTCCAGGTGCCTTCTGGGAGAAGCGAAGTCTCCCTAAGCTAGAAGATCGTTGGGTACAGCCGGGACCAGCTGCTTCGAAAGCATCACCAAACCAGGGATTCAAGCTTCAGGAGGCTAATTTGCATATTCCAGGTGCCTTCTGGGAGAAGCGAAGTCTCCCTAAGCTAGAAGATCGTTGGGTACAGCCGGGACCAGCTGCTTCGAAAGCATCACCAAACCAGGGATTCAAGCTTCAGGAGGCTAATTTGCATATTCCAGGTGCCTTCTGGGAGAAGCGAAGTCTCCCTAAGCTAGAAGATCGTTGGGTACAGCCGGGACCAGCTGCTTCGAAAGCATCACCAAACCAGGGATTCAAGCTTCAGGAGGCTAATTTGCATATTCCAGGTGCCTTCTGGGAGAAGCGAAGTCTCCCTAAGCTAGAAGATCGTTGGGTACAGCCGGGACCAGCTGCTTCGAAAGCATCACCAAACCAGGGATTCAAGCTTCAGGAGGCTAATTTGCATATTCCAGGTGCCTTCTGGGAGAAGCGAAGTCTCCCTAAGCTAGAAGATCGTTGGGTACAGCCGGGACCAGCTGCTTCGAAAGCATCACCAAACCAGGGATTCAAGCTTCAGGAGGCTAATTTGCATATTCCAGGTGCCTTCTGGGAGAAGCGAAGTCTCCCTAAGCTAGAAGATCGTTGGGTACAGCCGGGACCAGCTGCTTCGAAAGCATCACCAAACCAGGGATTCAAGCTTCAGGAGGCTAATTTGCATATTCCAGGTGCCTTCTGGGAGAAGCGAAGTCTCCCTAAGCTAGAAGATCGTTGGGTACAGCCGGGACCAGCTGCTTCGAAAGCATCACCAAACCAGGGATTCAAGCTTCAGGAGGCTAATTTGCATATTCCAGGTGCCTTCTGGGAGAAGCGAAGTCTCCCTAAGCTAGAAGATCGTTGGGTACAGCCGGGACCAGCTGCTTCGAAAGCATCACCAAACCAGGGATTCAAGCTTCAGGAGGCTAATTTGCATATTCCAGGTGCCTTCTGGGAGAAGCGAAGTCTCCCTAAGCTAGAAGATCGTTGGGTACAGCCGGGACCAGCTGCTTCGAAAGCATCACCAAACCAGGGATTCAAGCTTCAGGAGGCTAATTTGCATATTCCAGGTGCCTTCTGGGAGAAGCGAAGTCTCCCTAAGCTAGAAGATCGTTGGGTACAGCCGGGACCAGCTGCTTCGAAAGCATCACCAAACCAGGGATTCAAGCTTCAGGAGGCTAATTTGCATATTCCAGGTGCCTTCTGGGAGAAGCGAAGTCTCCCTAAGCTAGAAGATCGTTGGGTACAGCCGGGACCAGCTGCTTCGAAAGCATCACCAAACCAGGGATTCAAGCTTCAGGAGGCTAATTTGCATATTCCAGGTGCCTTCTGGGAGAAGCGAAGTCTCCCTAAGCTAGAAGATCGTTGGGTACAGCCGGGACCAGCTGCTTCGAAAGCATCACCAAACCAGGGATTCAAGCTTCAGGAGGCTAATTTGCATATTCCAGGTGCCTTCTGGGAGAAGCGAAGTCTCCCTAAGCTAGAAGATCGTTGGGTACAGCCGGGACCAGCTGCTTCGAAAGCATCACCAAACCAGGGATTCAAGCTTCAGGAGGCTAATTTGCATATTCCAGGTGCCTTCTGGGAGAAGCGAAGTCTCCCTAAGCTAGAAGATCGTTGGGTACAGCCGGGACCAGCTGCTTCGAAAGCATCACCAAACCAGGGATTCAAGCTTCAGGAGGCTAATTTGCATATTCCAGGTGCCTTCTGGGAGAAGCGAAGTCTCCCTAAGCTAGAAGATCGTTGGGTACAGCCGGGACCAGCTGCTTCGAAAGCATCACCAAACCAGGGATTCAAGCTTCAGGAGGCTAATTTGCATATTCCAGGTGCCTTCTGGGAGAAGCGAAGTCTCCCTAAGCTAGAAGATCGTTGGGTACAGCCGGGACCAGCTGCTTCGAAAGCATCACCAAACCAGGGATTCAAGCTTCAGGAGGGCTAATTTGCGTATTCCAGGTGCCTTCTGGAGAAGCGAAGTCTCCCTAAGCTAGAAGATCGTTGGGTACAGCCGGGACCAGCTGCTTCGAAAGCATCACCAAACCAGGGATTCAAGCTTCAGGAGGCTAATTTGCGTATTCCAGGTGCCTTCTGGGAGAAGCGAAGTCTCCCTAAGCTAGAAGATCGTTGGGTACAGCCGGGACCAGCTGCTTCGAAAGCATCACCAAACCAGGGATTCAAGCTTCAGGAGGCTAATTTGCGTATTCCAGGTGCCTTCTGGGAGAAGCGAAGTCTCCCTAAGCTAGAAGATCGTTGGGTACAGCCGGGACCAGCTGCTTCGAAAGCATCACCAAACCAGGGATTCAAGCTTCAGGAGGCTAATTTGCGTATTCCAGGTGCCTTCTGGGAGAAGCGAAGTCTCCCTAAGCTAGAAGATCGTTGGGTACAGCCGGGACCAGCTGCTTCGAAAGCATCACCAAACCAGGGATTCAAGCTTCAGGAGGCTAATTTGCGTATTCCAGGTGCCTTCTGGGAGAAGCGAAGTCTCCCTAAGCTAGAAGATCGTTGGGTACAGCCGGGACCAGCTGCTTCGAAAGCATCACCAAACCAGGGATTCAAGCTTCAGGAGGCTAATTTGCGTATTCCAGGTGCCTTCTGGGAGAAGCGAAGTCTCCCTAAGCTAGAAGATCGTTGGGTACAGCCGGGACCAGCTGCTTCGAAAGCATCACCAAACCAGGGATTCAAGCTTCAGGAGGCTAATTTGCGTATTCCAGGTGCCTTCTGGGAGAAGCGAAGTCTCCCTAAGCTAGAAGATCGTTGGGTACAGCCGGGACCAGCTGCTTCGAAAGCATCACCAAACCAGGGATTCAAGCTTCAGGAGGCTAATTTGCGTATTCCAGGTGCCTTCTGGGAGAAGCGAAGTCTCCCTAAGCTAGAAGATCGTTGGGTACAGCCGGGACCAGCTGCTTCGAAAGCATCACCAAACCAGGGATTCAAGCTTCAGGAGGCTAATTTGCGTATTCCAGGTGCCTTCTGGGAGAAGCGAAGTCTCCCTAAGCTAGAAGATCGTTGGGTACAGCCGGGACCAGCTGCTTCGAAAGCATCACCAAACCAGGGATTCAAGCTTCAGGGAGGCTAATTTGCGTATTCCAGGTGCCTTCTGGGAGAAGCGAAGTCTCCCTAAGCTAGAAGATCGTTGGGTACAGCCGGGACCAGCTGCTTCGAAAGCATCACCAAACCAGGGATTCAAGCTTCAGGAGGCTAATTTGCGTATTCCAGGTGCCTTCTGGGAGAAGCGAAGTCTCCCTAAGCTAGAAGATCGTTGGGTACAGCCGGGACCAGCTGCTTCGAAAGCATCACCAAACCAGGGATTCAAGCTTCAGGAGGCTAATTTGCGTATTCCAGGTGCCTTCTGGGAGAAGCGAAGTCTCCCTAAGCTAGAAGATCGTTGGGTACAGCCGGGACCAGCTGCTTCGAAAGCATCACCAAACCAGGGATTCAAGCTTCAGGAGGCTAATTTGCAGTATTCCAGGTGCCTTCTGGGAGAAGCGAAGTCTCCCTAAGCTAGAAGATCGTTGGGTACAGCCGGGACCAGCTGCTTCGAAAGCATCACCAAACCAGGGATTCAAGCTTCAGGAGGCTAATTTGCGATATTCCAGGTGCCTTCTGGGAGAAGCGAAGTCTCCCTAAGCTAGAAGATCGTTGGGTACAGCCGGGACCAGCTGCTTCGAAAGCATCACCAAACCAGGGATTCAAGCTTCAGGAGGCTAATTTGCATATTCCAGGTGCCTTCTGGGAGAAGCGAAGTCTCCCTAAGCTAGAAGATCGTTGGGTACAGCCGGGACCAGCTGCTTCGAAAGCATCACCAAACCAGGGATTCAAGCTTCAGGAGGCTAATTTGCATATTCCAGGTGCCTTCTGGGAGAAGCGAAGTCTCCCTAAGCTAGAAGATCGTTGGGTACAGCCGGGACCAGCTGCTTCGAAAGCATCACCAAACCAGGGATTCAAGCTTCAGGAGGCTAATTTGCATATTCCAGGTGCCTTCTGGGAGAAGCGAAGTCTCCCTAAGCTAGAAGATCGTTGGGTACAGCCGGGACCAGCTGCTTCGAAAGCATCACCAAACCAGGGATTCAAGCTTCAGGAGGCTAATTTGCATATTCCAGGTGCCTTCTGGGAGAAGCGAAGTCTCCCTAAGCTAGAAGATCGTTGGGTACAGCCGGGACCAGCTGCTTCGAAAGCATCACCAAACCAGGGATTCAAGCTTCAGGAGGCTAATTTGCATATTCCAGGTGCCTTCTGGGAGAAGCGAAGTCTCCCTAAGCTAGAAGATCGTTGGGTACAGCCGGGACCAGCTGCTTCGAAAGCATCACCAAACCAGGGATTCAAGCTTCAGGAGGCTAATTTGCATATTCCAGGTGCCTTCTGGGAGAAGCGAAGTCTCCCTAAGCTAGAAGATCGTTGGGTACAGCCGGGACCAGCTGCTTCGAAAGCATCACCAAACCAGGGATTCAAGCTTCAGGAGGCTAATTTGCATATTCCAGGTGCCTTCTGGGAGAAGCGAAGTCTCCCTAAGCTAGAAGATCGTTGGGTACAGCCGGGACCAGCTGCTTCGAAAGCATCACCAAACCAGGGATTCAAGCTTCAGGAGGCTAATTTGCATATTCCAGGTGCCTTCTGGGAGAAGCGAAGTCTCCCTAAGCTAGAAGATCGTTGGGTACAGCCGGGACCAGCTGCTTCGAAAGCATCACCAAACCAGGGATTCAAGCTTCAGGAGGCTAATTTGCATATTCCAGGTGCCTTCTGGGAGAAGCGAAGTCTCCCTAAGCTAGAAGATCGTTGGGTACAGCCGGGACCAGCTGCTTCGAAAGCATCACCAAACCAGGGATTCAAGCTTCAGGAGGCTAATTTGCATATTCCAGGTGCCTTCTGGGAGAAGCGAAGTCTCCCTAAGCTAGAAGATCGTTGGGTACAGCCGGGACCAGCTGCTTCGAAAGCATCACCAAACCAGGGATTCAAGCTTCAGGAGGCTAATTTGCATATTCCAGGTGCCTTCTGGGAGAAGCGAAGTCTCCCTAAGCTAGAAGATCGTTGGGTACAGCCGGGACCAGCTGCTTCGAAAGCATCACCAAACCAGGGATTCAAGCTTCAGGAGGCTAATTTGCATATTCCAGGTGCCTTCTGGGAGAAGCGAAGTCTCCCTAAGCTAGAAGATCGTTGGGTACAGCCGGGACCAGCTGCTTCGAAAGCATCACCAAACCAGGGATTCAAGCTTCAGGAGGCTAATTTGCATATTCCAGGTGCCTTCTGGGAGAAGCGAAGTCTCCCTAAGCTAGAAGATCGTTGGGTACAGCCGGGACCAGCTGCTTCGAAAGCATCACCAAACCAGGGATTCAAGCTTCAGGAGGCTAATTTGCATATTCCAGGTGCCTTCTGGGAGAAGCGAAGTCTCCCTAAGCTAGAAGATCGTTGGGTACAGCCGGGACCAGCTGCTTCGAAAGCATCACCAAACCAGGGATTCAAGCTTCAGGAGGCTAATTTGCATATTCCAGGTGCCTTCTGGGAGAAGCGAAGTCTCCCTAAGCTAGAAGATCGTTGGGTACAGCCGGGACCAGCTGCTTCGAAAGCATCACCAAACCAGGGATTCAAGCTTCAGGAGGCTAATTTGCATATTCCAGGTGCCTTCTGGGAGAAGCGAAGTCTCCCTAAGCTAGAAGATCGTTGGGTACAGCCGGGACCAGCTGCTTCGAAAGCATCACCAAACCAGGGATTCAAGCTTCAGGAGGCTAATTTGCATATTCCAGGTGCCTTCTGGGAGAAGCGAAGTCTCCCTAAGCTAGAAGATCGTTGGGTACAGCCGGGACCAGCTGCTTCGAAAGCATCACCAAACCAGGGATTCAAGCTTCAGGAGGCTAATTTGCATATTCCAGGTGCCTTCTGGGAGAAGCGAAGTCTCCCTAAGCTAGAAGATCGTTGGGTACAGCCGGGACCAGCTGCTTCGAAAGCATCACCAAACCAGGGATTCAAGCTTCAGGAGGCTAATTTGCATATTCCAGGTGCCTTCTGGGAGAAGCGAAGTCTCCCTAAGCTAGAAGATCGTTGGGTACAGCCGGGACCAGCTGCTTCGAAAGCATCACCAAACCAGGGATTCAAGCTTCAGGAGGCTAATTTGCATATTCCAGGTGCCTTCTGGGAGAAGCGAAGTCTCCCTAAGCTAGAAGATCGTTGGGTACAGCCGGGACCAGCTGCTTCGAAAGCATCACCAAACCAGGGATTCAAGCTTCAGGAGGCTAATTTGCATATTCCAGGTGCCTTCTGGGAGAAGCGAAGTCTCCCTAAGCTAGAAGATCGTTGGGTACAGCCGGGACCAGCTGCTTCGAAAGCATCACCAAACCAGGGATTCAAGCTTCAGGAGGCTAATTTGCATATTCCAGGTGCCTTCTGGGAGAAGCGAAGTCTCCCTAAGCTAGAAGATCGTTGGGTACAGCCGGGACCAGCTGCTTCGAAAGCATCACCAAACCAGGGATTCAAGCTTCAGGAGGCTAATTTGCATATTCCAGGTGCCTTCTGGGAGAAGCGAAGTCTCCCTAAGCTAGAAGATCGTTGGGTACAGCCGGGACCAGCTGCTTCGAAAGCATCACCAAACCAGGGATTCAAGCTTCAGGAGGCTAATTTGCATATTCCAGGTGCCTTCTGGGAGAAGCGAAGTCTCCCTAAGCTAGAAGATCGTTGGGTACAGCCGGGACCAGCTGCTTCGAAAGCATCACCAAACCAGGGATTCAAGCTTCAGGAGGCTAATTTGCATATTCCAGGTGCCTTCTGGGAGAAGCGAAGTCTCCCTAAGCTAGAAGATCGTTGGGTACAGCCGGGACCAGCTGCTTCGAAAGCATCACCAAACCAGGGATTCAAGCTTCAGGAGGCTAATTTGCATATTCCAGGTGCCTTCTGGGAGAAGCGAAGTCTCCCTAAGCTAGAAGATCGTTGGGTACAGCCGGGACCAGCTGCTTCGAAAGCATCACCAAACCAGGGATTCAAGCTTCAGGAGGCTAATTTGCATATTCCAGGTGCCTTCTGGGAGAAGCGAAGTCTCCCTAAGCTAGAAGATCGTTGGGTACAGCCGGGACCAGCTGCTTCGAAAGCATCACCAAACCAGGGATTCAAGCTTCAGGAGGCTAATTTGCATATTCCAGGTGCCTTCTGGGAGAAGCGAAGTCTCCCTAAGCTAGAAGATCGTTGGGTACAGCCGGGACCAGCTGCTTCGAAAGCATCACCAAACCAGGGATTCAAGCTTCAGGAGGCTAATTTGCATATTCCAGGTGCCTTCTGGGAGAAGCGAAGTCTCCCTAAGCTAGAAGATCGTTGGGTACAGCCGGGACCAGCCGCTTCGAAAGCATCACCAAACCAGGGATTCAAGCTTCAGGAGGCTAATTTGCATATTCCAGGTGCCTTCTGGGAGAAGCGAAGTCTCCCTAAGCTAGAAGATCGTTGGGTACAGCCGGGACCAGCCGCTTCGAAAGCATCACCAAACCAGGGATTCAAGCTTCAGGAGGCTAATTTGCATATTCCAGGTGCCTTCTGGGAGAAGCGAAGTCTCCCTAAGCTAGAAGATCGTTGGGTACAGCCGGGACCAGCCGCTTCGAAAGCATCACCAAACCAGGGATTCAAGCTTCAGGAGGCTAATTTGCATATTCCAGGTGCCTTCTGGGAGAAGCGAAGTCTCCCTAAGCTAGAAGATCGTTGGGTACAGCCGGGACCAGCCGCTTCGAAAGCATCACCAAACCAGGGATTCAAGCTTCAGGAGGCTAATTTGCATATTCCAGGTGCCTTCTGGGAGAAGCGAAGTCTCCCTAAGCTAGAAGATCGTTGGGTACAGCCGGGACCAGCCGCTTCGAAAGCATCACCAAACCAGGGATTCAAGCTTCAGGAGGCTAATTTGCATATTCCAGGTGCCTTCTGGGAGAAGCGAAGTCTCCCTAAGCTAGAAGATCGTTGGGTACAGCCGGGACCAGCCGCTTCGAAAGCATCACCAAACCAGGGATTCAAGCTTCAGGAGGCTAATTTGCATATTCCAGGTGCCTTCTGGGAGAAGCGAAGTCTCCCTAAGCTAGAAGATCGTTGGGTACAGCCGGGACCAGCCGCTTCGAAAGCATCACCAAACCAGGGATTCAAGCTTCAGGAGGCTAATTTGCATATTCCAGGTGCCTTCTGGGAGAAGCGAAGTCTCCCTAAGCTAGAAGATCGTTGGGTACAGCCGGGACCAGCCGCTTCGAAAGCATCACCAAACCAGGGATTCAAGCTTCAGGAGGCTAATTTGCATATTCCAGGTGCCTTCTGGGAGAAGCGAAGTCTCCCTAAGCTAGAAGATCGTTGGGTACAGCCGGGACCAGCCGCTTCGAAAGCATCACCAAACCAGGGATTCAAGCTTCAGGAGGCTAATTTGCATATTCCAGGTGCCTTCTGGGAGAAGCGAAGTCTCCCTAAGCTAGAAGATCGTTGGGTACAGCCGGGACCAGCCGCTTCGAAAGCATCACCAAACCAGGGATTCAAGCTTCAGGAGGCTAATTTGCATATTCCAGGTGCCTTCTGGGAGAAGCGAAGTCTCCCTAAGCTAGAAGATCGTTGGGTACAGCCGGGACCAGCTGCTTCGAAAGCATCACCAAACCAGGGATTCAAGCTTCAGGAGGCTAATTTGCATATTCCAGGTGCCTTCTGGGAGAAGCGAAGTCTCCCTAAGCTAGAAGATCGTTGGGTACAGCCGGGACCAGCTGCTTCGAAAGCATCACCAAACCAGGGATTCAAGCTTCAGGAGGCTAATTTGCATATTCCAGGTGCCTTCTGGGAGAAGCGAAGTCTCCCTAAGCTAGAAGATCGTTGGGTACAGCCGGGACCAGCCGCTTCGAAAGCATCACCAAACCAGGGATTCAAGCTTCAGGAGGCTAATTTGCATATTCCAGGTGCCTTCTGGGAGAAGCGAAGTCTCCCTAAGCTAGAAGATCGTTGGGTACAGCCGGGACCAGCCGCTTCGAAAGCATCACCAAACCAGGGATTCAAGCTTCAGGAGGCTAATTTGCATATTCCAGGTGCCTTCTGGGAGAAGCGAAGTCTCCCTAAGCTAGAAGATCGTTGGGTACAGCCGGGACCAGCTGCTTCGAAAGCATCACCAAACCGCGCGCCGTAATTTTGCCTGTAGGACATTATTGCAAGAGAGCTTGGCTGAGTAGATTACACAAGAAGGAAAACACACAGCAAGTCAGCAGGATCTAGGAGCAACATGGCAGATGTGACAACCTACATGGTGAGCTGCAGCATGTGCTACATGTTCACAGATCGACCAGAAGAAGAATCCAATTTCACCTGTCAGAAGTGTAGACTAGTGGCCCTTTTAGAAGAAAAGGTGCGGGGTCTGGAAGAAAGAATAGCAACTTTGAAACTCATCAAAGAGAATGAAGACTTTCTAGACAGAACAGAAGCATCTCTACTGGTCACAGAAGGTGCAAAAAGTGTCAGAGAACCTCCAAAAGCAGATGAGTGGAAGCATGTGACCAAAAGAAGCAAGAAGACCATGGAGAAATCACCAACCACACAACTGAAGAACCGATATCAAATCTTTGTAGAGGATGAAGATGGCACACCTAAGAATGAAGCAATACCAGCAAGCAAAAAAGAAAAGGGCACACAGCAACAAGTGACAGCAAAAAGTACAGCCAAGAAGCAACGAAGAGTGGTGGTGGTGGGAGACTCACTACTGAGAGGCACCGAAGCAGCCATCTGCAGACCGGACATAACTGCAAGAGAAGTATGCTGCCTTCCAGGTGCGATGATCAAGGATGTGACCGATAGGATACCAAAGCTCTTCAGCTCCAAGGACGTCCACCCATTTCTTCTGATACATGTTGGCACCAATGACACGGCAAGGAAGGACCTACCGACAATCTGCAAGGACTTTGAAGAGTTGGGGAAGAAAGTAAAGGAACTGGATGCACAGGTAGTTTTTTCTTCTATCCTTCCAGTAGACGGGCATGGCACCAGGAGATGGAACAGGATCCTTGATGCAAACAACTGGCTAAGACGATGGTGCAGACAACAAGGATTCGGATTCCTGGACCACGGTGTGAATTACTGGTACGATGGACTCCTCGCCAGAGATGGACTACACCTCAACAAACCTGGGAAACACACATTCGCCAGAAGACTCGCTACACTCATCAGGAGGGCGTTAAACTAGAAGAAGAGGGGACGGGAAGAAAAACATTAGACTCGAACAAAGACGACCCAGGAAAACATACTCAGAAGGGAGGTAAGAACATTTCTAAAACAATCCACAGTGAGGAGATTGGAACAAAACAAAATCCTCTAAACTGCATGCTCGCAAACGCCAGAAGCCTGACAAACAAGATGGAAGAACTAGAAGCAGAAATATCTACAGGTAACTTTGACATAGTGGGAATAACCGAGACATGGTTAGATGAAAGCTATGACTGGGCAGTTAACTTACAGGGTTACAGTCTGTTTAGAAAGGATCGTAAAAATCGGAGAGGAGGAGGGGTTTGTCTCTATGTAAAGTCTTGTCTAAAGTCCACTTTAAGGGAGGATATTAGCGAAGGGAATGAGGATGTCGAGTCCATATGGGTTGAAATTAATGGAGGGAAAAATGGTAACAAAATTCTCATTGGGGTCTGTTACAAACCCCCAAATATAACAGAAAGCATGGAAAGTCTACTTCTAAAGCAGATAGATGAAGCTGCAACCCATAATGAGGTCCTGGTTATGGGGGACTTTAACTACCCGGATATTAACTGGGAAACAGAAACCTGTGAAACCCATAAAGGCAACAGGTTTCTGCTAATAACCAAGAAAAATTATCTTTCACAATTGGTGCAGAATCCAACCAGAGGAGTAGCACTTTTAGACCTAATACTATCTAATAGACCTGACAGAATAACAAATCTGCAGGTGGTTGGGCATTTAGGAAATAGCGACCACAATATTGTGCAGTTTCACCTGTCTTTCACTAGGGGGACTTGTCAGGGAGTCACAAAAACATTGAACTTTAGGAAGGCAAAGTTTGAACAGCTTAGAGATGCCCTTAATCTGGTAGACTGGGACAATATCCTCAGAAATGAGAATACAGATAATAAATGGGAAATGTTTAAGAACATCCTAAATAGGCAGTGTAAGCGGTTTATACCTTGTGGGAATAAAAGGACTAGAAATAGGAAAAACCCAATGTGGCTAAACAAAGAAGTAAGACAGGCAATTAACAGTAAAAAGAAAGCATTTGCACTACTAAAGCAGGATGGCACCATTGAAGCTCTAAAAAACTATAGGGAGAAAAATACTTTATCTAAAAAACTAATTAAAGCTGCCAAAAAGGAAACAGAGAAGCACATTGCTAAGGAGAGTAAAACTAATCCCAAACTGTTCTTCAACTATATCAATAGTAAAAGAATAAAAACTGAAAATGTAGGCCCCTTAAAAAATAGTGAGGAAAGAATGGTTGTAGATGACGAGGAAAAAGCTAACATATTAAACACCTTCTTCTCCACGGTATTCACGGTGGAAAATGAAATGCTAGGTGAAATCCCAAGAAACAATGAAAACCCTATATTAAGGGTCACCAATCTAACCCAAGAAGAGGTGCGAAACCGGCTAAATAAGATTAAAATAGATAAATCTCCGGGTCCGGATGGCATACACCCACGAGTACTAAGAGAACTAAGTAATGTAATAGATAAACCATTATTTCTTATTTTTAGTGACTCTATAGCGACAGGGTCTGTTCCGCAGGACTGGCGCATAGCAAATGTGGTGCCAATATTCAAAAAGGGCTCTAAAAGTGAACCTGGAAATTATAGGCCAGTAAGTCTAACCTCTATTGTTGGTAAAATATTTGAAGGGTTTCTGAGGGATGTTATTCTGGATTATCTCAATGAGAATAACTGTTTAACTCCATATCAGCATGGGTTTATGAGAAATCGCTCCTGTCAAACCAATCTAATCAGTTTTTATGAAGAGGTAAGCTATAGACTGGACCACGGTGAGTCATTGGACGTGGTATATCTCGATTTTTCCAAAGCGTTTGATACCGTGCCGCACAAGAGGTTGGTACACAAAATGAGAATGCTTGGTCTGGGGGAAAATGTGTGTAAATGGGTTAGTAACTGGCTTAGTGATAGAAAGCAGAGGGTGGTTATAAATGGTATAGTCTCTAACTGGGTCGCTGTGACCAGTGGGGTACCGCAGGGGTCAGTATTGGGACCTGTTCTCTTCAACATATTCATTAATGATCTGGTAGAAGGTTTACACAGTAAAATATCGATATTTGCAGATGATACAAAACTATGTAAAGCAGTTAATACAAGAGAAGATAGTATTCTGCTACAGATGGATCTGGATAAGTTGGAAACTTGGGCTGAAAGGTGGCAGATGAGGTTTAACAATGATAAATGTAAGGTTATACACATGGGAAGAGGGAATCAATATCACCATTACACACTGAACGGGAAACCACTGGGTAAATCTGACAGGGAGAAGGACTTGGGGATTCTAGTTAATGATAAACTTACCTGGAGCAGCCAGTGCCAGGCAGCAGCTGCCAAGGCAAACAGGATCATGGGGTGCATTAAAAGAGGTCTGGATACACATGATGAGAGCATTATACTGCCTCTGTACAAATCCCTAGTTAGACCGCACATGGAGTACTGTGTCCAGTTTTGGGCACCGGTGCTCAGGAAGGATATAATGGAACTAGAGAGAGTACAAAGGAGGGCAACAAAATTAATAAAGGGGATGGGAGAACTACAATACCCAGATAGATTAGCGAAATTAGGATTATTTAGTCTAGAAAAAAGACGACTGAGGGGCGATCTAATAACCATGTATAAGTATATAAGGGGACAATACAAATATCTCGCTGAGGATCTGTTTATACCAAGGAAGGTGACGGGCACAAGGGGGCATTCTTTGCGTCTGGAGGAGAGAAGGTTTTTCCACCAACATAGAAGAGGATTCTTTACTGTTAGGGCAGTGAGAATCTGGAATTGCTTGCCTGAGGAGGTGGTGATGGCGAACTCAGTCGAGGGGTTCAAGAGAGGCCTGGATGTCTTCCTGGAGCAGAACAATATTGTATCATACAATTATTAGGTTCTGTAGAAGGACGTAGATCTGGGTATTTATTATGATGGAATATAGGCTGAACTGGATGGACAAATGTCTTTTTTCGGCCTTACTAACTATGTTACTATGTTACTATGTTACTATGATATAAGACAATTTATAAATTGCCACACTACTGTTGTATATAAAATAGATTGTGATTTGTGCAATTTGACGTACATAGGCTGCACCACTAGAAAATTGAAAACGCGCATATCTGAACATATAAGAGACACCTTGAAAGGTAGTAATAGAAATATTTCAATGGTAGCCAAACATTTTATTACATTTCATGCAGGAAATTTGTCCGCAATGAAGTTTCAAGGAATAGAACAGGTAAAAAAAACATTGCGCGGAGGAGACACAAAAAGACGTCTTCTGACTGAAGAAGCCTATTGTATTTACAATTTGCATACGAGACATCCAAAAGACCTGAATAGGAAAAATGAGCTGCTGTATCACTATTTGTAAAATTTTTATCGTTATGTTTTTGTACTGTTGTTTCTTTGTGTTCATCACCAGGTGGACTAATTAACTATGTAAGAACAGAAGTAATGCCATATATAAAGACTCACAGATGAGGGTGAGTTCAAGCTGTGAAAAAGATTATATTAGATTGAAACGCGTTGCTTGTTTTTCTGTATCCACTGTAACTATATCCAGTTTGCACAAGGACTTTGCAGTTTTAATGAAAAAATAAAGAATTGGAAATTTTAAAAGGAGCTGGAACTACTAACATTTTTCACATATTGGTGTGTACTCATGTAACCAATATTGAACTGCATTTAGCCTACTTTTTTATTTTAGGCCTACTAAGTCTGTCTGCACCACTCAATACAGTGGTTCTCCACTGAACAAAGCTATGCTGCCTATGTACTCCTGTTACCAATTTTGAAATGCATTTAGCCTACTTACTTATTTGGGCTTACTAACTGTGTCAGCCACTCCTTAAGTTGTCCTCCACTGAACAACGCAATGCCGCCTGTGTACTCCTGTAACCAATTTTGAACTGCATTTAGCCTACTTTTTTATTTTAGGCCTACTAAGTCTGTCTGCGCCTCTCCTTACAGTTGTCTTCCACTGACCAAAGCTATGCCGCCTGTGTACTCCTTTTACCAATTTTGAAATGCATTTAGCCTACTTTTTTATTTTAGGCCTACTACCTGTGTCTGTCTGCGCCACTCCTTACAGTTGTCCTCCACTGAGCAAAGCTATGCCGCCTGTGTACTCCTGTTACCAATTTTGAACTGCATTTAGCCTACTTTTTTGTTTTAGGCATACTAAGTCTGTCTGCGCCACTCAATACAGATGTCCTCCACTGAACAAAGCTATGCCGCCTGTGTACTCCTGTTACCAATTTTGAACTGCATTTAGCCTACTTCCTTATTTGGGCCTAGTAACTGTGTCAGCCACTCCTTACAGTTGTCCTCCACTGAACAAAGCAATGCCGCCTGTGTACTCCTGTTAATAATTTTGAACTGCATTTAGCCTACTTTTTTATTTTAGGCCTACTACCTGTGTCTGTCTGCGCCACTCCTTACAGTTGTCCTCCACTGAGCAAAGCTATGCCACCTGTGTACTCCTGTTACCAATTTTGAACTGCATTTAGCCTACTTTTTTATTTTAGGCATACTAAGTCTGTCTGCGCCACTCAATACAGATGTCCTCCACTGAGCAAAGCTATGCCGCCTGTGTACTCCTGTTACCAATTTTGAACTGCATTTAGCCTACTTTTTTATTTTAGGCATACTAAGTCTGTCTGCGCCACTCAATACAGATGTCCTCCACTGAACAAAGCTATGCCGCCTGTGTACTCCTGTTACCAATTTTGAACTGCATTTAGCCTACTTCCTTATTTGGGCCTAGTAACTGTGTCAGCCACTCCTTACAGTTGTCCTCCACTGAACAAAGCAATGCCGCCTGTGTACTCCTGTTAATAATTTTGAACTGCATTTAGCCTACTTACTTATTTGGGCCTAGTAACTGGGTCAGCCACTCCTTACAGTTGTCCTCCACTGAACAAAGCAATGCCGCCTGTTTAGTCATGTTAGCTATTTTACACTACATTTAGCTTACTTACTTATTTGGGCCTAGTAAATGTGTCAGCCTCTCATTACAGTTGTCCTCCATTGAACAAAGCAATGCCGCCAGTTTAGTCCTGTTACCAATTATGAACTGCATTTAGCCTACTTACTTTTTTGGGCCTACTAACTGTGTCAGCCCCTCATTACAGTTGTCCTCCACTGAACAAAGCAATGCCGCCAGTTTAGTCCTGTTAGCAATTTTGAACTGCATTTAGCCTACTTACTTATTTGGGCCTACTAACTGTGTCAGCCTCTCATTACAGTTGTCCTCTGCTGGACAAAGCAATGTCGCCAGTTTAGTCCTGTTACCAATTTGGGACTGCATTTAGCCTACTTTCTTATTTTGGCCTACTAAATGTGTCTGCCCCCCATTACAGTTGTCCTCCGCTGAACAAAGCAATGCCGCCTGTTTAGTCCTGTTACCAATTTTGAACTGGATTTAGCCTACTTTCTTATTTGGGCCTATATCTGTGTTTCCTCCTCATCCTGCCCATTGGCCAGCCACTGCTAGATGAGTCTGCTGGTACATTGACCCAGACCACTACATTCCCCTTGCACTCTACACAGCCAGAATCTGACCTTGCTGAAAGTCAGGTTCCCCTTCCCGCATACTATACCACCTTACACGGGGACAAAGAGGAAGGTGCAGATGAAAGTGCAGGTTCCTTCATCAGGTGGGGGGAATACTCGTTGGCACTGGCACAGGGCTCCTCATAGTATGGAAAAGTGTCTCTGGCAGTGGGAGGCGCCACCCGCCGTCAAACACACCGCCCGCCGTCAAACACACCGCCGTACTATCAGGGGCCCTGTGCCAGTGCCAACTAGTGGGTCCCCCCTGCTGCTCAGGATCACAGCACTTGCAAAGTTGAAATACTTACCTCTCCCTGCTCCACCGCCGTGACGTATTCCGCGTTTCCTGAGCCAGCCCTACCCCCCCCACAACTTTAGCCAAATGACCCCCAGTTTTCAATGCCTTACTATTATTATAAAGTAAATTAAGATTGACAAGCTTAAGTAGTAAGAATTGATGTCTTTGGCATTAAAATGGGCACTGTAGGTGTTTTCCTGTCCTCCACTCACTGCCAACTTTGATTCTCCATTGACTTGCATTGGGTTTCGTGTTTCAGTCGGCCCCCGACTTTTCGCAAGAATCGTCCGATTTCACCCGACCCAACTTTTGACAAAGTCGGGTTTCACGAAACCCGACTCGATCCTAAAAAAGTAAAAGTCGCTCAACTCTAGTCCTAACTGTTGGCAAATATTACAAACCATGGGTACGCGAATGGCTCGGGACTTAGGTTCGCTCGAGAAACCTCCATGGCCTCATGGGCGTCGGATGCCTGAACAGGAGATTCCAGAGGGATGGCGAAGGTAGGAGTCAACCGGAACCTCTGCCTACACTGGGTCCGCTCTAACCTCCGCACGTTATAACGGAGGTCGATGCGGGTAGAGATTGTAATGAGCTCCTCCAATGTGGCAGGAATCTCCCTGGTGGCCGACCAGGTCTGCCATGGTCTGCCAGTCCTTTCCAGAACACCGGAATAAGGATTTTATCCGGCCACTCCAGCTCTGATGCCAGAGTCCAGAATTGGATGGCGAACTGGCTGATCATGGACAAACCCTGTGTAATTGCCAACAGTAGGAGCGCCGTATCCTAAAAAGACCTGTTTCAAAGTGTCCAGGAAGTGATGAACACTCTGCACCACACGATCATCACGCTCCCACAGCGGCATTGCCCACTCCAACGCCCTGCCCGACAAAAAGGGATATGATAAATCCCACCTTAGCCCATTCCGTAGGAAAACGTGCAGCCAGATGCTCTAGATGTATGGTGCACTGGCTCATGAATCCCCGACATAGCTTACTGTCACCAGCAAACTTGTCTGGTAGCGGGAGATGGGATAAAATCGGAGCAGGGGTGGCAGAGGACAAACTAGCTGCAGCTACACTAGCAGCCTAAACAGTGACTGCAGTAACATCTATAGCTGAGGTTGTGCGCTCAAGAGCTGTCAACCTACCCTCCAGATGTACCGCTGCAGACGCTGATCGTCCGCCATTTTCTAGCCAGACCCTGGCGCTAGTATTATGTAAGGACTGGCGGAATGCACCGAGTTAATATAAATGTTATAATTGGTGTGTTCGCAGCCCAGGGTCCACCGTGCAGGAGAGAACCTGCTGCTAGAAGATGATGGCACTATATGGTAGTATAAGTGAACTCAGTTACTTCACTGAGTCGCACTGAAAAGAACACGCTGTTCCCTGTTAGCATCACAGAGGAAGACAGCTAACTGCTGAGCTGATGGCAGTCAGTGGTCATGCACACAGAGAAGCACACAAACACTCCTCTATGGTGGAACCGGAATTCTAGTGGCTATTAGCCAGCCCTGAATACATACATACAAACTCCTCACCGGAGGTGCCGGAATTCTAGGGGCTTATTTCAGCCAAACCCTATCCACATACAGGCGCGACCACAAATAGCACGCTCATAACATGAAGTGATAATAGCGCATGGCCATGCGGGCATGCAAACCTTTTATAGCTGCAGCAGCTTCAGGACCTTCCTAGAGGACCAATGGAAGCTGCTACAATACCAGAGCAACTTCAGGACCTTCCTAGAGTACTAAGGGGAGCTGCAGCAGTACCTGAGCATGTGACTCCTGACCTCCAATGAGAGGTCTTACCTTGGGCATGCTCAGAAGGGAAAAAGCAGGACTTTGCTGGCGTGTTTTGGATCATTGTCCAGCTGCATAACCCAAGTGCGCTTCAGCTTGAGGTCACGAACAGATGGTTGTACATTCTCGTTCAGGAGTTTTTGGTAGACAGCAGAATTCATGGTTCCATTTACCACAGCAAGTCTTCCAGGTCCTGAAGCAGCGAAACAGACCCAGACCATCACACTACCACCACCCTATTTTACTGTTGGTATGATGGTGCTTTTGTGCCAGATGTAATGGGACATACACTTTCCAAAAAGTTCAACTTTGAAAAAGCGGTAACAATTAGACGTGAAACGCGCATTGGTGTAAGGTGACCAGGATTCAGACGGGACTCTCATACACATGGGTAATTATCCCTTTTATTCAATTATATACATATATCTTTTTGGATGAACTGCACAGAGGTATATAGTGATTAAATTATCACTAATTTAATTGCACTATTTATCAAATCACTATATAGTTGAGATATATGCACTCAACATTTGGTAGCAATTCATAGATATGCTGTCCTTTTGCAGAGTCTCTTGATCTTGTGGCAATAACGTACATCCCGTCCTCTACTCCTGGGTCATTGCTTGTATCCATGGATGTAGTCACAATTTTATTGTAAACCATATACTGTATTTTTTTGCAACACTATGAATTCTTATGTGGAAGCTAGTGACTGACCTTTCAATAAAAAATGTTATTTTGTAATATGTTGGCTATTTTTTGACTCATTTGTTTCTCCTGTTATAAGCAAAGTTCAACTTTAGTCTCATCAGTCCACAGAGTTTTCTCCCAAATGTCTTGGGGATCATCAAGATGTTTTCTGGCAAAACTGAGACAAGCCTTTATGTTCTTATTTCTCAGCAGTGGCTTTCATCTTGGAACTCTGCCATGCAGGCCATTTTTGCCCAGTCTTTTTTATGGTGGAGTCATGAAAACTGAGCTTAACTGAATAAAGTGAGGCCTGCAGTTTTTTTGGATGTTGTTGTGCGGTCTTTGTGACCTCTTGGATGAGTCGTTGCACTCTTGAGGTAATTTTGGTTGGCCAGCCACTCCTGGGAAAATCAACCACTGTTCCATGCTTTTGCCATTTGGAGTACCAAAGGTTTAGAAATGGCTTTATAACATTTTCTAGACTGATAAATCTCAATTACTTTGTTTCTCATTTGTTCCAGAATTTCTTTGGATCATGGCACGATGTCTAGCTTTTGAGGATAATTTAGTCTACTTCACTTTGTCAGGCAGGTCCTATTTAAGTGATTTCTTGATTGAGAACAGGTGTGACAGTAATCAGGTCTGGGTGTGACTAAGGAATTTGAACTCAGCTTCTCAAAGATGTGATAAACCACAGTTAATTTATGTTGTAAATGGGGTGAGGGCAATCACTTTTTCACATAGGTCCCTGTACGTTTGGATTTGTTTTTCCCTTAATAATAAAGTCCTTCATTTACAAACTTCATTTTGTGTTTACTTTGTCTAATATTTAAATTTGTTTGTTCATCTGAAACATTTAAGTGTGACAAACATGCAAAAGAATTGGAAATTAGGAAGGGGGCAAATGTTTTTTCACAACACTGTAAACCTTTTTACAATTTATCCTTTGTGCCTCCCTTATTTCTTCTTGGATTGTGAGTTTTTGAGCAGGCTCCTCACTTCTCTTGGCATCTCTTGATTTATGTGCTACTCTGTAACGTTTGATATTGTCTGCAAATGACTCCTCTGAATTGTAAAGTGCTGCAGAATATGTAGGCGCTATAGAAATAAAAATTATTTTTATTAGTATTATTTTGACTGCAGCCTGTCAAAAAAGAAAAGGGACGAGTCAGTACTGAAGTCTCAGTGGGTCAGTATAGCTGAGTTATTTATTAATCTTTGCAAACCTATGGAATAAAAAAAAAATCTGAAAATCCTTTTAAAGCGCACAATGCAAACCCTTGGTCCTAATGAGTGACATCTCTGCTTTCCTCTCTGCTGCCAACAGCATCTTGCAAACACATTATTTGTTCAGGGAGTATCTACCATATTCTTGCAGTGGTCCTCAGAGCCGTACTTGCAAGTTCATTAGGAAAGAGCTTGTAAGCACCATGCATGATCCACCACCACTCTATCAGTGGCTGGTTCCCTAGGCAAGGAGCAGTAAACAATAAAAAATAAAATTTTCAATATCTGGAGGACGGGGGCACATTTAAATAGCAAGTAATTTGGAGTGTTCCTTATATTTATCAGCACTTAAAACATGCCCATCTAAAAAGATGTCACTACAAGTGACAGCGTGCAATGTTCACATCAGGGAGAGAATTCTGAAAATTATAGTTCTACAATGAGAGACGAACCAGATGGCCTTAGTTCTATATATAAAACAAAAATTCTAATTATACATGACATGCAGGGTAGAGGACTATCAATAGTATTGGGCCATCAGGGCTTTTTCTATATTTCTCACTGCTTAAGGAGAAAATTGAAATGGTGCCAATACCCTGCAGTGAATAAGTGCATGTGGTAGAGGTTTGAAGAAGGGGGAGGAGGATTTAGTAATATTCAATGTAAGATAAAAATAACCCGTCAACGTGATTCTCCAGGTAAGCGTTCAATTATCTCGTACGAGTGCCATCTGTGGATTTCACGGATAGCACTCGTACCTATGATACTCTATGGGGCTGAGCACGTCTGACTTTTTCATCAGACTCAGCGGTCTGTGGAAAAAATCAGAGATTTGGCCAATTTTGATCTGAATGTCATCTCAAAATCGGCAATGTAAGTTATTGGGTCAGTGAAAAAAATTGACTACACTCGGATACCACCTGAGTGCGCCCCGATCTTCATGGATTGACTGAATAAAGAAGGTGGAGAACCTTTTTTTTCTCTCCATGTTCGATAAAAAGTCATGTCCGTAATAGGGTGCCTCCCCTGCTTGGTGCGGGCTCCGGTGATGAGCCAGCACCTTTTCTGGCACATGTTAGGGTATGTTTCCACGTGCAGGAAACGCTGCGTGTCTGACGCTGCATAGAGCCGCAGCGTCAGACACGCAGCGTCCAGATGTTACAGCATAGTGGAGGGGATTTAATGAAATCCCGTCTCCACTATGCGTGGCAGCCCTGCGACTCCGGACATGCTGCGCGTCTTTTCAGATCGCAGCATGTCCGTATATCTTGCGGCGACGCTGCGTCGCCGCAATATATAGCACAGGGCCCTATGGTGGGGAGCGATGATCCCGGATGTGTGCTATGAACACATCCGGCATCATCGCGTCCCAGAAAGGGGGCGGGGCTTACCGCAGAGAGGGTTTGCCGCTCCGACGATACCGCCGGCCATCCTAAACGTGGACACGCAGCTTTAGCATGAAAACCAGTGGTCTGCAGCAGACACTCATAGCAAGTGAGTGTTTCTGCTACACAGAGAAGGGCTGCATCAGATGATCGCAGCTTCTAGTCTCCCATGGAGACTATTGAAGCAAGTAAAAGGTGACCTCGAGCGTGGGAACTTTTCTGAATATTTTCCCAGCCTCGAGGTCATATGAGGACATCCAGCAGAGGGCGCATTACAGCGAATGAAGGTAACTACAGGTCATTCACCTACATTCCATTCATTCCCCGGGGTTTTACAGGCAGGAGCACAGCTGCATTATAGCAGAGCTCCTGGCTGTAAAATAATTTAACCCCTTCAGATGGATTTACATCGTGGGACAGATCGACGGAAGGTATGAGATATTGTTGGTTTATTTTTTTTACTTTGTTACAGGTCGAGGGTCTTCAGGTGGATTGAGAGTGGAATAAAATATTACAACAACCTGTGTGTTTATTTCATTAAAATACTTTGCAATATTTTGTGTGTGTATTTTTAACCATTTCCTACTATTGGATTAATAATGGATAGGTGTCATAATTGACGCCTCTCCATTATTAATCTGGCTTTGGGTATGTTCACACGTTCCTGATTTCCATCCTTTTTTTTTCAGGACTGTTTTTTAAAAAACTGCAGCTCTTGGCAGAAAACGCAGGTCCTTTTTTTGGTCCTTTTTTTGTCCTTTTTTGATGCGTTTTTTGATCCTTTTTTTGATCCTTTTTTTATGCAGTTTTCTATGCAGAGTCTGTGTGTTTTCTAGGAAGTTTTTTAGGGTTAAAATGGCTGAAAATACCCTAACCCTAACCCTACCCCTAACCCTAACCCTACCCCTAACCCTAACCCTACCCCTAACCCTACCCCTAACCCTAACCCTACCCCTAACCCTAATCCTACCCCTAACCCTAACCCTACCCCTAACCCTATTCTAACCTTAGTGGAAAAAAAAAATTCTTAATTTTTTTTATTGTCCCTACCTATGGGGGTGACAAAGGGGGGGGGGGTGTCATTTACTATTTTTTTTTATTTTGATCACTGAGATAGATCAAAGATCAAGATCATAGATCAAGGCTTTTTTTTTTATTTTCCGCATTGTGGGCACAGCAGTTCCTGTTTTTCATAGGGTACAATGTAATGTACCCTGCATGGAAAACAGCTGCGGACCCGCAGCGGGAAAATCGCGGCAATTCCGCATGAAAAAAAGGATCGTGTGAACATGGCCTTAATGTCACCTTACAATAGCAAGGTGACATTAACCCTTCATTACCCCATATCCGACAGCTACACGGGAGTGGGAAGAAAGTGGCCAAGTGCCAGAATAGGCGCATCTTCCAGATGTGCCTTTTCTGGGGTGGCTGGGGGCAGATGTTTTTAGCCAGGGGGGCCAATAACCATGGACCCTCTCTAGGCTATTAATATCTGCCCTCAGTCACTGGCTTTACTACTCTGGCGGAGAAAATTGCGCGGGAGCCCACACCAATTATTTCCGCCATTTAACCCTTTAATTTAATAGCTAGACAGCCCAAATTTTGCACATACACACTACTAACATTAGTAGTGTGGATTATGCAAAAAAAATGGGGATATGAGATGGTTTACTGTATGTAAACCATGTCTCATATCATGTCGGGTTTAGGAAGGAGATAGGAAAAGCCGGCAATTGAATTACCGGCTTTTATGCTATCTTGCGCTGGATGAAATATTAACACATATATATATATATATATATATATATGTGTCTCAATGACATATATATATATATATATATATATATAAATATATATATATATATACCTATTCAATGTGTACACATTTATTCTACCTATTCTATTGTAAGCTGTGATTTTACTGTACACCGCACTGAATTGCCGGCTTTTCTCTCTAACACCGCTGCGTATTTCTCGCAAGTCACACGCATGGTCCATGTGTAATCCGTATTTTTCTCGCCCCTATAGACTTTCATTGGCGATTTTTTTTGCGCAATACGGTGACAAACGCAGCATGCTGCGATTTTCTACGGCCGTAGAAGACCGTATAATACGGATAAGTAAAATACGGCAGCTGGGCCATAGAGAATCATTGTACCGTATGCAATCCGTATTTTCTGCACCTCTCATACGTCCGTAAAACTCGCCAGTGTGACGCCGGCCTTATACTGCTTAGTTTCTCTCTCTCCCACCCTCAATTGATTATAATACTGTTTAGTTTCTTTCTCACCCACCCCAATTCATTATTATATTGTTTAGTCTCTCTCTAACCCCCAATTCATTATTACACTCTTTGCTCTCTCACCCACCCCCAATTCATTATCACAGTGTTTAGTTTCTCTCCCACCCACTCTCAATTAATTATCACACCATTTAATCTCTCACCCCCAATTCATTATCACACTATTTGCTGTCTCCCTCACCCCCAATTCATTATCACACTATTTTATTTCATCCCCCAATTCATAATCACACTGTTTAGTCTCTCCCCCACCCCCAATTCATTATCACACTGCTAGCTTCTCTCCCACCCACCCCCAATTCATTGTCACATTATTTGTGAGTCGCCCGCCAGGGCCGTGGGGTACCCGGTACCGGGTCCGGTGTTCACAGGGGGATGTCACGGTGGTGACCCGGTCCATGGCCCTGGGCGCCCATGTAAAAGGGGAAAGTCTTGAAGGGGATTTGGTGAATAAAGTTTATGTTTGTGATGCCACTTCTGGTATTCGGTCAGTGAAGACCGACGCTGGGGTGATGTTATGGCAGCTAGATGGTATAACTTCCCACAGGTGAAGTATATCCCCAGGGCTCTCGGTGTGTAGATGGAGGATGATGGTGAAAGGTTCAGTAAAGAACGAGGACACAGGTTTGCAGTCTCTTTACCTTGTTTACTGAAGACATCAGGCAGCCGCAGTCCAGGGCACCAGATCACAGGGCAGGCAAGGTCCGGCCGCCTTGGAGGCAAGTTGGGAGTCCCCTTATCCAGGTAGAGAGTAAAGCCTTCCTCTAGCGCGGTGGTGTTGTAGTTCCTTACTGCCTATGGCTTCAGATAAGGTCCTCACAGATCGTCTCTGTCCCCCACATATGATAGGACAATACCTGCATTGCAGATAACTCGAGCCTTTTTACAGGGACTCTAGCACGCCCCGGGCTCTATGTGTTACTGTGTCTCAAGCAGGCTCGGACTGGCCCACCGGAGAACCGGAGGATTCTCCGGTGGGCCCAGGCACTGACACCTGCTGGCATACTGGCCATCAGCTGCCTAGGGCCCCCACTGCTCCAGGGCCCCCACTGCTCCAGGTGTTATGGACCTGGTGGTTAGGAGCACCCGGAACGACCTTATGGTTAAACTCACACAGGACAAGCTCTGGGAATTGGGAGCTCTGCTGACCGCAACCCCTAATCCTATCACACAACTAGAAATAGCCGTGGAGCGTACCTAACACTGCCTAGACGCCTCTTCACAGCCTAAGAGCTAACTAGCCCTAAAGATAGAAAATAAAGCCTACCTTGCCTCAGAGAAATTCCCCAAAGGAAAAGGCAGCCCCCACATATATTGACTGTGAGTTAAGATGAAAGTCACAAACACAGAAATGAAACAGGTTTCAGCAAAGGGAGGCCAGACTTACTAAACAGACTGAGGATAGGAAAGGTATCTTTGCGGTCAGCACAAAAACTACAAAAAAGACCACGCAGAGTGTGCAAAAAGACCTCCGCACCGACTCACGGTGCGGAGGTGCCACTCTGCATCCCAGAGCTTCCAGCTAGCAAGGCAAAATCATTATAGCAAGCTGGACAAGGAAACAATGAACAAATAATTAACTAGCAGGGACTTAGCTTCTGCTGGAGTAGACAGGTCACCAGAAAGATCCAAGAGCAACTGAACCAGTACAAGAACATTGACAGCTGGCATGGAGTAACGATCAGAGTGGAGTTAAATAGAGCAGCCAGCCAAAGAATAAACTACGTCACCTGTGGAAGGAACCTCAGAAGCAGCAGCTCCACTCACAGCCACCAGAGGGAGTCCATGGACAGAACTCGCCGAAATACCATTCATGACCACAGGAGGGAGTTCGATCACAGAATTCACAACATCCAGGGCCGCCCCCGCTCCAAGGCCCCACCCCTGCTCCAGGCCCCCCCCGCCTCCCTCCCACCCTCCTTGAAGATGATACTCACCCTGCTCCAGCGATGCCTGGTTTCGGCGTCTGCAGCTCCTCCTGAATGAGCGGTAACATGGTACCGCTCATTAAGGTCATGAATATGTGCATATTCATGACCTTAATGAGCGGTATCACATGACCGCTCACGCAGGAAGAAGGTGCTGCGCCGGGAGTCAGGACAGAGCCAGAGGGATGTCAACGCGGCCGCGCGGTGTGTGGGACAGGTCAGGTGAGTATGAGGGACGGGTCAGGTGAGTATGAGGGACGGAGGGACGGGGGATGAAGCACACTGTGGTATTTCCTTATTGACTTTGCCAACCTCATGACCGTGTGAGATGATGTCACGGGAAGAGGCGGGGCATCCTCTAGTGCAGCGCTGATAGCAAGAGACCACCTGTGCTGTGGAGAGAGGCTGAGTAGCGGCGCAATGGCGGGGGCTCTGTACACAGGACTGCATGGGGCTGATCTGAGGGTTGTGGGAGCACAAATAAGCGGACGTTCCTACATGGGGGCTGTACAGAGAGCAGGGTGACTTTTGGGGTCTTTGGGGAAGGAGGGGGTGCTGTCACGTGGGGGTCTGTGGGGAAGGAGGGGGTGCTGTCACGTGGGGATCTGTGGGGAAGGAGGAGGTGCTGTCACGTGGGGGTCTGTGGGGAAGGAAGGGGTGCTGTCATGTGGGGGTCTGTGGGGATGGAGGGGGTGCTGTCATGTGGGGGTCTGTGGGGAAGGAGCGGGTGCTGTCACATGGGGGGTCTGTGGGGAAGGAGGGGGGGTGCTGTCACACACATGGGGGTCTGTGGGGAAGGAGTGGGTACTGCCACACACATGGGGGGTCTGAAAGAGGACATAAGCCGGTGCGCCATGCAAGATGGGAGCAGGAGCGGGGGGGGTGGGGGGTGGGGGTGTGTAGAGGTGAGCCATGCATACAAGAGGGGGGAATATGTGCCATGCATTCAGGGGGGGAATATGAGCCATGCATTCAGAGGGGGGGAATATGAGCCATGCATTCAGGGGGGGAATATGAGCCATGCATTCAGTGGGGGGGGGGGAAATATGAGCCATGCATTCAGGGGGGGGGGGAATATGAGCCATGCATTCAGGGGGGGAATATGAGCCAAGCGTACAGGGGGGAATATGAGCCATGCATACAGGGGGGGATATGAGCCATGCATTCAGGGGAGAAATATGAGCCATGCATTATTCAGGGGGGGAATATGAGCCATGCATACAAGAGGGGGAATATGAGCCGTGCATACAGGAGGGGGAATATGAGCCATGCATACAGGAGGGGGATATGAGCCATGCATACAGGAGGGGGGTCATTATACAGTATTGAGCATCATGTGGGATCATTATACAGTATGGAGAACTGTGTGTGGCCATTATACAGTATTGAGCATCATGTGTGGCCGTTATACAGTATAGAGTATCATGTGTGGCCAATGGACATTATACAGTATGGAGCATCATGTGTGGCCGTTATACAGTATGGAGCATCATTTGTGGCCATTATACAGTATTGAGCATCATGTGGGATCATTATACAGTATGGAGAACTGTGTGTGGCCGTTATACAGTATGGAGCGCTATGTGTGGCCATTATACAGTATTGAGCACTGTGTGGCCATTATACATTATGGAGCATCATGTGTGGCCATTATACACTATGGAGCATCATGTGTGGCCATTATACAGTATTGAGCATCTTGTGGGATTATTATACAGTATGGAGAATTGTGTGGCCATTATACATTATGGAGCATCATGTGTGGCCATTATACACTATGGAGCATCATGTGTGGCCATTATACACTATTGAGCATCATGTGTGGCCATTATACAGTATGGAGAACTGTGTGTGGCCATTATACAGTATGGAGCATCATGTGTGGTGGCCGTTATACAGTATTGAGCATCATGTGTGGCTGTTATGTGTGGCCATTTTTGTTTTGTTTATAATTATTGTATATAAAACAGTGTGATCCGCAGTGCTAAATGGCTGTGGTTGGGACGTGGATATGGGTGTGACTAGTTGTGAAATGGGTGTGGTCAGAGGCGTGGCCTAAAACTTGCCGCGGCGCACTACGCGCGCCGCAAACTTTATACTTCCTTCCCTTCTTCAAAAGTTGGGAGGTATGGTACCGCATTTGCCAGATCACGGCAAGTGCCGCAAATCCCATAGGGAATGAATGAGGCCGAATGCAGTGTTGCTGTAAGTGATCCGTTACGCGGCAGATGCAGAAAAACTGACAGATCTGCTGCCAAAGGCGACTTTCACATCAGCGATTCTTGCCAAAGTGACTGCCGATAGTGTCATACTCACCAAAGGGGGAGGCAGCACTAAAAGTGCCTAGGGCAGCAGAAACTCTAAATACGGCCCTGGGGGGCTACATTATATTCTGTGGGGGGACTGCATTATACTCGGGGTACTACATTATATTATGGGGGGCTACATCATACTATATGAGGGGTCACAGTATACTCTATGGGGGGCTGCATTATATTCTGTGATGGGGCTGCATTATTCTCTCAGGGGACTACATTATATTATGGGGGGGCTACATCATACTATATGAGGGGGCTACAGTATACTCTATGGGGGGGCTGCATTATATTCTGTGGTGGAACTGCATTCTCTCAGGGGACTACATTATATTCTGTGGTGGGTTGCATTATACTATATGAGGAGGGCTGCATTATACCCTATGGGGGTGCTACGTTATATTCTATGGTGGGGACTGTGTCATACCTGAGGGGTTGCAATATATTTTGTAGGGTGCTGCATTATATTCTATGAGAGGGGACCGCATTATTTTATGAGGGGGCCACATTATATTCTGTGTGTGGGCTTCCCCAACCCTTGCTACATTATTAAGACGTGAACTACCTTATATTATACCCTGATATTAGCACTTTTACCGCACAATTGGTGGTCTTGTATCTATTTCTATGTAGCTACATAATGGGCCCCAAGAATGATTTTCTCTGGTGGGCCCAAAGTGCTCCAGTCTGACGCTGGTCTCAGGTGTGTGTGGCAGACAGGTAACTTACAGTTTCATCTGTCCTGCTGGTCTCTGATGTAAGTCGTGGAGTCCCTTACAACCACGGTGTTCCGGCTACCAGTGTCTGTGCCTCAGAAGGAGGCAGCCTGCTTGTGGCTGCTCTCCTCGCCTGTGCTCCTCTGTCCTACATGCTCACTGCAATATATTCAGCTATCGTATAATCTCTTCCCAGGAGCTGCAGCACTGCGGCTACACAGCTCCGTACACCTTCTTCTGCCTCAGACTGCTCCAGTCTGTTTCCTGGCACTAACTGTTCTGACCTTCCCTCCAAACCACAATATATTTACATATACAGGGGAGTCACCTAGTAAATAGGATCAAAAGCTCCCCCTTGTGGCCTGGAGTGTGAATATGTTGAATGCTTGTGTTTACCTGGTGACAGTTATCCTTTCTTGCCTCCAAACGTAAGATCACTCTCCCTGTGAGGAAAGCAATGCTACTGTGAGGACCAGGACCCTGTGGCACCACACTTGCTCTCTCCCACCCCCAATTCATTACCACACTCTTTCTTCTCTCTCACACATCACAATTTACGATCACACTGTTTAGTTTCTCTCACACCCCCAATCTATTATCACACTTTTTAGTTTCTCTCCCTCCCATACCAAATTCATTGTCACACTATTTGTTCTCTCTCACCCCCCAATTATTTATCACGCAGTTTGCTCTCTCTCCCACCCCAGGTCATTCACTTGAAGGAAAAAAAGAAATCTATTATGATGAGGACAATCTGGGCATGGGCCTCACATGGAGCCTTAAGGTACCGTCACACTAAGCGACGCTGCAGCGATACCGACAACGATCCGGATCGCTGCAGCGTCGCTGTTTGGTCGCTGGAGAGCTGTCACACAGACAGCTCTCCAGCGACCAACGATCCCGAGGTCCCCGGTAACCAGGGTAAACATCGGGTTACTAAGCGCAGGGCCGCGCTTAGTAACCCGATGTTTACCCTGGTTACCATCCTAAAAGTAAAAAAACAAACGCTACATACTTACCTACCGCTGTCTGTCCCCGGCGCTCTGCTTCTCTGGTCTGGCTGTGAGCGCCGGGCAGCCGGAAAGCAGAGCGGTGACGTCACCGCTCTGTTTTCCGGCCGCTGTGCTCACAGCCAGACCAGAGAAGCAAAGCGCCGAGGACAGACAGCGGTAGGTAAGTATGTAGCGGTTGTTTTTTTTACTTTAACGATGGTAACCAGGGTAAACATCGGGTTACTAAGCGCGGCCTTGCGCTTAGTAACCCGATGTTTACCCTGGTTACCAGCGAAGACATCGCTGAATCGGTGTCACACACGCCGATTCAGCGATGTCTACGGGGAGTCCAGCGACGAAACAAAGTTCTGGACTTTCTTCCCCGACCAGCGACAGCACAGCAGGGGCCTGATCGCTGCTGCCTGTCACACTGGACGATATCGCTAGCGAGGACGCTGCAACATCACTGATCGCTAGCGATATCGTCTAGTGTGACGGTACCTTTAAGCTCTGGGCTACTGCCCAGATAGCCCTCATTATAATCTGCCTATGGAGCCTACCTATAGGCCACATTCACATGCTCTGTTTGCTGTCAGTGTTTTACATCAATATCTGTAAGCCAAAATCAGAAGTGGAACAATCAGAGGAAAAGAATAATATAAACATGTGCACCACATTTGCATTTTTCACCCACTCCTGGTTTTAGATGACAAACACTAATGTAAAATACTGACCAGATATTCAACGTGTGTGGCCTTAGAGTGAATATGGTGATTCCAAAGGTTGATAGACTTTTTATTGTACATTAATATTTTTTTTAATAATGAAACCATATTTTGAAACTCATAACATTTTCATTTTTACATCCATGGAACCGCATGAAGGCTCTGGACTCATTTTCAAACCCTCTAACCTCACAACCAACCATACAAACAATGCAAACACACTTGGTAAGAATGACTGTAGGATCTGCTCACAAGTCCCCACACTACGACTGTCCATTCCATTTTATTAACAGACCTTTTCTCTCTCCTTTTTCTGTTTGCATGACTGATGCAATGAATTACTTATTCCATTTGTCAGTTCCTAAAAAGGAACAGAGAAATGGATGGGACATGTGAACAGAGGCTTAATCGTTTGGATTCTGAGAAGTGACAGAACATACATCTGTAGGTGGCTTATTTTCTCTTACAAGTGAACTAAAAAAATTATTTGGTAACTGGGAGAAAATTTACTAGAAGACGTCATTGATGTCATACACACAAGACAAGTATGTGTATACCAAAGACATGTTCTTTGCAAAGCCAAAAGGAGATCAAGTTAACTCAACACTTTGATTCCGTAACTTGACTCATAACAAAGCTAAAGCCTAATTTAGCTTTTTTTTATGAGTTCAGCAATAACTTTAGTTGTTGTACAGTAGTAAGCAATAACTATATCGACAGTAGCCAATTCCAGGCTACTTAACTCCTGAGATGCCACGATCAGTTGTTACCTCTACAATTCTTTTGAGCGACATCGCCAATTCTAACAGAATTTAAGAAGAGACCACCAAAATTGCCCTAATAACCAAAACACCGAGGACCGTGAGGCAAACCGAAAACTATGTAAAGAGACAAAGGTCCTCCAAACATTAATTGCAAAACAACATAATTTTATTGAATCAAACTATTTTTTTTTTAAATCTATTGAAGGACAGTTTGAGATGAGAGCAAACCATGCAGAAAAATGGAAACAGCAAAACTCTGGACAAAAGAAGTATATTGAATCACTGTCCGAAAAATAAATGCACAATAAATCACATCCAACACTGTACATATCTCTAAAATGACACTACTATTAGAAGTACTGTATATAAAAATAGATAGCACTACTTCTGCCAAATAAAGTGCATAGTGCAAAAACTATGTTATGCAGGAGGATTTAGAACACATAGGTAAATCATAGAACTGGACATTGCTGGGGTTTGTCTCTGATCACCTCTTAATGAAATAAGTAATCATAAGTAAGATTTAAGAACAGTAAATTTATGTAAGCATAACTCAAAAAGGGGGGATAAGAGACTAATAATGCACAAGTTACATAGAAGCGTCAATGCATAAGGGAGACAGGGACAGGGGTGCACCCCTTCTGAGGAAGATATACATCAAAATAATAATAATAATCTTTATTTTTATATAGTGCTAACATATTCTGCATCGCTTTACAGTTTTGCATACATTATCATCGCTGTCCCCGATGGGGCTCACAATCTAAATTCCCTATCGATATGTTTTTGGAATGTGTGAGGAAACCGGAGTACCCGGAGGAAACACATGCAAACACAGGGAGAACATAAAAACTCCTTGCAAATGTTGCCCTTGGTGGGATTTGAACCAAAGACCCCAGTGCTGCAAGGCTGCTGTGTTATCCACTGAGCCATCGTGCTGTCCAAGGAGTGTACCCCTGCGTGTCAAGGGGCACACAGGATCTTCTTTGAATTCTGGGTATTTATGACTGTCCCTGGCTCCCTTATAATTAAGACTTCCTGCTGCTGCCGGCAGTCACGTTTGTCGAGAAATGGATACTTACCGCTCTCTGCAATGAACGGGCCAGGTGAGTATTCTGGCAGCTGTGTGCAGCGCCACATGGTCCTGGTCGTTGCAGTAATATCATTCTCCTCTAGGGGGGAGTGGTGTTACGTTTGGAGGCAAAGAAGGACAACCGCATCCAGGTATCACAAACATGCATCACATTTCACACTCCAGGCCACCAGGAGGAGCTCTGCTCCTATTTACTAGGTAACTCCTCACACTTAGGTAAAACTGGTGACCTGGAAGGATTGTTAGTTGCTGGCTGAGCTTCGCTCAGGTAGTTGGTCGCTGGCAGGGGTGGGATCCTGTCAGAGATCGATACAGAAGGACACGGAGCTGTGCATGCCCTGAGAGCTGCAGCTTCCAGAAATAAACACTGAAGGAGAATTGTATTGCAGAGAGGGTGAAAAGAAGTCGTAGCAAAGGAGTGGATACCAGGATGGGAACAGCCCTACACAGACTGTCTCCTTCTGAGGCGCAGGATCCCGGTAGCCGGAACACCAAAGAAGCAACGACCCTTTATGCTTTGCTCCAGAGTCCGGCAGGACAGCTAATTTCACGTTACCTGCCCGCCCTGTACCCAGGAGGCAAGGTGGCATCCCTTAGAGGCTGGGGCATGATAGAGTCCCTGTAAAACACCTCAAGCCACCGGTCATACGGGTTTGTCCTATCCTAGAGAGAGAGAGACATAACATCTATAACATCTGTGAGGACCTTATGAGAAGCTTAGCAGTAAGGGACTACAACACCGCAGTGCTAGAGGAAGGCTAGTGATTTCTACCTGGAAAAGGGAACTCTGGACTTGCCTCCAAATCGGCTGGACTCTACCTGCCCTGTGATCTGGTGCCCTGGACTGTGGATGCTGAAGCCTTCAGTAAAGGTAAAGAGACTGCAACCTTGTGTCCTCGTTCTTCACTGCACCTCTCACCATCCACCATCTACACACTGGGAAGCACTGGGGACATACTTCACCTGTGGGAAGGTAAACCATCTAGCTGCCATAACATCACCCCAGCGGACCCTTTAAAGCAGCGTCGGTCACCCTGACCGTATACCACAGGTGGTGTCACGAACACAAACGACCGAATACCACAGGTGGTGTCACGAACACAAACTATTCCTTTAAAGACCTTCTCCTTTGACAATGGACATCACAGGGCCACGGACCAGGTCAGCCACTGTGACATCCCACCTGTGAACCGAAGGACCCGGTTCCAAGTACCCCACTGCCCTTGGGGTCGCTCCATGTGCTCTGCTTGTGAGCAGCGCATGACGTCCCTGCCATGCGCTGCTTACAGGCATTAAGCAGCTGCTGGGACTGGAGCAGGATGCTGTGAGGGAGCACCGTGTTGGAGAGTGTAATGTTTTTTTTTTCATCTTCAGGAACGGGATTTGGCCAATTATAAAAGAAAAAGGATGGGACCAATCATACCAGGAACAGGATGGGGCCATTTTTACCAGGATGCCAGAAAAATGAATATGCATTGCCCTCCATGCCCATGGGCATGCAATGCAGTGCACATTCATTTCTCTTTAGCAGCGGGCACAGGAGTTAGCCGGAGCCACCGGCTTCAGCCTCATGTGACCCGATGCTCCGCCAAGTCAGCTACCCCAACTCCCAACCACAGCCAGAGCCAATACATCCAGACTATAAGAAGCACCCTCAATTTCCCTCCACATGTTGGGAGGAAAAAAGTGCGTCTTATAGTCCGAAAAATACGGTAAGTAGTGAGACTCCTAGACTCATAAAGCTTATGCACAAAGTGGAAGGGCTGGTAAAAATTAGAGAGAGGGACTGCAATTCTCAATGGAAGACAAAAATTTTGAATGAACACAGAAGGATTTTCTTAGTATTTGACAGGTGATGGAACTAATTATTACAGACAACACAAGGTCAGGGTAAAGCAGTGTAGTAATACTTTATTAGACCACAAAACAGGCAGATAACACATAGAACAGTCCCAGCACAGTACCCAAGATGGTACAGATTATAGAGTCTCACCCTTCCGCTAACTCCCCGGGATAATGGTAGCTGTTGCTTCAGATGTTCCAGGGCCAATTACCCCACCTGCAGCATGCACACAGAGAGGAGGTAAGGACAAGTGTAGAAAGATGACACTTCATTCAGGTACAAGGGCCAGTTGACTGGAGGGTCACAACCTGGCTTTATCTTCCAGGGCCGATTACCCCACCTGTATCATGCACACAGAGAGAAGGTAAGGACAAGCTTAGGAAGATGACAGTCCATTCAGATACAAGGCCAGTTGACTGGAGGGTCTCAACCTGGCTTTATCTTCCAGGGCCGATTACCCCACCTGTATCATGCACACAGAGAGAAGGTAAGGACAAGCTTAGGAAGATGACAGTCCATTCAGATACAAGGCCAGTTGACTGGAGGGTCTCAACCTGGCTTCACCAAACATCTCCTGGGAGTTAGGCGACCAGCAGATCCCAATTCTGGCTTTCTCCAAATGTATCCATGGATCAGTGATGGTCACTGGAGCAGATCTGTATTCTTCAACCTGGGGTTATGTTCCCCTCAGCTGGTATCCTGTAGAATCTGTATCCCTTGTGATAGAGCCATGATGTCTTGGCTGCTGTCCTGTCTCTGGACCTTTAGATGTCTGTATGTATTGGCTGAATCTCTGGCTGTCTCTCTGTCTCTTACAGAGGCATTTAACCTCTTTTTATAATTAACAAGTGTCCTTCATTCAGTATTTATAGGTAAAGGGAAAGAATGCTGATGACTAGGGTTGAGCGACCTTGACTTTTTTAGGGTCGAGCCGAATTTCGCGAAACCCGACTATCTCAAAAGTCGAGTCGAGTGAAATCGGCCGATTATGGTGAAAAGTCGAGGATCGACCGAAACACGAAACCCAATGCAAAGCCAATGGGAATTTTTTTTTTTTTTTTTTCTCACTCTCTCTCTTTCTCTCTCTCTCTCTCTCTCTCTCTCTCTCTCTCCCTGAACTGAAAAGCTGGTGTTACACAGTGCAAATCGCTACAGCGCACAAGCGACAACATGGCGATAGGCGTCCACGCCCCTAAGACCTATGTCATCACTCTGCCCACGCCCCTTCATTGGCTGAAAAAAATGGCGCCAAGCGCGTCATACGAAACGCGACTTTGGCGCGAAAGTCGCGTACCGCATGGCCGACCCCACACAGGGATCGGGTCGGGTTTCATGAAACCCGACTTTGCCAAAAGTCGGCGACTTTTGAAAATGAACGATCCGTTTCGCTCAACCCTACTGATGACATCAAGTAGCATTACTTGATTATTTAATGTATTTGCATAGTTCTTTCTCTATTTTAAAAGGCAACAAACTAGCTGGCTTGGACAACGTGCATTTAGCATATCAGCAAACATCACTAGTCATCCAATCCAGGATAACAGCACAGTATGTGACATCAACTTGTCAACATTACAGGCTTACACAAGCAAAAGTCAGTTTTCTAGACCAACCAAAACATATACAGTACAGACCAAAAGTTTGGACACACCTTCTCATTTAAAGATTTTTCTGTTTTTTCATGACTATGAAAATTGTAAATTCACACTGAAGGCATCAAAACTATGAATTAACACATGTGGAATTATATACTTAACAAAAAAGTGTGAAACAACTGGAAATATGTCTTATATTCTAGTTTCTTCAAAGTAGCCACCTTTTGCTTTGATGACTGCTTTGCATACTCTTGGCATTCTCTTGATGAGCTTCAAGAGGTAGTCACCAGGAATGGTTTTCACTTCAGAGGTGTGCCCTGTCAGGTTTAATAAGTGGGATTTCTTGCCTTATAAATGGGGTTGGGACCATCAGTTGTGTTGAGCAGAAGTCTGGTGGATACACAGCTGATAGTCCTACTGAATAGACTGTTAGAATTTGCATTATGGCAAGAAAAAAGCAGCTAAGTAAAGAAAAACAAGTGGCCATCATTACTTTAAGAAATGATGGTTAGTCTGTCCAAAAAATTGGGAAAACTTTGAAAGTGTCCTCAAGTGCAGTTGCAAAAACCATCAAGCGCTACAAAGAAACTGGCTCACATGAGGACTGCCCCAGGAAAAGAAGACCAAGAGTCACCTCTGCTTCTGAGGATAGTTTATCCGAGTCACCAGCCTCAGAAATTGCAGGTTAACAGCGGCTCAGATTAGAAACCAGGTCAATGCCACACAAAATTCTAGCAGCAGACACATCTCTACAACTACTGTTAAGTGGAGACTTTGTGCAGCAGGCCTTCATGGTAAAATAGCTGCTAGGAAATGACTGCTAAGAACAGGCAACGAGCAGAAGGAATGGACATTAGACCAGTGGAAATCTGTGCTTTGGTCTGATGAGTCCAAATTTGAAATCTTTGGCTCCAACCACCATGTCTTTGTGTGATGCAGAAAAGGTGATTGGATGGACTCCACATGCCTGGTTCCCACCGTGAAGCATGGAGGAGGAAGTGTGATGGTGTGGGGGTGCTTTGCTGGTGACACTGTTGGGGATTTATTCAAAATTGAAGGCATACTGAACCAGCATGGCTGCCACAGCATCATGCTACTCCATCCAGTTTGCATTTAGTTGGACAATCATTTATTTTTCAACAGGACAATGACTCCAAACACACCTCCAGGCTGTGTAAGGGCTATTTGACCAATAAGGAGATTGATGGGGTGCTACGCCATTTGACCTGACCTCCAGTCACCAGACCTGGACCCAATCAAGATGGTTTGGGGTGAGCTAGACCGCAGAATGAAGGCAAAAGGGCCAACAAGTGCTAAGCATCTCTGGGAACTCCTTCAAGATTGTCGGAAGACCATTTCCGGTGACTACCTCTTGAAGCTCATCAAGAGAATGCCAAGAGTGTGCAAAGCAGTCATCAAAGCAAAAGGTGGCTACTTTGAAGAACCTAGAATATAACACATATTTTCAATTGTTTCACACTTTTTTGTTAAGTATATAATTCCACGTGTGTTAATTCATAGTTTTGATGCCTTCAGTGTGAATTTACAATTTTCATAGTCAAGAAAATGCAGAAAAATCTTTAAATGAGAAGGTGTGTCCAAACTTTTGGTCTGTACTGTACATTCAAAAGTCAACATATAAATAACAGTCTATTTTTCCTGGCTTGCTAAAAATAGATGTCTGCTTAATTAAGATACAATGCTGTGTCTCCACAGACCTGCTTTCTGATGGTGCTTGTGTGGTGCCCCAGGGTCCTGGTCGTCCCAGTGGTATTGCTTTCCTCCTGGGGAGAGTGATGCTATGTTTGGAGGCAAGGAAGGATAACTGCATCCAGGTATCACAAACATGCAACACATTCATACTCCAGTCCACCAGGGGGAGCTTTTGATCCTTTTCACTAGGTGACTCCCCATATATATATATACTAGATTGTAGCCCGATTCTAACGCATCGGGTATTCTAGAATATGCATGTCCCCGTAGTATATGGACAATGATGATTCCAGAATTCGCGGCAGACTGTGCCCGTCGCTGATTGGTCGAGGCAACCTTTATGACATCATCGTCGCCATGGCAACCATTATGACATCTACGTCGATACTGTGCCCGTCGCTGAATCAGAAACGTGGGATTTCTACATCCTTTATGACATCATCGTCGCTGTGCCCGTCGCTGATTGGTCGAGGCCTGGCAGCCTCGACCAATCAGACGCGGGATGTCTACGTCCTTTATGACATCATCGTCGCTGTGCCGGTCGCTGATTGGTCGAGGCCTGGCGGCCTCGACCAATCAGACGCGGGATTTCCAGGACAGACAGACAGACAGAAAGACAGACAGACAGACGGAAAAACCCTTACACAATTATATATATAGATATATATATATTTTATTCTGTCTCTTGGAAGAATGACATCTACGTCGATACTGTGCCCATCGCTGAATCAGAAATGTGAGATTTCTATGTCCTTTATGACATCATCGTCGCTGTGCCCATCGCTGATTGGTCGAGGCCTGGCAGCCTCGACCAATCAGACGCGGGATGTCTACGTCCTTTATGACATCATCATCGCTGTGCCGGTCGCTGATTGGTCGAGGCCTGGCGGCCTCGACCAATCAGACGCGGGATTTCCAGGACAGACAGACAGACAGACAGACAGACAGACAGACGGAAAAACCCTTAGACAATTATATATATAGATATATATATTTTTTATTCTGTCTCTTGGAAGAATGACTTCTACGTCGATACTGTGCCCATCGCTGAATCAGAAACGTGAGATTTCTACGTCCTTTATGACATCATCGTCGCTGTGCCCGTTGCTGATTGGACGAGGCCTGGCGGCCTCGACCAATCAGAGATGCGGGATGTCTACGTCCTTTATGACATCATCGTCGCTGTGCCTGGCGGCCTCGACCAATCAGAGACGCGGGATTTCTACGTCGATGCTGTGCCCGTCGCTGATTGGTCGAGGCCTGGTGGCCTCGACCAATCAGAGAGCCGGGATTTCCAGGACAGACAGACAGACAGAAAGACAGAAAGACAGACAGACAGACAGACAGACAGAAAAACCCTTAGACAATTATATATATAGATATAACTGGTAGTCTGTAGGGAAAGTGAGTCAGTCCTTCAGGGAAGCTGTTCCTGGCAGGAGCGAATTCCTGTCAGAGGACAGAGGAGAGGGTCCACGGAGCTGTGCATGTCCTAAGAGCTGCAGCTCCCAGAAAGAGACATTTTGAAGGCAGAATTGTATTGCAGCAAGTGTGAAGGAAAGCAAAGCACAGGAGACGATACCAGAAGGGGACCAGCCCCCGGCAGGCTGCCTCCTTCTGAGGAGCAGAACGCCAGTAGCCGGAATACCGAGGTAGTAAGGACCTCTACGCCTTACTTCAGAGACCGGGAGGACAGCTAAATGCACGTTACCTATCTGCATCCACACCCAGGAGGCACGGTGGCACCCCTCAGAGGCTGGGGCATGCTAGAGTCCCTATAAACCGCCTCAAGCCACCAGCCATATGGGTTTTGTCCTATCCGACTACAGGGGACAGAGAGAGAGACACAACTGGCTGGACTCTACCTGCCCTGTGATCTGGTGCCCTGGACTGTGTCTGCTGAAGACTTCAGTAAACGAGGTAAAGAGACTGCAAACCTGTGTCCTCATTCTTCACTGCACCTCTCACCATTCTACCATCTACACACTGGGAAGCCCTGGGGATATAATTCACCTGTGGGAAGGTATACCATCTAGCTGCCATAACATCACCCAAGCGGACCCCCTTAAAGCAGCATCGGTCACCCTGACCGAGTACCACAGGTGGCGTCACGAATAAAAACTCTATCCCTTTAAAGACCTTTCCCTTTTATGCGGATGTCCCAGGGCAAAGGACATCCCCCTTTGAGCCGACCGAACCCGGTACCGAGTACCCCCTTGCCCTGACGGGGCGTTCCACTTGTGAATGTGAAATGACAGGTGCAGGGGGGTAGGCGTCTATGCCTGTGTCTTGGACAGGGGGTTGGCAATCACATAGCACAGGGGAAGAGGCAGTGGTGTTACCTGCAGACACTGATTTTGGACCCAGGCTTTAGGCCCACCTAGTCAGGTGCTTTGATGACATGTGCCTGAGCATGCTGGTGGTGGTCAAGTTTTTAGTGGTCAGGCCCCTGATGATCTTGGTATGGCACGTGTTGCAAATGACCATTCTTTTATCGTCCGCACTTTCTTTAAAAAAGCGCCGGACTGCCATCAGTGACTTCATCGTCCACTTGTCTTCCACTTCGCACCCTGGTCATCCTAACTTGTTGACTTAACAACATCACTTGTTGGCATCTGTGTCTCATCATCATCTACCTCTTTAATTGCCGTTACCCACTTTTGTCTTCTTCTGACTGTGGCTGCTCAAATATTTGGGCATTATTACACACGGGCTTCTCATGTCCCTCTTGAAATGTGCATTTCAAGAGGCCAGAATCAATAAATGGAAATGTAAAAAGCTCCTCGGATTGTCCGCGTGTGGGATCACTCGTCTCCTGGGGGTTGCTGTGGTGGAGGAAGGAGGATCAGAGTGAGGATTATGTTGTCCAGACTCTTGGCTAGTGGGACTGGACTGTGTGGAAGACAGGGTGGTGCTGGGAAACATACTGAAAAAATACATACCATGAGATACAGCCTTCCCAAAACCCTGTCTGATGACAAATGCACATTTAGCAGGATGCAGCAGGCCTCTACCGATAAAGGCAAGGGGCAGCACAGGTGCAAACTTCTGACATAAACAGCCACCCCCACACCAGCCAGACATTGCAGGGGTTGCCCCTTGCCTTAATCAGTGGAGGCCTGCTGCATCCTGCTAAATGTGCATTTGTCATTAGACAGGGTTTTGGGAAGGCTGTATCTCATGGTATGTATTTTTTTCTGAAACATACCGAAAGCATTATCTGCCATCCAACCAACCGCTTGTTGACACTGTTGTGGCTTCAAGAATGGTGTCCTGTGCCCTCTGCAAAGTGGGACAGGAAGCTACGTCTCATGGATAAGAGTGTTTGTTGTGCTCCCAAGCAGGCACAGTATCACCTAGTCCACGGCCTCAGCCTCTGCATGCACCATCAGTAGAACGTCCACTTCCCTGTCCCTTACCGCACACCTTGCACATTTTAGATTAGAAACAAAACCAAAGAAAAGACAATGTGTGCATATACCCTAATGAAAATAAATAAGTAAAAAAAGCAAGTGGATTAAATAATTAACATAGGGTACTTAGTAAACACTGTTTTTGATAAAAAAGCATAAAGCTGTCCCACCGCGACAGGGTGTACCCATTTGGGACAATAACTACAGTCTTTGCAAACTAGCTCTAGCTCAGTGAGATTGGATGGAGAGCATCTGTGAACAGGAATTTTCAAGTCTTGCCACAGATTCTCAATGGGATTTAAGTCTCGACTTTGACTGGACCATTCAAACACATGAATATGCTTTCAGCTAAACCATTCCATTATAGCTCTGACAGTATGTTTGGGGTTGTTGTCCTGCTGGAACATGAACCTATGCCACAGTCTCAAGTTTTTTTCACCCTCCCACAGGTTTTCCTCCAGGATTGCCATGTATTTAGCTCCATCTATCTTCCAATCAACTCTGACTAGTTTTCTTGTCCCTGCTAAAAAAAAAGCATTTCACAGCATGATACTAACACCACCATGTTTAACTGTGGGGATGGTGTTTTCAGGGTGATATGCAGTGGTTTTTTTCCACCACATACGTTTTGTTTTTAGCCCCCAAAAGTTCTTCTTTGGTCTCATCTGAGCAGAGAACCTTGTTCCACATGGTAGCTATGTGCCCTACTTAGAATTTTGCAAACTGCAAACCGGACTTCTCATAGCTTGTTTTAAAAAAATGCTATCTTCTTGCCACTCTTCCATAAAGACCAGATTTGTGGAGTATACAACTAATCGTTGACTTGTGTTCTCCCATTTGAGTTGTGGATCTCTGCAGCTCTTTCAGAGTGACCATGAGCCTCTTGGCTGCTTCTCTAATTAGTACTTTCCTTGCTTTGGATGTCAGTTTAGGTGGACGGCTATGACTTGGTAAGTTTGCGGTCGTGCATACTCCTTCCATTTTTGGATGAAGGATTGAACAGTGCTCCGTGGAATGTTCAGAGCTTGGGCTATTTCTTTATAACCTAGCCCTGCTTTTCTCTTCTTCACAGCGTTATCCCTGACCTGTCTGGTGTGTTCCTTGGTTGTCATGATGCTGTTTCATCCCTAATGTTCTCTCACAAACTTCTGAGTCCTTCACAGAACAGCTGTAGTGATATTGAGAATAAATTAAACAAAAGTGGATTCAATTTAATATATTATATGACTTCTGGAGGCAATTTATCATTCAGGATTTTATTGATGGGTATCAGACTACGGGGGCCTGAATACAAATGCTTGTCACAATTTTCAGATTTATACTTTAAAATAATTAGAAAGCCATGTTTCATTCCCTGCACACTTCACAAATACTTGCTACGTTGTGTATATCAAATAAAATCTCAATAAAAATACGTTTAAGATTTTGGGTGTAAAGTGAAAAATGAATACTTTTTTGAGGCACTGTAAGACTCCATTTACCATTGAGATTCCATGCAATGTGCTATGCACTAATAAATTGCACTAATAAATGCATTCATAAATTTTTGGAGGGTACAAAGTTTTATTATTTTTGTTTACTGAACCACAACCAGGTTCGGTACCAGGGGAAAATGTGTAAACGCAGCACATAGGACCTTAAGAAACACAAGCATGAAAGGGTCTTAACGGAAGGGCCACAGAATACAAAACTTCCTTTATATCATGTTTTGACCTGAAAAGGGGTAAATTCTCTTTTTTGCATATAATGGCTGGGACTTTGATGGGTGACATCGACAAAGAAGCGAAAAGAAAAGAAGTCTCAGTGCTTTGTGTCTGTTCAGTACACAAATGAAAAGATGTTGGCTGCGTAAGTCACAAGACTGCAAGAACCCTATGAGATCATGCCAGGAGTAGCATGGTACGGGACGCTTGTATTATACCAAGGAGCGGTATGCGTAAATGGAGAACTTTGTTTATCAAGACAAATGTAAGAATGAATAAAGGAATTTCCTTGTACTTTATCAAATCCACATTTTATTTAGATTTTTTTTTAATTGTAATTACTAATGGAGATAACAAAATGCCTCCAGGATTTGTTGATGCCATTATTAAAGTGCAGTTGGGTGAAAGCTGGGGAGGGCAATGAAAGGCAGCAATGCCAGAATGCGGACATGAATGGTGGCCTGTTCTGTCCATTAACAGCTGGGTTTGTGTGTTTTGTACAGGAATAGCAGAGCAGAGCAAGGTATAGCACTGGGTGTAATGGAATAAGTTCTCTATATCACATCAGTATGATTGACGGGTACTGCTGTGCAGTTAACCTTATGATATGGCCCTGGCTGAGTGACAGCTGGGAGCAGCTCACGTAAAGCCTAACAGGGAGGGAGCAGGCGGGGGAGCAGGATTTAAAGAGACGTCCTAATCCCTTGGAGCTCTCTTTGTGCCTGTCTATCTCGTGAGGTCTCTCTATACCTGTCATTATTCCTGTGAGGACACTTAGAGGTGAGAATGTAGATTTCTGCACAGACGAACCTACTGAGGAATTTTCGTATACTTATAGAGTGGGGACATGAATTGTTTTTCTGGATTTTTTTTTAACAGTTCTCATAGTTTTAGTCCCTTTATAACCCAGTGAGATTCTTAGTGATGAATGTTATAGCTTTACTGTGTAGCAGGGACATTGTGTATCATTATGTACATTGAGTGGGATGTTTAATGATGCAATCAGGGTCATTAAATTATGAAAGAACTAGTTAAGTAGGACCCTTTTATAATAGAGAAGCTATAGTAAAAATTTGTTGTGATGCAGCAAAGTATAACTATAAGGTATGGATTATGTGCTCTCCTAATGTATTCATATACTGGAATGTTGCTTACATTTTCCCCTAATGTTTCTGTGATTTATTCTTCCCATATCATTGTAGATTGTTAAACATCTACAGGTTTTGCTCCATAGTGGTAGATATTTCATTGGACTTGGAGAATGCCAAACATTAATGACAGTATCCTGTTTAGCGTCTGTCTCTGAAAACATAATGCGCTGAAATATTGTCTGAGACATTGATATTGAGTTATCCACATTCAGTTTCTACATTCTCTTCGAATGACTGTCTGTAGGTTATGTAACAGTTGTACAACTAAAAATCTGTTCACATTAGTGTCATGGCTTCCGTTCATAACAGCTATGCTAGATCCATCTTCAGATTAGGTCTCCGTGGGTGTTCGATGTAAATCAAATTCACTTGTATTTGCTGCTGTAATGTTGGCGAAGAAAATTGTAAATGTTTTCTGACCCTTAAAATCATGAGATCAAAATACAGAAAAAATATATCATTTAGTTGTGTAATTTGTACAATTCAGCACTATTATCTGACACGTTGTCTAGCACTAAGTAACTATAGCCCACTTGGGTGAAATGTTGATTTTGGCTTATTGTGATGACAATTAAGTATAATCAAGCCCTGGTTTTAGGGGTTGCCAAAATTGACAATTACCTTGATCCCCTATTTCCTTGAAGGCCCCTGAAAAACATGGACTCCAGTAGCAACCAGTTCCACTCTGGGTTCTAGTAATTGGGCAGATAAATTAATTATATGTACTGTGCTTTTAGTGGTTGAAATTCAATATTTTTTTGTCCATTTCCATTAATATGTAATATTTCTTGGGGTTTCAGGAGAAGAATTACAATGGTGAGTAGAACCTAACAGCTTCATCACTTCATGCTTGCCTTATTTTGCCCTGCTCCTTGTCACTCGTGTCACTTTGTGTTGAGTGCCTGTCTTCCCTGTCTTAAGCTGATGAGCTATTAGTGTTACTATGTCCTCTTACTACACATAAGTGCTTCTCAAGAAGATCTAACAAGTGACCTGCTTTGTATATTTGTGTTGTGATTTTTCCCTTGCCCATGCTGTCTCATTTTATCCTTCATCCACTTTTTTGGTGGCTCAACCGGGTTCTGCAGCTGTCTCTTGATCAGCTCATTTTGGATCATCCTATGTACTCCAAAGATGGAGAATTGAAGGAGATATGGGTACCCGGGGTTGCCCCAGATGGCCCTCCTTGGGAAATGAGGCCTTCTACAGAAACATCACAAGGAAAGAATAACGGGGACAATGAAATGCAACAACAAGAAAATGTAATAGACAGCTATGAGGATCTGCAAAGGGTTCTGATCAATGCAGGGCTCCCTGAGACAGAAGACAGGAGCAAGCAACCACGTACAGGTAAGAAAAGCCAATAATATTCTGCAGCCTATGTAATGATTTATCTGTGATTAGGGCCACATACTTTCTCTTGTCCATTTGACTTTATTGTGCATCAACATTGATATACTGTCAAGAAAATCCCAGTTCAGTTGTCCTGTCTTTTTTTTTTTTACATTTCATTTAGCACTGAATTGATAAAATAGAATTATAGCATTAAAACGGTCGGCAAGCACTAAACAATCGTCTGCTACTAAAGGAAACTATGTCTGCAGGATTATACAACATTAGTACATTGTTTGAACTGGACTTTTAAAACCTCAGCCGTGTAAATGACAATGAGGTTATGTATTGATGTGTACTGAATAACAGAAAGTGTGTCACTAGAGGTCACTGTCGACTGTGTGTTAAGCTCAGTCACTTGCTGTATTAGCTCTCCTAAAACCTTACTTTTAATAATAATTAATAATAATAATAATAATAATAATAATTTTATTTATACAGCGCCAACATATTCCGCAGCGCTTTACAAATTCTAGAGGGGACTTGTACAGACAATAGACATTACAGCATAACAAAAAACACAGTTCAAAACAGATACCAAGAGGAGTGAGGGCCCTGCTCGCAAGCTTACAATCTATGAGGAAGAGGGGAGACACGAGAGGAGGATGGTAACAATTGCTTTAGTTAGTCGGATCAGCCATAGTGTAAGGATCGGGTGTTCATGTAAAGCTGCCTGAACCAGTTAACTGCCTAAGTATGTAGCAGTACAGACACAGAGGGCTATTAACTGCATAAAGTGTATGAGAACATGATGCGAGGAACCTGATTATGTTTTTTTTTTTTTTTTTTTTAAATGGGCCACACAGGGATATTTAGGTTAATGCGTTGAGGCAGTAGGCCAATCTGAACAAATGAGTTTTTAGGGCACGCTTAAAACTGTGGGGATTGGGGATTAATCGTATTAACCTAGGTAGTGCATTCCAAAGAATCGGTGCAGCACGTGTAAAGTCTTAGAGACGGGAGTGGGAGGCTCTGATTATTGGGGATGCTAACCTGAGGTCATTAGCAGAGCGGAGAGCACGGGTAGGGTGGTAGATTGAGACCAGGGAGGAGATGCATGGTGGTGCGGAGCCATGGAGTGCTTTGTTGTCCTGAATTCTTGAGTGGATGGGTAACCAGTGTAATGACTGGCACAAGGTAGAGGCATCGGTGTAACGGTTGGTGAGGAATATGATCCTGGCTGCAGCATTCAGGACAGATTGGAGCAGAGAGAGTTTGGTAAGGAGGCCGATTAGTAGAGAGTTACAACAGTCCAGACGAGAATGAATAAGTAAAACAGTAAGAGTTTTTGCAGAGTCGAAAGTAAGAAAAGGGCGAATTCTAGAAATGTTTTTGAGATGCAGATAAGAAGAGCGAGCCAGTGATCGGATGTGGGGGGTGAATGAAAGCTCGGAATCAAGTATGACCCCAAGGCAGCGGGCATGTTGCTTTGGAGTAATGGTGGAACCGAACACGGAGATGGCAATGTCAGGCAAAGGTAGGTTAGTAGAGGGAGAGAACACAAGGAGATCAGTTTTAGACAGGTTCAGTTTCAGATAGAGGGAGGACATGATGTTAGAGACAGCGGTAAGACAATCACTGGTGTTTTCTAAAAAGGTCGGTGTGATATCAGGAGAAGAAGTGTATAATTGGGTGTCGTCAGCATAGAGATGGTACTGGAAACCAAATCTACTGATTGCTTGTCCAATAGGGGCAGTATACAAAGAGAAGAGGAGGGGCCTAGGACTGATCCTTGAGGAACCCCAACAGTAAGGGGAAGGTGAGAGGAGGAGGAACCAGCAAAAGATACAGTGAAGGAGCGGTCAGAGAGATAGGAGGAGAACCAGGAGAGAACGGTGTCCTTGAGGCCGATGGAGCGGAGCATAGTGAGGAGGAGCTGATGATCCACAGTGTCGAATGCTGCGGAGAGATCCAAGAGAATTAGCATGGAGTAGTGACCATTAGATTTAGCTGTTAGTAGGTCATTAGAGACTTTAGTGAGGGCAGTTTCAGTAGAGTGTAAAGAGCGGAAACCAGATTGAAGAGGGTCGAGAAGAGAGTTATCTGAGAGGTAGCGGGTAAGACGGGAGTGGACCAGGCGTTCGAGGAGTTTAGAGATGAAGGGAAGATTAGACACAGGTCTATAATTAGCGGCACAGTTTTGATCGAGGGATGGTTTTTTAAGTAATGGATGTATGATGGCATGCTTAAATGAGGAGGGAAAAATACCGGAAGTGAGAGAAAGGTTGAATATTTTTGTTTGGTGAGAGGTGACAGCTGGGGAAAGGGACTGGAGGAGATGTGACGGAATGGGGTCACTGATGCAAGTGGTTGGTCGAGAAGATGCAAGGAGCCTGATTACTTTTCCATGTTGATGACCAGTAAAAAGCAAATATACTATTTTTGACCCTGCTGTCACAATATAAAGGAGATTTCTAGTAACACAAAAGAGTGACCAAACCTCTATGTGATTGCAGATTGCTGAATGGTGACAGTTTGCAAGGTACACACTGTCAAGATTCCCCTCCATTTCTAGTGAGAATTGTCGAATTATGATAGCTTGCAATGTATACACTGTCAGGATTCCTTTCTATTTCCTGTGTTAGATAGAGGTCACGTGAACAAAGAATGGAAATGGCATACTTGTGGTCACATGCCTAATAGAAGTTCTCATCAATTCTCTCAATGTTGCAAAGCAAATTGCTTTGTGGTTATGTGACTGTCCACTTGTGTTGGAAATAGAGGAATTCTGACAGGCACATTGCACAATGTCATGATTCCGCAATTTCTAGTCATATACATTGATTGTACAAATTTATCCTGAGTTTAGAAAGCCATTTTTATAAACTCAATACATGGCATAGATCAAGTTGACTCTTCGCAATATTCAGCTATATTTTTTGCTAATCACAGACCAAGCTATCAATGTGTGATCAGAAGACAGATCTAGGTGTAGAACCCCCAGAAGCATCAGAACAAGGGAATGTCAGTGGTCCCACATTCCAAGCTGCGTCACACATCCATATAGCTGAGCAGGGACAGGCTGAGTGGCAATAGTGGCCGCAGCCACATACACATACAGTAAAGGTCGCTGTGTTGGTACTGCAATGAAGAGTCTGTGGCGCTCAAGTGAGCACCACTGAACCCTCATTATATCACATATTGATTGCCTATGCTAAGTAACAACATTTTTTAGATAATTCTACTGAAGATACCTGAATGCGGAGAAATTAAAATTTGAGAAAATAATAAAATATTTATGTGATTTGTCAGGTCATACCATGGATACCACTACAATATGTGTCCTTGGGACTCCCAGCTTTGCTATGTCTATTCTATTGGAGGGTTCAAGACAATGTCCTGGTAAGGCCCAACAGGAGCAACTATGACATGGGAGTACCAAACAAGTAAAAAGTAGAAACATGTCTTAAGAGTACATTTTACTTTTTGTTTAGGAAAAATACTACTTTGTCTCTCCACCTCATGGTTCTGCTCAGCTTCACCTTCTTCAGCTTCTCTTTTCATCAAACAAGCTGTGACTTTTGATTTCGGGGGTCGCACTTACCTGGACACTTTTTCTCCACCACGACGTATCACTTACCTCTCCTGGTTGGGAGGACTTCAAATCCTGATGGGGGAACAGTTGGAATGTCCAATGGGAGGATCTCCGCAACTCTCCAATCTCCTCGCTAATACCCTGGGTGTGCGAATCCTGCTGGACTCTAAGGAACTGCCTCTTTCTCCTGCCCTGCTTCTAAGCAATTCCTACCAGCTAGGGTCTTGGGGAAAATATGCTCCGAAGGCCAAAACAACAAAGGTGGTGGAGCTCTATCACAAAGAAGGACAAGAAGAAACAATTCGACAAGAGATCTCTACATATCTTACTTCACTGAGGATGAAGGGCCATCAGAAGGTATTAAAAAAAATTCCTTTTGATTTATAATACTTTTTGCTTTCATGTATAGCTTGTTTTCTGTTTGTTCCTTTATTTCCCTTTAGGTTGTTTTGAAGACCTTTTGGCCTTATCCAGGACGTTCTCCAAACACGAGTTTCTACTCATCTCAAGACACTCTACAAGTGTCAGATGTGGTTGTGGGGCTTTTTTCTGATCTCTCACAAGGACAAGCAGTCTTGCTTGAAGGCTTTGTGATGACTGTCCCCCCACGTAGGATCAAGCCTTCACCACCTCCTGCCTGTATATCACGTAAGCAAGGGGATTTTGAGGGGAAAAAACTCTGCATGGGAGGGGCTAGGAGAGAGTGATACTCTGTAGAATCCTCTCCCCACACCACCTTCCTTCTGTCTCTTCCTTACCATTTGTCTTTTTTTTTCTGTCCACACACTTTTTGCTATCTTCTATTTTTTCGTGCAATCTCTCATCGATACATAAATTTCTCATCGTCCCTCAATTTCTTGCTTCATATTCAGTCCGTATTTTTTTCATGTTCTTTATTAAACATGTTCCTCTCTTATTGCATACCCTGTCAAACTTTCCTTCCTCCTCTTCTATATTACACTGGGCCCTTACTCAATAAATACAACTGACTCCTGTGCTGGAGAAGATTTTGCAATATATATTTTTTTCAGTTTAGATTTTTTCCAGCACTGGACAACAGCCTTATAGAATTCTGAGATGAGAGTTCTCTTTTCCAATCTCAGATATACCAAACTGTCAGATTTTATTGTATCTGTATTGAAGGAGGGTCAGTTCTTTCTCTCTCTTTCTTTCTTCTTCTCTCTATTTCTTGCTCTTTCTTCCATCTATGCTTCTTTCATTCTCCACTTTTCTCGACTACTGCCTTCCTCCTTCTCCCACTCTCTCTTCCTGTATTACTGTCTCTGCCCCACCCCCCAGGCTGCTCCGTGCGCCCCCCAGAGCTGACGATCCGTCTCTGTGCCGTTGTCTGCCGATCTCGCGGAGACCAACCAATTCTAAGCAAGGTAACGGGGCTGCCCCCCAATCTCCAGGGGCTTGTACCCCCAATCATCAAACCCCTATCCTGAGCCCCTGAAGAGAAGAGTTCTTTAGATTTTTTTTAATAAGAAACATTGTCCCAGATGTTTTATGAACATATTATGTATATTCACCAGTGATTGTTCATAATTTTTTGTTACTTTTGTTTTTTATTTTATGTAGTTCATAAGATTTGTGGTGACTCTTTTGCAGGTGGTGTGTATGGTCGGACGGGCAGAAAAGCCTCTCTGCCATCGATTTACACTTCCTCAGTCCTTGGATACTACTCTAGAGTTATGGGGAGTGTTGGATGATGCTCAGAAAAGAAATATATGGGAGCAAATCAAGGAAGTCTCAGAAAACACCATGAAGGCAATAATGGAGGAAGAAATAAAAATGAGCCCCAAAGAAAAGGGAGGGAACAAGGTGCAAACTGATGTGATCGGTATGGACATCAGTTACTTTAACTATATACTAACCTAACAGTTAGAGAAATGCAACTAGGTTTGCTCTTTAACATATTTAGCTTTGCTAATGTGCTTGAGATCACCTTTAAAGGGAATCTATCAGCAGGTTTTTGCTACCTCATCTGAGAGCACCATGATGTAGACAAAGAGACCCTGAATCCAATGTTGTATCATTTTATTTACTGGGTGCAGCAGTTCTGACACAATCAGAGTTCTTAGATATAGAATGCAGCTGAGCTGAGAAAGCTAACCCCACCTACACCAGGCTCGATAAGTACATTGTCTATAGACAGTGAGCTGTTTATCAGAAGAGGGGCGGAGTCGGTCTAGCATGCATGTGCTGCTGTAGTCCATGCCATGTTAATCACTAGGTGATAAAACCTTCAATATAAGTAAACAACAGCACACAGCCTGACATGTAACACATTGTTTAAATTTGTGTTTTAACCATAACTCATACTTTTCTCAGATAACATAGCAAAAAACCTGCTGACAGATACATTATAAGAGCTAAAGGGTTATTCCAATTGCAAAATATTGAGGGCTTGTTCTTAGGATAGGCAATTAATCTCCGATTAATGGGGGATCGACTCCGATCAACTGCTCTGACCAGCTGTTTTGAAGGTCTCTGCTCTGTTTACCTCCCTGGTGTCTTCATAGTAGTGGCAGTGCCAGGTATCATAGTGTTGTTCCATTGAAGCGAATGTGACCACACTGCAATACTCAGCAAAGCTGCTGCTATGTACAGTATATGTTGTAACCAAGAATACTGCACAGATATTTGAGCTAGATAAGAGGGGTCACTGGAAGAATGCAGGAGGAAGGTTCTCATATACATGTGACAGGTTGGATGACTGCTGCACTAACTGCGTTCTTACACAGACATAGGGTGCTGTGTCATTTTAAGAAAACAGCTGAAGCAACAGTTGCTTCAGCCTTAGCTACTTTCCTAAATGACAAAGCACCTCCAGTAGTGAATTAATTATCTGATTGGAGATATTGTCTTTCCTTACGTTCTCCATCTGGCCCAGACCGCCCTGGAAAATTCTCAAGACCATTGCAAATTTTGCTCCCTTTTGACCCACTGCTTCTGCAGCCATCCACAGCCTCTGTAGAAGCACAAATAAATTCCGACCTCAGTCAAGATCCCCAAATTAATTCACACCACAAACCAGACACCCTACGTTAATTAAACTCAGATCCCAGACCAGACACCTAGATTAAGCTAGACAATACACAGCAAAGTACATAAATTTAGACCCTATAACAATAATCTTTATTTTTATATAGTGCTAACATATTCCGCAGCGCTTTACAGTTTGCACACATTATCATCGCTGTCCCCGATGGGGCTCACAATCTATATTCCCTATCAGTATGTCTTTGGATTGTGGGAGGAAACCAACACAAACACAGGGAGAACATATAAACTCCTTGCAGATGTTGTCCTTGGTGGGATTTGAACTCAGGATTCCAGCGCTGCAAGGCTGCAGTGCTAACCACTGAGCCACTGTACTACACCAAACCTCAGAATAAATGCAGAAACACGAATAAATAGGAACCGCAGGCCAAAACCCTTAAAAGAATACAGACTCTATAAACTGTTACGTACATTCCAACGACCAGAGTATCAAAGCTAAGCTAAACTCTAGCACAGAACACTCTGAATACACATTCAAAATTAGAACCCCTAACTAAAGCTGGCCATAAACATGAAATAATTGTCAGATCAATATCTCTACAGACTCCTCCCATACACATGAGCATTTATGTGTTTTAAATGGGGAAGCAGTAGAAATTTTAAGTGCCTGATCCTTCTCACCTCTACCATCATCTCTTGGGGGAAAGTCTGAGCCCGCATACCCATCAAATGGTTGGCCGAGCTGACAAAAGTCGATGGTTTGTTCAACTTTCATCAAAATTCTATGGTGTCTTAACACAGACCCCAACTCAGAACCCAGTAATACAGACCCATAACCAGACTAATACACACCTAAAAAACTAATACAGATCATGCACTTGGCCCTATCCTGGATCTCATCATACCTAACAGACCGGACATTCAGCGTCTCCCACTCACACACCACCTCCTCACCTTGCCCTCTATCTGTCGGAGTCCCACAAGGTTCAGTCCTTGGGCCCTTGCTCTTCTCCATTTACACCTTTGGCCTGGGACAGCTCATAGAATTTCATGGCTTTCAGTATCACCTCTATGCTGACGACACACAGATCTACATCTCTGGACCAGATATCACCTCCCTTCTAACCAGAATCCCTCAATGTCTGTCCACTATTTCATCCTTCTTCTCCGCTAGATTTTTGAAACTTAACATGGACAAAACAGAATTCATCATCTTTCCCCCATCTCACGCGACCCCCCCAACGAACCTATCAATTACAGTAAATGGCTGCCCACTCTCCCCAGTCCCACAAGCTCGCTGCCTCGGGGTAATCCTTGACGCTGATCTCTCCTTCAAACCACATATCCAAGCCCTTTCCACTTCCTGCCGACTGCAACTCAAAAATATTTCACGAATCCGTTCATTCCTCAACCATGAATCTGCAAAAACCCTAGTCCATGCCCTCATCATCTCTCGCCTTGACTACTGCAACCTCCTGCTCTGTGGCCTCCCCGCTAACACTCTCGCACCCCTCCAATCTATTCTAAACTCTGCTGCCCGACTAATCCACTTGTCCCCCCGCTATTCCCCGGCCTCTCCCCTCTGTCAATCCCTTCACTGGCTCCCCATTGCCCAGAGACTCCACTACAAAACCCTAACCATGACGTACAAAGCCATCCACAACCTGTCTCCTCCATACATCTGTGACCTCGTCTCCCGGTACTTACCTACCCGCAACCTCCGATCCTCACAAGATCTCCTACTCTACTCCCCTCTTATCTCCACTTCCCACAATCGTATACAAGATTTCTCTCGCGTATCACCCCTACTCTGGAACCCTCTACCACAACACATCAGACTCTCGCCTACCATCAAAACCTTCAAAAAGAACCTGAAGACCCACCTCTTCAGACAAGCCTACAACCTGCAGCTACCACCGATCGACCAAACCGCTGCATGACCATCTCTACCCTCACCTACTGTATTCTCACCCATCCCTTGTAGATTGTGAGCCCTCGCGGGCAGGGTCCTCATTCCTCCTGTACCAGTTATGACTTGTATTGTTTAAGATTATTGTACTTGTTTTCATTATGTATACCCCTCCTCACATGTAAAGCGCCATGGAATAAATGGCGCTATAACAATAAATAATAATAATAATAATAATGCATCCAGAAAAAAAGTCAAAAGCAGCCCTCACTGGGTATTCATAAATCCTTTATTTCCAGTTCATGGAATAAATTGATTTACCACAACCAATACATTTCTATTGTGGAAATTTCTGTTGCCAAGACTAGCGTCTCGGCAACAGAAATTGACATGCTGCGACTCGTAAACTTGCAGCACAGGTGAGTTTACGCAGCATCAAATGGAGGCACAGTGGTAATGCGATTTCAATACATCCCATCCACTGTGCTTGTATTGTATAACACAGTGTTTAGGATGCAGCGCAGGTGAGTTTCTTCCAAAACGCTGCTATTCCTGTCCGTCGGCATGTACCCTTAGAGTATGGATGCTGAATGGAGAGTGATGCTCAACTTATTTATTCAGAATTCCCCAGAGGTGTTCTGTTGTGTTCAGATCAGGAGACATACTTGACCACTGAATTACTTTCATCCAGTTCTTTAGAAATGCATCAGTGATCTTAGTTGTGTTTTGGCTCATTATCATATTGGAAAAGTGCAGTTCTATCAAAGGCACGGAGTGATGGTAGCATCTTCCCATTCAATATAGAGCAGTACATCTGTGAATTCATGATATCAATGAAATGTAGCATTCCAACACCAGCAGCACTCATGCAGCCTCAAATATAAACACTGCCACCACCATGTTTCACTGTAGGCAGCATGTATTTTTCTTTGTACTCCTCACATCACAGTTTTGAAACCAGTTAAGAGATTAAGATAAATGTTTTTCAAACTGATGGCTTCAAAACTGTATGACTTCGTAAAGGTGGGGTGTGCAAAGAAAAATGCATGGTGGTAGTCAATTACAGAAAACTGGGGTAGCATGAGAGAAGTCTTGGAGACTCCGTAGCGAAGTTCAGATTATGGAGGATGTTAGTCTTAGATCAGTTTCAGAACGGAGAGACAGAGATGAGGGAGGAGATATAGGGTGGTGTAGAACTGTGGAGGGCTTTGTGGGTAAGAGATAAGTTTATATTGTATTCTGTAGCGAATGGGCAACCAGTGTAATGACTGGCATAAGGTGGAGGCATCGTTGAAGTGGCTGGATAAACATATGACTCTGGTTGCCGCATTCAGGACTGATTTGAGAGAAGAAAGCTTGGTTAGAGGGAGACGGATCTCAAGAAAGTTCCAGTTGCCCAGATGAGAATGAATAAGAGAGACAGTATAAGTTTTATCAGGTTCAAAGATGAGAAAAGATAGGATTCTGGAGATGTTTTTATGGTGCATGTGAGGGTGAGCGAGGGTGTGATTGGATATAGGGAATAAAGGAAAGTTCTGTGTCAAATATGACCCAAGACAGCAAGCTTGCTGCTTGGGAGTTGTGGTTGAACCACCCAAGGTAATTTCAATATCAGGTAAAGTTAGGTTAGTAGAGTGAGGAAACACAAAAAGTTCAGTTTTTGAGAGATTCTGTTTCAGATGGAGGGAGGACGTGATGTTAGAGTCAGTGGGCAGACAAACCCTTGCATTCTGTATTAAAGTAGGTTTGATGTCAGGGGATAATTATCAATCTCAGAATATATTGTGTCTAATAAATCCAAGAACAATAATAAAATAGAAATATAGAAAAACAGAAAAGGGTCATGAAGTAATAGAAAGGCGAGAGAAATAGGGAAAAAAGGTAGGGTGAGGATCAGCACAGGTCCCTATGGTGTACATAACATCGGGCAATACATTGATCTCATCCTGATGGCATAGATAAGATTTATATGGTCCATTACATTGTCTAAAGATATATTGAGCAGTTATATTTACTTCAGAGTATATACTCACATAATGTGCCACAGAGAGCAGCAGTTACCACTATTACACATAGAGCGTATACGGCATGAAGACTGTTTTACACACTGTGATGGGCCACACAGCTCTTTATTTATGTACTGAATTCATGGCAGTGGAACCAACTTCTTGCCCAGTGTTATGTGCCCAAGGAGGATCTGTTTGCTAGATCCAGGCAGCTGTGGTACCCCTTCGTTTCTCCCACGTTGAAGAGATAAAATTGCCTCTACTAGCAACCTGGGAGACGGCACAGTATGGACTAGTGGTGCAACCATGCCGCTGGTCAGAACTGTCAATATTCAGGTGACTACTGCCATTGGCAAAGCAGGAAGCCAGGGGCCGGGAAGCTTGTGCGCTCATGAAGTTATAGCTTGATAATCCCTTATGAGCAATGTCTATCTTTGACTGAAATGCTGGCCACATTGCTTACACTGCTGAGTCTACTAACGCGTCAGAAAACCTTCAATTCAATTTCTCCTTCACATCTCTGAGTATCGTGGTTTTTTCTATTACTACATATTGCGACTACCATCCTTACCACTGAGCACCAATGAAATAACCATACCTACCTTCATACTGCACTCATTTATGCCCGGTATCATTACTCAAAGCAGTTTGTTCTCATTTTTTCTCAGTTTCTGTAAAAAACCACAACATAACTGCAATTTTTCCTCAAGCCTTAGTACCCTCCTTCCTTTATATGCTCATGTTGCTCCCCCTTATGGTACTTAAGCGAGAAGAAAGATTCTTCCAGAAACAGCTCCACTCTGGTCCATAGGATGTGTCTGGTGTTGCACCTAGGGCCCATCCACATGTAAGGACCTGAGCTGCAATACTGCACACAGCCTGTAGACAAAAATGGCACTATTACTGAGAGAAACAAATAAAATCCCCATCTTTTGGTAATCTCTAACTTCCACTCAATTTAACAGAATTGTTTCCATTGGAGCTACTTGTTAGGAGTATATGAATTGCCTTATTTAAAAATAAAGTGTCCTTTAGATCATAAGAAAATTCAATTGTGTCCAAATTTGCTTTGTCTGGTACTGGTAATCCAAATTTTATATATGCACTGACTGACAAAGGTTTCTTCTAATGTTGACTGTTCTTCAACCTTAGTATCTTTAGTAACTTTGAAGGCGAGACAAAAAGACAAACTTTACACATTAGTTTTCTCTTTTTTTCCCCTCTGATATTTCAAGGTGTTGATATGCTGCTTTCGTGTGTTGACTACATGATATCACCAGTCATTCTTGGTGTAACCACTGACCTCTGTCTGGAGAGCTGTGGAATCCATGAATGTGTTCTTGGAAGCCTGGAAACTGGGAAATCTACAACTGTCGAATCTGCATCCGGACCTCTTATTGAAACAATGCTTAGACGTTCTATGACGTATGTGATGGAAGGAAAGGAGGTTTTGGTGATTGGCGCTGGTGGCATAAGCAAAAAATTCATCTGGCATGCTGCTCAAAATTATGGGATTAAGGTAACATATAGTGTCGTAAACCTGGGAATTTGCTTTAGCCTGATAGACTGAATATTGTATAGCACCTAGACTCAAAGAGAAGCTTTTATAAGACAATGACCCTTTGTTTAAATCAGGATTTTGAGTTAAATGTCTTTTTTTTAAATATTGGCAATTTTCACGTAGGCGCTTCAGCTTTTTAAGACTAGACTCTAACTTCCAGTTGTTCCAAGAAATAACCCATTTACAGTGTCACAATGGTCAGACCCCTTACCCTATCTTTTGTTTTGAAGTATCTAAATAGCATGTGCAAAGGTCATTGTGAAGGGAGGGGGAGCAGTGTAGCTGTGGCATTGCCTGTTGTGATTGGTGGATCCTGTGTTATCAACTGTGTATAGATGTATAACCTGTCATTATAACACTGCCTCTGATGATAAGGAGTCTGCTGAAAACTGTTTCTGAAAAGACAGGAAGTATCAGTCTACTACATCTCTAGTGGCCACTGTGAAAATTGCAAGATAATTGTAGATAAAAGGCTAGTGAAGCAGCCTGAATTATTGCTTTGGTGAATGAGAGCTTGTCTATGTCACAGAGAAGAGCCCAAGGCTACATATAACCTGTCATAATGTGGCTGCCAGTTACAAATTTTATTTCACATGAACAGTTCATGAATATATTCAAATATTACATACAGTACTTGACATTAACTTCTTATTTTACAGATCTATTTGGTGGAGTCAAACCCAGGACATTTTGCCTCATCACTTGTCACCTCCTTCATCCATTATGATTATGAAGATTGCTCTTGTGATGATGAGGAACATGCACAGAACATTGTATCTATAGTTAGGGAAAAAGGTCTACATCTTTCTGGTTGTATGGCATTTTGGGATGAGTGTACTATTCTTGCTGCTATCCTGTGTCATAAGCTAGGTCTTCCTGGTCCACCTCCTAATGCTGTGAGGCTTGCCAAGCGCAAGACTCAAACACAGTTGTGTCTCTTCAACATGACAGCGCCATCTCCACCTTTTCCATATGCTGGGGCATTTGCTGTACCCTGTTTTCCCCTAGGTCCTGGAACAGGCGGGGTAGAGGCAGCAGAATCAATTCTCTCATACCCATTAGTTTTAAAGCCAGAATCTGGAGCAGGAGCTGTTGGTGTGCGGTTAGTCCAGGATGCAGAGGAGTGTAGGAGGTTAGTAAAAAAGATCGGGGTAGACCCAGAAGAATGTAAAAGTAATGGAAAGACTCCACTTGCCATAGATGCAGGTGGGATCAGTCGTAATGAAAAAGATTATAAGCCCAAAATTGGAGCTAATTGTAATTGTCAGTCAGTTGTCCCTGAAGTGGGGCTATCAAATGGAGTAAGCGGTGCCAGCATTGTTGAACCAGTAAAGAAAACAGTTCAGACACCTCCTCTACTGCTTGCAGAATACATCACAGGCTCTGAGCATGATGTGGATTTGGTCTTGGGATTCAACGGCCGCCTTTTGGCAGCTTATGTATCAGACAATGGGCCAACTTTACTCCCTGGTTTTACTGAAACTGCCGCAGCACTTCCATCCCGCCTTAGTCGAGAGCGTCGCTGTCAATTGGTTCAGGCTGCTTCACGCAGTTGTAGAGCTTTAGGACTTTACCCTGGGGTTTTCAATGTAGAACTCAAGATGACTGACTCTGGTCCAAGGTTGCTGGAGATTAACCCCCGGATGGGTGGATTTTATCTGCGTGATTGGATACGTCACATCTATGGCACCGACCTAGTGCTTGTTGCTCTAGCACTGTCATGCGGGCTGGAGCCTGGATTGCCTGAGAAGGGTGCCCAGGAGCATGCAGTTCTAGTTGGGGTTATGTGCAATGGAGATTTTCATGAGGAGGCTTTAGGTAGCACAGCAAATCCACAGAAACTGTCTGAGCTACACAATGCTGGCTACATAAGATTCAACCGTTTGGAGGGCAGTCCAGTGCAATTGCTAGACCAGGAACCTTATGGCAATGTGGCCTGTCAGGGTGAGAGCCAAAAGGAGGCTAGGGAAAGGCTTCTTGGGGTGTGCTATGTGCTTGGCTTAGATTCCCAAAGATATCCATTACAATATTTGACTGGAGAGTTCCATTAAGTAATATGTTACTGCAAGTTAGGTTTTCAAAGTGGAAGAGTGCAAGACTGGTGGGAACAAATATAATGGAGATTTTAAGAAAATAAATAGAAAATAGTAAGCGGGATCATCTTTCTTTCACTTAACATATTTGTACCCATTGTTTTAAAGTTTGTACCTATATGTACAGCATCCTTGACATTCGGCATGGTAATAGGGGTAGTTCTGACTAATTTATTTATGTACATTAATACTTGATAGGTTTAGGTTTACCAATTGAATACCCACTTAGCAGGAGAAGGGGAGGTCCTTGACTCTTGTGTGCCAGTGCTTGTTGCCCATGTATTGAATCCAATGAGGTGGGAGGTTATGGAAAGAGTAGTGCAAACATCATTCAATTCATTTTATAACTTCCAACAACTTCAGTGGAGAAAGCCACCTCTCCACTGAAGTCAGTACTGTAGGTGAATGTTTTCTATTTGCAAACAAGGTTACGGAGACCCTCTTTCTCCAAAAAAAATGGAGATCTCAGAGGTAGAACATCCATCCAACAGATATTTACTACGTATTACTATTTTAAAGGATATGAAGTCAAATTTTTGAAGTATTTTTGTGGGTAACTTGAAATACATTTCCACTAGTCTAGTTGGTGGTTACTTTTCTGGGTATTATCTTACTTGTAGTAAATGTAATTGTCATGTTTTAGATATATTTTAAATAAATATGATCAAGGTGATCTTGGACAAGCTTATTAAGATGAGGTCACGCACTGTAAGTTGTTGAAAGTTTTAGATTTTTTTCTTTATTAAGGAATTGACCTAAATAAAGGCATTTTCCAGAAAACATTAATGACCTACCTTTAGCTCTGAACATTGAGAATACTACTAATCAACAAACTGAGGTTGAATTGTAGCACCAGGCACAGCCCCACATTTGAGTGAGCCATGAAATGTGGCATTCTGGGAAATCTTTGTACTGCATATCGGCTGTAGTGTCTGGAGTTGGACCTCCACTGAACTTACATTGATGTTTTACCTTAAGGATAGGTCATCCATAGATTTTTTTCTTGAAAACTTTAATGACAAATTCTGTTAAAAAAATCAAACTATGAATCTACAAATGTACAGTATATATTACAAACAATAAAATATGGATACAAGATTGCTTTATGCTTATGACTACACTGGTCAGAGGAAATTAAGAAATGTATTATTATGTCATCATAATTATGTAACTTTTCCTACTTATCAGATATCTAGCTCATAAAGGGGCATTGGGTGAGAGGAGCAACATTTTCCAGACTACTTAAAGGAGTTGCTTTACGAACAAAGCACATTTTAATTAACAGATCTTGGAATAATGATAATAAGTTCCACCATTGGATATATTAAAAAAATGTTCCTGTGCCGAGATAATCTTATAAATGGGCCCCTACTGTGTACTGTGTAATGGCTAAATCCGACCATGTAGAGCTGCAGAGAGCAGATCATGGTTAGAACATACCACATCTCCTGTCCATTTGGAAGTCAGTTATGATAAGTTAGTATACAGACAAAACAGAGCGGGCACAAAGTTGAAGCTTTCTTAGGTGACAAATTTCTCTGCCTGGGTACCACATTTTCCTGTCTGTTTTGTCACAGGACTGAGTGTTTCTTCTGAGTCACCAGTCCTGTGACCCCATCATAAATCAAGTCAGTGACATATAAAAATTTGGGCACCCCTGGTCAAAATTACTGGTAATGTTAAAAGTTAAACAAGTTAAAGATGGAATTATCTCTAAAAGGCCTAAAGTTAAAGATGACACATTTACTTTGTATTTTATGCAAAAAAAAAAAAATTCAAAAAACGGAAAAGGACGGATGCAAATGTTTGGTCACCCTTGGAGATTTGTATTTTGGAAACAGGTCCTGTGCACCCATGAGATAAAAATCAAACTCTTTGGTCACAATGATCAAAGACACGTGGGCAGAAAAAAAGAGGATGGAATTTCAGAAAAAACACATCTTGACAGCCATGAAGCATGTGGATGCAACAATCATGCTTTGGGGTTGTGTTGCAGCCAAGGGCACAGGGAACATTTCACAGGTAGAGGGAAGAATGGATTCAATGAAATTTCAACAAATTCTTGATGCAAACATAACACCATCTGTAAAAAAACCTGAAGTTTAAAAGAGGATGGCTTTTCTAAATAGATAATGATCCTAAACACACGGTAAAATCCACAATAGACAACCTCAAAAGGCACAAGCTGAAGGTTTTACAATGGCCCCACTGTCCCCTGATCTGAACATCATAGAAAATCTGTGGCTAGACCTCAAAATTGCAATGAATGCAAGACAACCCAGGAATCTTAGAAAAGGAAGAATTTTCCAGCGAAGAATTAATGAAAATTTCTCAAACAAGGATCAAAAGACTGTTCGATGGCTCCAAAAGCTTTTAAAAGCTGTGATATTATGTGATAGCACTGCTATTAGGTACTAACAATGAAGGAAGCCCAAACTTTTGCATCAGCGCATTTTCCTTTTTGTAATTTTTAAAATTTAAAAAATGACTATATACTGTATATACACTGCTCAAAAAAATAAAGGGAACACTAAAATACCACATCCTAGATATCACTGAATGAAATACTTTGGTTGCACATCTTTATTCATTACATAATGGAATGTGTTGAGAACAATAAAACATAAAAATGATCAATGTAAATAAAAATTAATATCCCATGGAGGTCTGGATTTGGAATGATACTCAAAATCAAAGCGGAAAATCAAATTACAGGGTGATCCAACTTCAGTGGAAATGCCTCAACACAAGGAAATGATGTTCAGTTGTGTGTTTCCTCTATGTGCCTGTATGACCTCCCTACAATGCCTGGGCATGCTCCTGATGAGGCGACAGATGGTCTCCTGAGGGATCTCCTCTCAGACCTGAACTAAAGCATCCGCCAACTCCTGGACAGTCTGTGGTGCAACGTGACTTGGTGGATGGTGCGAGACATGATGTCCCAGATGTGTTCAATCAGATTCAGGTCTGGGGAACGGGCGGGCCAGCCCATAGCTTTAATGCCTTCATCTTGCAGGAAATGCTGACAAACTCCAGCCACATGAGGTCTGCCATTGTCCTGCATTAGGAGGAACCCAGGGCCAACCGCACCAGCATATGGTCTCACATGGGGTCTGAGGATCTCATCTCGGTACCTAATAGCAGTCAGGCTACCTAGATGAGCACATGGAGGGCTGTGCGACCCTCCAAAGAAATGCCACCCCACACCATTACTGACCCACTGCCAAACTGGTCATGCTGAAGAATGTTGCAGGCAGCAGATTACTCTCCATGGCATCTCCAGACTCTGTCATGTTGGTCACATGTGCTCAGTGTAAACCTGCTTTCATCTGTGAAGAGCACAGGGCGCCAGTGGCGAATTTGCCAATCCTGGTGTTATGTGGAAAATGCCAATCATCCTGCACGGTGTTGGGCTGTGAGCACAACCCCCATTTGTGGACGTCAGGCACACAGACCATTCTCATGGAGTCGGTTTCTAACCGTTTGTGCAGACACATGTACATTTGTGGCCTGCTGGAGGTCATTTTGCAGAACTCTGGCAGTGCTCCTCTTCATCCTTGCACAAAGGCTGAGGTAGTGATCCTGCTGCTGGGTTGTTGCCCTCCTACGACCCCATCCATGTCTCCTGGTGTACTGGCCTGTCTCCTGGTAGTGCCTCCAGCCTCTGGACACTGACAGATACAGCAAACCTTGCCACAGCTCGCAATGATGTGCCATCCTGGATGAGCTGCACTACCCAAGCCACTTGTGTGGGTTGTAGAGTTTTGCTCATGCTACCACGAGTGTGAAAGCACAACCAGCATTCAAAAATGACTAAAACATCAGCCAGAAAGCATTGGTACTGAGATGTGGTCTGTGGTCCTCACCTGTTGTCTATTCCATTTGCACAACCGCATGTGAAATTGATTGTCAAAGAGTGTTGCTTCCTAAGTGGACAGTTTGATTTCACAGAAGTTTGATGTACTTGGAGTTATATTCTGTTGTTTAAGCGTTTCCTTTATTTTTTGAGCAGTATATATATATATTTTTTTTCTTTTTTTGCTTGCCTTGAATACAAAGTAAAGTCATCTTCACACTGCTTAACTGTCCACAAGAACAGTAATTTTGACCAGGAGTGCCCAAACTTTTACATGCCACTGTATAAATTCAGCAGCTGCTGGAGCTCCTAATAATAATAATTTTTATTTTTATAGCTCCAACATATTCCGCACCACTTTACATTTTCCTACATCACTGACTTGATTTTTGATGAGCTCCAAAGCTGGAGAAGCATCAAAAACACTCACTCACTCTTGTATCTGTATACTCACTTATCATAATTTAGTTATGCATCCTTCCCTGAGCAGGAAGCTGTTGTATATGTCGCCCATCAACTAGAGCAGCTCTACATGGTAGGGCACAGCAAATAACAGTATAGGGGCACATTTATAAGATTATCAGGAACACATCCAATTGAGGAACTTATTTTTTATTCCAAAATCTATTGGTTAAAATGTACTTTGTTCCTGAATCAATCCCTTTTAATATGGTTTTGCTGAACATTAATTTTCAGGAGCGCACCAATCCCCAGCCTCTTGACTTCTTGTTTGACAGAGGGGTGTGGGCTTCTGATGGACTGATAGTGCAGACCAGCAGCATGGTTGCGCCATCCACTGCTCATAGACTGCAGGCAATGAGCAGTAAACAATAAAATTAAAAATCTCTCCTTTCTTGAGACTAATGGATTTTTCATAACAAGTAAATTGCAAAATTGGTTATTTTTACAATAAATTTGAATGACGATGTTGAGAAAACCCTTTTAAAAGGAACCTGTCAGCAGGATACAGACAGTGTCTGTAGATTGGTCAGTCACTGAGCACAATCCTGCTGACAGGTTCCCTTTAATGCATAACAAAGTTGTATTTATTTCTATTTATTGGTCATCCAAAAATTCCAAAATGTCTTGCAGTTTCATACCCATGCACTTATTTAAGTAACCTTGTAGTTTTTATGACATTGTAATGGTTTTAACCACAGGGAACCAGTGCCGAGTGAGCCATCGCTCCATGTACGGTAATTAGTATCTCCATGTTTCCAAATTTTTAAGGTATTATAATTAATTCGACTGACAACCCTGAAGAAATGGAATCAAAGAGATGGCTGCTACTAAAAGTACTGAATATTAATTCAATAAATTGATGCCATTATGTCACAAACACCTGCCATTTTTCTTACTTTTGCTTTTAAAGTGTCACCAGACTAACCCTATTTCAGTGTCCCACATTATTAGTGTCTTCAGAATGTCCTCCTTGGCAATGGCAACGGCTTGCTCCCATTAGCCCTTTTCTCACAATGCACTGAAATTGCTTCCCACACTGCCCTGTGCCATTACGGTGCAGAGATGGACCAAGATCAGGAGCTGTGCCACTGCCATCTGCTACGTGACCTAATGGGCCGCTTGTCTGTGCAACACGGGAGTACTGCAGTGCATGTACTATGAAAGAAATAAAGGGCAACATAGATAAGTCCAATGATGTGGCCCCAAAATTTGAATGTTTGGGTAAAAAAAGTTATTATTCCTTCATGGTGAAGGCTGTGAAAAAAACAAAACAAAATTGATGCCCCAATTGTACCCTAACATGGTACCAAGAAAAACTAGTCCTGCAAAAAGACAAACTTTTATGAAGCACCCATCATTAGTAAAATGGAGTTTAATGCGTCTTATAACACAATTATATGAAATGAAATAAAAAAAAATGCTAATTGTTTTGAAAGAAAAAATTTTTATAATGCAAAAGCAGTAATACATAAAATCAATGCAAGGGTATGTTCACACGTCGTCTTTTCTCACGCTTATTCCATCTGGAAAAAGTACCGCAATGAATGAACATGGTATACAGCAAAGTAAAAAAGACGTTGTCATTCAGACTTTTGATGCTTCTTTTAACCACTTCAGGGGTTGGACATTGTGAAACAATTTAAAGAGGTAGTTTATTATGTAGGTATTCATCATGTATTAGGTATGCTTATTCTTTGGGCGGCTCACACTTGTCATAGCTGAAATGATAGAAAAGTGACGGCAAAACCGCCATTGATGCAGCTTCTGATAAAAGACCAGCACTTAAGCAGCTTTGCCTAAGAAAACCTCAGTGTCTTAAAGACGTCGTGTTCACATACCTTAAAATTGGTATCTTAGTAATGACAGAATTTTATTCAGCCCATTTCTTAAAAACAGAAAATTGTATTAACTCCAAATTAGTAATAATGTAACGTCAACTTATGCAAAAGTTTTGAAAATATATTTTTATATAGTTAATTTTATATATGTTAAAAAACTATATTGATGTAGTATTGATTCTTAGAATGCAAAGTTAACATGTTGTGCGTGCAGCTTGGTAAATGCTATAAAAATAAATCCCAATGAACTATGATGTGAAATTGCATTTTTTTTATTCCCCTTCCTCCCAAAAAAAGATTACTATAAGTTATTCAATCTGTTGTAACATTTCTTCTTGTGGAGAGTAACATACCGGCTCTGGCATGCCAAGTAAAAAGAGGCTTATTTGCCGTGCAATGCTCCTCTGGGAAATGTAATATGCAAATTGCCTCTTCAGAGAAGAGAGGTCTTGAACTCTATATCGCCACCTGTATGGAGCAGTTAAAACGATAAAGACTTGTTGGATTGCTGCTTTCAACAGGTGGCGCTATAGAGTTCAAGTCCTCTTCCTCTCTGAAGAGGCAATTTGCATATTCAATCTGCTGTATGTACCCCATAATAAGTGGTGTAAAGAAAACAAACTTTTGTTTGGCTACTAGTGATGATCAAGCACTAAAATGCTCGAATCGAGTAGGTTGGAAGCTTGGACGGGCTCGACTCAAGTAACGAGTATAATGAAAGTCAATGGGAAGCTCGAGCATTTTTCCTAAAGACCCTAACAGGAGGGCTTGGGGTCAAGAAAATCACTGAAATGGATAAAAACAGCACTCAAGTGGAATGGTTACAGCATACGGAAGATGCCTGGATAAATCTCTGACTTCCAGGTCACTGCTGGGAACAATGTTGTCAGAATATTACTCCACTTTCACAGACTAAAAATAAAACATACAAAACCAAAGATAAAATGGATTTCACAGGAAAAAATGTTAGGAACTCCTAGACTGGTGAAGGCTATGCGCTAAGTGCAAGAGCTGAAAAACATTTACTCCTGGGGTATATACTTACAGTTTGGAAAATAAGTATTTGATACACTGCCAATTTTGCAAGTTTTCCCACCTACAAAGGATGGAGAGGTCTGTAATTGTTATTATAGGTACACTTCAACCGTGAGAGACAGAATCTAAAAATAAAAAAACAGAAAAAACGTTGTATGATTTTTACATAATTAATTTGTATTTTATTGTATTAAATAAGTATTTGATCACTTAACAAGCAGCAAGAATTCTGGCTCTCTTTAAGAATCCCTCCTACTCTGTGTTCATTACCTGTATTAATTGCACCTGTTTTTATCTCGTTACCAGTATAAAAGACACCTGTCCACACACTCAAGCATACCTCTCCACCATGGCCAAGACCAAAGAGCTGTCTAAGGACACCAGTGACCTTGTAATGCAGCGGTAGCACACTTAGGAGTTGAGCGACCTTGACATTTTTAGAGTCGAGCCGGGTTTCGTGAAACCCGACTATCTCAAAAGTCGAGTCGAGTGGAATCGGCCGATTATCGCGAAAAGTCGGGGATCGACCGAAACACGAAACCCAATGCAAGTCAATGGGGGAGCATAGTCGGCAGTGAGTAGAGGCCAGGAAAACATGTACAGAGCCCATTGTATTGGCAAAAACATCCATTCTTGCTACTGAAGCTTGTCAATCGTAATTTAGCTTATAATAATTGTAAGGCATTTGAAATTGGGGGTCATTTGGCTAAAGTTGTGGGGGGTAGGGCTGGTTCAAGCAATTAGTGGGCCCAGGACATCTGGACCACGTCACGGCAGTGGAGCAGGGAGAGGTAAGTATTTCAACTTTGCAAGTGCTGTGATCCTGAGCAAGCAGGGGGGGCCCACTCGTTGGCATTGGCACTGGCACAGGGCCCCTCAAAGTATAGCGGTGTGTTTGCACGGCGGGGGCGCCTCCCACCGGCAGCAACACTTTTGCGTACTATGAGAGGCCCTGTGCCAGTGACGTCGCCAACGAGTATTCCTCCCCCCACCTGATGAAGGAACCTGCACCTTCATCTGCACCTTCCTCTTTGTCCCCGTGTAATGTGGTATGGTATGCGGGAAGGGGGACCTGACTTTCAGCAGGGTCACAATCTTGCAGTGTAGCGTGCACGGGGAATGTTGCGTTATGGGTCAATATACCAGCAGACTCATCTATCACTGGCTGGGCAATGGGCAGGATGAGGGGGAAACAGATATGGGCCCAAAGAATAAAGTGGGCTAAATGCAGTTCAAAATTGGTAACAGGACTAACCAGGGGGCATTGCTTTGTTCAGTGGAGGACAACTGGAATGAGAGGCTGACACAGAGAGTAGGCCCAAATCAGTAAGTATTCTAAATGCAGTTCAAAATTGGCAACAGTAGTAAACCGGCGGCACAGCTTTGTTCACTGGAGGAGAACAGCAAGGAGCGGCAGACACAGATAGAAGGCCCCAACCCAACTAGTAGGCCTAATGCAGTGCTGTTTTCAACAACTACTAAACGAGAGTCGGAAGACCGAAGCAATGGAGAGGAAACCTGGGGAACACCTTGGAGTGGAACACACCGTCTCTACACCCCATACCCAATTTGTAGGCCTAATGCAGTGTAGTTTTCAACAACTACTAAACGAGAGTCGGAAGACCGAAGCAATGGAGAGGAAACCTGGGGAACACCTTGGAGTGGAACACACCGTCTCTACACCCCATACCCAATTTGTAGGCCTAATGCAGTGTAGTTTTCAACAACTACTAAACGAGAGTCGGAAGACCGAAGCAATGGAGAGGAAACCTGGGGAACACCTTGGAGTGGAACACACCGTCTCTACACCCCATACCCAATTTGTAGGCCTAATGCAGTGTAGTTTTCAACAACTACTAAACGAGAGTCGGAAGACCGAAGCAATGGAGAGGAAACCTGGGGAACACCTTGGAGTGGAACACACCGTCTTTTCGCCCTCTATACCCAATTTGTAGGCCTAATGCAGTGTAGTTTTCAACAACTACTAAACGAGAGTCGGAAGACCGAAGCAATGGAGAGGAAACCTGGGGAACACCTTGGAGTGGAACACACTGTCTCTACACCCCATACCCAATTTGTAGGCCTAATGCAGTGTAGTTTTCAACAACTACTAAACGAGAGTCGGAAGACCGAAGCAATGGAGAGGAAACCTGGGGAACACCTTGGAGTGGAACACACCGTCTCTACACCCCATACCCAATTTGTAGGCCTAATGCAGTGTAGTTTTCAACAACTACTAAACGAGAGTCGGAAGACCGAAGCAATGGAGAGGAAACCTGGGGAACACCTTGGAGTGGAACACACCGTCTCTACACCCCATACCCAATTTGTAGGCCTAATGCAGTGTAGTTTTCAACAACTACTAAACGAGAGTCGGAAGACCGAAGCAATGGAGAGGAAACCTGGGGAACACCTTGGAGTGGAACACACCGTCTCTACACCCCATACCCAATTTGTAGGCCTAATGCAGTGTAGTTTTCAACAACTACTAAACGAGAGTCGGAAGACCGAAGCAATGGAGAGGAAACCTGGGGAACACCTTGGAGTGGAACACACCGTCTCTACACCCCATACCCAATTTGTAGGCCTAATGCAGTGTAGTTTTCAACAACTACTAAACGAGAGTCGGAAGACCGAAGCAATGGCGAGGAGACCTGGGGAACACCTTGGAGCGGCAGACACCGTTAGTAGGCTCTACCGAAGTAGTAGCCCCAATGCAGTTTTCAAATTCCTAGAGGCTGAAAACAAGACTATTGACGCTCAGCTTTTTTCAAAGGAGGACAGCTGTATTGAGTGGCGTAGACAGACACAGGTAGTAGGCCTTAAAACAAAAATGTGGCTCAATGCAGTTTAAAAAAGGTTACAGGGGAACACAGGCAGCAGTAGACAGGTCAGTGGACGCCTAGTGGAAGGAGGGACCGCAGACAGGCTTCGAAGGCCTAACATAATAAAATATCGCTGTAGGCACTTTAAAATTGGTTCCAGGGGCACACGGGCAGCAGTGGTCTGGTCAGTGGAGGACAATTTGAATTAGGGACTGCAGACAGACTTTGTAGGCTGTCCCCTGTGGACCATGCATCCAACACATTAACCCAGTGCGCCGTAATGGACACATAACTTTTTGTGGACATGCCTACTGGTCCATGCGTCTCTTGTCAGGTGCACCTTTCTACTGTTTGATTGCCTGGGTGCTATGACAATGCAGACTTTTTCATGCCGGTGGAGGGCTGGGATGGCTTTTCTCGCAAAAGAAGTGTCGACTGGGTAGCTTGAACCGTGGTACAGCGTATTTCATCTGGGCTTTATAAATATAAAACAAAGAAAAAAAGTAGGCTCCATGCACTTTCAGCTGGGTTCCAGGGGTACACGCCAGCATTGGTCTGGTCAGTGGAGAACTATTGGAAGGAGGGACCGCAGACAGGCTTCGAAGGCCTAACGTAATAAAATATGGCTGTAGGCACTTTAAAATTGGTTCCATGGGAACACGGGCAGCAGTAGACAGGTGAGTGGAGGCCTAGTGGAAGGAGGGACCGCAGACAGGCTTCGAAGGCCTAACATAATAAAATAGGGCTGTAGGCACTTTAAAATTGGTTCCAGGGGCACACGGGCAGCAGTAGACAGGTGAGTGGAGGCCTAGGGGAAGGAGGGACCGCAGACAGGCTTCGAAGGCCTAACATAATAAAATTTGGCTGTAGGCACTTTGAATTCTCTTGCAGGGGTACACAGGCAGCATTGGTGTTGTCAGCGTAGGCCGATTGTAATGAGTGTCTGCCAGTTAGTAATCCAAAACAATAAATACATGTTAATGTCTCACATTACAACAAAACGAAAACACAAAAGGGTGCAATCATTAGGTACAGGGGTGGGCTCCTCTGCGTAGTTTCAGACCTAGTAATTTGGCGCAAAGTATTTACTTGGGTAAGTATAGGACACGGCCCCTGACTATGTTAAGTACCATCATACATGTCAACACAATGGTATTTTCAGTGGCAGTAATTTAAGGATGTCAGCGCATAGACTAAACATTGGTGGAACTGTGAGAGATAATTGTGCAAGTGGTAGAGCAATGTTTGAGCTGGGGGTGGGGGAACTCTCTTGTGGCCAGCGGTGCAGGCCCAGGGCCCCTCATGTTACAACAGTGTGTCTGATGTTGGGTGCGCACCACCACCACCAGAGACACTTTATTGTACTATGAGGGACCCAGTGGCAGTGCCGTCGACCAAAAGCGGGCACACCCACCTCTTCAGACAAACAGCACTCTCATGGGTGCTTGCACCAAGTGGCGATACCACGGCCCCGTGTGGGCAGTTTGGCCATTTAGGGAGGTGTAAACATGTCGTATGCTGGACAATCAGCTGCTGCAAATTACAAGATTGGTAAAGTCATTCAGAGTAGTCCACAGGCAATACATTTTCCTAGGAAAGCTAGGTGTCGGCCGGGCAAGGTGGGGTAAAAGAATTCGAAATCCAGTTGTGGTTCATTTTAATGAAGGTTAGGTCATCAACATTTTGGGTAGCCAGACGAGTCCTTTTTTCAGTTAATATTGAACCTGCAGCACTGAATACTCTTTCTGATAGGACACTAGCTGCCGGGCAAGCAAGCTCCTGCAATGCATATTCTGCCAATTCTGGCCAGGTGTCTAATTTGGATGCCCAGTAATCAAATGGGAATGACGGTTGAGGTAGAACATCGATAAGGGATGAAAAATAGTTAGTAACCATACTGGACAAATGTTGTCTCCTGTCACTTTGAATTGATGCAGCAGTACCTGTCCTGTCTGCGGTCATAGCAAAATCACTCCACAACCTGGTCAGAAAACCCCTCTGTCCAACGCCACTTCTGATTTCTGCACCTCTAACACTTCTGGTCTGCTGCCCCCTGCAGCTCGTGTGAGAACGATCACGGGCGCTGTGTGCTGGGAATGCCTGAAGCAAACGGTCAACAAGAGTTGATTGTTTGGTTGCTAATATTAGTTCCAAGTTGTCATGTGGCATAATATTTTGCAATTTGCCTTTATAGCGAGGATCAAGGAGGCAGGCCAACCAGTAATCGTCATCGTTCATCATTTTCGTAATGCGTGTGTCCCTTTTGAGGATACGTAAGGCATAATCCGCCATGTGTGCCAAAGTTCCAGTTGTCAAATCTGCGGTTGTGCTTGGTTGAGGGTCAGTTTCAGGCAAATCTACGTCACTTGGGTCCCTCAAAAAACCAGAACCCGGCCTTGCCACGCCACCAATTTCCAGTGGCCCCGGAGAAGCTTCCTCATTAAAAAAATACTCATCCCCATCATCCTCCTCGTCCTCCTCCTCCTGTTCGCCCGCTACCTCGTCCTGTACACTGCCCTGACCAGACAATGGCTGACTGTCATCAAGGCTTTCCTCTTCCTCGGCTGCAGATGCCTGCTCCTTTATGTGCGTCAAACTTTGCATCAGCAGACGCATTAGGGGGATGCTCATGCTTATTATGGTGTTGTCTGCACTAACCAGCCGTGTGCATTCCTCAAAACACTGAAGGACTTGACACATGTCTTGTATCTTCGACCACTGCACACCTGACAACTCCATGTCTGCCATCCTACTGCCTGCCCGTGTATGTGTATCCTCCCACAAAAACATAACAGCCCGCCTCTGTTCGCACAGTCTCTGAAGCATGTGCAGTGTGGAGTTCCACCTTGTTGCAACGTCTATGATTAGGCGATGCTGGGGAAGGTTCAAAGACCGCTGATAGGTCTGCATACGGCTGGAGTGTACGGGCGAACGGCGGATATGTGAGCAAAGTCCGCGCACTTTGAGGAGCAGGTCGGATAACCCCGGATAACTTTTCAGGAAGCACTGCACCACCAGGTTTAAGGTGTGAGCCAGGCAAGGAATGTGTTTCAGTTGGGAAAGGGAGATGGCAGCCATGAAATTCCTTCCGTTATCACTCACTACCTTGCCTGCCTCAAGATCTACTGTGCCCAGCCACGACTGCGTTTCTCTCTGCAAGAACTCGGACAGAACTTCCGCGGTGTGTCTGTTGTCGCCCAAACACTTCATAGCCAATACAGCCTGCTGACGCTTGCCAGTAGCTGCCCCATAATGGGACAACTGGTGTGCAACAGTGGCAGCTGCGGATGGAGTGGTTGGGCGACTGCGGTCTGTGGACGAGCTCTCGCTTCTGCAGAAGGACGAGGAGGAGGGGGTGCGAACACCTACAGCCAACTGTTTCCTAGACCGTGGGCTAGGCAGAACTGTCCCGAAATTGATGTCCCCTGTGGACCCTGCATCCACCACATTCACCCAGTGTGCCGTGATGGACACGTAACGTCCCTGGCCATGCCTACTGGTCCATGCATCTGTTGTCAGGTGCACCTTTGTACTCACAGATTGCCTGAGTGCATGGACGATGCGCTCTTTAACATGCTTGTGGAGGGCTGGGATGGCTTTTCTCGAAAAGAAGTGTCGACTGGGTAGCTCGTAGCGTGGCTCAGCGTAGTCCATCAGGGCTTTGAATGCTTCGCTTTCAACTAACCGGTAGGGCATCATCTCTAACGAGATTAGTCTAGCTATGTGGGCGTTCAAACCCTGTGTACGCGGATGCGAGGATAAGTACTTCCTTTTTCTAACCAGAGTCTCATGTAGGGTGAGCTGGACTGAAGAGCTGGAGATCGTGGAACTAGCAGGTGTGCCGGTGGACATGGCAGACTGAGAGACGGTTGGAGACGGTATTGTTTCCGCCGGTGCCCTAGATGCAGTGTTTCCTTCTACGAAACTGGTGATTCCCTGACCCTGACTGCTTTGGCCTGGCAAAGAAACCTGCACAGATACTGCAGGTGGTGCGGAAAATGGTGGCCTTAGAGTGACGGCAGGGATGTAGCGTTGCTGACTAGCTTCATTGGCCGAGGGTGCTACAACATTAAGGGACGTTTGGTAGTTCGTCCACTCTTGCAAATGCATGGTGGTTAAATGTCTATGCATGCAACTTGTATTGAGACTTTTCAGACTCTGACCTCTGCTTAAGGTAGTTGAACATTTTTGACAGACGACTTTGCGCTGATCAATTGGATGTTGTTTAAAAAAATGCCAGACTGCACTCTTTTGAGCCTCGGATCCCTTTTCAGGCATTGCAGACTGAGCTTTAACTGGATGGCCACGCTGTCCTCCAACAGGTTTTGGCTTTGCCACGCGTTTTGTCCCATCTACGGGCCCGGCAGATGGAACCTGTTGCGATGTTGATGCCTGCTGCGGCCCCTCCTCTGCTTCAGAACTACTGCCGCCTTCACCCTGCACCTGCAATGGCTGCCAATCGGGGTCAACAACTGGGTCATCTATAACCTCCTCTTCTAGCTCGTGCGCAACTTCGTCTGTGTCACCGTGTAAGTCGGTGGTAGAGCGTTCGTGACGGGGCAACATAGTCTCATCAGGGTCTGATTCTGGATCAGTACCCTGCGAGGGCAATGTTGTGGTCTGAGTCAAAGGACCAGCATAGTAGTCTGGCTGTGGCTGTGCATCAGTGCACTCCATGTCAGAATCTACTTGTAATGGGCATGGCCTGTTAACTGTTTCACTTTCTAAGCCAGGGACGGTATGTGTAAAGAGCTCCATGGAGTAACCCGTTGTGTCGCCTGCTGCATCCTTCTCTCTGTTTTTGCTGAAGAGGACAAGGAAGCGACTTGTCCCTGACCGTGAACATCCACTAACGACACGCTGCTTTTACATTTACCAGTTTCAAAAGAGGAGGCAAAAGAGCTAGAGGCTGAGTCAGCAAGGTAAGCCAAAACTTGCTCTTGCTGCTCCGGCTTTAAAAGCGGTTTTCCTACTCCCAGAAAAGGGAGCGTTCGAGGCCTTCTGTAGCCAGACGACGAACCTGGCTCCACAGCTCCAGACTTAGGTGCAATATTTTTTTTCCCATGACCACCTGATGCTCCACTACCACTACCATCATTACCAGCTGACAATGAACGCCCACGGCCACGACCTCTTCCACCAGACTTCCTCATTGTTTTAAAAACTTAACCAAAGTAACGGTATTTGTTGCTGTCAAACAACTTACACGGTGAGCTATAACTTCAGTATGATTTAGATATCCCTTTACAGGTGGGTGAGACCGCAAGGAAAATCAGGCACAATGTTACACACTCTGTTTTCGGTGGCACCAAATGAGAGAGATGCCACACACGCAGGACTGTCACTCAAACACAAATGTCAATATTGATCTCCCACTTTTTTTTTTTTTTCAGGGAGAATTTAGAAACCAAATAAAAAAAATTGATTTTTTCAGGGAGAATTTAGAAACCAAATGAAAAAAAAAAAATAGGCTTTCTACGGCCCACTATTTGAGAGACAGAGATGGCACACCCAGGAGTCAGGAATGGCACATAAGCAGAAAGGCCAATATTAATCTCCCACTGATTTTTTTTTATTTTTTCAGGGAGACTTTAGAAACCAAATAAAAAAAATGATTTTTTTCAGGGAGAATTTAGAAACCAAATTAAAAAAAATGATTTTTTCAGGGAGAATTTAGAAACAAAATTAAAAAAAAATAGGCTTTCTATGGCCCACTATTTGAGAGACAGAGATGGCACACCCAGGAGTCAGGAGTGGCACACAAGCAGAAAGGCCAATATTAATCTCCCACTGATTTTTTTTTATTTTTTCAGGGAGGCTTTAGAAACCAAATAAAAAAAATGATTTTTTTCAGGGAGAAATTAGAAACCAAATAAAAAAAAATGATTTTTTCAGGGAGAATTCAGAAACCAAATAAAAAAAAAAAAAAAAGGCTTTCTATGGCCCACTATTTGAGAGACAGAGATGGCACACCCAGGAGTCAGGAGTGGCACACAAGCAGAAAGGCCAATATTAATCTCCCACTGATTTTTTTTTATTTTTCCAGGGAGAATTTAGAAACCAAATAAAAAAAAATAGGCTTTCTATGGCCCACTATTTGAGAGACAGAGATGGCACACCCAGGAGTCAGGAGTGGCACACAAGCAGAAAGGCCAATATTAATCTCCCACTGATTTTTTTTAATTTTTTCAGGGAGACTTTAGAAACCAAATAAAAAAAATGATTTTTTCAGGGAGAATTTAGAAACCAAATAAAAAAAAAATAGGCTTTCTATGGCCCACTATTTGAGAGACAGAGATGGCACACCCAGGAGTCAGGAATGGCACACAAGCAGAAAGGCCAATATTAATCTCCCACTGATTTTTTTTTTCAGGGAGAATTTAGAAACCAAATAAAAAAAAAAAAAAAGGCTTTCTATGGCCCACTATTTGAGAGACAGAGATGGCACACCCAGGAGTCAGGAATGGCACACAAGCAGAAAGGCCAATATTAATCTCCCACTGATTTTTTTTTATTTTTACAGGGAGACTTTAGAAACCAAATAAAAAAAAAAGATTTTTTCAAGGAGAATTTAGAAACAAAATAAAAAAAATTATTTTTTCAGGGAGAATTTAGAAACCAAATAAAAAAAAAAAAGGCTTTCTATGGCCCACTATTTGAGAGACAGAGATGGCACACCCAGGAGTCAGGAATGGCACACAAGCAGAAATGCCAATATTAATCTCCCACTGATTTTTTTTTTATTTTTTCAGGGAGACTTTAGAAACCAAATAAAAAAAATGATTTTTTTCAGGGAGAATTTCGAAACCAAATAAAAAAAAATGATTTTTTCAGGGAGAATTTAGAAACCAAATTAAAAAAAAAAAAAAGGCTTTCTACGGCCCACTATTTGAGAGACAGAGATGGCACACCCAGGAGTCAGGAGTGGCACACAAGCAGAAAGGCCAATATTAATCTCCCACTGATTTTTTTTTATTTTTCCATGGAGAATTTAGAAACCAAATAAAAAAAATAGGCTTTCTATGGCCCACTATTTGAGAGACAGAGATGGCACACCCAGGAGTCAGGAATGGCACACAAGCAGAAAGGCCAATATTAATCTCCCACTGATTTTTTTTTTTCAGGGAGAATTTAGAAACCAAATAAAAAAAAAAGGCTTTCTATGGCCCACTATTTGAGAGACAGAGATGGCACACCCAGGAGTCAGGAATGGCACACAAGCAGAAAGGCCAATATTAATCTCCCACTGATTTTTTTTTATTTTTTCAGGGAGACTTTAGAAACCAAATAAAAAAAATGATTTTTTTCAGGGAGAATTTAGAAACCAAATAAAAAAAAATGATTTTTTCAGGGAGAATTTAGAAACCAAATTAAAAAAAAATAGGCTTTCTATGGCCCACTATTTGAGAGAGAGAGAGAGATGGCACACCCAGGAGTCAGTAATGGCATACAAGCAGAAAGGCCAATATTAATCTCCCACTGATTTTTTTTTTTCAGGGAGAATTTAGAAACCAAATAAAAAAAAAAGGCTTTCTATGGCCCACTATTTGAGAGACAGAGATGGCACACCCAGGAGTCAGGAATGGCACACAAGCAGAAAGGCCCATATTAATCTCCCACTGATTTTTTTTTATTTTTACAGGGAGACTTTAGAAACCAAATAAAAAAAATGATTTTTTCAAGGAGAATTTAGAAACAAAATAAAAAAAAATATTTTTTCAGGGAGAATTTAGAAATCAAATAAAAAAAAAAAAGGCTTTCTATGGCCCACTATTTGAGAGACAGAGATGGCACACCCAGGAGTCAGGAATGGCACACAAGCAGAAAGGCCAATATTAATCTCCCACTGATTTTTTTTTATTTTTACAGGGAGACTTTAGAAACCAAATAAAAAAAATGATTTTTTCAAGGAGAATTTAGAAACAAAATTAAAAAAAATGATTTTTTCAGGGAGAATTTAGAAACCAAATTAAAAAAAAATAGGCTTTCTATGGCCCACTATTTGAGAGACAGAGATGGCACACCCAGGAGTCAGGAATGGCACACAAGCAGAAAGGCCAATATTAATCTCCCACTGATTTTTTTTATTTTTTTCAGGGAGAATTTAGAAACCAAATAATAAAAAAAAAAAAATTGGCTTTCTATGGCCCACTATTTGAGAGAGAGAGATGGCACACTCAGGAGTCAGGAGTGGCACACAAGCAGAAAGGCCAATATTAATATCCCACTGATTTTTTTTTATTTTTCCAGGGAGAATTTAGAAACCAAATAAAAAAATAAATAAATAGGCTTTCTATGGCCCACTATTTGAGAGAGAGATGGCACACTCAGGACTGGCACACAAGCCCAAAGGCCAATATTAATCTCCCACTGTTTTTTTTTTCAGGGAGAATTTATAAACTCAATAAAAAAAAGAAAAAAAAAGGCTTTCTATGGCCCACTATGTGAGAGAGATGGCACACACAGGGATGGCACTCTAGCAGAAATGCCAATCTTAATCTCCCACAACTTATTTTTTTAGGGAGAATTAAAAAAAAAAAAGGGACTGTCCTACAATTACTATCTCCCTGCAGTAATCTCAGCCAGGTATGGCAGGCAGCAATAAGGAGTGGACTGATGCACAAATTAAATAAAAAGTGTGGACAAACAAAAAAGATAGCTGTGCAGAAAGGAAGGAACAACAGGATTTGTGCTTTGAAAAAAGCAGTTGGTTTGCACAGCGGTGTACACACACCAATGCAGCTATCAGGGAGCCTTCTAGGGCAGCCCAATGAGCTACAGCGCTGAGGAAAAAAATGTAGCTTCCACTGTCCCTGCAAACAAAAGGTGGTGTTGGGCAGTGGAAATCGCTACAGCACAAGCGGTTTGGTGGTTAATGGACCCTGCCTAACGCTATCCCTGCTTCTGACGAAGCGGCAGCAACCTCTCCCTACGCTCAGATCAGCAGCAGTAAGATGGCGGTCGGCGGGAACGCCCCTTTATAGCCCCTGTGACGCCGCAGACAGCAAGCCAATCACTGCAATGCCCTTCTCTAAGATGGTGGGGACCAGGACCTATGTCATCACGCTGCCCACACTCTGCGCCCACCTTCATTGGCTGAGAAATGGCGCTTTTCGCGTCATTGAAATGCAACTTTGGAGCGAAAGTCGCGTACCGCATGGCCGACCCCACACAGGGGTCGGGTCGGGTTTCATGAAACCCGACTTTGCCAAAAGTCGGCGACTTTTGAAAATGAAAGATCCGTTTCGCTCAACCCTATTAGGCACTGAGGACGCAGTGAACCGGTAAAGTTCAAAACAAAAGTCTCTTTAAAGGGAACCTGTCACCCCGAAAATCACGGGTGAGGTAAGCCCACCGGCATCAGGGGCTTATCTACAGCATTCTGTAATGCTGTAGATAAGCCCCCGATGTTACCTGAAAGAGGAGAAAAAGACGTTAGATTATACTCACCCAGGGGCGGTCCCGCTGCTGGTCCGGTCAGATGGGTGTCTCTAGTCCGCTGCGGCGCCTCCCATCTTCATTACAAGACGTCCTCTTCTGATCTTCAGCCACGGCTCCCGCGCAGGCATACTTTGTCTGCCCTGTTGAGGGCAGAACAAAGTACTGCAGTGCGCAGGCGCCGGGCCTCTCTGACCTTTCCAGCTCCATTTTTGAAAGAAAAGGTTCAATTGATGCAATTCTACTTGCCAGATAAGAAAGATGTCATCTTTAAAACGAACGCCCATGGGAACTGCACCCTGCTCACTATTGTATTATGCAATATTTTGTTCCCAGCATCCAAGAATCCCTGATATATGATGGTAATGTGCGCACCAATAGTTTTAAGTAGTGATCTTAAAATTTACAAACAAATTCACATAAACTGTTGATTCCCGATACAATCGGGCATCTAGGGGTTTGATTAGTTGGTTCCCGATACAATTGGGCATCTAGGGGTTTGATTAGTTGGTTCCTGATACAATCGGGCATCTAGGGGTTTGATTAGTTGGTTCCCGATACAATTGGGCATCTAGGGGTTTAATTAGTTGGTTCCTGATACAATTGGGCATCAAGGGGTTTGATTAGGTTTTTTTGGACTTTAGGGAGCAGTTTTAAAGTTGGTATGATGATATTATCTATAATAAGGCTTCCAAGTATAGATTTAGGAATAATATTGTTACCAACCACTTATCAAAAGCTGTCTTAGGACTTCCTTTTCATATTTTTGTACAGGCCATACAGCAAGCCTTGTCTGCCCATTTAATGACAATGTCATTCATTGCCTTTAACTCGTTTAATGCAATTTGTTGTTTAGGATTCAAATTATCATGCGTTCGCATAGCTGGGAGTGATCTCCAATCTTGTGTTACTAATTTTGTGAACAGTTCTATGGAATGACAAGCAGGTAAGGAGGGAAGGCAGTTAAACTTTTTTTGGTACAAGACCGAAAGGTCGAGTCAGGAGGTTAGTTTTGTTCAGCAAGCAGAGATTCTAGGATAGCAACCGCTTCTCTCTCTGCAGGGGATATTCCCCACAGGTAGGTGTCATCAGATTTAATGAAATGTTTTTTAAAAGTAATTTACGGCTATAAAGATGTATGCCTTTAACAGCCATAAAGCAGTCAAAATTATGTACTGGTGAGAATGTTAATCCCATCCCTAGAACCTCTGTTTGTTCAATAGTAAGTATTTTCTCAGATAGGTTATAATCTTCAGGTGGTCTTTTGTTGTTGTTCCCTCCATATTTGTCTGGTCTTTCCTTTGGCAGCAGTGTTCCGAGTTGTCATTCTTCTGTCTTGTTTTGGGCCTGGATCATCTTCTGTGGTTTGGCATTTGCCTAAAAAACGAACCTCAGAAAGGACCGATGATTTTGATGCCATTTGAAAAGTCGATTGTTTTGATAATCCAGTACATCTTGTTGGTAATTTTTTCTTTTCATACCCTTTGATACCTTTAGCAAGCTTTTTTTCAAAGCTATCAAAAGCTTCTTTATACAGTTTTTGTTTAAGTTCTTTTTGTATCTGTAAGAGCAGGATTTATATTTTAGATATCCTGGCTGAATTTTAGTTTCTTTCTATATGTATTTCTTTTCTTCTAAAATGGAGTCCATTATCAGATAAAGGGTCTCAGGAATGTCTTTGTGTAACAGACTTGTAAAATTATAGGAAAGTGAGAGAAACTAAACTTAGAGGGAAGTACGACACCTGGACCACAAGCTGGGTGTTAACAGTGTTTACTTAGCCAATTAAAAGTATGCATGCTAATGCCAGCACATATTTAGAGATAAGATGAGCCAATTCTATTGTTACAATGCATGAATTCTAATAGCCTATAAAAACCTGACCAAGGTATGTAATAAAGAGAGATCTGCTTTGATTCTTAATGTATTAGAGTGGTTCTTCCATACACGTAATTTTACAATTTAATTTGGAATAGGCACAACGTCCCAGAACGTCCCACATTATGTGGAGATGACATATCTCATCTATTATTGTACGGAAGCCTTCTCCCAACTGTGTGTAAAGTTAACATCATCGATTGGAAATTATGGAAACACTTGGACACAAAGGTCCCTTGGTATTACATCCTTACTTAAATATTGTTTCAAAGATGCTTTACTCCACCATGTTCTAGTGTGTTTTTCTAAAAGTTAGGGACACTGCCCTAGTGGAGTGGCCTGGGCAGTGTGGTTTTACAATTAATAATGGCACAAGGTGTGTATGGATTTTTGTATCTTGCATAAGTGTTTTTGTAGGGGAATTTATCTGTCAACACACATTCAAGATCCTTCATAATATTAATTGTAGGTTTACGGGCATTATTTGTTGGGCTATTTGCACCTCTAAGCTCATATACATCTGCCTCACTTCTCTTGAATTTCGAGTCAGAATTTTAGAACATGTACTTGATATCAAGAATGCGGCAAAAATTGACGAATCTGATAAGATAGAAAAATTGTAAAAAATCTGAAGCATTTTAGGGAACATCATAAATGCAACTGGCGCCTCCTACATTTTAGAGGTATAGATAAGATTGACCTAGAACCAGAGGAGGCAATATGAAAAAAAAAACTATTCTATTAAAAAGAAATTAAATGGATAACTATTTTGGACACTGTTAAACCAAAAGGTCTTAATGACTACTTTTGCTCCCTTTCTTCCATGATTCTTGACACTAATTTGGGCATTTGGGTTTATGCTATTTGTAGTGGCGCCCTTATGGCCATTTCTGAGGTAATTATGACTAACTCTATGCTGTACTGTTATGATGTAGAACATAAAGAATGGGATCATATATGGGGTGTATCCCAGATCCATACCCGGAATGAAGATCATCACATACTGTATAGCAGACATGTGCATAGCCTTATTTGGGAAATGTCCTTCTTAAGATGACTGATGGTTTAAGAGTCAACTGACTCCTTTGTGACTATATAATCTTCATTATAACTTTTGCATATTAATGACGCATGCTTTGACTATATTTTTGTAATCTAAGAAGTGTATGAGTAAACTGATCGACAATATGGTGACCGAATTTATGTGAATTTCATCAGTTTGAAAATGAAGATTTTTTTCTATACAAGAAAAGAATGATAAAACTGGCTGGCTGCAGTGAAGGATGCGGCGATGGGTGATGTACACGCGCCCATTAACACGGTAGGACTTCAGGTGCTACTCGAATATAAATACCGGCTAGGAACACTTCCCGGTTCCCCGTGACGAAGCTGAATGTGAAAAACGCGTTGGGGTACTGGGCAGTGTGGTTTTACACTTAATAATGGCACAAGGTGTGTATAGATTTTTGTATCTTGCATAAGTATTTTTTGTAAGGGGATTTATCTGTCAGACGCCATATGTGCTTTATTTATCTAGCTAATCAGACAATCACATGTAAGATACCTGAATGTAAATGTTTATTTGTGATATTAATTCTCTGCAGTACTGTGGTCCACAGTCTGATAATGATTGATAACAACTCCCTGCATCTCATTACCATTTTTTATGGACATACTGGGAGTTGTAGGTTTACGCAACACAAAATGTATATGGGTCTGACCTGACATTACAATTGATTCACAATGTACTAATGGTGGTCCTAATGATGTATGCATGTACTGATGTCTGAGTGTGTGTCTGCGCATGTCTGCATATAGTGTGTGCGCATGTCTGTGTGCATTCAAATGTTGGCGCGCTGTGTGTGCGCATGTCTGTGCATGTTCCTGTATATCAGGAATTCTATGTATTTTGGTAAGATGCATGTAAATAATAGTGCCTTGTGTTGTGTGAAAACATTCAAAGCGTTTCACATGTGTTAGGGAATTTGTCATGATTCCAATGGCAGGGAATCACAAAAGGACAAGCACCAACGAGCTCTAGGGTGATGGAACCTGAGCTGACCGCGACCCTAAACCTGAACACACAAATAACAATAGCCGGGGAACGTGCCTACGTTGATCCTAGACGTCTCGCACCAGCCTAAGATCTAACTTCCCCTATTAGAAGAAACACAGACCTCTCTTGCCTCCAGAGAAATTCCCCACAGAAATAGCAGCCCCCCACATATAATGATGGTGAAATGAGAGGAAGGCACATACACAGTATGAAAACAGATTCAGCAAAATGAGGCCCGCTAAAACTAGATAGCAGAGGATACAAAAGTAAACTGCGCGGTCAGCAAAAAACCCTTCAAAAAACCATCCTGTAATTACTTGAACTCATGTTCCAACTCATGGAACATGAGGAGCAATTACAGCCCACTAGAGCAACCAGCAGCAAAGAAACAATTAAATGCAAGCTGGACAAGACAAAAAATAAAGCAAAACGTGGAACAAAAAAATCAAAAACTTAGCTTGTCCTGAAGATTACTGAAGCCAGAAGCTGAGGTAACAAAACACTCTGATAACCTTGATAGCCGGCGGGGAAATGACAAGAAAGCCCGGTTAAATAGGAAACTCCCAAATGCTAATAGAACAGGTGGACACCAGAGACAGCAGAACACAAATCACCCAGTACCATCAGTAACCACCAGAGGGAGCCCAAAAACAGAACTCACAACAGGAATTCAATTGAGACACGCAGAACAGAAAGAGGTTGGCGTGATTTTAGGTAGGTAGGCAAACTGTATATGGAGAGGTAATTTAACAAGCGCAAAAGGTGTGAAAATAGCTGAATTCGAACTATCCTAAAACTAAATCAAAATATATTTTTTGAGGGATTTTGTTGTTTGTTTTATTAAGGTGGTGTGCAAAAAGACCTCACTATATAACTTTTGTAGTGTTCAGCTTTTGTCAACATATCTTACTGTTTGATCAATTAGGCAAAACTATGAGAACAACTTGCAATTTCTTATTCTTTGTAGTTAGCTTGGTCTTGCTCCTATATCTATGTAGTAAGTGCAGTTCGGGTAATGTATCTATGTAGTAAGATTGGTTTTATTCCCTTCTCTGTGCAGTAGGCTTGGCTTTTCCATACTTAAGTAGTAAGCTCAGTTTTGGCACCATATTTATGTATTAAGCTTGGTTCTGTTCCGATATCTTTGTAGCAAGCTTGGTTCTCTTGCTGTGTCTATGTAGTAAGTGTGGCTATGTTTCAATTTTGATGTACTAAGCTTGGTTCTGTTCTCGTATCTGTGTAGTAAGTTTATTTTTGTAACAATATCAATGTGTTAAACTTGATTCTGCTCCCTTATCTATGCATTAAACTCCTTTCTGTTCCTGTATGTATGTAGTAATTTCAGTTCTGGCACCATATTTATGCAGTAAGCTTGGTACTGTTCCTGTATCTATGTAGTAGGCCCATTCTGTGCACATTTCTATGCACCAGCCACCATTACATTTAAAGCCTTTTACATCTGCTGATTTAATGCAGTGGCCAGAGATAAGCAGGCTGACGATGAGCTCTTGCAACTTGAGGGCCACTGCTGTGCAAAAACCTTCTGGTGGTTTTTGTTTGACACATTAGGTTTGGTAGGTGATGCTTAATTTTACATGCAGAGCAGAATAGATCAATCATTTAACCAGTGGTATGGCATTTTCTGCAAAAGACCCGAAGAGCTGTTTTCAGCATGACATGTGAGCAGCCTGAGTCTCCATGTCACCATGATCTGCAGGGTCTCTGAGCCTGTCTCCTATTGAGCACATCTGGGGCATCATTGATTGATGATTGCAGATGGAGCTGCGAGCAGTGGATCTTGATGATTTGCCCAAGTCCATTTAGTGCGGCAGAACATTCCTCAGACAACCATTAATAACTAATTGATAGCAGCCAACGCTTGCAAGTGAGGGTGATTTCTCTGCATGGCAGTCATGCACGATGAAGGAAGAAGTAGATCCATCTTCTGATCACAATTTTCAACCATGTCTCTTTAAACTGTGGAAGTCTAAGAACGCAGTTGCATTCGAAACGTGTCTGGTAGCCTCAATTTCTTTTTGTCCCCACTATTCCTCTGCCATATTACTAATACTCATTCAATATTTTTGAATTTCTTTATTGATTTTTAACTCTTCTGGAAATAAAAACTTCATGATTTTCAACCACGTCTCTTTGAACTGTGGATCAAAAGCTGGATTAACTTCTTCCTTCTCTGTATCTAACTAACGCCATGCGGTTGCGTGGATCGAGGGGGACTTGGGGGGGGGGGAGTCATCATCCAATTTGTACGGCCATCTTTCTATGTGGGAACCATCATACTATTTGGAGAGCTATGCGGGGGGCCATCATACAATTTGGGGGCTATCATACTATTTGGAGGGCTATGTGGTGGGCTTTGTAGGGAGCCATCATACTATTTTCAGGGATATATGGGGGACCATCTTACTATTTGGGGCATAATACTATTTTGAGGACTGTGGTGGCCATTTCAGTGTTTAGAGGGCTGTGTGGGGGCCATTTATACTGTTTGGAGGGCTGTTCGGTGGCCATTATACTGTTTTTAGAGCTGTGTGGGGGCCATTTATACTGTTTGGAAGGCTGGGTGGTGGCCATTATACTGTTTGTAGAGCTGTGTGAGGGCCATTTATACTGTTTGGAAGGCTGTGTGTAGTCCATTATACTGTGTGGAGGGTTGTTCAGGGGCTATTATATTATGGGGAGAGTTATTATAATGTTTGGAAAGCTAGTGTGGGCCATTATAAAGTGATCAGGTTATTATACAGTGTGGAGGAATGTTGTGAATTCCGCTCTTGGGCTCCCTCCGGTGGTTGTAAGTGGCACTTTTGTGAGTTCTGCTCTTGGGCTCCCTCCGGTGGTTTTAAGTGGAATGGCTGCTCCTTGGATTTACCTGTCTGCAGCTGCTTCCACTAGGGTTGAGCGAAACGGGTCGAACATTTTCAAAAGTCACCGACTTTTGGCGAAGTCGAGTTTCATGAAACCCGATCCGACCCCTGTGCGTTGTCGGCCATGCGGTACGCGACTTTCGCGCCAAAGTCGCGTTTCAATGACGCGAAAAGCGCCATTTCTCAGCCAATGAAGGTGAACGCAGAGTGTGGGCAGCGTGATGACATAGGTCCTGGTCCCCACCATCTTAGTGAAGGGCATTGCAGTGATTGGCTTGCTGTCTGCGGCGTCACAGGGGCTATAAAGAGGCGTTCCCGCCGACCGCCATCTTACTGCTGCTGATCTGAGCTTAGGGAGAGGTTGCTGCCGCTTCGTCAGAAGCAGGGATAGCGTTAGGCAGGGTCCATTAACCACCAAACCGCTTGTGCTGTAGCGATTTCCACTGTCCAACACCACCTTCGGTGTGCAGGGACAGTGGAAGCTACATTTTTTTTTTCTTAGCGCTGTAGCTCATTGGGCTGCCCTAGAAGGCTCCCTGATAGCTGCATTGCTGTGTGTACGCCGCTGTGCAAACCAACTGCTTTTTTCAAAGCACAAATCCTGTTGTTCCTTCCTTTCTGCACAGCTATCTTTTTTGTTTGTCCACACTTTTTATTTAATTTGTGCATCAGTCCACTCCTTATTGCTGCCTGCCATACCTGGCTGAGATTACTGCAGGGAGATAGTAATTGCAGGACAGTCCCTGTTTTTTTTTTTTTTTGTGGGAGATTAAGATTGGCATTTCTGCTAGAGTGCCATCCCTGTGTGTGCCATCTCTCAGTCAGTGGGCCATAGAAAGCCTATTTATTTTTTTGCTTGATTTGGGTTCTAAAATCTACCTGAAAAAATCACTACATCAATCAGTGGGAGAAAAATATTGGCCTCAGGGCTTGTGTGCCACTCCTGACTCCTGTGTGTGCCATCTCTCAGTCAGTGGGCCATAGAAAGCCTATTTATTTTTTTGCTTGATTTGGGTTCTAAAATCTACCTGAAAAAATCACTACATCAATCAGTGGGAGAAAAATATTGGCCTCAGGGCTTGTGTGCCACTCCTGACTCTTGTGTGTGCCATCTCTCAGTCAGTGGGCCATAGAAAGCCTATTTATTTTTTTGCTTGATTTGGGTTCCAAAATCTACCTGAAAAAAATCACAACATCAATCAGTGGGAGAAAAATATTGGCCTCTGGGCTTGTGGGCCACTCCTGACTCCTGTGTGTGCCATCTCTCAGTCAGTGGGCCATAGAAAGCCTATTTATTTTTTTGCTTGATTTGGGTTCTAAAATCTACCTGTAAAAATCACTACATCAATCAGTGGGAGAAAAATATTGGCCTCAGGGCTTGTGTGCCTCTCCTGACTCCTGTGTGTGCCATCTCTCAGTCAGTGGGCCATAGAAAGCCTATTTATTTTTTTGCTTGATTTGGGTTCTAAAATCTACCTGAAAAAATCACTACATCAATCAGTGGGAGAAAAATATTGGCCTCAGGGCTTGTGTGCCACTCCTGACTCCTGTGTGTGCCATCTCTCACTCAGTGGGGCATAGAAATTCTTTTTTTATTTTTTTTTTATTTGGTTTCTAAATTGTCATTGAAAAAATAATTTTATTTTATTTGGTTTCTAAATTATTCCTGAAAAAATCATTTTATTTTATTTTGTTTATAAAGTCTCCCTGAAAAAAAAAAATAGGTGGGAGATTAATATTGCCCTTTCTGCTTGTGTGCCAGTCTTGACTCCTGGGTGTGCCATCTCTCTCTCTCTCTCTCAAATTGTGGGCCATAGAAAGCCTATTAATTTTTTTGCTTGATTTGGGTTCCAAAATCTACCTGAAAAAATCACAACATCAATCAGTGGGAGAAAAATATTGGCCTCTGGGCTTGTGGGCCACTCCTGACTCCTGTGTGTGCCATCTCTCACTCAGTGGGGCATAGAAAGCCTTTTTTTATTTTTTTTATTTGGTTTCTAAATTGTCATTGAAAAAATCATTTTATTTTATTTGGTTTCTAAATTATTCCTGAAAAAATCATTTTATTATATTTTGTTTATAAAGTCTCCCTGAAAAAAAAAATAGGTGGGAGATTAATATTGCCCTTTCTGCTTGTGTGCCAGTCTTGACTCCTGGGTGTGCCATCTCTCTCTCTCTCTCAAATTGTGGGCCATAGAAAGCCTATTAATTTTTTGGCTTGATTTGGGTTCCAAAATCTACCTGAAAAAATCACTACATCAATCAGTGGGAGAAAAATATTGGCCTCAGGGCTTGTGTGCCACTCCTGACTCCTGTGTGTGCCATCTCTCAGTCAGTGGGCCATAGAAAGCCCATTAATTTTTTTGCTTGATTTGGGTTCTAAAATCTACCTGAAAAAATCACTACATCAATCAGTGGGAGAAAAATATTGGCCTCTGGGCTTGTGTGCAACTCCTGACTCCTGTGTGTGCCATCTCTCACTCAGTGGGCCATAGAAAGCCTATTTTTTTTTTTTATTTGGTTTCTAAATTGTCCCTGAAAAATCATTTTATTTTATTTGGTTTCTAAATTCTTCCTGAAAAAATCATTTTATTTTATTTTGTTTATAAAGTCTCCCTGAAAAAAAAAAAAAAAAAAACAGTGGGAGATTTATATTGACATTTGTGCTTGAGTGACAGTCCTGCGTGTGTGGCATCTCTGTGATTTGGTGCCACAGAAAACAGAGTGTGTAACATTGTGCCAGATTTTCCTTGTGGTCTCACCAACCTGTAAAGGGATATTGAAATCAAACTGAAGTTATAGCTCACCGTGTAAGTTGTTTGACAGCAACAAATAAAGTTACTTTGGTTAAGTTTTTAAAACAATGAGGAAGTCTGGTGCAAGAGGTTGTGGCCGTGGGCGTTCATTGTCAGCTGGTAATGATGGTAGTGGTAGTGGAGCATCAGGTGGTCGTGGGAAAAAAAATATTCCACCTAAGTCTGGGGCTGTGGAGCCAGGTTCGTCGTCTGGCTACACAAGGCCTCGAACGCTCCCTTTTCTGGGAGTAGGAAAACCGCTTTTAAAGCCGGAGCAGCAACAGCAAGTTTTGGCTTACCTTGCAGACTCAGCCTCTAGCTCTTTTGCCTCCTCTTCTGAAACTGGTAAATGTAAAAGCAGCGCGTCGTTTGTGGATGTTCACGGTCAGGGACAAGTCGCTTCCTTGTCCTCTTCAGCAAAAACAACAACAAGAGAGAAGGATGCAGCAGGCGACACAACGGGTTACTCCATGGAGCTCTTTACACATACCGTCCCTGGCTTAGAAAGTGAAACAGTTAACAGGCCATGCCCATTACAAGTAGATTCTGACATGGAGTGCACTGATGCACAGCCACAGCCAGACTACTATGCTGGTCCTTTGACTCAGACCACAACATTGCCCTCTCAGGGTACTGATCCACAATCAGACCCTGATGAGACTATGTTGCCCCATCACGAACGCTATATCACCGACCGACACGGTGACACAGACGAAGTTGCACACGAGGTAGAAGAGGAGGTAATAGATGACCCTGTTGTTGACCCCGATTGGCAGCCATTGGGGGAACAGGGTGCAGGCGGCAGTAGTTCTGAAGCGGAGGAGGAGGGGCCGCAGCAGGTATCAACATCGCAACAGGTTCCATCTGCCGGGCCCGTATCTGGCCCAAAACGCGTGGCAAAGCAAAAAACTGTTGGAGGACAGCGTGTCCATCCGGTTAAAGCTCAGTCTGCAATTCCTGAAAAGGGATCCGATGCTAGAAAGAGTGCAGTCTGGCATTTTTTTAAACAACATCCAATTGATCAGCGCAAAGTCATCTGTCAAAAATGTTCAACTAGCTTAAGCAGAGGTCAGAATCTGAAAAGTCTCAATACAAGTTGCATGCATAGACATTTAACCACCATGCATTTGCAAGCCTGGACTAACTACCAAACATCCCTTAAGGTTGTAGCACCCTCGGCCAATGAAGCTAGTCAGCAACGCAACATCCCTTCCGTCACTGTAAGGCCACCATTTTCCGCACCACCGGCAGTATCTGTGCAGGTTTCTTTGCCAGCCCAAAGCAGTCAGGGTCAGGGAATCACCAGTTTTGTAGGAGGAAATACTGCATCTAGGGCACCGGCGGAAACAATACCGTCTCCAACAGTCTCTCAGTCTGCCATGGCCACCGGCACACTCGCTAGTTCCACGATCTCCAGCTCTCCAGTCCAGCTCACCCTACATGAGACTGTGGTTAGAAAAAGGAAGTACTTATCCTCGCATCCGCGTACACAGGGTTTGAACGCCCACATAGCTAGACTAATCTCGTTAGAGATGATGCCCTACCGGTTAGTTGAAAGCGAAGCTTTCAAAGCCCTGATGGAGTACGCTGAACCACGCTACGAGCTACCCAGTCGACACTTTTTTTCCAGAAAAGCCATCCCAGCCCTGCACCAGCATGTTAAACAGCGCATCGTCCATGCACTCAGGCAATCTGTGAGTACAAAGGTGCACCTGACTACAGATGCATGGACCAGTAGGCATGGCCAGGGACGTTACGTGTCCATCACGGCACACTGGGTGAATGTGGTGGATGCAGGGTCCACAGGGGACATCAATTTCGGGATAGTTGTGCCTAGCCCACGGTCTAGGAAACAGTTGGCTGTAGGCGTTCGCACCCCCTCCTCCTCCTCCTCGTCCTCCTGCAGAAGCGAGAGCTTTTCCACAGACCGCAGTCGCCAAACCACTACATCGTCAGCTGTCACTGTTGCACACCAGTTGTCCCATTATGGGGCAGCTACTGGCAAGCGCCAGCAGGCTGTATTGGCTATGAAGTGTTTGGGCGACAACAGACACACCGCTGAAGTTCTGTCCGAGTTCTTGCAGGAAGAAACGCAGTCGTGGCTGGGCACAGTAGATCTTGAGGCAGGCAAGGTAGTGAGTGATAATGGAAGGAATTTCATGGCTGCCATCTCCCTTTCCCAACTGAAACACATTCCTTGCCTGGCTCACACCTTAAACCTGGTGGTGCAGTGCTTATTGAAAACTTATCCTGGTTTCTCCGACCTGCTCCTCAAAGTGCGTGGACTTTGCTCACATATCCGCAGTTCGCCTGTACACTCCAGCCGTATGCAGACCTATCAGCGGTCTTTGAACCTTCCCCAGCATCGCCTAATCATAGACGTTGCAACAAGGTGGAACTCAACACTGCACATGCTTCAGAGATTGTGCGAACAGAGGCGGGCTGTTATGTTTTTGTGGGAGGATACACATACACGGGCAGGCAGTAGGATGGCAGACATGGAGTTGTCGGGTGTGCAGTGGTCGAAGATACAAGACATGTGTCAAGTCCTTCAGTGTTTTGAGGAATGCACACGGCTGGTTAGTGCAGACAACGCCATAATAAGCATGAGCATCCCCCTAATGCGTCTGCTGATGCAAAGTTTGACGCACATAAAGGATCAGGCGTCTGCACCAGAGGAAGAGGAAAGCCTTGATGACAGTCAGCCATTGTCTGGTCAGGGCAGTGTACAGGACGAGGTAGCGGGCGAAGAGGAGGTGGAGGACGAGGAGGATGATGGGGATGAGTATATTTTTAATGATGAAGCTTTCCCGGGGGCACTGGAAATTGGTGGCGTGGCAAGGCCGGGTTCTGGTTTTTTGAGGGACACAAGTGACGTAGATTTGCCTGCAACTGCACCTCAACCAAGCACAACCGCAAATTTGACAACTGGAACTTTGGCCCACATGGCGGATTATGCCTTGCGTATCCTCAAAAGGGACACACGCATTACAAAAATGATGAACGATGACGATTACTGGTTGGCCTGCCTCCTTGATCCTCGCTATAAAGGCAAATTGCAAAATATTATGCCACATGAGAACTTGGAACTAATATTAGCAACAAAACAATCAACTCTTGTTGACCGTTTGCTTCAGGCATTCCCAGCACACAGCGCCCGTGATCGTTCTCACACGAGCTCCAGGGGGCAGCAGACCAGGAGTGTTAGGGGTGCACACATCAGAAGTGGCGTTGGACAGAGGGGTTTTCTGACCAGGTTGTGGAGTGATTTTGCTATGACCGCAGACAGGACAGGTACTGCTGCATCAATTGAAAGTGACAGGAGACAACATTTGTCCAGTATGGTTACAAACTATTTTTCATCCCTTATCGATGTTCTCCCTCAACCGTCATTCCCATTTGATTACTGGGCATCAAAATTAGACACCTGGCAAGAATTGGCTGAATATGCATTGCAGGAGCTTGCTTGCCCGGCAGCTAGTGTCCTATCAGAAAGAGTATTCAGTGCTGCAGGTTCAATATTAACCGAAAAAAGGACTCGTCTGGCTACACAAAATGTTGATGATCTAACATTCATTAAAATGAACCACAACTGGATTTCGAATTCTTTTGCCCCACCTTGCCCGGGCGACACCTAGCTTTCCTATGAAAAGCTCTTGCCTGTGGACTACTGTGAATGACTTTTCAAATGTCTTAATTTGCAGCAGCTGATTGTCCAGCATACGACATGTTTACACCTCCCTAAATGGCCAAACTCCCCACACGGGGCCGTGGTATCGCGACTTGGCGCAAGCACCCGTGAGAGTGCTGTTTGTCTGAAGAGGTGGGTGTGCCCGCTTTTGGTCGACAGCACTGCCACTGGGTCCCTCATAGTACAATAAACTGTCTCTGGCGGTGGTGGTGCGCACCCATCGTCAGACACACTGTTGTAACATGAGGGGCCCTGGGCCTGTACCGCCGTCCACAAGAGAGTTCACCCACCCCCAGGTCAAACATTGCTCTGCCACTTCCACAATTATCTCTCACACTTCCACCAATGTTTAGACTATGCGCTGACATCCTTCCATTCCTGCCACTGACAATACCATTGTGTTGACATGTATAATGGTACTTAACATAGTCAGGGGCAGTGTCCTCTATTTACCAAAGTAAAAACTTTGCGCCAAATTAGTAGGTCAGAAACAACGCAGAGGATCCCACCCCTGTACCTAAAGATTGCACCCATTAGTGTTTTCGCTGGATTTTAATGTGAGACATTCACATTTATGTATTGTTTTGGACTACTAACTGGCAGACACTCATTACAATTATCCTCCGCTGACCAGGCCACTGCTGGCCGTGTTCACCTGGAACCAATTTAAAATTGCCTACAGCCATATGTTATTATGTTAGGCCTTTGATGCCTGTCTGCGGTCACTCCTTCCACTAGGCCTCCACTGACCACACCACTGCTGCCCGTGTACCCCTGGAACCAATTTAAAATTGCCTACAGCCAGCCCAATTTTTTTATGTTAGGCCTTCGAAGCCTGTCTGCGGTCCGTTCTTTCTACTACTACTACACTGACCAGGCCACTGCTGGCCGTGTTCCCCTGGAACCAATTTAAAATTGCCTACAGCCATCTGTTATTATGTTAGGCCTTCGATGCCTGTCTGCGGTCACTCCTTCCACTAGGCCTCCACTGACCAGACCACTGCTGCCCGTGTTCCCCTGGAACCAATTTAAAATTGCCTACAGCCAGCCCAATTTTTTTATGTTAGGCCTTCGAAGCCTGTCTGCGGTCCGTTCTTTCTACTACTACTACACTGACCAGGCCACTGCTGCCCGTGTTCCCCTGGAACCAATTTAAAATTGCCTACAGCCATCTGTTATTATGTTAGGCCTTCGATGCCTGTCTGCGGTCACTCCTTCCACTAGGCCTCCACTGACCAGACCACTGCTGCCCGTGTTCCCCTGGAACCAATTTAAAATTGCCTACAGCCAGCCCAATTTTTTTATGTTAGGCCTTCGAAGCCTGTCTGCGGTCCGTTCTTTCTACTACTACTACACTGACCAGGCCACTGCTGCCCGTGTTCCCCTGGAACCAATTTAAAATTGCCTACAGCCAACCCAATTTTTTTATGTTAGGCCTTCGAAGCCTGTCTGCGGTCCGTTCTTTCTACTACTACTACACTGACCAGGCCACTGCTGCCCGTGTTCCCCTGGAACCAATTTAAAATTGCCTACAGCCATCTGTTATTATGTTAGGCCTTCGATGCCTGTCTGCGGTCACTCCTTCCACTAGGCCTCCACTGACCAGACCACTGCTGCCCGTGTTCCCCTGGAACCAATTTAAAATTGCCTACAGCCAGCCCAATTTTTTTAATGTTAGGCATTCGAAGCCTGTCTGCGGTCCGTTCTTTCAACTACTACTACACTGACCAGGCCACTGCTGCCCGTTTTCCCCTGGAACCAATTTAAAATTGCCTACAGCCATCTGTTATTATGTTAGGCCTTCGATGCCTGTCTGCGGTCACTCCTTCCACTAGGCCTCCACTGACCAGACCACTGCTGCCCGTGTTCCCCTGGAACCAATTTAAAATTGCCTACAGCCATCTGTTATTATGTTAGGCCTTCGATGCCTGTCTGTGGTCACTCCTTCCACTAGGCCTCCACTGACCAGACCACTGCTGCCCGTGTACCCCTGGAACCAATTTAAAATTGCCTACAGCTAGCCCAATTTTTTTATGTCAGGCCTTCGAAGCCTGTCTGCGGTCCGTTCTTTCTACTACTACTACACTGACCAGGCCACTGCTGGCCGTGTTCCCCTGGAACCAATTTAAAATTGCCTACAGCCATCTGTTATTATGTTAGGCCTTCGATGCCTGTCTGCGGTCACTCCTTCCACTAGGCCTCCAATGACCAGACCACTGCTGCCCGTGTTCCCCTGGAACCAATTTAAAATTGCCTACAGCCAGCCCAATTTTTTTATGTTAGGCCTTCGAAGCCTGTCTGCGGTCCGTTCTTTCTACTACTACTACACTGACCAGGCCACTGCTGCCCGTGTTCCCCTGGAACCAATTTAAAATTGCCTACAGCCATCTGTTATTATGTTAGGCCTTCGATGCCTGTCTGCGGTCACTCCTTCCACTAGGCCTCCACTGACCATACCACTGCTGCCCGTGTTCACCTGGAACCAATTTAAAATTGCCTACAGCCAGCCCAATTTTTTTATGTTAGGACTTCGAAGCCTGTCTGCGGTCCGTTCTTTCTACTACTACTACACTGACCAGGCCACTGCTGCCCGTGTTCCCCTGGAACCTATTTAAAATTGCCTACAGCCATCTGTTATTATGTTAGGCCTTCGATGCCTGTCTGCGGTCACTCCTTCCACTAGGCCTCCACTGACCAGACCACTGCTGCCCGTGTTCCCCTGGAACCAATTTAAAATTGCCTACAGCCAGCCCAATTTTTTTATGTTAGGCCTTCGAAGCCTGTCTGCGGTCCGTTCTTTCTACTACTACTACACTGACCAGGCCACTGCTGCCCGTGTTCCCCTGGAACCTATTTAAAATTGCCTACAGCCATCTGTTATTATGTTAGGCCTTCGATGCCTGTCTGCGGTCACTCCTTCCACTAGGCCTAAAATGACCAGACCACTGCTGCCCGTGTTCCCCTGGAACCAATTTAAAATTGCCTACAGCCAGCCCAATTTTTTTATGTTAGGCCTTCGAAGCCTGTCTGCGGTCCGTTCTTTCTACTACTACTACACTGACCAGGCCACTGCTGGCCGTGTTCCCCTGGAACCAATTTAAAATTGCCTACAGCCATCTGTTATTATGTTAGGCCTTCGATGCCTGTCTGCGGTCAGTCCTTCCACTAGGCCTCCACTGACCAGACCACTGCTGCCCGTGTTCCCCTGGAACCAATTTAAAATTCCCTACAGCCAGCCCAATTTTTTTATGTTAGGCCTTCGAAGCCTGTCTGCGGTCCGTTCTTTCTACTACTACTACACTGACCAGGCCACTGCTGCCCGTGTTCCCCTGGAACCAATTTAAAATTGCCTACAGCCATCTGTTATTATGTTAGGCCTTCGATGCCTGTCTGCGGTCACTCCTTCCACTAGGCCTCCACTGACCAGACCACTGCTGCCCGTGTTCCACCGGAACCAATTTAAAATTGCCTACAGCCATCTGTTATTATGTTAGGCCTTCGATGCCTGTCTGCGGTCACTCCTTCCACTAGGCCTCCACTGACCAGACCACTGCTGCCCGTGTTCCCCTGGAACCAATTTAAAATTCCCTACAGCCAGCCCAATTTTTTTATGTTAGGCCTTCGAAGCCTGTCTGCGGTCCGTTCTTTCTACTACTACTACACTGACCAGGCCACTGCTGCCCGTGTTCCCCTGGAACCAATTTAAAATTGCCTACAGCCATCTGTTATTATGTTAGGCCTTCGATGCCTGTCTGCGGTCACTCCTTCCACTAGGCCTCCACTGACCAGACCACTGCTGCCCGTGTTCCCCTGGAACCAATTTAAAATTGCCTACAGCCAGCCCAATTTTTTTAATGTTAGGCATTCGAAGCCTGTCTGCGGTCCGTTCTTTCAACTACTACTACACTGACCAGGCCACTGCTGCCCGTTTTCCCCTGGAACCAATTTAAAATTGCCTACAGCCATCTGTTATTATGTTAGGCCTTCGATGCCTGTCTGCGGTCACTCCTTCCACTAGGCCTCCACTGACCAGACCACTGCTGCCCGTGTTCCCCTGGAACCAATTTAAAATTGCCTACAGCCATCTGTTATTATGTTAGGCCTTCGATGCCTGTCTGTGGTCACTCCTTCCACTAGGCCTCCACTGACCAGACCACTGCTGCCCGTGTACCCCTGGAACCAATTTAAAATTGCCTACAGCTAGCCCAATTTTTTTATGTCAGGCCTTCGAAGCCTGTCTGCGGTCCGTTCTTTCTACTACTACTACACTGACCAGGCCACTGCTGGCCGTGTTCCCCTGGAACCAATTTAAAATTGCCTACAGCCATCTGTTATTATGTTAGGCCTTCGATGCCTGTCTGCGGTCACTCCTTCCACTAGGCCTCCAATGACCAGACCACTGCTGCCCGTGTTCCCCTGGAACCAATTTAAAATTGCCTACAGCCAGCCCAATTTTTTTATGTTAGGCCTTCGAAGCCTGTCTGCGGTCCGTTCTTTCTACTACTACTACACTGACCAGGCCACTGCTGCCCGTGTTCCCCTGGAACCAATTTAAAATTGCCTACAGCCATCTGTTATTATGTTAGGCCTTCGATGCCTGTCTGCGGTCACTCCTTCCACTAGGCCTCCACTGACCATACCACTGCTGCCCGTGTTCACCTGGAACCAATTTAAAATTGCCTACAGCCAGCCCAATTTTTTTATGTTAGGACTTCGAAGCCTGTCTGCGGTCCGTTCTTTCTACTACTACTACACTGACCAGGCCACTGCTGCCCGTGTTCCCCTGGAACCTATTTAAAATTGCCTACAGCCATCTGTTATTATGTTAGGCCTTCGATGCCTGTCTGCGGTCACTCCTTCCACTAGGCCTCCACTGACCAGACCACTGCTGCCCGTGTTCCCCTGGAACCAATTTAAAATTGCCTACAGCCAGCCCAATTTTTTTATGTTAGGCCTTCGAAGCCTGTCTGCGGTCCGTTCTTTCTACTACTACTACACTGACCAGGCCACTGCTGCCCGTGTTCCCCTGGAACCTATTTAAAATTGCCTACAGCCATCTGTTATTATGTTAGGCCTTCGATGCCTGTCTGCGGTCACTCCTTCCACTAGGCCTCCAATGACCAGACCACTGCTGCCCGTGTTCCCCTGGAACCAATTTAAAATTGCCTACAGCCAGCCCAATTTTTTTATGTTAGGCCTTCGAAGCCTGTCTGCGGTCCGTTCTTTCTACTACTACTACACTGACCAGGCCACTGCTGGCCGTGTTCCCCTGGAACCAATTTAAAATTGCCTACAGCCATCTGTTATTATGTTAGGCCTTCGATGCCTGTCTGCGGTCACTCCTTCCACTAGGCCTCCACTGACCAGACCACTGCTGCCCGTGTTCCCCTGGAACCAATTTAAAATTCCCTACAGCCAGCCCAATTTTTTTATGTTAGGCCTTCGAAGCCTGTCTGCGGTCCGTTCTTTCTACTACTACTACACTGACCAGGCCACTGCTGCCCATGTTCCCCTGGAACCAATTTAAAATTGCCTACAGCCATCTGTTATTATGTTAGGCCTTCGATGCCTGTCTGCGGTCACTCCTTCCACTAGGCCTCCACTGACCAGACCACTGCTGCCCGTGTTCCCCTGGAACCAATTTAAAATTGCCTACAGCCATCTGTTATTATGTTAGGCCTTCGATGCCTGTCTGCGGTCACTCCTTCCACTAGGCCTCCACTGACCAGACCACTGCTGCCCGTGTTCCCCTGGAACCAATTTAAAATTGCCTACAGCCAGCCCAATTTTTTTATGTCAGGCCTTCGAAGCCTGTCTGCGGTCCGTTCTTTCTACTACTACTACACTGACCAGGCCACTGCTGGCCGTGTTCCCCTGGAACCAATTTAAAATTGCCTACAGCCATCTGTTATTATGTTAGGCCTTCGATGCCTGTCTGCGGTCACTCCTTCCACTAGGCCTCCACTGACCAGACCACTGCTGCCCGTGTTCCCCTGGAACCAATTTAAAATTGCCTACAGCCAGCTCAATTTTTTTATGTTAGGCCTTCGAAGCCTGTCTGCGGTCCGTTCTTTCTACTACTACTACACTGACCAGGCCACTGCTGCCCGTGTTCCCCTGGAACCAATTTAAAATTGCCTACAGCCATCTGTTATTATGTTAGGCCTTCGATGCCTGTCTGCGGTCACTCCTTCCACTAGGCCTCCACTGACCAGACCACTGCTGCCCGTGTTCCCCTGGAACCAATTTAAAATTGCCTACAGCCAGCCCAATTTTTTTATGTTAGGCCTTCGAAGCCTGTCTGCGGTCCGTTCTTTCTACTACTACTACACTGACCAGGCCACTGCTGCCCGTGTTCCCCTGGAACCAATTTAAAATTGCCTACAGCCATCTGTTATTATGTTAGGCCTTCGATGCCTGTCTGCGGTCACTCCTTCCACTAGGCCTCCACTGACCAGACCACTGCTGCCCGTGTACCCCTGGAACCAATTTAAAATTGCCTAAAGCCAGCCCAATTTATTTATGTTAGGCCTTCGAAGCCTGTCTGCGGTCCGTTCTTTCTACTACTTCTACACTGACCAGGCCACTGCTGCCCGTGTTCCCCTGGAACCAATTTAAAATTGCCTACAGCCATCTGTTATTATGTTAGGCCTTCGATGCCTGTCTGCGGTCACTCCTTCCACTAGGTCTCCACTGACCAGACCACTGCTGCCCGTGATCCCCTGGAACCAATTTAAAATTGCCTACAGCCATCTGTTATTATGTTAGGCCTTCGATGCCTGTCTGCGGTCACTCCTTCCACTAGGCCTCCACTGACCAGACCACTGCTGCCCGTGTACCCCTGGAACCAATTTAAAATTGCCTACAGCCAGCCCAATTTTTTTATGTCAGGCCTCCGAAGCCTGTCTGCGGTCCGTTCTTTCTACTACTACTACACTGACCAGGCCACTGCTGCCCGTGTTCCCCTGGAATCAATTTAAAATTGCCTACAGCCATCTGTTATTATGTTAGGCCTTCGATGCCTGTCTGCGGTCACTCCTTCCACTAGGCCTCCACTGACCAGGCCACTGCTGCCCGTGTTCCCCTGGAACCAATTTAAAATTGCCTACAGCCATCTGTTATTATGTTAGGCCTTCGATGCCTGTCTGCGGTCACTCCTTCCACTAGGCCTCCACTGACCAGACCACTGCTGCCCGTGTTCCCCTGGAACCAATTTAAAATTGCCTACAGCCAGCCCAATTTTTTTATGTTAGGCCTTCGAAGCCTGTCTGCGGTCCGTTCTTTCTACTACTACTACACTGACCAGGCCACTGCTGCCCGTGTTCCCCTGGAACCAATTTAAAATTGCCTACAGCCATCTGTTATTATGTTAGGCCTTCGATGCCTGTCTGCGGTCACTCCTTCCACTAGGCCTCCACTGACCATACCACTGCTGCCCGTGTTCACCTGGAACCAATTTAAAATTGCCTACAGCCAGCCCAATTTTTTTATGTTAGGACTTCGAAGCCTGTCTGCGGTCCGTTCTTTCTACTACTACTACACTGACCAGGCCACTGCTGCCCGTGTTCCCCTGGAACCTATTTAAAATTGCCTACAGCCATCTGTTATTATGTTAGGCCTTCGATGCCTGTCTGCGGTCACTCCTTCCACTAGGCCTCCACTGACCAGACCACTGCTGCCCGTGTTCCCCTGGAACCAATTTAAAATTGCCTACAGCCAGCCCAATTTTTTTATGTTAGGCCTTCGAAGCCTGTCTGCGGTCCGTTCTTTCTACTACTACTACACTGACCAGGCCACTGCTGCCCGTGTTCCCCTGGAACCTATTTAAAATTGCCTACAGCCATCTGTTATTATGTTAGGCCTTCGATGCCTGTCTGCGGTCACTCCTTCCACTAGGCCTCCAATGACCAGACCACTGCTGCCCGTGTTCCCCTGGAACCAATTTAAAATTGCCTACAGCCAGCCCAATTTTTTTATGTTAGGCCTTCGAAGCCTGTCTGCGGTCCGTTCTTTCTACTACTACTACACTGACCAGGCCACTGCTGGCCGTGTTCCCCTGGAACCAATTTAAAATTGCCTACAGCCATCTGTTATTATGTTAGGCCTTCGATGCCTGTCTGCGGTCACTCCTTCCACTAGGCCTCCACTGACCAGACCACTGCTGCCCGTGTTCCCCTGGAACCAATTTAAAATTCCCTACAGCCAGCCCAATTTTTTTATGTTAGGCCTTCGAAGCCTGTCTGCGGTCCGTTCTTTCTACTACTACTACACTGACCAGGCCACTGCTGCCCGTGTTCCCCTGGAACCAATTTAAAATTGCCTACAGCCATCTGTTATTATGTTAGGCCTTCGATGCCTGTCTGCGGTCACTCCTTCCACTAGGCCTCCACTGACCAGACCACTGCTGGCCGTGTTCCCCTGGAACCAATTTAAAATTGCCTACAGCCATCTGTTATTATGTTAGGCCTTCGATGCCTGTCTGCGGTCACTCCTTCCACTAGGCCTCCACTGACCAGACCACTGCTGCCCGTGTTCCCCTGGAACCAATTTAAAATTGCCTACAGCCAGCCCAATTTTTTTATGTCAGGCCTTCGAAGCCTGTCTGCGGTCCGTTCTTTCTACTACTACTACACTGACCAGGCCACTGCTGGCCGTGTTCCCCTGGAACCAATTTAAAATTGCCTACAGCCATCTGTTATTATGTTAGGCCTTCGATGCCTGTCTGCGGTCACTCCTTCCACTAGGCCTCCACTGACCAGACCACTGCTGCCCGTGTTCCCCTGGAACCAATTTAAAATTGCCTACAGCCAGCTCAATTTTTTTATGTTAGGCCTTCGAAGCCTGTCTGCGGTCCGTTCTTTCTACTACTACTACACTGACCAGGCCACTGCTGCCCGTGTTCCCCTGGAACCAATTTAAAATTGCCTACAGCCATCTGTTATTATGTTAGGCCTTCGATGCCTGTCTGCGGTCACTCCTTCCACTAGGCCTCCACTGACCAGACCACTGCTGCCCGTGTTCCCCTGGAACCAATTTAAAATTGCCTACAGCCAGCCCAATTTTTTTATGTTAGGCCTTCGAAGCCTGTCTGCGGTCCGTTCTTTCTACTACTACTACACTGACCAGGCCACTGCTGCCCGTGTTCCCCTGGAACCAATTTAAAATTGCCTACAGCCATCTGTTATTATGTTAGGCCTTCGATGCCTGTCTGCGGTCACTCCTTCCACTAGGCCTCCACTGACCAGACCACTGCTGCCCGTGTACCCCTGGAACCAATTTAAAATTGCCTAAAGCCAGCCCAATTTATTTATGTTAGGCCTTCGAAGCCTGTCTGCGGTCCGTTCTTTCTACTACTTCTACACTGACCAGGCCACTGCTGCCCGTGTTCCCCTGGAACCAATTTAAAATTGCCTACAGCCATCTGTTATTATGTTAGGCCTTCGATGCCTGTCTGCGGTCACTCCTTCCACTAGGTCTCCACTGACCAGACCACTGCTGCCCGTGATCCCCTGGAACCAATTTAAAATTGCCTACAGCCATCTGTTATTATGTTAGGCCTTCGATGCCTGTCTGCGGTCACTCCTTCCACTAGGCCTCCACTGACCAGACCACTGCTGCCCGTGTACCCCTGGAACCAATTTAAAATTGCCTACAGCCAGCCCAATTTTTTTATGTCAGGCCTCCGAAGCCTGTCTGCGGTCCGTTCTTTCTACTACTACTACACTGACCAGGCCACTGCTGCCCGTGTTCCCCTGGAATCAATTTAAAATTGCCTACAGCCATCTGTTATTATGTTAGGCCTTCGATGCCTGTCTGCGGTCACTCCTTCCACTAGGCCTCCACTGACCAGGCCACTGCTGCCCGTGTTCCCCTGGAACCAATTTAAAATTGCCTACAGCCATCTGTTATTATGTTAGGCCTTCGATGCCTGTCTGCGGTCACTCCTTCCACTAGGCCTCCACTGACCAGACCACTGCTGCCCGTGTTCCCCTGGAACCAATTTAAAATTGCCTACAGCCAGCCCAATTTTTTTATGTTAGGCCTTCGAAGCCTGTCTGCGGTCCGTTCTTTCTACTACTACTACACTGACCAGGCCACTGCTGCCCGTGTTCCCCTGGAACCAATTTAAAATTGCCTACAGCCATCTGTTATTATGTTAGGCCTTCGATGCCTGTCTGCGGTCACTCCTTCCACTAGGCCTCCAATGACCAGACCACTGCTGCCCGTGTTCCCCTGGAACCAATTTAAAATTGCCTACAGCCAGCCCAATTTTTTTATGTTAGGCCTTCGAAGCCTGTCTGCGGTCCGTTCTTTCTACTACTACTACACTGACCAGGCCACTGCTGGCCGTGTTCCCCTGGAACCAATTTAAAATTGCCTACAGCCATCTGTTATTATGTTAGGCCTTCGATGCCTGTCTGCGGTCACTCCTTCCACTAGGCCTCCACTGACCAGACCACTGCTGCCCGTGTTCCCCTGGAACCAATTTAAAATTGCCTACAGCCAGCCCAATTTTTTTATGTTAGGCCTTCGAAGCCTGTCTGCGGTCCGTTCTTTCTACTACTACTACACTGACCAGGCCACTGCTGCCCGTGTTCCCCTGGAACCAATTTAAAATTGCCTACAGCCATCTGTTATTATGTTAGGCCTTCGATGCCTGTCTGCGGTCACTCCTTCCACTAGGCCTCCACTGACCAGACCACTGCTGCCCGTGTTCCCCTGGAACCAATTTAAAATTGCCTACAGCCATCTGTTATTATGTTAGGCCTTCGATGCCTGTCTGCGGTCACTCCTTCCACTAGGCCTCCACTGACCAGACCACTGCTGCCCGTGTTCCCCTGGAACCAATTTAAAATTGCCTACAGCCAGCCCAATTTTTTTATGTCAGGCCTTCGAAGCCTGTCTGCGGTCCGTTCTTTCTACTACTACTACACTGACCAGGCCACTGCTGGCCGTGTTCCCCTGGAACCAATTTAAAATTGCCTACAGCCATCTGTTATTATGTTAGGCCTTCGATGCCTGTCTGCGGTCACTCCTTCCACTAGGCCTCCAATGACCAGACCACTGCTGCCCGTGTTCCCCTGGAACCAATTTAAAATTGCCTACAGCCAGCCCAAATTTTTTATGTTAGGCCTTCGAAGCCTGTCTGCGGTCCGTTCTTTCTACTACTACTACACTGACCAGGCCACTGCTGCCCGTGTTTCCCTGGAACCAATTTAAAATTGCCTACAGCCATCTGTTATTATGTTAGGCCTTCGATGACTGTCTGCGGTCACTCCTTCCACTAGGCCTCCACTGACCATACCACTGCTGCCCGTGTTCCCCTGGAACCAATTTAAAATTGCCTACAGCCAGCCCAATTTTTTTATGTTAGGCCTTCGAAGCCTGTCTGCGGTCCGTTCTTTCTACTACTACTACACTGACCAGGCCACTGCTGCCCGTGTTCCCCTGGAACCTATTTAAAATTGCCTACAGCCATCTGTTATTATGTTAGGCCTTCGATGCCTGTCTGCGGTCACTCCTTCCACAAGGCCTCCACTGACCAGACCACTGCTGCCCGTGTTCCCCTGGAACCAATTTAAAATTGCCTACAGCCAGCCCAATTTTTTTATGTTAGGCCTTCGAAGCCTGTCTGCGGTCCGTTCTTTCTACTACTACTACACTGACCAGGCCACTGCTGCCCGTGTTCCCCTGGAACCAATTTAAAATTGCCTACAGCCATCTGTTATTATGTTAGGCCTTCGATGCCTGTCTGCGGTCACTCCTTCCACTAGGCCTCCACTGACCAGACCACTGCTGCCCGTGTTCCCCTGGAACCAATTTAAAATTGCCTACAGCCAGCCCAATTTTTTTATGTTAGGCCTTCGAAGCCTGTCTGCGGTCCGTTCTTTCTACTACTACTACACTGACCAGGCCACTGCTGCCCGTGTTCCCCTGGAACCAATTTAAAATTGCCTACAGCCATCTGTTATTATGTTAGGCCTTCGATACCTGTCTGCGGTCACTCCTTCCACTAGGCCTCCACTGACCAGACCACTGCTGCCCGTGTACCCCTGGAACCAATTTAAAATTGCCTACAGCCAGCCCAATTTATTTATGTTAGGCCTTCGAAGCCTGTCTGCGGTCCGTTCTTTCTACTACTACTACACTGACCAGGCCACTGCTGCCCGTGTTCCCCTGGAACCAATTTAAAATTGCCTACAGCCATCTGTTATTATGTTAGGCCTTCGATGCCTGTCTGCGGTCACTCCTTCCACTAGGTCTCCACTGACCAGACCACTGCTGCCCGTGATCCCCTGGAACCAATTTAAAATTGCCTACAGCCATCTGTTATTATGTTAGGCCTTCGATGCCTGTCTGCGGTCACTCCTTCCACTTGGCCTCCACTGACCAGACCACTGCTGCCCGTGTACCCCTGGAACCAATTTAAAATTGCCTACAGCCAGCCCAATTTTTTTATGTCAGGCCTCCGAAGCCTGTCTGCGGTCCGTTCTTTCTACTACTACTACACTGACCAGGCCACTGCTGCCCGTGTTCCCCTGGAACCAATTTAAAATTGCCTACAGCCATCTGTTATTATGTTAGGCCTTCGATGCCTGTCTGCGGTCACTCCTTCCACTAGGCCTCCACTGACCAGGCCACTGCTGCCCGTGTTCCCCTGGAACCAATTTAAAATTGCCTACAGCCATCTGTTATTATGTAAGGCCTTCGATGCCTGTCTGCGGTCACTCCTTCCACTAGGCCTCCACTGACCAGACCACTGCTGCCCGTGTTCCCCTGGAACCAATTTAAAATTGCCTACAGCCAGCCCAATTTTTTTATGTTAGGCCTTCGAAGCCTGTCTGCGGTCCGTTCTTTCTACTACTACTACACTGACCAGGCCACTGCTGCCCGTGTTCCCCTGGAACCAATTTAAAATTGCCTACAGCCATCTGTTATTATGTTAGGCCTTCGATGCCTGTCTGCGGTCACTCCTTCCACTAGGCCTCCAATGACCAGACCACTGCTGCCCGTGTTCCCCTGGAACCAATTTAAAATTGCCTACAGCCAGCCCAATTTTTTTATGTTAGGCCTTCGAAGCCTGTCTGCGGTCCGTTCTTTCTACTACTACTACACTGACCAGGCCACTGCTGGCCGTGTTCCCCTGGAACCAATTTAAAATTGCCTACAGCCATCTGTTATTATGTTAGGCCTTCGATGCCTGTCTGCGGTCCCTCCTTCCACTAGGCCTCCACTGACCAGACCACTGCTGCCCGTGTTCCCCTGGAACCAATTTAAAATTGCCTACAGCCAGCCCAATTTTTTTATGTTAGGCCTTCGAAGCCTGTCTGCGGTCCGTTCTTTCTACTACTACTACACTGACCAGGCCACTGCTGCCCGTGTTCCCCTGGAACCAATTTAAAATTGCCTACAGCCATCTGTTATTATGTTAGGCCTTCGATGCCTGTCTGCGGTCACTCCTTCCACTAGGCCTCCACTGACCAGACCACTGCTGCCCGTGTTCCCCTGGAACCAATTTAAAATTGCCTACAGCCATCTGTTATTATGTTAGGCCTTCGATGCCTCTCTGCGGTCACTCCTTCCACTAGGCCTCCACTGACCAGACCACTGCTGCCCGTGTTCCCCTGGAACCAATTTAAAATTGCCTACAGCCAGCCCAATTGTTTTATGTCAGGCCTTCGAAGCCTGTCTGCGGTCCGTTCTTTCTACTACTACTACACTGACCAGGCCACTGCTGGCCGTGTTCCCCTGGAACCAATTTAAAATTGCCTACAGCCATCTGTTATTATGTTAGGCCTTCGATGCCTGTCTGCGGTCACTCCTTCCACTAGGCCTCCAATGACCAGACCACTGCTGCCCGTGTTCCCCTGGAACCAATTTAAAATTGCCTACAGCCAGCCCAATTTTTTTATGTTAGGCCTTCGAAGCCTGTCTGCGGTCCGTTCTTTCTACTACTACTACACTGACCAGGCCACTGCTGGCCGTGTTCCCCTGGAACCAATTTAAAATTGCCTACAGCCATCTGTTATTATGTTAGGCCTTCGATGCCTGTCTGCGGTCACTCCTTCCACTAGGCCTCCACTGACCATACCACTGCTGCCCGTGTTCCCCTGGAACCAATTTAAAATTGCCTACAGCCAGCCCAATTTTTTTATGTTAGGCCTTCGAAGCCTGTCTGCGGTCCGTTCTTTCTACTACTACTACACTGACCAGGCCACTGCTGCCCGTGTTCCCCTGGAACCAATTTAAAATTGCCTACAGCCATCTGTTATTATGTTAGGCCTTCGATGCCTGTCTGCGGTCAGTCCTTCCACTAGGCCTCCACTGACCAGACCACTGCTGCCCGTGTTCCCCTGGAACCAATTTAAAATTGCCTACAGCCAGCCCAATTTTTTTATGTTAGGCCTTCGAAGCCTGTCTGCGGTCCGTTCTTTCTACTACTACTACACTGACCAGGCCACTGCTGCCCGTGTTCCCCTGGAACCAATTTAAAATTGCCTACAGCCATCGGTTATTATGTTAGGCCTTCGATGCCTGTCTGCGGTCACTCCTTCCACTGGGCCTCCACTGACCAGACCACTGCTGCCCGTGTTCCCCTGGAACCAATTTAAAATTGCCTACAGTCAGCCCAATTTTTTTATGTTAGGCCTTCGAAGCCTGTCTGCGGTCCGTTCTTTCTACTACTACTACACTAACCAGGCCACTGCTGCCCGTGTTCCCCTGGAACCAATTTAAAATTGCCTACAGCCATCTGTTATTATGTTAGGCCTTCGATGCCTGTCTGCGGTCACTCCTTCCACTAGGCCTCCACTGACCAGACCACTGCTGCCCGTGTACCCCTGGAACCAATTTAAAATTGCCTACAGCCAGCCCAATTTATTTATGTTAGGCCTTCGAAGCCTGTCTGCGGTCCGTTCTTTCTACTACTACTACACTGACCAGGCCACTGCTGCCCGTGTTCCCCTGGAACCAATTTAAAATTGCCTACAGCCATCTGTTATTATGTTAGGCCTTCGATGCCTGTCTGCGGTCACTCCTTCCACTAGGTCTCCACTGACCACACCACTGCTGCCCGTGATCCCCTGGAACCAATTTAAAATTGCCTGCAGCCATCTGTTATTATGTTAGGCCTTCGATGCCTGTCTGCGGTCACTCCTTCCACTAGGCCTCCACTGACCAGACCACTGCTGCCCGTGTACCCCTGGAACCAATTTAAAATTGCCTACAGCCAGCCCAATTTTTTTATGTCAGGCCTCCGAAGCCTGTCTGCGGTCCGTTCTTTCTACTACTACTACACTGACCAGGCCACTGCTGCCCGTGTTCCCCTGGAACCAATTTAAAATTGCCTACAGCCATCTGTTATTATGTTAGGCCTTCGATGCCTGTCTGCGGTCACTCCTTCCACTAGGCCTCCACTGACCAGGCCACTGCTGCCCGTGTTCCCCTGGAACCAATTTAAAATTGCCTACAGCCATCTGTTATTATATTAGGCCTTCGATGCCTGTCTGCGGTCACTCCTTCCACTAGGCCTCCACTGACCAGACCACTGCTGCCCGTGTTCCCCTGGAACCAATTTAAAATTGCCTACAGCCATCTGTTATTATGTTAGGCCTTCGATGCCTGTCTGCGGTCACTCCTTCCACTAGGCCTCCACTGACCAGACCACTGCTGCCCGTGTTCCCCTGGAACCAATTTAAAATTGCCTACAGCCATCTGTTATTATGTTAGGCCTTCGATGCCTGTCTGCGGTCACTCCTTCCACTAGGCCTCCACTGACCAGACCACTGCTGCCCGTGTTCCCCTGGAACCAATTTAAAATTGCCTACAGCCAGCCCAATTTTTTTATGTCAGGCCTTCGAAGCCTGTCTGCGGTCCGTTCTTTCTACTACTACTACACTGACCAGGCCACTGCTGGCCGTGTTCCCCTGGAACCAATTTAAAATTGCCTACAGCCATCTGTTATTATGTTAGGCCTTCGATGCCTGTCTGCGGTCACTCCTTCCACTAGGCCTCCAATGACCAGACCACTGCTGCCCGTGTTCCCCTGGAACCAATTTAAAATTGCCTACAGCCAGCCCAATTTTTTTATGTTAGGCCTTCGAAGCCTGTCTGCGGTCCGTTCTTTCTACTACTACTACACTGACCAGGCCACTGCTGCCCGTGTTCCCCTGGAACCAATTTAAAATTGCCTACAGCCATGTGTTATTATGTTAGGCCTTCGATGCCTGTCTGCGGTCACTCCTTCCACTAGGCCTCCACTGACCAGACCACTGCTGCCCGTGTTCCCCTGGAACCAATTTAAAATTGCCTACAGCCAGCCCAATTTTTTTATGTTAGGCCTTCGAAGCCTGTCTGCGGTCCATTCTTTCTACTACTACTACACTGACCAGGCCACTGCTGCCCGTGTTCCCCTGGAACCAATTTAAAATTGCCTACAACCATCTGTTATTATGTTAGGCCTTCGATGCCTGTCTGCGGTCACTCCTTCCACTAGGCCTCCACTGACCAGACCACTGCTGCCCGTGTTCCCCTGGAACCAATTTAAAATTGCCTACAGCCATCTGTTATTATGTTAGGCCTTCGATGCCTGTCTGCGGTCACTCCTTCCACTAGGCCTCCACTGACCAGACCACTGCTGCCCGTGTTCCCCTGGAACCAATTTAAAATTGCCTACAGCCAGCCCAATTTTTTTATGTCAGGCCTTCGAAGCCTGTCTGCGGTCCGTTCTTTCTACTACTACTACACTGACCAGGCCACTGCTGGCCGTGTTCCCCTGGAACCAATTTAAAATTGCCTACAGCCATCTGTTATTATGTTAGGCCTTCGATGCCTGTCTGCGGTCACTCCTTCCACTAGGCCTCCAATGACCAGACCACTGCTGCCCGTGTTCCCCTGGAACCAATTTAAAATTGCCTACAGCCAGCCCAATTTTTTTATGTTAGGCCTTCGAAGCCTGTCTGCGGTCCGTTCTTTCTACTACTACTACACTGACCAGGCCACTGCTGCCCGTGTTCCCCTGGAACCAATTTAAAATTGCCTACAGCCATGTGTTATTATGTTAGGCCTTCGATGCCTGTCTGCGGTCACTCCTTCCACTAGGCCTCCACTGACCAGACCACTGCTGCCCGTGTTCCCCTGGAACCAATTTAAAATTGCCTACAGCCAGCCCAATTTTTTTATGTTAGGCCTTCGAAGCCTGTCTGCGGTCCATTCTTTCTACTACTACTACACTGACCAGGCCACTGCTGCCCGTGTTCCCCTGGAACCAATTTAAAATTGCCTACAACCATCTGTTATTATGTTAGGCCTTCGATGCCTGTCTGCGGTCACTCCTTCCACTAGGCCTCCACTGACCAGACCACTGCTGCCCGTGTTCCCCTGGAACCAATTTAAAATTGCCTACAGCCATCTGTTATTATGTTAGGCCTTCGATGCCTGTCTGCGGTCACTCCTTCCACTAGGCCTCCACTGACCAGACCACTGCTGCCCGTGTTCCCCTGGAACCAATTTAAAATTGCCTACAGCCAGCCCAATTTTTTTATGTCAGGCCTTCGAAGCCTGTCTGCGGTCCGTTCTTTCTACTACTACTACACTGACCAGGCCACTGCTGCCCGTGTTCCCCTGGAACCAATTTAAAATTGCCTACAGCCATCTGTTATTATGTTAGGCCTTCGATGCCTGTCTGCGGTCACTCCTTCCACTAGGCCTCCAATGACCAGACCACTGCTGCCCGTGTTCCCCTGGAACCAATTTAAAATTGCCTACAGCCAGCCCAATTTTTTTATGTTAGGCCTTCGAAGCCTGTCTGCGGTCCGTTCTTTCTACTACTACTACTACACTGACCAGGCCACTGCTGCCCGTGTTCCCCTGGAACCAATTTAAAATTGCCTATAGCCAACCCAATTTTTTTATGTTAGGCCTTCGAAGCCTGTCTGCGGTCCGTTCTTTCTACTACTACTACACTGACCAGGCCACTGCTGCCCGTGTTCCCCTGGAACCAATTTAAAATTGCCTACAGCCATCTGTTATTATGTTAGGCCTTCGATGCCTGTCTGCGGTCACTCCTTCCACTAGGCCTCCAATGACCAGACCACTGCTGCCCGTGTTCCCCTGGAACCAATTTAAAATTGCCTACAGCCAGCCCAATTTTTTTATGTTAGGCCTTCGAAGCCTGTCTGCGGTCCGTTCTTTCTACTACTACTACACTGACCAGGCCACTGCTGGCCGTGTTCCCCTGGAACCAATTTAAAATTGCCTACAGCCATCTGTTATTATGTTAGGCCTTCGATGCCTGTCTGCGGTCACTCCTTCCACTAGGCCTCCAATGACCAGACCACTGCTGCCCGTGTTCCCCTGGAACCAATTTAAAATTGCCTACAGCCAGCCCAATTTTTTTATGTTAGGCCTTCGAAGCCTGTCTGCGGTCCGTTCTTTCTACTACTACTACACTGACCAGGCCACTGCTGCCCGTGTTCCCCTGGAACCAATTTAAAATTGCCTACAGCCATCTGTTATTATGTTAGGCCTTCGATGCCTGTCTGCGGTCACTCCTTCCACTAGGCCTCCACTGACCAGACCACTGCTGCCCGTGTACCCCTGGAACCAATTTAAAATTGCCTACAGCCAGCCCAATTTTTTTATGTTAGGCCTTCGAAGCTTGTCTGCGGTCCGTTCTTTCTACTACTACTACACTGACCAGGCCACTGCTGCCCGTGTTCCCCTGGAACCAATTTAAAATTGCCTACAGCCATCTGTTATTATGTTAGGCCTTCGATGCCTGTCTGCGGTCACTCCTTCCACTAGGCCTCCACTGACCAGACCACTGCTGCCCGTGTTCCCCTGGAACCAATTTAAATTGCCTACAGCCATCTGTTATTATGTTAGGCCTTCGATGCCTGTCTGCGGTCACTCCTTCCACTAGGCCTCCACTGACCAGACCACTGCTGCCCGTGTACCCCTGGAACCAATTTAAAATTGCCTACAGCCAGCCCAATTTTTTTATGTCAGGCCTTCGAAGCCTGTCTGCGGTCCGTTCTTTCTACTACTACTACACTGACCAGACCACTGCTGCCCGTGTTCCCCTGGAACCAATTTAAAATTGCCTACAGCCATCTGTTATTATGTTAGGCCTTCGATGCCTGTCTGCGGTCACTCCTTCCACTAGGCCTCCACTGACCAGACCACTGCTGCCCGTGTACCCCTGGAACCAATTTAAAATTGCCTACAGCCAGCCCAATTTTTTTATGTTAGGCCTTTGAAGCCTGTCTGCGGTCCGTTCTTTCTACTACTACTACACTGACCAGGCCACTGCTGCCCGTGTTCCCCTGGAACCAATTTAAAATTGCCTACAGCCATCTGTTATTATGTTAGGCCTTCGATGCCTGTCTGCGGTCACTCCTTCCACTAGGCCTCCACTGACCAGACCACTGCTGCCCGTGTTCCCCTGGAACCAATTTAAAATTGCCTACAGCCATCTGTTATTATGTTAGGCCTTCGATGCCTGTCTGCGGTCACTCCTTCCACTAGGCCTCCACTGACCAGACCACTGCTGCCCGTGTACCCCTGGAACCAATTTAAAATTGCCTACAGCCAGCCCAATTTTTTTATGTTAGGCCTTCGAAGCCTGTCTGCGGTCCGTTCTTTCTACTACTTCTACACTGACCAGGCCACTGCTGCCCGTGTTCCCCTGGAACCAATTATAAAGTGCCTACAGCCCAATTTTTTTATGTTAGGCCTTCGAAGCCTGTCTGCGGTCCTTCCTTCCAATAGTTCTCCACTGACCAGACCAATGCTGGCCGTGTACCCCTGGAACCCAGCTGAAAGTGCATGAAGCCTCCTTTTTTTCTTTGTTTTATATTTAGAAAGCCCAGATGAACTACGCAGTACGGGTCAAGCTACCCAGTCGACATTTTTTTTGCGAGAAAAGCCATTCCAGCCCTCCAGCGGCATGAAAAAGTCTGCATTGTCATAGCACTCAGGCAATCAAACAGTAGAAAGGTGCACCTGACAAGAGACGCATGGACCAGTAGGCATGTCCACAAAAAGTTACGTGTCCATTACGGCGCACTGGGTTAATGTGTTGGATGCATGGTCCACAGGGGACAGCCTACAAAGTCTGTCTGCAGTCCCTAATTCAAATTTTCCTCCGCTGACCACACCACTGCTGCCCGTGTACCCCTGGAACCAATTTTAAAGTGTCTACAACCTAATTTTGTTATGTTAGGCCTACTAGGCCTGTCTGCGGTCCCTCCTTCCAATACTCGTCCACTGACCAGACCACTGCTGCCCGTGGACCCCTGGAACCTATTTTTAATTGCATAGAGCATCCTTATTTTAATAGTAGGCGTACAAAGTCTGTCTGCGGTCCACTATTGAAATTGTCCTCCACTGCCCAGAGCAATGCTGCCTGTGTACCCCTGTAACTTTTTTAAGCTGCAGTGAGCCACATTTTTGGTTTAAGGCCTACTACCTGTGTCTGTCTGCGCCACTCAATTCAGCTATGTTCCTTTGAAAAAAGCTGAGCGTCAATAGTCTTGTTTTCAGCCTCTAGGAATTTTAAAACTGTATTGGGGGTACAACTTTGGTAGGGCCTACTAACGGTGTCTGCCGCCCCAAGGTGTGCCCCAGGTTTCGTCCACATTGCTTCGGTCTTCCGACTCTCGTTTAGTAGTTGTAGAAAACTACACTGCAATAGGCCTACAAATTGGGTATGGGGTGTAGAGAGATGGTGTGTTCCACTCCAAGGTGTTCCCCAGGTTTCCTCTCCATTGCTTCGATCTTCATGCTCTCGTTTAGTAGTTGTTGGAAACTACGCTGCATTAGGCCTACAAATTGGGTATGGGGTGTAGAGACGGTGTGTTCCACTCCAAGGTGTTCTCCAGGTTGCCTTTCCTGAGCTTCTATCTTCAGGCTCTTGTTAAATAGTGGTTAAAAGAAACAACTGCATTTGGCGTACTAGTTGGTTTGGGGCCTACTAACAGTGTCTGCCGCTCCTTGCTGTTCTCCTGGTTTCCTGTCCTGAAATTCCATTTTCAGGCTCTCGTTAAGTAGTTGTTAATGTTAGACTGCATTTGGCCTACTAGTTGGGTTGGGGCCTACTATCGGTGTCTGCCACTCCTTGCTATTCTCCTCCACTGAACAAAGCTGTGCCGCCTGTTTACTACGGTTGCCAATTTTGAACTGCATTTCGACTACTTACTGATTTGGGCCTACTCTCTGTGTCAGCCTCTGATTCCAGTTGTCCTCCACTGCAATGCCCCCTGGTTAGTCCTGTGTTACCAATTTTGAACTGCATTTAGCCCACTTTATTCTTTGGGCCTATATCTGTGTTTCCTCCTCATCCTGCCCATTGCCCAGCCAGTGATAGATGAGTCTGCTGGTACATTGACCCATAACGCAACATTCCCCGTGCACGCTACACAGCAAGATTGTGACCCTGCTGAAAGTCAGGTTCCTCTTCCCGCATACCATACCACCTTACACGGGGACAAAGAGGAAGGTGCAGATGAAAGTGCAGGTTCCTTCATCAGGTGGGGGGAGGAATACTAGTTGGTGACGTCACTGGCACAGGGCCTCTCATAGTACGCAAAAGTGTTGCTGCCGGTGGGAGGCGCCCCCGCCGTGCAAACACACCGCTGTACTTTGAGGGGCCCTGTGCCAGTGCCAATGCCAACTAGTGGGCCCCCCCTGCTTGCTCAGGATCACAGCACTTGCAAAGTTTAAATACTTACCTCTCCCTGCTCCACTGCCGTGACGTGTTCCAGATTTCCTGGGCCCACTAATTACTTGAACCAGCCCTACCCCCCACAACTTTAGCCAAATGACCCCCAATTTCAAATGCCTTCCAATTATTATAAGGTAAATTACGATTGACAAGCTTCAGTAACAAGAATGGATGTTTTTGCCATTAAAATGGGCAGTGTAGATGTTTTCCTGGCCTCCACTCACTGCCGACTATGCTCCCCCATTGACTTGCATTGGGTTTCGTGTTTCGGGCGATACCCGACTTTTTGCGATAATCGGCCGATTCCACTCGACTCGACTTCTAAGATAGTCGGGTTTCGCGAAACACGGCTCGACTCCAAAATGGTCAAGGTCGCTCAACCCTAGCTTCCACTCATTGTCTTTCTGCTCGGCTATTTATGCCTGGCTCTTCCCATCAGCCAGTGCCACTTGTCAATGGTTCCTGGTTGGATCCACATCTCTCTTGGATTTCCCTGATATCCTGACCAGTTCAGCAAAGATAAGTCCTTGCTTTGCTCGTCTCTGTCCACATGTTGTGGACTTATTCGTTCTGTGCATTCTATGTTTTGTCCAGCTTGTCAGTATGGATTAATTCAGTTAAGCTGGAAGCTCTGGGAAGCAGATTTACCCTCCACACCTTTAGTCAGGTGTGGAGATTTTTGTAAACTCTGTGTGGATTTTTGTAGTTTTTAATACTGACCGCACTGTATTCTATCCTGTCCTATCTATCTAGCTAGACTGGCCTCCTGTGCTACATCCTGGTTTCATCCTGTGTATGTCTTTTCCCTCTCCACTCACAGTCATTACTTGTGGGGGCTATCTATCCTTTGGGGATTTTCTCTGAGGCAAGATAGTTTTCCTGTTTCTATCTTTAGGGGTAGTTAGTTCTCAGGCTGTGACGAGGTACCTAGGGAGTGACAGGAGCATCCCACGGCTACTTCTAGTGTTGTCTTGAGCTTAGGGACTGTGGTCAGTACAGGTACCACCTCCTTCAGAGCTCGTCCCATGTTGCTCCTAAACCACCAGTTCATAACAGTAGAAGTGGCCAAAAATGAAATAAATGCATCTCAAACGAAGGAAAAAAAAATTCTGAGCCATTTTTTTGTCTGTGCTCTGTTTTGTCTTTTTTTTCCTCTTGATCTCTGGGTGGTTCAGGATTTATGCTCTGGCATGGATGTTCAGGGTTTGTTTTCTCGTGTGGATCAACTTGCTGCAAGAGTACAGAGTATCCAAGATTATGTTGTCCAGACTCCGGCTTTGGAGCCTAAAATTCCTACTCCTGATTTGTTTTTTGGGGACAGATCCAAGTTTTTGAACTTTAAAAATAACTGCAAATTGTTTTTTGCTTTGAAACCCCGTTCTTCTGGTGATCCCATTCAGCAAGTTAAAATCATCATATCCTTGCTGCGTGGTGACCCTCAGGACTGGGCATTCTCCCTTGAATCAGGGGATCCGGCATTGCTGAATGTAGACGCATTTTTTCAAGTGCTTGGATTATTGTATGACGAACCTAATTCTGTGGATCATGCAGAAAAAACCCTGTTGGCCCTGTGTCAAGGTGAGGAAGCGGCAGAATTATACTGCCAGAAATTTAGGAAATGGTCTGTGCTCACTAAATGGAATGAGGATGCTCTGGCTGCTATTTTCAGAAAGGTCTTTCTGAAGCCCTTAAAGATGTTATGGTGGGCTTCCCTACGCCTGCTGGTTTGAGCGAATCTATGTCTCTAGCCATTCAGATTGATCGGCGTCTGCGCGAGCGCAGAGTTGTGCACCATATGGCAGTGTCCTCTGAGCAGAGTCCTGAGCCTATGCAATGTGATAGGATTTTGACTAGAACAGAACGGCAGGAATTCAGACGTCAGAATAGGCTGTGTTTTTACTGTGGTGATTCTGCTCATGTTATTTCTGATTGCCCTAAGCGTACTAGGAGGGTCGCTAGGTCTGTTACCATCAGTACTGTACAGCCTAAATTTCTTTTATCTGTGACCCTGATTTGCTCATTGTCGTCCTTTTCTGTCATGGCATTTGTGGTTTCAGGCGCTGCCCTGAACTTAATGGACTTAGAATTCGCCAGGTGCTGTGGTTTTTCGTTGCAGCCTTTGCAGAGCCCTATTCCTTTGAGGGGCATTGATGCTACACCATTGGCCAAGGATAAACCTCAGTACTGGACGCAGATGACCATGTACATGGCTCCAGCACATCAGGAAGATTGCCGTTTTCCGGTGTTGCATAACCTGCATGATGTTGTTGTACTGGGTTTTCCATGGTTACAGGAACATAATTCGGTGCTGGATTGGAAAACTATGTCTGTGACTAGTTGGGGTTGTCAAGTGGTACATAGTGATGTTCCTTTGATGTCAATTTCCTCTTCCCCCTCTTCTGAGGTCCCTGAGTTTTTGTCGGATTTCCAGGATGTATTTGATGAGCCCAAGTCCAGTTCCCTTCCTCCACATAGGGACTGTGATTGTGCTATTAACTTGATTCCAGGTTGTAAGTTCCCTAAGGGCCGACTTTTCAATCTGTCTGTGCCAGAGCATGCCGCCATGCGGAGTTATGTTAAGGAATCTTTGGAGAAGGGGCATATTCGGCCGTCTTCGTCACCATTGGGAGCAGGTTTTTTTTTTGTTGCTAAGAAGGATGGCTCCTTGAGACCCTGTATAGATTATTGTCTTCTTAATAAGATCACGGTCAAATTCTAATACCCCTTGCCTTTGCTTTCTGATTTGTTTGCTCAGATTAAGGGGGCTAGTTGGTTTACTAAGATTGACCTTCGAGGGGCATATAATCTTGTTCGTATTAAGCAGGGGGACGAATGGAAAACTGCATTTAATACGCCCGAAGGCCATTTTGAATACCTCGTGATGCCATTCGGGCTCTCTAATGCTCCATCTGTGTTCCAATCTTTCATGCATGATATTTTCCGCAATTATCTTGATAAATTCATGGTTGTATATTTGGATGATATTTTGATTTTTTCCGATGATTGGGAGTCTCATGTGAAGCAGGTCAGGATGGTATTCCGGATCCTTCGTGATAATGCTTTATTTGTGAAGGGGTCTAAGTGCCTATTCGGAGTTCAGAAGGTCTCTTTTTTGGGTTTTATTTTTTCTCCCTCGTCTATGGAAATGGATCCTGTTAAGGTCCAAGCTATTCATGACTGGATTCAACCCACATCTGTGAAGAGCCTTCAAAAATTTTTGGGCTTTGCTAATTTCTATCGCCGTTTCATTGCCAACTTTTCCAGTGTGGTTAAGCCCCTTACTGATTTGACGAAGAAAGGCGCTGATGTGACGAATTGGTCCTCTGCGGCTGTTGAGGCCTTTCGGGAGCTTAAACGCCGATTTACTTCTGCCCCTGTGTTGCGTCAGCCAGATGTTTCTCTTCCTTTTCAGGTTGAGGTTGACGCTTCTGAGATTGGGGCAGGGGTCGTTTTGTCTCAGAGGGATTCTGATGGTTCTTTGATGAAACCGTGTGCTTTTTTTTTCCCAGAAAGTTTTCGCCTGCGGAACGCAATTATGATGTCAGCAATCGGGAGTTGTTGGCTATGAAGTGGGCGTTTGAGGAGTGGCGACATTGGCTTGAGGGAGCTAAGCACCGCATGGTGGTCTTGATTGATCATAAGAATCTGATTTACCTCGAGTCGGCCAAGCGGCTGAATCCTAGACAGGCTCAATGGTCCCTGTTTTTCTCCCGTTTTTATTTTGTGGTCTCGTATCTTCCGGGATCTAAGAATGTTAAGGCTGATGCCCTCTCTAGGAGTTTTTTGCCTGATTCTCTTGGAGTCCTTGAGCCGGTTGGCATTCTTAAGGAAGGGGTGATTCTTTCTGCCATCTCCCCTGATTTGAGGCGGGTGCTTCGGGAATTTCAGGCTGATAAGCCTGACCGCTGTCCAGTGGGGAAGCTGTTTGTTCCTGATAGATGGACAAGTAAGGTAATTTCTGAGGTTCATTGTTCAGTGTTGGCTGGTCATCCTGGGATTTTTGGTACCAGAGGTTTGGTTGCTAGGTCCTTTTGGTGGCCTTCCTTGTCGCGCGATGTGTGTGCTTTTGTGCAGTCCTGTGGGACTTGCGCCCGGGCCAAGCCTTGCTGTTCCCGCGCTAGTGGGTTGTTTTTGCCTTTGCCGGTCCCTGAGAGGCCCTGGACGCATATTTCCATGGATTTTATTTCAGATCTTCCTGTTTCCCAGAAGATGTCTGTTATCTGGGTTGTTTGTGACCGGTTCTCTAAAATGGTCCATCTGGTACCTTTGCCTATGTTGTCTTCCTCCTCAGATTTGGTTCCATTGTTTTTCAGCATGTGGTTCGTTTGCATGGCATTCCGGAGAATATTGTGTCTGACAGAGGTTCTCAGTTTGTCTCTAGGTTTTGGCGGGCCTTTTGTGCTAGGATGGGCATTGATTTGTCTTTTTCTTCGGCGTTTCATCCTCAGACTAATGGCCAAACTGAGCGAACTAATCAGACCTTGGAAACCTATTTGAGATGCTTTGTGTCTGCTGATCAGGATGATTGGTTGGCTTTCTTACCGTTGGCCGAGTTTGCCCTTAATAATAGGGCTAGTTCGGCTACTTTGGTTTCACCTTTCTTTTGTAATTTTGGTTTTCATCCTCGTTTTTCTTCGGGGCAGGTTGAGCCTTCTGATTGTCCTGGTGTGGATTCTGTGGTGGACAGGCTGCAGCAGATTTGGACTCATGTGGTGGACAATTTGACGTTGTCTCAGGAAAAGGCTCAACGTTTTGCTAACCGCCAACCGCCGTCGGTGTGTTGGTCCCCGGCTGTGGGGGATTTGGTTTGGTTGTCTTCTCGTCACGTTCCTATGAAGGTTTCTTCCCCTAAGTTTAAGCCTCGGTTTATTGGTCCTTATAAGATTTCTGAAATTATCAATCCGGTGTCTTTTCGTTTGGCTCTTCCAGCCTCTTTTGCCATTCATAATGTTTTCCATAGATCTTTGTTGCGGAGATATGTGGTGCCCGTTGTTCCCTCGGTTGATCCTCCTGCCCCGGTGTTGGTTGAGGGAGAGTTGGAATATGAGGTTGAGAAAATTTTGGATTCTCGTTTTTCGAGGTTGAGGCTTCAGTATCTTGTCAAGTGGAAGGGTTATGGCCAGGAGGATAATTCTTGGGTTGTTGCCTCCGATGTCCATGCCGCCGATTTGGTTCGTGCTTTTCACTTGGCTCGTCCTGATCGGCCTGGGGGCTCTGGTGAGGGTTCGGTGACCCCTCCTCAAGGGGGGGTACTGTTGTGAATTCCGCTCTTGGGCTCCCTCTGGTGGTTGTAAGTGGCACTTTTGTGAGTTCTGCTCTTGGGCTCCCTCCGGTGGTTTTAAGTGGAATGGCTGCTCCTTGGATTTAGCTGTCTGCAGCAGCTTCCACTGATTGTCTTTCTGCTCGGCTATTTTTGACTGGCTTTTCCCTTCAGCCAGTGCCACTTGTCAATGGTTCCTGGTTGGATCCACATCTCTCTTGGATTTCCCTGATATCCTGACCAGTTCAGCAAAGATAAGTCCTTGCTTTGCTCGTTTCTGTCCACATGTTGTGGACTTATTCGTTCTGTGCATTCTATGTTTTGTCCAGCTTTTCAGTATGGATTAATTCAGTTAAGCTGGAAGCTCTGGGAAGCAGATTTACCCTCCACACCTTTAGTCAGGTGTGGAGATTTTTGTAAACTCTGTGTGGATTTTTGTAGTTTTTAATACTGACCGCATAGTATTCTATCCTGTCCTATCTATCTAGTGTATGTCTTTTCCCTCTCCACTCACAGTCATTACTTGTGGGGGGCTATCTATCCTTTGGGGATTTTCTCTGAGGCAAGATAGTTTTCCTGTTTCTATCTTTAGGGGTAGTTAGTTCTCAGGCTGTGACGAGGTACCTAGGGAGTGACAGGAGCATCCCACGGCTACTTCTAGTGTTGTGTTGAGCTTAGGGACTGCGGTCAGTACAGGTACCACCTCCTTCAGAGCTCGTCCCATGTTGCTCCTAAACCACCAGTTCATAACAGAGGAATGAGTGTGGGCCTCTACACTGTATGGAGTGTCACTATACTGTATGGAGGGTCATCATACTCTATGGAGGGCTGTGTAGGCTCTATCATATTGTGTAGAGGGCAGTGTCAAGGTCATCATACTGTGTGTGGGGGATTATGGGAGCCATCATACTGTGCTGGGGTCTCTGTGTTAATATCATACATTGTGGGGGGTACTGTAGGGTCATCAATTAAAGGGCATCAATACGGGCTAAATTACTTTGAAGGGCTGCACATGCTTTTCCATAACAGAGCCAAATATATATATATATATATATATATATATATATATATATCTTTTTTTTTTGGGGGGGTGCTCCAATTAGGACTTCTGCTATGGTGTATGTGATTGCTACTGGGGGTCTTACATTTGTGACTGGGGGGTGGTCCTGTGGTAGTTGCTTGATACTGAGTATTTTTTGTCTATTGCAGTTATAAGGAGAGTGCGGTTAAGTAAGGTGGCTGTGAATTAGGTTGTCCTGACAAAACGATTTGACATTTTGGAGTACAAATTCTCCCAGAACTGTTGTACACTGCACGTGCGACTCTAAATCACAGGTGCACAATGGGATAAAGTGCACAGATCCTTGGGTTGTAGTAAGTTTGAAAGGTTTATGAACAAATAGTCACAGTATTATCAGGAACTGAGTGGATTAACATGCTGGTAGCTTGAACCAATATTTGACTTGTACATTGTATTCAATATCCTATACCTTCATCCTGCGGATCAATACAGTCAGTGCACCTGCTAGGAAATCCGGGAAAGGTACAGCCTGCCACCCACACATAGAATATCTAGTTATGCAGCAAGGTCAGATTTATCCTTATATGCTTGTACACACCAAGAATATGATACAGTGTGGCTCTCCACCAACAGAGAGAGCTGTGGGACCGTGGAGAAGGGAATGAGGGTGGTAGGACAACCAGCTCTACGCCCACTTGGACTCTATAAACAAACACACAAGCAAAGAGTCAGCACACAGCCCTCTCCAGATCTCTACTACTGAGGGATATTCTTCTGTAAGGTAAGGATTCCCAGGACATGACATCCATCTAGTACGCAACAACCGAGGGGCTCGTGGGACAAGAGGAGGCGCAGCGCCGGTGGGCAGTATGGAAGTTTCAGAAATACCTGTAACGATTAGAAGTGATGAACAACGTAATATAGCTATACATAGGGTGACATGGAAATATTATCTGGATATGTCCATTCAATTGTTTCAGATTTGCTAGGTGCTTGTATCATTACTGAGGTTTAATTATTTTAACCCCCTTAGTGACCAGGGCAAATTTTTCAAATCTGACCAGTGTCAATTTATGAGGCAATAACTTTGGAATGTTTCTACATATCCAAGTGATTCTGAGACCGTTTTTTCGTGACGCATTATATTTTGTGATAATGGTAAATTTACTTCGATAACATGTTTTTGCGTTCATTTGCAAAAATATCAAAAATTTTACAAATTTCAAAAAATTAGCCATTTTTAAACTTTGAATGATTATCCTTTTAATCGAGATCGCAACACACAAAACAGTTAATAACATTTCCCACATTTCTGCTTGACATCAGCACCGTCTGTAAAATATCCTTTTATTTTGCTAGGATGTTAGAAGCTCTAAAATTGTAGCAGTTATTTGTAGAATTTTAAAAAGCGTATTTTTTTTAGGGACCTGTTCAGTTTTGAAATGACTTTGGGGGGTCATGTATATTGGAAATCCCCAAAAGTGATACCAATCTAAAAATAGTGCCCCTCATCATATTCAGAACTGCTGTCAAGTAGTTTATTAACCCTTCAGGTGATTTTCAGGAATTCATACAAAGTGGTAGGATGGGAAAGAAAAATGTTATTTTTATTTTTACCACCTAACTTCTGAACAGGTCATTGAATTTTCCATGCCAACCATCAGGACCACACAATCATGATCTCATGGTGCCGATGGGATAAACAAGGAGCCGCCACACTCTGTTAACCATCTATATGCCGTAGTCACTATTGACAGCAGCATCTAAGGAGTTAAACTGCCACAGTTGGCGCCAACACCTATCTATCTATCTATCTATCTATCTATCTATCTATCTATCTATCTATCATCTTTTATCTATCTGTCTATTTATCTACTATTTATCTATCAATCATTAATCTACGTATTTATCTATCATCTATGTATCTATTTGTCTGTCCCATAGCTATATATCTTTCTATATACTGTATCTATCTATCCATCTATTATCTATCTATCTATCTAACATCTATCTGTCTCTTTATCTATTATTTATCTATCAATCATATATCTACGTATTTATCTCTTATTATCTATGTATCTATTTGTCTATCCCATATCTATTATCTATCTGTCTATCTATCATCTATCTATTAGTCTATTTATCTATCTGTCTATTTATCTATTATTTATCTATCAATCATATATCTACGTATTTATCTATTATCTATGTATCTATTTGTCTATCCCATATCTATATATCTATCTATATACCATATCTATCTATCTATATACACGGAGGACTGTGAGAACAAGGACAACCTACAAAATAGTCCTCCAAAAACAAGATCATATAAAAGTAATTTTTTATTGAGCAGTATTAAAACATGATTAAAAAAGGGATGACATTTGTACAAAAAGGACAATCAAACATTGGGCAGAAATATGCACAAGGTCCAACAGTAATAATATTCAATAATGAGCCATCATAGATAAATAGCACAATGCTAGAGAGTAAAACAAGTGATAGAGTGCATATGCATTTGGACCCATAGCAAAACAAAGATCAGGGTACAACTATTTCAGTAATGAAATACAGTATATAATGAGCACAGTTGCTTAGACATCCTATATGGAGATATTCCTCTGCACATCATAATCATATATGGACTAGAGTAAGAAAAGAGTATTTAAGCTAATGAAAAACCATATTTACCCACGATCCAGACTGCCACAACGTACCCCCTGACGCGCGTTTCGAGAATCTCTTCCTCAGAAGGGGTGCATGGAGGCACAACCAAGAAGATCATCCATTTAAACCCCCTTCATAATCTAAAGAGTAGCATCACCTGTAAATTGCCGCTGTCCGCAGTGAACCGGAAGTGTAAACCACCATTGTAAGGTCATAATAACCTATTATCGTGCGCATATTACCGAGCGGTGCCGATCTGAACCGGAAGTGTAAGCTGCCATTGTAAGGTCATAATAACCTATTATCGTGCGCATATTACCGAGGGGTGCTGATCTGAACCGGAAGTGTAAGCTGCCATTGTAAGGTCATAATAACCTATTATCGTGCGCATATTACCGAGCGGTGCTGATCTGAACCGGAAGTGTAAGCTGCCATTGTAAGGTCATAATAATCTATTATCGTGCGTATATTACCGAGCGGTGCCGATCTGAACCGGAAGTTTAAGCTGCCATTGTAAGGTCATAATAACCTATTATCGTGCGCATATTACCAAGCGGTGCCAGTCTGAATCGGAAGTGTAAGCCGCCATTGTAAGGTCATAATGACAAGCTATCGTGCGCATATTCCCGAGTGGCGCCAGTCGGAGATCACGTGACCACGCGCGTCACCAGTGCACACAACCCTTATCTGATTGGTTATTGGGGTGTCATGTGACCGCGCGCGTAAGCAGAGTATGATGGATACCTCCCTTATGAACGCCCCTTATCTCACGTCAGCCAAGTTAGGCTACAGGGAGACAGAAGCGCCCGTCAGAGGCAAGATAGATGAAGTGGATACCTCCACTCGTCATAAATTAGAAACATCCACAGTATGGTGTGCGATCTAGGACAACCCAGACCCCATCTTATTGGAATTCTATAAATGATCTTACCTATACATATAGAGGCCATGGAGTGTTGCATGCGGGCCCACATGCAACACTCACAAAACAAGGCACACAAATAGCCACAATTAAAGGCACACAAATAATCTAAAAATACCAAATATTTTTAAGAAAGAAAAATGAAAAAATAAAAATAAAAATGGAAAAATAAATACAAAAATAAAAATAAAAATATGCTGAAAATGAAAAATAAAAATAAATGAAAAAATAAAAAAAATAAAAAATAAAAATAAAAAACCTGAAAGGAAATAATCAAGATTAAATTATATAGAGGCGACTACTGCTATGGTCAAAAGAAAAATGACCACACGTGTTATGTGGAATTGAAAAAGTGCACAGTGCCGAGCTCAATTAAAGCTGACCCATATAAATGGCCAACAAGATTAAAAGTGCAAACGGTATATTTATTATTGCAACTAAAGTGCATATAATAGTGCGTGACAGATTGAAAAGTCTCAATGTGCAATGAGAACATAAGTGAGAAAAGAGATACATGTAAATAGCAAACAGGACTGGAGAATAAAGTGAAAAAACAGCAAACAATAGGTTTGCTGTTATAACCAAAGTGCATATGATCTACTATATAATTGTCTAAAGGTCACCTCCAAGTCAGAAGAACAGCGCTCCAGGAGCGCTGTTCTTCTGACTTGGAGTATCTACATTACCCAGGACATGGAACGGGCGCCCTAATAAGTGAGTGCTGTCAGCCACTTTTTTACTGTATATAAGGGTCACTTCCGTCTGTCTGTCTGTCTCGGATATTCATTGGCCTCTGTCTGTGATGGAAATCCAAGTCGCTGATTGGTCTCGCCAGCTGCCTGTCATGGCTGCCACGACCAATCAGTGATGGCCACAGTCCGAATAGTCCCTCCCTACTCCCCTGCAGTCATTGCCCGGCGCCTGCTCCATACTCCCTGCAGTCAGTGCCCGGCGCCCACTCCATACTCCCCGCAGTCAGTGCCCGGCGCCTGCTCCATACTCCCCGCAGTCAGCGCCCGCTGCATACTCCCCTCCGGTCACCACTCACACAGGGTTAATGCCAGCGGTAACGGACTGCGTTATGCCATGGGTAACTCACTCCGTTACCGCCGCTATTAACCCTGTGTGACCAAGTTTTTACTATTGATGCTGCCTATGCACCAGGGCACCATAGCAAAAGTTCTATTTGGGTCCCCACACCTCTAAAAATATATAAATGTATATGTCTCCATTAGAATTCAGTTGTGCTGGGCTCAACCATGTATATATCATATTAAATTATATGCCTGGTATCTATATCATCTGGTTTCTGATAAAGGAATATTCCCCAAATAAATCAAGCTATCCTCAATCCCGATGATAAGAATAGGACTCTGCAGCTCAGGCATGAATGGCTTGGAGGGGCGCATGCTTGACTTCTGCTCTATCCATTGACTACGGAACTGATGGAAATAGCCGAGCACAGCGCTTAGCAGCTCTATAGATAATGAAGAGAGCAGAGGCCAAGTATGCACAACTCTGCTCCATCCAGGACAAGTCTGCAGACCCCTGTTCTCAGAATCTCCCTTTAAATAACCCTTTAACCCCTTAACCCCCGAGGGTGGTTTGCACGGTAATGACTGGGCCAATTTTTACAATTCTGACTACTGTCCCTTTATGAGGTAATCACTCTGGAACGCTTCATCGGATCTTGGCGATTCTGATACTGTTTTCTCGTGACATATTGTACTTCATGTTGGTGGTAATATTTCTTTGATATAGCTTGCATTTATTTGTGTAAAAAACGGAAATTTGCAATTTTCAAATTTTGAATTTTTATGCCCTTAAAACAGAGAAAAATGTCACACAAAACAGTTAATAAATAACATTTCCCACATGTCTACTTTACATCAGCACAATTTTGGAAACAATTTTTTTTGTTAGGAAGTTATAAGGGTTAAAAGTTGATCAAAATTTTAAAAAACTTTTCTTTAGGGACCACCTCACATTTGAGGTCACTTTGAGGGGTCTATATGGCAGAAAATACACAAAAGTGACACCATTCTTAAAACTGCACCACTCAAGCTGATCAAAACCACATTCAAGAAGTTTAATAACCCTTCAGGTGCTTCACAGAAATTAATTGAATGTGAAAGGAATAAACATTTACCTTTTTTTCAAATGTAACTTTAGACAATTTTTTTTTTAATTTCACAAGGGTGACAGGAAAAAATTAAGCTCAAAAATTTATAATGCAATGTTTCCTGAACATGACAATACCCTATATATGGGGAAAAATCACTGTTTATGCGTATGGCAGAGTTTGGAAGAGAAGGAGCGCCGTTTGACTTTTTCAACGCAAAATTGGCTGGAATTGAGATCGGACTCCATGTTGCGTTTGGAGAGCCCTGATGTGCCTAAACAGTGGAAACCCCCCACCAGTGACCCCATTTTGTAAACTAAACCCCCCAAGGAACTTATTTAGATGTGTGGTGAGCACTTTGAACCCCTAAATTCTTCACAGAAGTTTATACCATAGAGCCGTGAAAATAAAAAATCATATTTTTTCCACAAAAATGATATTTTAGTCCCCAAATTTTTATTTTCCCAAGGGTAACAGGAGAATTTGGACCCCAAAAGTTGTTCTCAAAATTGTCCTGAGTACGCTGATACACCATAAGTTGGGGTAACCACTGTTTGGGTGCATGGCAGAGCTCGGAAGGGAATGAGCACCGTTTGACTTTTTCAAACCAAAATTGGCTGGAATTGAGATCGGATGCCATGTCATGTTTGGAGAGCCCCTGATGTGCCTAAACAGTGGAACCCCCTACAAGTGACCCCATTTTGGAAGCTAGACCCCCAAGGAACTTATCTAGATGTGCGGTGAGCACTTTGAACCAACAAGTGTTTCACTAAAGTTTATAACTCCCAGCCATGAAAATAAAAAAATTATTTTCTTTCCACAAAAATGATCTTTTAGTCCCCAATTTTTTTATTTTCTCAAGGGCAAAGGAGAAATTGGACCCCAAAAGTTGTTGTGCAATTTGTCCTGAGTACGCTGATACCCCATTTGTGGGGGGGGGGGAAACCACTGTTTGGGCACATGGCAGAGCTCGGATGGGAAGGAGCGCCGTTTGACTTTTTCAAACCAAAATTGTCTGGAATTGAGTTTGGATGCCATGTCCATTTGGAGAGCCCCTGATGTGCCTAAGCAGTCAAAACCCCCCAAAAGTGACCCTATTTTGGAAACTAGACTCCCCCAAGGAACTTATCTAGATGTGTGGTGAGAACTTTGAACCCCCAAGAGTTTCACTAAAGTTTATAACGCCCGGCCGTGAAAATAAAAAATCATATTTTCTACCACAAAAATGATGTTTTAGTCCCAATTTTTTTATTTTTCCAAGGGTAACAGGAGAAATTGGACCCCAAAAGTTTTTTCCAATTTGTCCTGAGTTCGCTGATACCCCATATGTGGGAGAAAACTACTGTTTGGGCACATGTCGGGGCTCGGAAGGGAAGTATTGATGTTTTGGAATGTAGACTTTGATGGATTGGTCTGTGGGCATCATGTTGCATTTGCAGAGCCCCTGATGTGCCTAAACAGTGGAAATGCCCCACAAGTGACCCCATTTTGGAAACTACACCCCCAAGGAACTTATCTAGATGTGCCTAAACAGTGGCAATGCCCAACAAGTGCCCCCTTTTTGGAGCTAATCTACTGTTTCCTTGTATGTGAATTTTTTAATGTAGTGGCATAAATGAGCAGTTGCAGGGTTAAAGTGCTGGGAGTGGTGCGGGACTGCTCCTGGAACTGAGTGACACATGTCAGCTGTCAGAATTAGCTGACTCCCTGCTGTAATTGCACACACACAGCCTCCGTGTGCAAAGAATCACAGGAACGTATTCATATGTCCCAGGTCAATAAGTACCAGTTCAAGGAGACCAAGGGCGCCGCTATCATGGGGCAAGTTGAGCCCTTTGCTTCAGGGGGCAGTCGTCACTGAAAGACAGGGGGCGGCAGAGCGGCGGTCAGAACACCTGGTGCCAACTCGCCATAATCCCTGACATCTGCTGTCACTAGAGCAGTGCGCGCGCTCCTGCTCACAACCCACGGTGTGCAAGATCAGCTGGTTATCCCTGCACCCGCAGAGCAGACCTCATATTGGCTGCTCTGTGCAAACAGGACCTGTGATGAGGTCACAGGAAGGGAGGAGTCACGGGTCACGTGATCGGGACCTCCATGGATTGCAGGACTTTGCTGTGCTGGTTGCAATGGTAAGTGTGTGTACGAGGTGTATGGAGCGGAGCCATGTATGTATGGGGTGTATGGAGTGGAGCCATGTATGTACAAGGTGTATGGAGCAGAGCCGTGTGTGTATGGAGCGGAGCCGTGTGTGTACGAGGTGTACGGAGCAGAGCTGAATGTGTATGAGGTGTATGGAGCAGAGCCATGTGTGTATGAGGTGTATGGAGTGGAGCCGTGTGTGTACGAGGTGTACGGAGCAGAGCTGAATGTGTATGAGGTGTATGAAGCGGAGCCGTGTGTGTACGAGGTGTATGGAGCGGAGCCGTGTGTGTACGAGGTGTATGGAGCGGAGCCATGTGTATGAGGTGTACGGAGCGGAGCCGTGTGTGTATGAAGTGTATGGAGTGGAGCCGTGTGTGTACGAGGTGTGTGGAGCGGAGCCGTGTGTATGAGGTGTATGGAGCAGAGCAGTGTGTATGGGGTGTATGGTAGCGGAGCCGTGTGTGTACGAGGTGTACGGAGCAGAGCTGAATATGTACAAGGTGTATGGAGCGGAGCCGTGTGTGTACGAGGTGTATGGAGCAGAGCCGTAAGTGTACGAGGTGTATGGAGCGGGGCCATGTGTATGAGGTGTATGGAGCGGAGCCGTGTGTGTTTGAGGTATATGGAGCAGAGCCGTGTGTGTATGAGGTGTATGGTAGCGGAGCCGTGTCTATACGAGGTGTATGGAGCGGAGCAGTGTGTGTATGAGGTGTATGGAGCGGAGCCGTGTGTGTACGGGGTGTATGGAGCGAAGCCATGTGTAGAGGTGTATGGAGCGGAGCCAGGTGTGTATGACGTGTATGGAGCGGAGCAGTGTGTGTACGAGGTGTACAGAGCGGAGCCGTGTGTGTACGAGGTGTACGGAGCAGAGCTGAATGTGTATGAGGTGTATGGAGCAGAGCCGTGTGTGTATGAGGTGTATGGAGTGGAGCCGTGTGTGTACGAGGTGTATGTAGCAGAGCTGAATGTGTATGAGGTGTATGGAACGGAGTCGTGTATGTACGAGGTGTATGGAGCGGAGCCGTGTGTGTACGAGGTGTATGGAGCGGAGCCATGTGTATGAGGTGTACGGAGTGGAGCCGTGTGTGTATGAAGTCTATGGAGTGGAGCCGTGTGTGTACGAGGTGTGTGGAGCGAAACCGTGTTTATGAGGTGTATGGAGCAGAGCAGTGTGTATGAGGTGTACGGAGCGGAGCTGAATATGTACAAGGTGTATGGAGCGGAGCCGTGTGTGTACGAGGTGTATGGAGCGGAGCCGTGTGTGTACGAGGTGTATGGAGCGGAGCCGTAAGTGTACGAGGTGTATGGGGCGGAGCCATGTGTATGAGGTGTATGGAGCGGAGCCGTGTGTGTTTGAGGCATATGGAGCAGAGCCGTGTGTGTATGAGGTGTATGGTAGCGGAGCCGTGTCTGTACGAGGTGTATGGAGCGGAGCAGTGTGTGTACGAGGTGTATGGAGCGAAGCCATGTGTAGAGGTGTATGGAGCGGAGCCAGGTGTGTATGACGTGTATGGAGCGGAGCAGTGTGTGTACGAGGTGTACAGAGCGGAGCCGTGTGTGTACGAGGTGTACGGAGCAGAGCTGAATGTGTATGAGGTGTATGGAGCAGAGCCGTGTGTGTATGAGGTGTATGGAGTGGAGCCGTGTGTATACGAGGTGTACGGAGCAGAGCTGAATGTGTATGAGGTGTATGGAACGGAGCCGTGTATGTATGAGGTGTATGGAGCGGAGCCGTGTGTGTACGAGGTGTATGGAGCGGAGCCATGTGTATGAGGTGTACGGAGCGGAGCCGTGTGTGTATGAAGTGTATGGAGTGGAGCCGTGTGTGTACGAGGTGTGTGGAGCGGAGCCGTGTTTATGAGGTGTATGGAGCAGAGCAGTGTGTATGGGGTGTATGGTAGCGGAGCCGTGTGTGTACGAGGTGTACGGAGTGGAGCTGAATATGTACAAGGTGTATGGAGCGGAGCCGTGTGTGTACGAGGTGTATGGAGCGGAGCCGTAAGTGTACGAGGTGTATGGAGCGGAGCCATGTGTATGAGGTGTATGGAGCGGAGCCGTGTGTGTTTGAGGTATATGGAGCAGAGCCGTGTGTGTATGAGGTGTATGGTAGCGGAGCCGTGTGTGTATGAGGTCGACGGAGTGGAGCTGAATGTGTACGAGGTGTATGGAGCGGAGCCGTGTGTGTACGAGGTGTATGGAGCGGAGCAGTGTGTGTATGAGGTGTATGGAGCGGAGCCGTGTGTGTACAAGGTGTATCGAGCGAAGCCATGTGTAGGGGTGTATGGAGCGGAGCCAGGTGTGTATGACGTGTACGGAGCGGAGCCGTGTGTGTACGAGGTGTATGGAGCGGAGCCGAATGTGTACGAGATGTACGGAGCGGAGCCGTGGTGTGTACGAGGTGTACGGAGCGGAGCTGGGTGTGTACGAGGTGTACGGAGCGGAGCCGTGTGTGTATGAGGTGTACGGAGAGGAGCCGGGTGTGTATGCAGTGTACGGAGCGAGCTGCATGTGTATGAGGTGTATGGAGCGGAGCCAGGTGTGTATGAGGTGTATGGAGCAGAGCCGGGTGTGTGCGAGGTGTATGGAGCGGAGCCGCGTGAGTACGGAGTGGAGCCGTGTGTGCAAGGTGTATGGAGCGCAGCCACGTGTGTAGGGGTAACTATGTGTGACCATTATATAGTACTAGATGGCAGCCCGATTCTAAAGAATCTGGAGTCTAGAATCCATATATACTTTATTTATTCAAATGTAAGAATAATACAATTAATAAATAATAGTAAGAAAGAACAAAAATAATAGGCAATATATGGAGAAAACACCAAACAAAAGTTCAAAATTGGTGTGAAAATGTCACTGAACCACTTCACAACTAAATATATATAGTTTTGGTAAATGGTATTATCATTTTTTTGACGAAATTCGGCAGGAGCTTGAAGAGCAACGTCACTGGGCCCGCCTCCACGCAGTAGAAACTTGCTGTGAGGTAAAAATTCAAAAATCACACCAAAATGGCGGGCGGAGTGTGTCACAGTACGGCACGTTTCTGATAGGTCGCTCGCAGCAGGCGGCAACCAATCAGACACTGGACACTGTTGACGTCACTTATCTCCGAACATTAGCTCCGGACATTAGCTCCGGACATTAGCTCCGGACATTAGCTCCGGACAAAGCCACGGAAGTTGGCACAAATTGCAGGAAGTAGTATTCTAGGCAATTATATATTAGATGGAGCATCATGTGGGCCCATTAAACAGTATGGAGCATTATGTGTGGCCATTATACAGTATGGAGCATTATGTGTGGCCATTATACAGTATGGAGCACTGTGTGGCCATTATACAGTATGGAGCATCATGTGTGGTCATTATACAGTATGGAGCATCATGTGTGGCCATTATATAGTATGGAGCACTTTGTGGCCATTATACAGTATGGAGCATCATATGTGGCCATTATACAGTATGGAGCATCATGTGTGGCCATTATACAGTATGGAGCATCATATGTGGCCATTATACAGTATAGAGCACTGTGTGGCCATTATACAGTATGGAGCATCATGTGGGGCTCATTATACTGTATGGAGCAATATATGGGGCTCATTATTCTGTATGGAGCATTGTGGTGCCCAGAATACTGTACTATAGAGGACTATACTGTCTGATTTATGACCTATTGTAGAATGTACAAGAGTTATCACTCATGTAATGTATGGGGGGACTGTATATGAGATGGGAGCCCTATACGGGGGCTGTACTGTATATGTGTTTGGAGGGGGGCGCCGTTTTGAAGTTCGCCTCAGGCAGCAGTGTGGCTAGGTTCACCCCTGACGGGGACGCATGGATACGTCTCGGGTGGTAAAAGGGGTTAAATATTTTTACAATTTTTTTTAACTTTTTCATTTTGTCCAAATATGAGACTTTGACTTTCACAGCTCTGATCGCAGTTACACAGCATAGCAATGCAGGAGCACTGCATTGCACTGCTCACGATCTAACTACGGTAATTTGCTAGAGCCTGGTGACCCAGATGTCGTCATGATGACATTGGGTCACGATGGCAATGATCGACCCCTCGCAATGACCACTGCTTGCCTTCTAAATGCTGCGACTGATATCGATCACAACATTTAGAGCATTAAACTGCCCACACCACTCCTGGCAATGAGTGCTGGCTGTCAGCTGAACACCTGGCGACAATCACTATCAAAATCGCCTGGATGTATTCATACATCTAAGGTCAGTAAGTACTTACCAACATAGACGTATCGATACGTTTAAGGTCATTAACGGGTAAAAAGTGCTCATTTCCAAATCTGCTCTGTTCTCCAAAGGGCTTCAGTTACTACTACAATAAGATCTATTATTATGTCTCTTTTTCTTCCGGGACATTCTTAACTAAGAACAAATTTTATTGAGCATCAATTTTCACTACGATTATAGTAATTAAGAATGTTATTACTCGACAATATTTATTCTTAGTTCGGAATGTTCCAGAAGAAAAAGAAGCTGCTAATAATATAACTAAAGAGGAGGTGCATTTTCACGTGTCACTGGTGTAGTGGTGTAATCTGCGAGTTTGTACAGAACACAAGGGAACATGTATTCCATGTTGATAACAGAATAACACAATTAATATAACCGGATTACTGTGTCAACAATCAATTCAGATGTATTACTCAATGAATGATAGCCGAGCTATTGCTACCTAATTGGTAGAAAACCCCGTCAGGCAAACACATCCAAACACTGATTCCCATCACATGTATAGTCTTCTTCATCAACCGGGCGGCCGGAAAATAGACATGAAGTGCGACTCACATAAAAATTACACAAACATTTGTTTAAGACAAAGCCAATGTAAATGGGTAACGCTCTCGTTCCAAATGTCTGGAAGCCTTACCGTCTTTGAACTCCATGATATATGTTGGGTGGGGAGCAGATGTGTGTGGAGAGAAACTAAAATACAGCAATATTCATTTTTCTTCAAGAGGTATATGTAAAGGCGTTTCTCAGGTACACGTATCATTGCATAGTTTGATATTAGCAAGTCAATTATTAGTAACATAGTAACATAGTAACATAGTTAGTAAGGCCGAAAAAAGACATTTGGCCATCCAGTTCAGCCTATATTCCATCATAATAAATACCCAGATCTACGTCCTTCTACAGAACCTAATAATTGTATGATACAATATTGTTCTGCTCCAGGAAGACATCCAGGCCTCTCTTGAACCCCTCGACTGAGTTCGCCATCACCACCTCCTCAGGCAATTATTATTACCTAATTTATGTTGAAGAAACAGAAACATTAGGCACGTTACAGTACAAGCTCAGAGTTTAAACGCTTCAGATCTAACACTGTACGAGTCCCACCTACATCTCCAAACTATATGTAACTGGTAATATTAATAATACCTCAGTTGAGAAAGTCTGTATGCATCGAAGAGTTCCATATGTCCCATACATTATTAAACTTCTGAGGACATCCTCTGTTATCCTCTATTATGATGCAATGTTTTCTCATACGGTATGTGATTATTGTGTTTACGAAATCAACGAAGACCCTTAACGTGGGGGGAGAATTACACATCCATCGTGTAGCAGTCAATTTCCTGGCAAGAAATAAAGTTTCCCTTAGAAAGATTCTGGTATGATGACTCCATATTTGTAGCCCAAATAAAGATATGTTTGTTGGGGCTGGCAGAACGCACAGAGTAAATAGTGAGATGATATTTTGTGCGTTCGCAGCCCGGGGTCCACCGTGCAGGAGAGAACCTGCTGCTGGCAAATGGCGACACTACATGGCAGTAGAAGCGAACTCTGTTACATCACAGAGTCGCCTATAAAGAAAGTCCTGTGTCCTGTTTAGCTCACAGGAGTACACAGCAACTGCCAAGCAGATAGCAGTTTGTGGTCACGCAGTCAAAGAGGCAAACATACAATCTCCTCACTAGAGGAGCTGGTATTCTAGTGGCTTATTTCACCCGGGGCCATGAATGCCAACACACAATCTCCTCACCGGAGGTGCCGGTATTCTAGTGGCTTATTTCACCCGGGGCCCTGAATACACACATGAATGACCACACTGGCACAAAACTCATGACATGAATTGATTCTAGCACATGGCCGTGTGGTCATGCGAACCTTTTATAGCTGCAGCAAGTACAGGACCTTCCCAGAAGGACCAATGGAAGGCTGCCACATAAGTTGAGCACCTTCAGGACCTTCCTAGAGGACCAATGGGATTTGCTGCAGTATCTAAGCATGTGACCCTTGACCTCCAATGAGAGATCTTACCCTGGGCATGATCAGAAGGGGAAAAGTAGGACTTAGTCCCAAAAACGTCTGCTCACCGCTGCTCAGTACTAGCTACAATGGCAGAAGCTGGAAAGGCAGCAGTAACCCTTTGCACAGAGTCAGACTGAGTGAGACGCTGGGACTGACGTCTCCGCTGAGCAGGCTCCACTGCGGCAGGAGAACAATGGGAGACCACAGTGGAGATGGCCTGAGATTCCCCCTGTGCAGAGACGGGAACTCGACCCCTAACAATGTTAGGATCTAGTGGGTCGGAAATGGATATCAAAGAAGATAGGAAGGTGACCATACTATGCCAGGAGAGAATAGTTGGACAAGCCCAAACCATGTGCCAGAAATCTGCATGTAAGGTATGACATTGTTATCGTTCCAAAAAATGGTAATTTACCCATCCGGTACAACTTGGATGGGTTAGGCAGGATTGGTGAATTATATATACTTGAGTCATTTTATTGTTGACTGAAGGGGAGACATAAAGGGGGGGATTTCAAGATCACTTCCCAGTCCTCTCCATTAATAATGGAGAGCAATCTTAATTGAAGATATCTAAAACAAAATTGTGATCTCGGCATACCATACTTATTCTTCACCTTTTGTAGGCTTTATTTTTTAACGTGTTTTCTGGGCTGAGAAAAAAATTAATCCAATGTAACTGCAGACGGCTCAATCGTGACAATGTGCGGTTATATGACCACATGAATGCATTTATTATCCCTGAAAAATATTGCAATTACAAATGTTTTCTTATACACATATTTATTTAAAAAGCAGAGAGAAAAAGGAAAATTAGACCAAATTTTATGCAAAAGCCGCAAATGGTCCAGATAAAGTGTTGGCACCCTCAACTTAATATTTGGTTGCACACCCTTTGGAATAAATAACTGCAATCAATCGCATCCTATAACCATCAACAAGCTTCTTACTCTCAACTGGAATTTTGGACCTCTTCTTTTGCATACTGCTCCAGATCTCATTTGAAGGGTGCCTCCTCCCAACAGCAATTTTAAGATCTCTCTCTGCAGGTGTTGACTGTATGAATACATATAAAGGGCAAATGGAGTAACAGATATCACCCACCAGTTTATACAATAATATATTTTTTTATTTAGATTATTATTGAAAAAAATTTATAAAATGATAAGATGTCAAAATGGAGGGTATCAAGGCAAAAAGGAAGGATATTGTCATCATAGCAAAAAATTGGATTACATCAATAAATAAATAAATCATACTCTAAACATATAACAGCAATAGTGTTTTTCCAAAAACACATGATTAAACGCATACCCCAAATTTGATTCTTACATGATTTGTTGTTCTAAATTGAATAACAACAAGAACTTTGGAGAGATATTATTGCATGATGAATAATGTGCTGACTCCCTGAAAAATAGTCACATATAACAGTAAGACCCGGCTCACATTTATCCTGAGCTCTATGCTGAGTGCTCACATCCTGGTTTCTGTGTAAATCTCTAAAATGTGTGATTCAGATGGAACCCCAGGTGCAAGATTCTTCATAATGAGGCAGATGGAGACACTGTAGATGCTCTCTGGCTTATGATCCAGCTGTGTCCATCTTTTTAAGCTTGCATAAAAGCATGATCAACGACAGTTTTACTCAGCTTTGAAAAGAAGGACAACGCTAAACAGAGGTCAGACACAATCCAGAGTAACTCTGCTGTCACATTAAAGATACATCATTCAGAGATTTACATGGAAACCCCGATGTAAGTGCTCATCATAGATCACAAGATAAACGTCATCAATAAAGTTATTACATCAAAATGTAATGTTCCCCAAAAAAACTCAATCCATAAAAAAAACAAGTTCCCACTATGGTCCGTCATTTGTCAATATAAATATAGGTGGTTTTCACATTACTGGTAGCGCAAAGGCTCTTGGTTCCTCACCCCCAAAAGAAATTCAGAGAATTTTGCACTCCCAAATCAAAATGCCACCCTCCTTTCTGAGCCCCACTGTGTGCCTAAACCACATTTAGCAACCACATGTTTGGCATTTCATTAGCAATGAGAGTCCATTTAATTTACTGGTGCATGTCTCCAGAAGCACAAGCTGGGCATAATGTCCTGGGCACAACAATGTACTGTGTACTACAATGCACAAGCACTACAATGGCCTGTTTCTGGAAATCACCCATGGAGTCAAAATCGTCACTACACCTGTAAATAAATTCCCAGAGGGTGTGTAATTTTCAAATAGGGGTCAACTTGAGGGGAAAATTCTGCTCTTCTGGCATTTAGGTGCTCTGTATATGGAGTCCGCAAACTATTCTATGAAAACTTGTTCTCCAAAAGTCAAATGGTGCTCCTTCCCTCCCGAGTCTCGCTGTGTTTCTAAGCAGTATTGTATAGCCACATATGGAGTATTTCAAAGTTTAGCAGAAATTCTGTGACAAATTTTGATGCCATTTTTACCCATTTTCCCTTGTGAATATGTAAAACTAGATGGTGGCCCGATTCTAACGCATCGGGTATTCTAGAGTATGTATGTATATAGCAGCCACATAGTATGTAGCACAGGCCACGTAGTATACTGTATAGGAGCCATGTAGTATATAGCAGTCAAATACGATGTGGCCTGTGCTATGTACCATGTGGCTGCTATATATAAACAGACATAGATATTGTAGAATACCCGATGCGTTTATACAGGCCACGCAATATATAACAGTGGCCACACAGCATATAACACAGCCACGTACTATATAACACAGCCCACGCAATATATAGCAGCCACGCAGTATATAACACAGGCAAGGTAGTATATAACACAGGCCACATAATATATAACACAGGCCACGCAGTATATAACACTGGCCACGTAATATATAGCACAGGCCACGCAGTATATAGCAGCCACGTAGTATATAACACTGCCCACGCAGGTTATAGCAGCCACGTAGTATACAACACTGCCCACGCAGTATATAACAGTGGCCACATAATATATAGCACAGCCCACGCAGTACATAACACAGCCCACATAGTATATAACACTGCCTTTGTAGTATATAGCAGCCACGCGGTATCTAAATCAGCCCATGTAGTATACAGCAGTGTGGGGACCATATTCCTGTTAAACAAAATAATTAAAATAAAAAATAGTTATATACTCACCCCCTGTGAGCCACTGGAGCTCCGGCGATACGCGCGCAGCTGCCGCCATCTTCTGTTCCCAGGATGCATTGCGAAATTACCCAGATGACTTAGAGGTCTCGCGAGACCACTAAGTCTTCTGGGTAATTTTGCAATGCATCGCTGGGAACGGAAGATGGCGGCAGGCGCGAGCGCATCGTCAGACGACGGAGGGTGAGAATAACAGGTTTTTTGTTTTTTTAATTATTTTTAACATTAGATCTTTTTACTATTGATGCCGCATAGGCAGCGTCAATAGTAAAAAGTTGGGGATACACAGGGTTAATAGCAGCGGTTACGGAGTGCGTTACCCGCGTCATATCGCGGTCCGTTACCGCCGGCATTAACCCTGTGTGAGCGGTGACTGGAGGGGAGTATGCGGGTGCCGGGCACTGCGGGGAATAACGAGCGGCCAATTTCTTCCGGACTGTGCCCGTCGCTGATTGGTCGTGGCTGTTTTGCCGCGACCAATCAGCGACTTGGATTTCCATGACAGACAGAGGCCGTGACCAATGAATATCCGTGACAGACAGACAGAAAGACAGACAGACGGAAGAGACCCTTAGACAATTATATAGTAGATCTGGGGCTAAAACAAATTTGTTGTGGTAAAAATGTACTTATTTTTTCTTCACCGCCCAATCATGTAAAATTCTGTGACACACCTGTGGTGTCAATATGATCACTGCACCCCTAGATGAATTAATTGAGATGTCTAGTTCCATAAATAGGGTCACCTATGTGGGTTTTTGCTTTTCTGGCACCTCAGGAGCTCTTCTAGTGGGTCATGGCACCCATAAACCATAATCACAAAATCTACACTGCAATATGACGCTCCTTCCCTTCTGAGCTTTCAATTGTGCCTTAAAAGTATTTCCCAATTACTTGTAGGCTATTGGCGCACTCAAGAGAAATTGCAAAACAACCTGTGCAGTCCATTTTTTCCTATTAGCCATTATGAAAATTACAAATTTGAGGCTAAACATAATTTTAGTGGTAAAAATTAAATTATTCCTTCTTCACCGCCCAATGGCATAAAATTCTGTGAGGAGCATGTGGTGTAAACATGCACACTGTACCCCTAGATGAATTTATTGGCAGGGGTGTAGCTTTTAAAATTGGATTACTTAAAGGGGGTTCCACTGTTCTGGCACCTCAGGGCCTCTGCCAATGTGACATGGCACCCTCAAACTACTCCAAAATTTGAACTCCAATATCGTGCTTCTACCCTTCTGAGCTTTGCACTGTGCTGCAAAAGCAGTTTTCAACCACATGTCGAGTATTGGTTTACTCAGGAGAAATTGCGTAACAAATTGTACTGTTCCTTTTCTGCTATTATTCTTTTTGAAAATTTAAAAAATGAGGCCAAAGCAACACTTTAGTGGAAAAAATAGTAATTTTCCATTTACTCAGCCCAATGTTTTACAATTCTGTGAATCACCCGCTAAAAATGCTCCCTACACCTCTAGATAAATTTCTCAAGAGGTGTAGTTTCCAAAATGGGGTCATTTGTGGGGGTTTCTGTTGTTTTGGCATGTTAGGGTATCTTCAAATGTGAGATGGCATTCGTAATCTATTTCAGCCAAAATTGTGCTCCAGAATTCAATTGGTGCTCCATCTTTTCTGAGACCTGCCATGTGTACAATAAGTAGTTTTCCACCACATATGGGGTATCAGCATACTCAAGAGAAATTTCACAACAAATTGTATTGGCCCATTTTTTTCCGATACCCTTAAGAAAATAAAAAAATTGGGGCTGAAGCAACATTTTTTTTTTTTCATTTTACGGCTCAATGTTATAAAATTCTGTGAAGCATCTGTCAGTTCAAGGTACTCACCCCAACTCTAAATAAACTAAGTAGGTAGTGTAGTTTCCAAAATGTGGTCACTTGTGGGGTATTTCCATTGTTTAGGCACATCAGGATCTCTGCAAATGCGACATGGCGTCCGCTCTCTATTTTAGCCAATTTTGCGTTACAATAGTAAAATGGTGCTCCTTCTCTTCCGAGCCCTGCCTTGTGCTCAAACAGTAGTTTTTCACCACAAATGAAGTACTAAGGAGAAATTGCATAACACATTGTATGGTCTATTTTCTCCGTTACCCTGGTGAATATGAAAACATTGGGGAAAAAAACAACATTTTATGTGGGAAAAATGTATTTTTTCATTTTCACGTCTTAATGTTATAAACTTTTGTGAAGTACCTGTGGGTTTAAGTTGCTCATAGCACCTCTAAGTAAATTCTTTGAGGGGAGTAGTTTCTAAAATGGAGTCACTTGTAGGGGATTTCCATTGTTTAGGCACATCAGAGGCTCTGTGTACTCAGAAGAAATTTCACAGCAAATTATACGGTCCATTTTCTCTTGTTACCTTTGTGAAAATGAAAAATTTGGGGCTAAAGCAACATTTTTGTGGAAAAAAGTAAAATGTTCAGTGGTTTCTTCCATGGTATTTTAATTCCTGTGATGCATCTGAAATGTTGAACTTCTATAATGTAGTTTTGACCACTTTGAGAGGTGCAGTTTTTTTTATATTGGGGTCACTTTTTCGTATTTTTTGTCATATATGTCTCTCAAAGTCACTTCAAATGCGATGTGGTCCCTAAAAAAAGTGGTTTTGTAAATTTTCTTAGAAAAATGAAAAATTGCTTGTAAACTTTGAAACCTTCTAACTTCTTTACAAAAAAATGTTAAAAAATTATGCTGATGTTAATTACACATGTGGCAAATATCATTTAATAACTAGTTTGTGTGATATAACTTTTGTGAAACTTATTTGTGAAAATATCTGAATTTTGGAGAAAATTTAGAAAATTTCACATTTTCGACCTTTTTAAACCAGATAGGTTTAAGGGCACAAAAAATAAAAGTTCGAAAATGTGAAATTTTCTAAATTTTCTCCAAAATTCAGATATTTTCACAAATTAACACAAAAACCATTGAACTAAAGTTACCACTAACGTAAAGTACAATGTGTCATGAAAGTATCTTATATTAGTATATTTCACACTGGTGCTTGGAGTTCTGTTTTTTCTGTTTGGTCATAAGAACAAAAACCCATGACAGGCACAAATACCAGATGAACCCAATTTGTCTCTGTTAAGGTTTCTTGCATTTTTACTCAAAAAGGGTGCTTAAAAGGGAACATACTCTTTAAAGGGGTTGTCCTATTTGGGACATTTATGGTATCCCTGACAGCTTGTAATTGTACCCTATTCTGTAGATAGATACTGAAGAAATCCTGATGCTATACTACCAATATCCCAGGTGAGATTACCAATTTTAATGTATGCAGAAAAGTTACCAGGGTGGCATGATTGATTAAAGCACAATGTTTTAAGAAAATAATAAAAAATTGGTTTATTACCAAAATCTCACATCCCATTCCCAGAATCCTGAGCATGTGGGGATCATTTTTTGACCCATGAGCAACTTACAAGACTGTTGAATGACACTCAAGCTAACTTTCTGAAAATCCTGGGCTTGTGGAAAACAAATGCTCTTCCACATTTGTCAAGGAACAGTCTAACCTTTGGGCAATTATGTACTACTAGATGGTAGCCCGATTCTAACGCATCGGGTATTCTAGAATATGTATGTAGTTTATTTATGAAGATTTTAGAATAATACATTGAATACACAGGATTTGGCCGGACTGCGCCTGCCGCTGATTGTTCGTGGCTGGCCACGTAGTATATGGCATAGCCATGTAGTATAGCACAGCCACGTAGTACATAGCACAGCCACGTAGTATATTGCACAGCCATGTAGTATATAGCACAGCTCACAGAGTGTATAACAGCCCACATACCATATAACACAGCCACGTAGTATATAACAGCCCACGCATGCAGTATATAACACAGCCCACGTAGTGTGTAACACAGCCCACGTAGTTTATAACACAGCCCACATAGTGTATAACACAGGCCACGTAGTATATAACAGCCCACGTAGTGTATAACACAGCCCACATAGTATATAGCCAGCCCACATAGTATATAGCACAGCCCACGTAGTATATAGCACAGCCACGTAGTATATTGCACAGCCCCATAGTATATTGCACAGCCACATAGTATATTGCACAGCCACGTAGTATATTGCGCAGCCCACGTAGTATATTGCAGAGGCCACGTAGTATATAACACCCCACGTAGTATATTGCACAGCCCACGTAGTATATTGCACAGGCCACGTAGTATATTGCACAGCCACATAGTATATTGCACAGCCCACGTAGTATATAACACACCCCACGTAGTATATTGCACAGCCCACGTAGTATATTGCACAGCCCACATATTATATAGCAACGTGGGCATCATATCCCTGTTAAAAAAAATTAAAATAAAAAATAGTTATATACTCACCTTCCGTTGGCCCCCAGATCCAGGCGAAGCGTTTACCGATGCTCCTCACGCGCTCCGGTCCAAAGAGTGCATTGCGGTCTCGCGAGATGATGACGTAGTGGTCTCGCGAGACAGCTACGTCATCATCTCGCGAGATCGCCATGCATGGAGCGGTCACTTGAGCGTCGCGATGAGCGGTAAAGGGCTGTTCTGGATTTGAGGGGCCGACAGACGGTGAGTATATAACTATTTTTTTTAAATTATTTTTAACATTAGATCTTTTTACTATTGATGCTGCATAGGTAGCATCAATAGTAAAAAGTTGGTCACACAGGGTTAATAGCAGCATTAACAGAGTGCGTTACACCACGGCATAACACGGTCCGTTAACGCTGCCATTAACCCTGCGTGAGCGATGACTGGAGGGGAGTATGGAGCGGGCACTGACTGCGGGGAGTAAGGAGCGGCCATTTTGCCACCGGACTGTGCCCATCGCTGATTGGTCGTGGCTGTTTTGCCGCAACCAATCAGCGGCTTGGGATTTCCGTTACAGACAGACAGAAAGACGGAAGTGACCCTTAGACAATTATATAGTAGATAACACACCATATCTGTATCAACTCCTGGTTCCATTTTTCTCATTTTCCATGTGCTCCTCTCTTATCCCCCACTCCTCTTATCTTCGTGTTGATGTTAAATGCCATTGTTCTCTTCTATGATCACTGTAAAACATCATAAATAAATTTACAAATATAAATTACGAAGGGTGTGTGCTGATAAAAACTTAATAACATATTTGACAGAGAAAATCTGATTGATTACTGTATAGCTAACTCTTTTTTCTATTTTTATACAGTCCTCAAGACAAGATGAACCACAGCATATTTTTTGACAAACTGTCTAATGATCTGCTTTTCCAAAATTCAATCATGAATAACTGTAGACATTCCCCAGATATAACTCCATTTGTTGGGACTTCATACAGTCTGCTGATATTTTTCTGCTTGCTTGGGAACAGCTCTCTAATATATGTGATCTGCCGGAGAAAGGAGAAGGGAAATGTTACACACATTCTCATTGCCAACTTGGCTTTCTCTGATATATTAGTTGGGATTTTTTGCTTGCCCTTCACAGTCGTCTACACTATTATGGATTATTGGATGTTTGGCCGGTGTTTGTGCAAGATTACCAATTTTATTGGATGTGCATCCGTTACTGTGTCTGTCATGATCTTAGTACTAATTGCCTTAGAAAGACACCAACTTATTCTACATCCCACAGGTTGGAAGCCCAATGTTTCTCAAGCATACACAGCTGTTCTTCTTGTCTGGGGACTGGCCTCACTTTTAGCTCTGCCATTGGTCTATGCAGTAGACTTAAAGGATGGTCCTCACAAAAATATTTCAAAGGTGCTAGACTTCCTTGTTGACAAGTCTGTTTGTGCGGAGTATTGGACATCAGGTCAACAAAGGATGGCTTACACATTGACATTGCTACTCCTGCAATATGTGATACCCCTCTGTTTTATAATCTGTTGCTACCTTCGCATATCGGTTCATCTGCGTCAAAGGGAGGGTCTATTTGGAAGGAGCTACAACCATATGAGAAAAGTGAATCTTATGTTAGCATCAATGCTTGGAGCGTTTGCAGTATGCTACTTGCCACTTCAAATGTTTAACATTATTGTAGAATGGAACCATCACTTGATTTCTGTTTGCTACCATAATCTTATCTTCTCATTGTGTCACCTGCTTGCCATGATTTCTACTTGCATCAACCCAATCATATATGGCCTACTGAACAGCAATGTAAAACAGGAAATAAAGATCTTGGTCCAGAAATGCAAAGGCCAGAGAAAAAAGGAGCCTGATATATTGGATGAATCTGAAAAACATCCATTGTCCATCAAACACTTTACAGTTGGCAATATTTTGCCTGGGTCATCAAGTTCAGAGCACAAACTGGAAGCAATTTGAGAGAGGAGAGAAAACTAAGACTTCTCTTGAAAACTTTTCAACATAGCTCAAAGTGAATAGTAGACTTGTGTTTTGTGTGTGTGTTGTTGTATAAAACCTAGCACAAAGTACAGGTCATATTTACTTTAGAGGCGAACTATGGGGATCTTGAAAAGTCAGTAAAGTCACTGTCCAGCATTGGTTGGTTCCATGTGCTACAGAGTGATGAACATCTGTGTAGCATAAACCTCTTTTGAAGAACATTCTTGTAACAAATAAGGTGTTTGGACATTGGAGTAAAGGATTGAACATAGAGGCAATAACAAGGGTTGCACAAGTGTTGAAACCCAAATAGTGAACACCCAACACCATAATGAGGAACAGAGGTCCCTTTTTCATATGTACTATGGGGCCTGCCTTCTCACCACTTTGCAAAATCCAAAAAATATACCCTGGTCTAAGACAGCTAGTTTGTTTAATTTGAAGTGTCTTTTCCTCAACCAAAGAACGTTTAGATAATTGTTGGTTTTGTAATACGAAGCTGGTAGGAGATATTGTGAATATCCTGTAGTATGGTTACAAAAACACCTGTCGCTCAACATCTACAGTGCATTAACGCAGTGAGAATGCTGGGAATAAAGGGACTTTGGAGCTAAAGCTGTCATTCCGAAATCGCTGAGGTTTTCTTTCACCACCCATGAAGACAAATATTTGAGGATTTGAAATTAAACTACGGGAATGTAAGCAAGTACAGTATATGGCAAGGAACATCAGTAATGTCACTTGAACGCTAGAGCATGAAGTATAATTTGAACATTGAAATTACACATTCTAGTTTTTTAAGTAAAATACCGTTTTCATCAGCATGTACAAATTATTGTGTTCTTACATTTCATATTTATAAGACTTTATTTGTGTGTTGTATCATTTCCTATGAGAAGATTAGCTATGACATGTCATCTGCCTATATAATTTATGTAGGTCTATCTTCAGGTGAGCTTGACCATCAAATCACATTGTTTAATGTCATCTGGCTGATAACATGGTTCTTTGAATTGAGTATTCAATCTAGTTTTTCTTACAAATAGAGGTAATTTTATGGGCAGATCAATTCTATGGCATCATTTGCTAAGTCATTGTTGAATAATGGCATTTGTATGCAATTACTCATAAAGACCGCCTTTTTGAGAAGACCAGCCCTGACCTAGACAAGATTTGTCTCTGCATGGCTTTTATATTTCCTGATACCCTACAGATATTGATACTTTTTTTTATGAAGAACCTTGTGAATTAAAAACTTCTGCAAAATTTTGCAAGGGGACACAGAGGTTTTATTTACCGCCTTCCAGTTGTTTTTCTTCCTTGCATGTGAATATGAATACCATGAATTGTCCAGAAAGTTATATATTCTAGTAATTGTAACTATACATTTTTGTCAAAGTTCAATTGTTTTCTGCTTCAAAATGAAAGTATATGCTTTCCTTTGTCAAGATGTATTGGTTTGATTTATTTCTGCCAGCCATGCTATTAAAAGTTTTCACCAATATATCAACAGTAATTTTCATGATACAACCCAGCACTAAATCTACATTATGGCCAGAGGCGTAGCTAGGGTTTTGATTCAGAGGGCGCGAAGCTTCTGAGTGGCCCCTAACCAGGTAACCTTCATTACAACTGAGTGACGCACCCTAATAGCGGAGGAGAACCTCAGCAGATGACCGCACTGTTGCTGGAAATAATCTCTATACAAACAGTAACATTGATATTACCGCCATATGGTCAGTGGTAAATACCAGCCCTGCAGAACATATAAGAGATCACAGCACAGTTACAGATGGTGACTTACCGCTGACATTCTTTCAGACCGACACAACTTCTTCCACCCAGGACTCATCTGCAGAGAATACAACAAAGACACATTTAACTTCTCATATTTTCAGGACGTCACCATCTATTCCCAACCTGCACAAACTTATCATCCTACTAGTACCCCAATGCTGCTGTATGTGTCCCTATTACTGCACCTGCACCCAGGGGCGGATTATCAGAGGGTCAATCTGGGCGGTAGCCCAGGGCCCAGTGGTGTGGGGGGGCCCTGGGCTACTACCGCACAGATTGCCCACCGGCCGCCGCCATCATTCAGAATCATTCATGCCCCCTGACTGACTGTGTACTGGCCACGTATGTGATATCATTATGTGCCCCACTGCCCAGGCCCTAGTCCCCAGACCCGGCCGGTGGGCAGAGAGAGGGGGCCCGCATCTGCTCACCGGGCCCCTACCGGCCGGCGCTGCGGGGGTTTCCTATTGACGTGCGGGCGCGGGCCCGCACGTCAATAGTTAACAACAACAACAGCCGCCAGCCAATTGGAGGCTGGCAGCTGAAGTCGGCCGCAGGCGCAGTGCACACATCGCCGGGCCGGCGAGTGTATGCTGCTGAAGGGAGCTCGCCGGCGCCGCTGGAGCGCCTGGTCAGGTGAGGAGAACTTTTTTTTTTTCTTTTTTGGTTTTTGTTTTGCTAACCTAAGTAACGGCATTACGGGCCGGCAATAATGCTGGAGCTGGACAGTCAGTCAGTGACACACTGGGTCTGGGACTCTGGGGCAGTTGGCAGATGATTGCTATTTGCTGGGAGACTGGAGAGTGAGACACTGGGGGGCAATGCTGGACTCGACACTGGTGGCAATGCTGGACACACTGGGAGCAATGCTTGAGACACTGGGGCAAATGCTGGACACACTGGGGGCAAATGCTGGAGCTACTGGGGCTGGGGCAATGCTGGAGACACTGGGGGCAAAGCTGGAGACACTGGGGGCAAATGCTGGAGCTACTGGGGCTGGGGCAATGCTGGACACACTGGGGGCAATGCTGGAGACACTGGGGGGGCAATGCTGGACACACTGGGGGGGCAATGCTGGAGCTACTGGGGCTGGGGCAATGCTGGACACACAGGGGGAATGCTGGGCCTGGACACACTGGGGGCAATGCTGGAGACACTGGGGGCAAAGCTTGAGACACTGGGGGCAAAGCTGGAGACACTGGGGGCAATTCTGGAGACACTGGGGCTGGGGCAATGCTGGACATACTGGGGGCAATGCTGGAAACACTGGGGCAATGCTGGAGACACTGGGGCTGGGGCAATGCTGGAGACACTGGGGCAATGCTGGAGCTACTGGGGGCAATGCTTGAGCTACTGGGGGCAATGCTGGAGACACTGGGCAATGCTGGAGCTACTGGGGGCAATGCTGGAGCTATTGGGGGCAATGCTGGAGCTACTGGGGGCAATGCTGGAGACACGGGCAATGCTGGAGACACTGGGGGCAAAGCTGGAGACACTGGGGGCAATGCTGGACACACTGGGGGCAATGCTGGACACACTGGGGGCAATCCTGGAGACACTGGGGCAATGCTGGAGACACTGGGGGGGGGGGCAATGCTGGAGCTACAGGGGCTGGGGCAATGCTGGAGACACTGGGGCAATGCTGGAGCTACTGGGGGCAATGCTGGAGACACTGGGGCAATGCTGGAGACACTGGGGAAATGCTGGAGACACTGGGGCAGATTGATGAACACACTGGTGGTAACATGCTGGACACACTGGGGTCTGGGGGTAATATGCTTGACACACTGGGGCAGATTGCTGGACGCAATGTCTGGGGGCAATGCTGGACACACTGGGGCAATATGCTGGACATACTGGGGGTGGGACTGGAGGCATGGGCAGAATGTAGATACGGGGCATGATTGGAGACACGGGGCAGAATGAAAGACATGGGGCAGGATTGGATCATGGGGCAGGATGGGGAAATCATATGGGGTAGAAAGAATGGATACTCATGACTGAGATCATATTGCGAGGAGCCAGGAATGAGACACACGGGGCCAGGATGGGGAATATTATTACCATAGGGGCTAATTAAGGGATATTATTACTGCAGTGATGTATTTATTTTATTTTTTGTAATATACTGTTTTAAATTGGGGGGCGGTCCTGTTACTGTGCAGAGTGACACTATATCGCCTTTTTTTCTTCATGTGGTGTAATGTAGAAGTTTTGAAAAAATTAAGTAATGTGTTCTGTAAGCGGAGCTTGAGATAACTGTGTTATTTCCTGCAGAAACGAGTCCTGGCTAGAATAAATGATGGCGGTCTGTGCTGGATGAAAGATGAAGGACTTCACCTAGAGACGTCACTGGTGAGTCAGTGTTACCTATACACTGACACTATACACTGTAAACTATATACAAAGGTCCTGTGTACAATGTCACCAGTGATCACTGTATTACCTCTACACTATATACAGAGCTCCTGTGTATAATGTCACCGGTGATCACTATATTACCTCTACACAGACACTGCATATTAATTACAGATCTCCTGTGAATACTGGCACTTATGGTGATAGTATTGTGTTTTTGTTTTTTTTTATTACTGATCGGTATTGTAGTATTCAGTCACTATGTGGTGGTAATACAGTTAGGTCCATATATATTTGGACAGAGACAACATTTTTCTAATTTTGGTTATAGACATTACCACAAAGAATTTTAAACAAAGCAATTCAGATGCAGTTGAAGATCAGACTTTCAGCTTTCATTTGAGGATATCCACATTAAAATTGGATGAAGGGTTTAGGAGTTTCAGCTCCTTAACATGTGCCACCCTGTTTTTAAAGGGACCAAAAGTAATTGGACAGATTCAATAATTTTAAATAAAATGTTCATTTTTAGTACTTGGTTGAAAACCCATGTTGGCAATGGCTGCCTGAAGTCTTGAACTCATGGACATCGCCAGACGCTGTTTTTCCTCCTTTTTGATGCTCTGCCAGGCCTTCACTGCGCTGGTTTTCAGTTGCTGTTTGTTTGTGGGCCTTTCTGTCTGAAGTTTAGTCTTTAACAAGTGAAATGCATGCTCAATTGGGTTGAGATCAGGTGACTGACTTGGCCATTCAAGAATATTCCACTTCTTTGCTTTAATAAACTCCTGGGTTGCTTTGGCTTTATGTTTTGGGTCATTGTCCATCTGTATGAAATGAGACCGATCAGTTTTGCTGCATTTGGCTGGATCTGAGCACACAGTATGGCTCTGAAGACCTCAGAATTCATCCGGCTGCTTCTGTCCTGTGTCACATCATCAATAAACACTAGTGACCCAGTGCCACTGGCAGCCATGCATGCCCAAGCCATCACACTGCCTCCGCCGTGTTTTACAGATGATGTGGTATGCTTTGGATCATGAGCTGTACCACGCCTTCACCATACTTTTCTCTTTCCATCATTCTGGTAGAGGTTGATCTTGGTTTCATCTGTCCAAAGAATGTTCTTCCAGAACTGTGCTGGCTTTTTTAGGTGTTTTTTAGCAAAGTCCAGTCTAGCCTTTTTATTCTTGATGCTTATGAGTGGCTTGCACCGTGCAGTGAACCCTCTGTATTTACTTTCATGCAGTCTTCTCTTTATGGTAGATTTGGATATTGATACGCCGACCTCCTGGAGAGTGTTGTTCACTTGGTTGGCTGTTGTGAAGGGGATTCTCTTCACCATGGAGATTATTCTGCGATTATCCACCACTGTTGTCTTCTGTGGGCGCCCAGGTCTTTTTGCATTGATGAGTTCACCAGTGCTTTCTTTCTTTCTCAGGATGTACCAAACTGTAGATTTCGCCACTCCTAATATTGTAGCAATTTCTCGGATGGGTTTTCTCTGTTTCGCAGCGTAAGGATGACTTGTTTCACCTGCATGGAGAGCTCCTTTGACCGCATGTTTACTTCACAGCAAAACCTTCCAAATGCAAGCACCACACCTCAAATCAACTCCAGGCCTTTTATCTGCTTAATTGAGAAAGACGTAACGAAGGGATTGCCCACACCTGTCCATGAAATAGCATTGGAGTCAATTGTCCAATTACTTTTGGTCCCTTTAAAAACAGGGTGGCACATGTTAAGGAGCTGAAACTTCTAAACCCTTCATACAATTTTAATGTGGATACCCTCAAATGAAAGATGAAAGTCTGAACTTCAACTGCATCTGAATTGTTTTGTTAAAAATTCATTGTGGTAATGTCGATAACCAAAATTAGAAAAATGTTGTCTCTGTCCAAATATATATGGTCCTAACTGTATGTGGTCTGGAAATGGTGTTGTGGTATTTGTCCCTTGTATGTGCTATTTGGTCACCAAGTGGTGGTAATATGTGGTCTTGACATGGTGCGGTGGTATTTGTTCCTTGTATGTGATATTATTTGATCACTGTGGTTGTAATTTGTGGTCTGGTCATGGTGCGGTGGTATTTGTTCCTTGTATGTGATATTATTGGTCAAAATATACCTAAATTGTATTGTTGATTTTAACAAATATTTAATAGGTTACAGTAGAGTAGGGCCCGGCCATTTTTCTGGAATAATCTGGTTCGGGTATATCATGACTCCCGTCACATGACCTCCCTCACATGACCCCCGTCACATGACACCCGTCACATGACCCCCGTCACATGACCCCTGTCACATGACCGGGGGGGGGCCCACAGTGTCTGAACAGCCCGGGGCCCTGGCTACCCTTAATCCACCCCTGCCTGCACCTGCTGTGTGCTTCTCTGTGCCCTCTAAATTCTAAAGCGCCCCTCTAGAATATAGTAATGTCGGGTGCAAGTGTCCTAGAAAACAGTGCCCATATTTTGCTCCCTAGAAAGTAATAATGCGCCCCTTTGATAGTGTGCCCCTTTGATAGTCACAGTAACCTGTGTTCCCCTATAAGAATAAGTGCCCACTTAACCTCTATGCACAGCATGATGCTCTTTTATACATAACATGATGCCTCCTCACTGTAATGTACCCCCACACAGTATACTGACCCCTTAGTAGCCCCCAAAGTGCTTGATGGCCCCAACACTTTGTGATGGCCCCCTAGATAGCCTCCATCTATCTATATAATCGTCTAAGGGGTACTTCCGTTTGTCTGTCTGTTTGTCTGTCTATAACAGAAATCCCGCATCGCTGATTGGTCGCAGCCGGCAGGCCGCAACCAATCAGCGACAGGCTTAGTCAAGCCGTGAATTGGCCCCTCCCTACTCCCCTCCAGTCAGTGCCAGTGTGTCGCCCCATCCCGGACCAACTTTTTACTATTGATGCTGCCTATGCAGCATCAATTGTAAAAAGATATAATGTTAAAAATAATAAAAAAAATAAAAAAAGCATGCTATTCTCACCTTCCGTCGCCTCCGCAGCTTTGCCGCTCCTCCCGATGCTCTCGGCAGCTTCCGTTCCCAGAGATGCATTGCGAAATTACCCAGATGACTTAGCAGTCTCGTGAGACTGCTAAGTCATCTGGGTAATTTTGCAATGCATCACTGGGAACGGAAGCTGCCGGCCGCATTGCGAGGAGCAGGACAGCTTTGGTGGACGACGGAAGGTGAGTATATAACTATTTTTTATTTTAATTCTTTTTTTCACAGGGATATGGTGCCCAAACTGCTGTATACTACGTGGGCCGTGTTATATACTACGTGACTGCTATATACTATGTGGCTGTCTGTGTTATGTACTACGTGGCTGCTATATATTACGTCGCTGTGCTATATACTACATGGGCTGTGTTATTGTGATATTGCCGTGGCATTTAATCATGCTTCGGTGATTAGTCATGCCCAGGCAACCATGACCAATCAGCAAAACGCAGTCCGGCCATGAATTGGTGCGGGATTTCAACTACGCTTCGCTGATTGGTTGCGCCCGGCTGGCTGCGACCATTCAGCGATATTGGCATTGAATTTAACGTACATACATATATATTCTAGAATACCCGATGGATTGCAATCGGGCCATCATCTAGTATAGTATAGTCCTATAGTATAGTATGTGCCAAATAGTCCTCAATATAGTATAATACATTCCCCATAGGCCTGTATAGTATAATCTATTCCCCATAGGCCTGCATAGTATACTGCACTCCCCATAGGCCTGTATAGTATAATGCACTCCCCATTGGCCTGTATAGTATAGTGCACTCCCCATTGGCCTGTATAGTATAACGCACTCCCTATAGGCCTGTATAGTATAATGCATTCCCCATAGGCCTGTACAGTATAATGCATCCCCATAGGCCTGTACAGTATAATGCACCCCCATAGGCAGCCAGTACAGTATAATGCTCATTGCTCCCTAATAATAATGCTAAGAGTGAGTGATTCTGAAGATTTTTAATGGAGACAATACCAATAAAACTTCCCTTCCTTCATTTGCCATGGACAACAGGTCACTGTTTGTTATGGTTTTGATCAATGAGGCCAGTTGTTTTGATCTCTCATTGCTTTGAGTATTGCTATAAACCACTCATGGGACCGTTCAGTTTACATTGCACTCAGCGTTCTATTTCCAGTTACGGGGATGGTTCATTTCCTGCTATTTTAAACCATGAGAAGAGTCACTAAGTTTCCAAAACCACATAAGTCTCATTGGACAATGATCATGTAACTTCATAAATTGCTTCCAGATGAATTTACACACACTGTTAGCTCTGCTGCTTCTCAGGACGGAGTTGTTGGGAGATGAAGAGGAAGTTAGAGAGATAAGTATACATAAAATAATATTGTTAGTGCCTACCATAAAGAAGAGATCTTTATTTTTATTAGTTGAAGATAACATATACCTAGATAGAGGGAGTCGAACTGTTGCATAGTACATAATGTGATGCCAAGGGCCATATTATAGAATGGCTAAAAAGGGCATTTGCCCAGGTTCCTCTTCCATGATGGGGCCTCTATCATCGTTTTCTCTCCAGCTCTTTAATGGACTTCTACCAATAACATGGGATTTTCACATGGAGGATTGATCCTACAAATATGTAAAGCTTTTAGTATATGGCAGCAGATGAAATTATGTAGTTTTTACTCATATCTTCACGCTTCTAAACAAGTAAGTAAAGGGGGCTACCCAGGGTCCAGTATTTCAACTACCACAGTGGGAGGTTGACACGTTGTTTTTGGTAGCACTTATCTTCTGGTTGGTTGGAAAAAGAATTAAGCTTGGTCAGAAGATAACAGTGTGGCCATCATAAAAATTACAGGTGTTCCTCTGTATTTTTAATAACCTGCCAGGAAAAACTCACAGCTGGGGGCTGCAACCCTCAGCTGTCAGGTTCAGCAAGGCTAGTTATCAAGAATAGAGGGATCCCCACACCGTATTTTTAAATTATTTAAATAACTAATTTAAAAAACGGCATGGAGTCCCCCATTTTTGACAACCAGCCTTGCTAAAGCAGACAGCTGGAGGTTGGTATTCTCAGGCTGGTAAGGGGCCATGGATATTGACCCCCGAGCCTAAAAATAGCAGCCCCCCCAGAAGAGGCGCATCTATTAGGCACAAGAAGCCCATGGCTTAGTAGCTTTGCCCGGCTCTTCCCACTTGCCCTGTAGCGGTGGCAAGTGGGGTTCATATTTGTGGAGTTGATGTCTCCTTTGTATTGTCAGGTGACATCAAGCCAACGGGTTAGCAATGGAGGAGCGTCTATAAGGCACCTATCCATTACTGTTCCTATAGTTATATGGTAAATATAGACACAGCCAGAATAAAGTCTTTTATTAGAGATAAAACAAACAGTTTTCCATTTTTATTTAAAAATAACAAACACAGTAATACTTGCCTAATGCCTAATTCCACTGAATCCCTCGTCTTCTGTAAGAAAAAAAAACCAACCATATCCCGCACCTCTCCGTCGTTCTGTCCCATGCTGTAATCCATATCTGGGGGAAGAATAGTTTTCAACCTGGATGGGGCCAAGATGCGACCGTCCAAGCTGAGAACCACTGGTGAGTGAGCTGCTGTGAGCACATAAAGGTTACTGCCGGTCAGTGAGGCTGCGTTCCCAGTTGGGCTGAACTGTGGTGACCTCAGCTCCATGGGAATTAGTCAGCCATGAGGTCACCACAGATCAAGCTCAGTGAGTTCAGAACAGATTACCGTGAGAATTTCTCACGGTGATCTGATGTAAAGACACTGAGCTTCAACTGTGGTTACCTCATCACTGACTTTTTCCCACGGTGCTGAGGTCACCACAGTTCAGCCTAGCTGGGAATGCAGCCTCACTGACCAGCGCTAACCACGATGATGTCACTGCTGGTCAATGATGCTGCGCTTGCAGCAGCTCATTCACCAGTGGTTCTCAGCCTGGAAGGTCGCATCTTGATACCATCCAGGTTGGAAAATATTCATCCCCCAGATATGGATTATGGCATGGGACAGAACAACGGAGAGGTGAGGGATATGGTTGTTTTTTATATTCTGACAGAAGACAAGGGATTCAGTGGAATTATGCATTAGGCGAGTGTAGCTGTGTTTGTTATTTTTAAATAAAAATGGAAATTGTCTCTTCAGAGAGGAAGAGGACTAGAACTCTAGTGCCACCTATTGGAAGTAGCAATCCTAACAGTCAATGTCAACCCTTTAACAAGCATTGTCACATAACTTAGGATAAAAGCTAAACCAGAATCTCAATTTGCAGACACTGTATTTCAGGGTACTGCCCCTCGTCAGTGCAAAGTGTGAGATCTGATTTGGCTGTGTGAGAGGCGTCTGCCGGGATCCAAGAAGTACCGTTTCTCCTTGTGGAGTAAGCATGCCGAGATGAGGAAACTTAAAGCCACAATGCTCCTCTGGGAAATATGCAAATTGTCTCTTCAGAGAGGAAGAGAACTAGAACTCAATTGCCACCTAGTGGAAGTAGTAATCCTAACACTTCTTGAATCCTAAATAAAAATGGAAAAGTCTGTTTGGTTTTAGTTTTAATGAAGGACTTTATTCTGGCTGTGTCTTGTTTTACAATCCAATTACAGGATTAGTAATGGAGAGTTGTCTTATAGACACCTCTCCATTACTAACCCGTGGGCTTGATGTCACCTGACAATACAAAGGTAACATCAACACCACAAATATGAACCCTACTTGCCATCGCTACAGGGCAAGTGGGAAGAGCCAGGCAAAGCACCAGAATTGGCGCTTTTCTTTTCTGGGTGGCTGCAGGCTGCTGTTTTTAGGCCAGGGGGGTCAATATCCATGGCCCCTTACTAGCCTGAAGATACCAGCCCCCAGCTGTTTGCTTTAGCAAGGCTGGTTTTCAAAAAATGGGGGGACCCCATGCCGTTTTTAAAAAATATTTATTTAAATAATTTAAAAAACAGCGTGTGGACCCCTCTATTCTTGGAAACTAGCCTTGCTGAAGTTGACAGCTGAGGGTTGCGGCCCCCAGCTGTGAGTTTTGCCTGGCTGATTATAAAAAATACAAGGAAACCTGTATTTAGTTATTTATAGCGCAGGCGGCGGGTGATGAATATTCCCATCAGCCGCTCCTGCTGTCACTGTTACTAGTGGCAGCAGGTGTCGGATGATGGGAGTAATAGTCCCAAAAGCTGCCGCCTGCTGCCATTGTTCTCACTTGAATACAACTCTCATCATTCCCCCCTGCTTGTGCTGAACGCCGGCAGAGTAGAGGAGAATGATGAGGGTCGTCTTCAGCACCCGGCGCCGGGAAACAACGCTTACTGTGCCACTGATTTCCTGGCATTCCTGTTGTGCAGTACTGATGTGACACATGGGCGGCTCACGGTTGCCACATGTGTGAGACACATATTACACACACGGACACATGGACACTGACATCTCCGGTACCGATTTGACGCTAACGAGAGCGCTGTGGGAAAATTATCAGATAGGTTAAGTGAGTTCACTGGTTCACTTTCTAAGGGTACCAGGAGCTTGAGAACTTTCTTACGCTTGTGGTGCCATCAGACAGGTCCTACCAGTTCACCGGGAAACACGGGGCATTGGCAGCAGATGTTGCTCAGTGTCTCTGCTGGATGACAGGCTGTATGGTCGCATCATACAACCATGCAGCCTGCCATCTACATGTAGCAGAGCTAGGCCCTTTTGCGGGACAAATGGATTATTATCTTCTCTGTAGAAAGATATGGTTTAATAAAAATTTTATAAAGGAGTCTGTGTCATTCTTTCAATTAAAGGACTTTTTTTCTGGGTGTGTGTGCTTTTATACAATATGACTATGGGTTAGTAATGGGGGAGTCTTATTGACGCCTCTCCATTACTAACATCAGGGCTTATGTCACCTGACAATACAAAGGTGACATCAACCCCCCGGACTATCACCCCACTTGCCACCACTACAGAGCAAGTGGGAAGAGTGAGACTAAGTGCCAGAATTGGCAAATCTTATAGATGCGCCTTTTATGGGGCAGCTGAGAGCTGATGTTTTTAGCCTGGGGGCTGAGTATCCATGGCCCCTTTCTAGGCTATTAATACCAGTCCACAGCTGTCTGCATAGCCTTTGCTGTTTATTAGCATTAATGCGCATGCGCAGCAGCACTATGTCCCGGAAGTATTTTGCTGTGTTCCGGGACATAGTGCGGCTGCGCATCCGCACTAATATTTTTCGGCTTTGCCCGCAGTTGGGCAAAGCATACTGCACGTGCGCAAGGCAAGATTGCATTGCGCACGCTTGAACTACAGAGGAAACAGACTCATATTCAAGATAATATTGCGGCCAGCGGGAAAGGAAGGGGTGCATGAAAGGAGAGAAAACACCGCCCATCGGACTGGACAGAGAGCCCGCCAAATTCAGGTGACAGAGTCCCTTCAATAGCCTGGGAAGCTCCATGGGTATTATCCCCATACCAGGCTATAAATATCAGCACCCAGCCATCGACTTTCCGTATGCTGGTTAAGAAAATTACGCGCTAGCCCATGCCATTTTTTTCAGAAAAATAATATTTTAATAAATACATGTGCAGTAAGCTGCACACACTGTAGTAATTATATATGTCACAGCCAGCTATATATCTATCTATTTTATGTGTATTTACTGTATCCAATCCATCTATTCTATCCTGTTGGCTCTAGCTGTTATTTTACAGTACACGGTTGTTGAATTGCTGGTTTTTCTTCCATCTATCTATTTAATATATATATATATATATATATATATATATATATATGTGTGTGTGTGTGTGTGACTGACATCTACAGCTCTGACAAAAATTAAGAGAGCACAACATGAAAACCCTGTCATGGGCAGCCGAACCTCCAGACCTGAACCCCATTGAAAACCTCTTCAATGTAATCAAGAAGATGATGGATAGTCACAAGCCATGAAACAAAGAAGAACTGCTTAAATTTTTGTGCCAGAAGCAGTGTGAAAGACTGGTGGAAAGCATGCCAAGACGCATGAAAGCTGTGATTAAAAATCATGGTTATTCCACAAAATATTGATTTCTGAACACCTCCTGGGTTAAAACATACCGTATATACTCGAGTATCAGCCGACTCGTATATAATCCAATCCCCCTAATTTTGCCACAAAAAAACTGGGAAAACTTATGACTCGAATATAAGCCTAGGGTGGGAAATGGAACTTCGGAGACATGTTGTCAGAAGTTTATAGAATAATAGAACAATTTACATTTTAGTTAAAAATATACCTATAAAGAGAAAAATCAGACAAACTGAACATTTTGCAGTGGTCTCTTAATTTTTGCCAGAGTTGTATATATGTACCTATTCTATGTGTATTTACTGTATGTAATCTGTCTGTTCTATCCTGTCGGGTCCTGTGGGCGGCAGATGAATTGCTGACTTTTCATCTATCGCGCGGTGTGAGTCAGGCATGCAGGCATCTTCTCTATACTGTTACCATTTAGTTTTATCTGTTTCCCATCCATTTCAGATTTTTTCTCTTGCCCCCAAACCTGTTTGATGGGTCCAGCAGAAAAATATTCGGCTTTCCTATTGACTTGCATTGGATTCGTTATTCGGTACTAATACACGGATATTAGAAATTATTCATGCTGATTTTCACGAATCCGAATATTTACTATTTGCTCATCACTAGTAATAATAGCTCTCCAAGATACGCCACTTCCTGAGCTGGTGTGCGAGTACAGTGGCCTGTGGGAGATGCAAACCCAACGCATTTCAGAACAATGATATTTTCTTTCATCAAGATATTATGTACACAGCTATTTGACTCCATATGTGACAGACTAATTCATGCACATTAGGATATTACCTTTTTTGTAAGGCATAAACTCTATATGTTTTATACTATACTTCTTTATATATTTTTTAATTATACATAATGGCTCCATTTATCTTGGCCTACAGAGAAGACTATACATGATGGAGTTATCTCTCCAATGTTCCTTGAGTTTGCAGGAAACAATATTCATTTCCGAAACCTGTAGAAAGTGCAGCGCTTATATTTGGCACTAGTACTGTTATATGTATACTATATGAAAGTATTGTTTAGGTGTTTCGAGATGGAATTATTCTAAAACCGTTCATTTTTCAACCCAAATATATTTCCAACAAAATGTCTTAACCAAAGGACCAGACAATTTTCACGATGAAGGAAGATGAAAAAGGCACTTGATGAAAAAACAAAACAATGAATACCAAAAACTATTTTACTATTTTAGTATGAATACAGTATTCCGATTCCTTATTTAGTCATCCTATAAATCCCACCGGCCTATTTAAATAATTATTAAAATGGTTTATTAATAGAAAGAGACTTGTTCTTCAGCCTACAGTATATTTCGTTTTTCATAAATGTTTCATCCTGATAATGTTTAGCAAACTTCAGTCCTCTCCAAACATCCTAAAACAAAGTTATTCCTTCTCATGTGAACTTCTAGTAAATGATTGAAGAGACGTTCAATCTGAACCAGGAGGAAAGTGTAAAGGTGCAGCCATATCTTCATTTCATGTGACCAATGGCTCCTATAAATCAGGGAAAATGACAAGACGAGAACACAAATTGAATTTGTTGGTAATTCTGCATTGAGAATTCTATGCTGGCAAAGAACATGTTTTCATAGGCAGCTAACGTAATCCCAAATTTACCTAATTAATGGCAGCTCACACATATGCATAGTGGTGAACCCATCTTACAATGAACCCTGAGCCAATTTCCAACCCTATGTTTGCTAACCCAGGTTATTGCTATCCAATAGCAAAGGCCTGGGGCACAACCTCCATGAGCACGACAGCAGCCATATGGTATAACGAGTAACTACTGAAACCCCAAAGAGCATGAGATCTGTAAGGGTGAACTATTTGTGACAACCTGGCAGCAATTAGGGCTTACACGGACAGACTTTGTGCAAGCTCCTCCCAGATGTACCTTGACCTTCACTGGTTAATCACTACATGGGTATCTGCATTTACAATTGGGACCCCTGGGTTGCATCCACAGAGTAGCTGCTAGCTGATGAAACGAGCTGGAAGAGGTGGGAAGATTAGCTCAATCAAAAACAGAGAAGACAGGTACTCAATAAAATTAGGAAACAGGGAAAAGGTGAGGAAGATAGCGGAGGTCAGAATAAAGTGGACGGAGTCAGAATCATCAAGCGCACGGCTACAGGTTCATCAATGGATATCAAATAATCTGGGTCAGATAGCAGGGTAACACAGGGGAATGAAACCAGGGTCAGTTTATATCATAACTTCACCTCCCAGCAACATGCCATTATTATAAGTAGGATGTGGTACTGCCCCACTGCTGATTACTCTTACTTAGCTGATGGACAGCACCGAAACCCATTCTGTTTGACTGTGTAGCACTGGTCCTAACCAGACCACTAACTCTGGCTGTGGAGAGCATGCCCTGCACGGAGCTTTTGGCCATTATGTCTTCTCATTCACCAGCTCCACTGGCAGAATGAATAGCGGCACCTGATGAAGCAGATGCTGCTGAAACAAGCCCGGGTAGGGATGGGACAAAAACAAGGATAGCATTTCCAGCAGAGTCCAATCCATGTATTTTAGGTAGACAGGGCTTCTTACATAGGGTGGAATGGCTACTTACAGATTGCATGAAAAATAAAAAAGAAGTAGCAATATACACTGTGTGCAGAATTATTAGGCAAGTTGTATTTTGATCACATGATACTTTTTATACGTCGTCCTACTCCAAGCTGTTCAGGCTTGAGAGCCAACTACCAATTAAGTAAATCAGGTGATGTGCATCTCTGTAATGAAGAGGGGTGTTGTCGAATGACATCAAAACCCTATATAAGGTGTGCTGAATTATTAGGCAACTTCCTTTCCTTTGGCAAAATGTGTCAGTGGAGAGATTTGATGGGCTCTGAAAAGTCCAAAATTGTGAGATGTCTTGCAGAGGAATACAGCAGTCTTGAAATTGCCAAACTTTTGAAGCGTGATCACCGGAAAAACAAGCGTTTTACGGCAAATAACCAACAGGGTCGCAAGAAGCGTGTTGGGTAAAAAAGACGCAAAATAGCTGCCCGTGAATTGAGGAAAATCAAGCGTGAAGATGCCAAGATGCCATTTGCCACCAGTTTTGCCATATTTCAGAGCTGCAACGTTACTGGAGTAACAAAAAGCACAAGGTGTGCGATACTCAGGGACATGGCCAAGGTAAGGAAGGCTGAAAAACGACCACCTTTGAACAAGAAACATTAGATAAAATGATAAAACATCAAGACTGGGCCAAGAAATATCTTAAATCTGACTTTTCAAAGGTTTTATGGACTGATGAAATGAGAGTGACTCTTGATGGGCCAGAGGCTGGATCAGTAAAGGGCAGAGAGCTCCACTCCGACTCAGACGCCAGCAAGGTGGAGGTGGGGTACTGGTATGGGCTGGTATCATCAAAGATGAACTTGTGGGACCTTTTCGGCTTGAGGATGGAGTGAAGCTCAACTCCCAGACCTACTGCCAGTTTCTGGAAGACAACTTCTTCAAGCAGTGGTACAGGAAGAAGTCTGTATCGTTCAATTAAAAACATGATTTTCATGCAGGACAATGCTCCATCACATGCCTCCAACTACTCCACAGCGTGGGTAGCCAGTAAAGGTCTCAAAGAAGAAAAAATAATGACATGGCCCCCTTGTTCACCTGATCTGAACCCCATAGAGAACCTGTGGTCCCTCATAAAATGTGAGATTTACAGGGAGGGAAAACAGTATACCTCTCGGAACAGTGTCTGGGAGGCTGTGGTGGCTGCTGCACGCAATGTTGATCGCAAACAGATCAAGCAACTGACAGAATCTATGGATGGAAGGCTGCAGAGTGTCATCATAAAGAAAGGTGGCTATATTGGTCACTAATTTTGGGGGGTTTTGTTTTTGCATGTCAGAAATGTTTATTTCTAAATGTTGTGCAGTTATATTGGTTTACCTGGTGAAAATAAACAAGTGAGATGGGAATATATTTTGTTTTTATCAAGTTGCCTAATAATTCTGCACAGTGATAGTTACCTGCACAAACAGATATCCTCCTAAGATAGCCAAATCTAAAAATAACCCACTCCAACTTCCAAAAATATTAAGCTTTGATATTTATGAGTCTTTTGGGTTGATTGAGAACATAGTTGTTGATCAATAATAAAAATAATCCTCTAAAATACAACTTGCCTAATAATTCTGCACACAGTGTACAGGTCCTTCTCAAAAAATTAGCATATAGTGTTAAATTTCATTATTTACCATAATGTAATGATTACAATTAAACTTTCATATATTATAGATTCATTATCCACCAACTGAAATTTGTCAGGTCTTTTATTGTTTTAATACTGATGATTTTGGCATACAACTCCTGATAACCCAAAAAACCTGTCTCAATAAATTAGCATATTTCACCCATCCAATCAAATAAAAGTGTTTTTTAATAACAAACAAAAAAACCATCAAATAATAATGTTGTTATGCACTCAATACTTGGTCGGGAATCCTTTGGCAGAAATGACTGCTTCAATGCGGCGTGGCATGGAGGCAATCAGCCTGTGACACTGCTGAGATGTTATGGAGGCCCAGGATGCTTCAATAGCGGCCTTAAGCTCATCCAGAGTGTTGGGTCTTGCGTCTCTCAACTTTCTCTTCACAATATCCCACAGATTCTCTATGGGGTTCAGGTCAGGAGAGTTGGCAGGCCAATTGAGCACAGTAATACCATGGTCAGTAAACCATTTACCAGTGGTTTTGGCACTGTGAGCAGGTGCCAGGTCGTGCTGAAAAATGAAATCTTCATCTCCATAAAGCATTTCAGCCGATGGAAGCATGAAGTGCTCCAAAATCTCCTGATAGCTAGCTGCATTGACCCTGCCCTTGATGAAACACAGTGGACCAACACCAGCAGCTGACATGGCACCCCACACCATCACTGACTGTGGGTACTTGACACTGGACTTCAGGCATTTTGGCATTTCCTTCTCCCCAGTCTTCCTCCAGACTCTGGCACCTTGATTTCCAAATGACATGCAAAATTTGCTTTCATCAGAAAAAAGTACTTGGGACCACTTAGCAACAGTCCAGTGCTGCTTCTCTGTAGCCCAGGTCAGGCGCCTCTGCCGCTGTTTATGGTTCAAAAGTGGCTTTACCTGGGGAATACGGCACCTGTAGCCCATTTCCTGCACACGCCTGTGCACGGTGGCTCTGGATGTTTCCACACCAGACTCAGTCCACTGCTTCCTCAGGTTCCCCAAGGTCTGGAATCGGTCCTTCTCCACAATCTTCCTCATGGTCCGGTCTCCTCTTCTCGTTGTACAGCGTTTTCTGCCACATTGTTTCCTTCCAACAGACTTACCATTGAGGTGCCTTGATACAGCACTCTGGGAACAGCCTATTTGTTGAGAAATTTCTTTCTGGGTCTTACCCTCTTGCTTGAGGGTGTCAATGATGGCCTTCTTGACATCTGTCAGGTCGCTAGTCTTACCCATGATGGGGGTTTTGAGTAATGAACCAGGCAGGGAGTTTATAAAAGCCTCAGGTATCTTTTGCATGTGTTTAGAGTTAATTAGTTGATTCAGAAGATTAGGGTAATAGGTCGTTTAGAGAACCTTTTCTTGATATGCTAATTTATTGAGACAGGTTTTTTGGGTTATCAGGAGTTGTATGCCAAAATCATCAGTATTCAAACAATAAAAGACCTGACAAATTTCAGTTGGTGGATAATGAATCTATAATATATGAAAGTTTAATTGTAATCATTACATTATGGTAAATAATGAAATTTAACACTATATGCTAATTTTTTGAGAAGGACCTGTACATGGTGACTTCAAAATAATTCATTTAGTGGCCATAAACCTAGTGCTTCACAAAGTGACCCTACTGGGGATGTAAATGCAATTAAAAGGGATGTGTGTTTTAAAGGGTAGCAGAGGCACTTAAGCCTCTCTTTAAATCTGCCATTACCCCTCACCATTAAAAGGAATCTGTCACCAGCTTTTTACTACCCCGAGAACAGCATGATGTAGGGTCAGAGACACTAATTTCAGCAATGTATCTTTTAATTGGCTGCTTGCTGTAGTTTTGATCAGTTCTCTGATAGTTCAGCTCTATATAACCCAACCCACACTACTGATTGGCTGCTTTCTGTGTACAGTACGCATGGGCTGAAAGCTGCCAATCAGTGGAGGGGGCGAGGTTATACAGAGCTCATGAAAATATTGGACTACATGACAGCAAGTTTACTAGTCCTCTAGTGATAATCTCATGCTAATAAAACATTGATTTTATCCAAACTACCACAAGCAGCCCAGTAAGTGTCACATCACTGGAATCAGGGTCTCTGTCTCTACTTTATACTGATCTCAGATTATGAGGCAAAAACCTGGTGACAGATTACCTTTAAGGTGAATAATGGGTAGATAAGTTTGTCACCATTTTTAAAGCATGTTAGCTAGTGAAGTCATTAAAAGTTTCATTTTTCTATTTATTACTTGACATTTTCGTCATGTTCAGCACCCGCTCTCAGTAGCAGACATGGAATAAGTCAGATGAGAGCTGTGCAAGCAGCTTTTTGATCAATAAATTGTGTTGTGTATAGCAGTAACCTTCAATACAGCACCTTTCTGGTCTGAACAAACACCAGAGACTGGATGTCTAATGAAGTCACGGGAACATATGCCATCATTTAACATGTCATTTTCTTAATGAAAGACAGTCTTCATGTACTAGAACCTCTGTTATTAATGAAGGCCTGCAGTAATTTCATGGTGGCTAGTATGAGGTTTATTATTATTTATTGCAACAAGGAATTGTACAGCCAGTGGTCAGGTCCCGGCTGTCTATGCCCTTGTATAAATGTCTGAAATATTTTTTATTAATCATTTCTGTCTTCCTCATGTATATAACCTGGAATCAAAGAGCACTAGTCCGGGTATACAATGGAGCAAGCAGTAGTTTTTCTGCATGTATTGGTCCTGGTAATCATGTGGTCACTGGAATGGCTGTCGTGTGTTCAGCAACAAAACACAACTGAATGGGCCCCTAACCTATGTAACCATGTTTATGGCTATGGAGGTGCACCATAATTATACATTGGGTACATTAGGCACTTCAGCAGATAACAATGCTGTCCCTGATTAAAATCACTATACAATGACTAAGTGACTGGTGGTAGATGTCACGACTCCTGGGTATACTGCTGTGCACCGCAGCAAGAGAGCTGAGAGCAGAGCGGCGGAGAACTCTCCGGGTATCAAACGGGACCTGAACCACATGACAGGGTAGGAGGAGGTCGAGGGCGGCGCCAGACGCCGGGGTGCAGGGAAGACGATATACACTGGAGAGTAGTTAAACGTGCCAAGATCAAAACCAGGAGATAACGAGGTAACCAAGGGGTGAGGCGGAGGGATAGTGAGAAAGGGAGCCAAAGGTCAGAAAACCAGAAGAACAAACAAGCAGAGTAAAGCACGGAGAGCAAAGCAAACAAATGCAAACCAAGCACACACTCAAGGGGTCAGGCACACAGACTAAACGAAAGTATAGCTGACAGGGAATCCTAGTCTGGAGTGTGTATAAATACCCCTCCCAGATCCAAAGTGAGGCCAGCAATATTAACCCTGAGAGAGCAGGACATGAACCATGTCCTATACCATGACAGTAGATATACAGCTGAAACTAGAACTTTACATAATGTAAGATTGCTCTTACTGAGTGTATTGGGGGACACTCGATCCGGTCCTAGTCCCAGGACCTCCAACACACCAGCATGTGCTCTTCAGGACTCCTACTCCCAGGAAATCCAACACATATTGTGCATTTCAGGAAGCCTACTCCCAGGTCTTCCAACACAGGTTGCTCAGGGTGTACTGATGTATGTCCACCCCAGGAACCCTTATTGGGTTCCTGGGGTGGACATACATCAGTATGTAAACCAGTTACCGATGGTGATATCTTTGGGCATTTTTTGCATTAGGCGGATATATACAAGTCGTTTATGCATATATGGTTATTTCTTAGGGGATACTCCATACAGAATCTTGGTAGGTGGCATATTGAGGGGATTTTCATTCATTTATCTGTGATGTTTTTGGGGGTATGGTATAAGCACTATATTGTGTTTTCATGTTTTAAATGTTTTTAATAGTTTCTGAGGTGCAATAAAGGTGTTTTTGATATATTTACATACAGTATATATATGCTTCTGATTTTTCTTGTGGTTGTGCATACCTTATGAGTCTATCTTTTCTCGTTCTGTTTCTTGTTCTGTTATGTGGTTACGCATAGACTTGGTATTGCACCCCTTCATGACTTTTCATATATGATATTGGTGCGCCCCTATTTTTCTCTTTCTTATTCCCCTGTACAAACAATTATACGCAAATACAAACAAAATGGAAGGAAGGAGATGGGTTCTGGGTCCTAGAGATGAACGTGCTTTGGTCTGACATGTCCGGTCTCTAGTGTTGGCTGAAGGGACTTCTGCTCCCATCAGCCTACGCCTGCTGCCACTAATAACAGCAGGAAAAGGAGCAGCTGATGGAAGTATTCATCAGTCGCTGGATATGCTTTAAATAAATAATTTTTTAAAAAAGTGGCATGGGTTCCCCTGTATTTTTGATAACCAGCCAGACAAAACTGACAGCTGGGGCTACAACCCTCTGCTCTCAGCTTTAGCAAGACTGGTTTTCAAGAATAGAGGGGTCCCTAATGCTGCTTTTTAAAATTATTGAATTAAATAATTTCAAAAACAGCATGGGGTCTCCCCCATTTTTGACAACCAGCCAAGCTTTAACAGACAGCTGAGTGCTGGTACTCTCAGATTGGTAAAGGGCCATAGATATTGTCCCCCCCAGCCTAAAAATAGCAGCCCACAGTCACTCAGAAAAGGCATATCTATTAGGCATCAGAAGCCCATGGCTTAGTAATGGAAAGGTATCTATAAATATAAATGGAAAAGTGTGTTTTTCTTTTATTTCAAATAAAAGACTTTCTACTTGCTATGTGTTTATTTACAATACAACTATAGGATTAGTAATGGTTAGGGGTCTTATAGACCCCTATCCATTACTAAGGCATGGGCTTGATGTCACTGGGCAATCCAAAGGTGACATCAACCCCACAAATTTGAACCCCACTTGCCACCACTACAGGGCAAATGGGAATAGCCATTCAAAGTACCAGAATTTGTGCATTTAATAGATGTGCCTTTTCAGAGCTGCTGTGGGCTTCTATTTTAAGGCTGAAGGGGCCCCTTTCCAGTCTGTGAATACCAACCCCTAGCTGTCTGCTTTAGCTTGGCTGTTGTCAAAAATGAGGGGTGACACCATGCCATTTTTTTTAAAATATTTATTTAAATAATTTAAAAACCAGTGTGGGGACCCCTCTATTCCTGACAAACAGCCTTGCTAATTCTGACAGCTGAGGGTGCAGCCCCCAGTTGTCAGTTTTGCCTTGTTGCTTATCAAAAATACAGGGGAACAAGTTTTTTTTTGTTATCTAGAGCGCAGGCGGTGGGTGATGAATACTCCCATAAGCTGCCGCCTGCTCTTGCTGTTATTAGCTGCAGCAGGTGTTGGCTTTTACCTCCGATCACAGCTGTGGGCTCACGCCGTCATTTGACAGCGTGGAAACCATGGCTGTCTGACTGGTGGTAATGATTTTACAGCAGATCAGAAAGACTGATTGCCGTGCTGTCATGCACATGACAGCGTGGCAAACACTGGATGTTTGGTCCCCCCATTCAAGTGAATTGGGTCCCGGTTCGGGTCCGGATACTGTTCTTGTACCCGAACCCAAACTTTTTTTAAACTACGGAGGAGTATGGAAATTGGATCTTGACCGGCAACATATGGACATTGGGTCTTGACCAGCAAAGTCTGGATGTTGGGTCTTGACAGATGAAGTATGGACATTGGGTCTTGATCCGCGAATGCTGGACTTTGGTGCTTGACCAATGACGTTTCAACTGGTCTGGTATCCAGTCTATCTCAGGTGACTTTACTCTGGGGGTTCATGAAAAGAAGCTGCGGAGACACCATCACGTGTTTCTCGACGCAAGCAGTGAATAGCCAGGCCTTTCCCCGGAAAGGAACAACCACGGGAAGGGCAGCATCCTATGAAGGAAAGCCACCTATGCCAAGCATGGTATCCATCCACAGACAGCTGTTTCGGGGTTTTTGCCCCTCATCAGTGTGGAGTAGGAATCTGGCTATTAGGAGCAGTGCCTAGTATAAAGGCTATAAAGGCACAGATGATTGGTCTCGGGGAGACCAAAACATCCAAGGCCTGGCTATTCACTGCTTGCGTCGAGAAACACGTGATGGTGTCTCCGCAGCTTCTTTTCATGCATCTGCATATTTCCCATAAGGGATGGGGGCAGTGTTCTGGAATCATTGCGTTGAGAAACACGTGATGGTGTCTCCGCGGTGTTGGATGTTTTGGTCTCCCCGAGGCCAATCATCTGTGCCTTTATTTACTCTGGGGGTTAGCACAAGCTCTTTACTCCACTCTGTGTTCTCCCCTTCTCACGTCTTGGCAACAACTGAGTTCCTGCTTTACCATCCTGGTCTTCCATATTTATCAACTGTGCCACAGTTGTCACCTCACCCGACTTCCCGTTCAAGCTCTTCCTTCCTCTTCAATTCCCACCTGTTCAGCTCAACCAGCAAATGGTTGTGCTGTGGAATGTTGACTAACTTCATCTTTCACTTCGACCTCCTTACACAATGTCTCAATGAGACAATTTCAGTGTGGTGTAACACATGTAGCCTTAGCGTAAGTTTTTCAAAAGCATTTACTGTCACTCTGTAGCAGCAAAATCTTAGAAAGTTCTGTAAATTTGCATTTAGGAAGAAAATTAACAACAACAAAAAATCTGTGCGAAGGTGACATAGAAGTAGTCCTTGAAGAGATTTCACTATAAAAAATAGACTATTTAAAAAAGCTTCATGAAAGGTGTGTCTACTTTTTCAAATGACTATATGACTCATAATTATATCTACCATTGGAAATATTTGCACCCATGAGTTACACGTGGTCAGTTTCCATAACAAAGTAAATGTTTTCTGACTTGATCATTGCGTTCCTTAGTAAACATGGAGAATGTGAAGAAACACAGCACAGAGAGAGACAAATCACACAAAAGACTCTCCATTTAATAGCGATCCCTTATTGTGAGGCCTCAGTTTGTTCCGGGACACAACAGGCTCCTTATCTTGATTCCTCTGTACTAGTTTACTTCCAGATTAATATTTTTTGCAGGCAGTGTGGATAACAAATATGGAGGACACAGCCCCATTGTTTAATCATTAGTGAAAGAACCATTAAAAATGTGATACCTCACGTACATAAGGCCGACAGATGGGGCTGACTTCGCTGCTGATATTAACAGGCTTTCCCAATCAGTGTTTTCTTAGATGTTTCCAACATACGGTCTTACCCTGCTGTTAAGGCGTTACATTTCCATAATAGCACAATGCGACATGTGCTCATTATATATAGTATGCTAAACCGGCATTAGAAAATAATCGCAGATCTGCACTGTCCCATTATATAACATTGGTCAATTTTTAATTGGATTGCCTTCGTCCAATTTATACGCTAGTGGGAACAAGCCTCTAGTGTTCATTATTATTTAGAGGTGTAAATGGTCCAATCACAGCCAGTGCCTGATAAGGGTGTACATGTAAACCTAAATTTTACAATAGGCTAACACTTTGGAAACAAGCAAGTAAGGAAAAAGGAGAAAAGGCTGAAAGAGGAATTCATCATGACCTTTACTCCAGTTTGCCACAAAAGTTGTAACTTTTATCATTAGTGGCTGTGCAAAACCTTTTATTATTTTTACATTTCCTTGCCATTTTTCTACAGGTGGGAGCCAGGTATGTCAAACCGCAGCCTCACAGATCTACTATCATTTTGCCAGAATTGGTTCACTTCTCTTTTCAGACTTTTGATCAAGATTGGTATATAATGACGCCCCCTCCTAAATTTTTGCCTTTTTTTGTTGCCCCCATTGTGTCTTTTCCAGTATCCACGTTGATCCACCGCTCGGTTTATGTAAATGATCCCTTACACCCTTGTTGAGAATGTTATTACTCTAAAAAGTGGAATCCTGCGCAGGTAAAAGGATTGAAATGGGTCTGCCACAGTCTTGCAAACTAGAGTTGAACCCCAACGGGTTCTTTTTCTTCTTTATGTGAAGATAATTGATAATGAAATTGGCTGAATGTTTGGGATTATTGTGCTGTTGCCGAATAAGTTTGGAGCTGGTCAGATGCCTAACTGATAATATTGCATGAGATCAGGGTAAAGTGCTGCCTATGGGCATGTTTGGTCCTCTGGCTTTTCCAGTCCATCTTCTGGACCAAGACAGTCGAAAAGGTGAAAACACTGGCCCACGGGCTGCACCATGCAGTCGCTCTCCCCTGATTTCACCGCTATCTGCATCCTACCGAAATTGACTTTCTTTTTCAGTAATTGACCTATTTAGCTAAATGATAAAATCTAGAGAAAAACTTAAATTGTGATACATTCTTTAATTTGAGGTGTAAAATCTATTTGAATTAAGCAAAAATACTTAACTTTTCTGGACAAACAAGGTGGTTTACCACGTTGAAAAGCAAAAAGTAAGGGATTAAATTTGCAGAGTTAATAAATTGGGGTAATTTGAATCTTGGAAGAAAAAAGGAAAGTCTATTTAAAAAATATATTTTAAGAATGGGGGGCAGAGTGATCCTTTTTGTGATTTACAAATTAAACTTGGAATAACGAAGAAATAAAGTTTTTTTTTACTCCTGGCTTAGATATGACTGGCTCCATTCACGTAGTAGACATTCTCTAGAAACAGAAAATAGTGAGATTTATGAACTTTTTAATAATCCCATTGTAAAGTCAAAGATTATCTTCAGGATTTTTAGCCTTATTTTGGACAGCTATATGTTCGATCTGGAAAGTTTTAAAAAGTAAAAAAAAAGGTCTTCTGGACTTGGCTTTGAGAAAGATCTTCGGATCGAAACGCGTCGCCATTAGTCCCTCTTGCTTCAGGGGCATATACCGGAGGGAGCACAGTCATTTGCGTGTATTTTTACTTTTGGATTTCATTAAACTTGTTTCATTTTAAGGAGCTGGAACTCAACCCCCTTTTTTTCTTGGATTCTACTCGTGTTTCGGCAGCGGAGTTCCGTGCACCTGCGGTGGTTACTGGTGAGCTGGCTTATTACTTTTTTCTATCCAATTTAATATTATTCATTGGTTGTATGGTTTCCCCTTTTCTTTGAAAATGAGGGGTGTAACAAATAGTACAAATTGTCCAAAATGTTTAAAAGAAAATGAGGATTGTGAACACATGATGTAGTAATGCGAAAGAATCTATGCATATTTTATGCAGATTTTTGCCATTGCAGAACAAGATTAAACATAAATCTTTGACGTGATATGTTATTTGGCCTTTTGGGTCTCTTCCCAGCCCGAGAAAAATTAAACAACTTGACAGAATATGTTTATAAGATATTATTTCTTGCAAGATTAATAATGGTGCATACTGTAAATGGATGTTTTGTTTTTGTCCTTTGCTATCTTATTGGCGGCACATGATTATATATTAGATGAATGCTTACAACTGGCATTAAAGGGACTCTGTCACCTGAATTTGGAGGGAACAATCTTCAGCCATGGAGGCGGGGTTTTGGGGTTTTTGATTCACCCTTTCCTTACCCGCTGGCTGCATCCTGGCTGCAATATTGGATTGAAGTTCATTCTCTGTCCTCCATAGTACACGCCTGCGCAAGGCAAGATTGTCTTGTGCAGGCATGTACTACAGAGGACAGAGAATGAACTTCAATCCAATATTGCAGCCAGGATGCAGCCAGCGGGTAAGGAAAGGGTGAATCAAACACCCAAAATCCCTGCCTCTATGGCTGAAGATTGTTCCCTCCAAATTCAGGTGACAGTGTCCCTTTAAAGACAATAGGCATATGATAAGCAAATGGCTGCACAATTTCAACAAAATGATGCAGCCACTAATAATAAATAAGCAATTGGTACTTAATTTCCAATTTTATGAATTACCCACATGTCATAGTCACATAGATCCTTGCAGTAATAACAATATCTCACAGTATAATAATTAAAGATCCCCCATTATAATTTCAAGCCCTCTTGCAATGATCACCCACTGTATAATTCATCTTGGTTATTTTATGCTCCCATCCTGCAGTAATCAGCCACCCCTTCCCTTGGATTTTAAATCACACCCCCCCTGTTGCCTAATAATTCATTAACCCACGTGACGGTAACATAGCCCCCCTGCAATAATAATTCACCTCCCCTGGGATTGTGTTTGCACACCTCCTGTAGTATGACAATGATTATTCCCCAAAAATGAAGTTAACCCCTATCTATAGGAGATAGGAAAACATGTTGATCCCTGGAGGTCAGAACGTTTGGGGGCTCCAAAACCCAGTCCTCAATAACGTAGGTGCACTTTCTCAGCCTGTGCTCAGCGCATTGTCTACAGGATTGCCAAGTACGGTGCTAGGCAATTCCAGGACTCCCAAAGACAATGATTTGAGGTGCGCAAAATCGCTCCATTCAGAACTGACCTGCAGTGTGTCACGTTTGGGAAAGCAGGAGTCCCAATGGTCAGATCCCCCAGATAAGAAAATTATCTCCTATTCTGAATGGTTTATAGCTTCAATAACCCTTTAATCCACCCCATAGCACAAATTAAAATATCATCCCACAAAGTGCACCCCCATTCTATAAATATATTTCACCAAGGTCAATCAAAAGATAATGGCGTCTCTCAGCGCAACAGCACTACGCTCTGGCAAGAAGGATCAAGAGTAGTGATGAGTGAATATACTCGTTACTCAGCATTTCTCGAGCACGCTCGGGTGTCCTCCGAGTATTTTTTAGTGCTCAGAGATTTAGTTTTCTTAGCCGCAGCTGAATGATTTACATCTATTAGCCAGCTTGATTACATGTGGGGATTCCCTAGCAACCAGGCAACCTCCACATGTACTTATGCTGGCTAACAGATGTAAATCATCCAGCTGCAGCGAAAAAAACTAAATCTCTGAGCACTAAAAAATACTGGGAGGACACCCGAGCATGCTCGGGAAATCTCGAGTAACGAGTATACTCGCTCATCACTAATCACTAATCAAGAGGCATGCTGCTGCGTGGGTGCAGCTTAAATATTGTGATATGGCTGTATATTTACTTCACTCATTCCAATCTATATACAATCACACACTGCAAAACATCACTCCTCAGCTTCTCTTTATTTAGCCTGCTCCTGTAGTACATCGCTCCTCAGCTACGCTATATACAGCCTCCATATTCAGTACATCGCTCCTTAGCTCCTCTGTTTTACAGTATACAGCTTTCATATGTAGTTATTGCTCCTCATTTCCTCTATATAAAGCCTCCATATGCAGTACATTGTAATAGAGTGCAGGGTTGAGTATGTCACCACGGAACAGACAGACCAACTGTTGGGGGGAATTTATTAACAGGGACAATATTCTCCTCGCAGGGAGAAAACAGTAGAAAATGAACTGAAAAGATAACGGTGCAAAAAATGGGAGTCAAACAGTGTAACTGAATTAAGCGGGATTTCTTGAGGAAAAGAACACTTATCAGTCTGATGAGGAGTGGACTTGCTTGAAGGGTCGTCTTCTCCAACGTAGGCGCCGAGAAACAGCGGCACTTGTCATCCCTCTGTTGTCCGTGGGCTGAGTAGTCTCTAGGAGCTCGCTGACTGGGGTTTTGGGAGTTAATGTGATATGCACAGGCTCTGAGTCTTTAGCTTTTGCAGCACAGCCTATCCTGGGAAAACGATGATCAGTCTATTATTAAGTCTCTTAACAGGAATCAGGGGCTATGCACTGATACCGTGGGTACCAGGGGTCACAGTCTCTGCACTGATACCGTGGGTACCAGGGGTCACAGTCTCTGCTTGGGTGTCAAGGCGCCACTCTCCAGTCACAGCAGAGTCCGCTTTCATGTACTCACAAGATACAGTTATATGAAAAAGTTTGGGCACCCCTATTAATCTTAAGCTTAATGTTTTATAAAAATTGTTTTTTTTGCAACAGCTATTTCAGTTTCATATATCTAATAACTGTTGGATTCTACTGCGGTTTTACACCTGCTGGTTTCTATTATGGAACAGGTGTAAAACCGCTGCGGATTCCGCACAAAGAATGGACATGCTTATGAGTTATTTTAATCCACATTACTTAGCTTAAATTTTGCACCCCCTTTTTCTTACAAAAACCCTTCACCTGTGGTAAGTGCTACTTTTTCATATATAAACTGGGTCAGCCATTACCATTAATTTATTGAACAACCATATGTATTGCTTTTTTATTCCTGTTGTGCGCACAAATGTTTTGTTTTTATCTTGCCAATTATATTTAATAAAGGCATTTTTATATCTACTCTCTGCTTGGTGCTTTTTATGGCTATCCAGATATTGGTTGGGTTTGTCTTTTCCTGCATAACTGGTCTCTCACTTTCTCACAGAGCACCAATCACTGTAACGCAAAATATATACCGTATATTATTTTTACTATTGATTTTATTTAGAATTTATTGGTGATCTTTTGGTGCGTCTGTGTTTCTAATATATATTACTGCGTTTTGCACAGGCTCTCTCTTCCACAACTGAATATGGATTTCAAAACCAGGGAATTATCCTGGCAGGGGCAGATTAATGCGGTACTCTCTAACAATGATTCGGCAACTGTTACTACTGGTGGTCTGCAATTTGATGAATTATTTAGGATTATTAAAAAATCTGACATATAAAAGAACTCGCTCGTGGTGGAACAGAGCGTTCTTAGAAAATTACGTTCAGCATCATTTGATTCCAAGAGGCCTACGTATACATATAACTCCATCTTTCCCTGTCAATGATGAGGAATTTATTAAAAACTGGGAAGATATATGCAATTTGGCCTCTAAGCAACTGATGGAGCTTTTGGTTAAAAATAACTCTAGAAATTTGATAGAAATTGATAAATCCCTGGATAAGATGTTCACCAAAGCTAAAGGTACCTTCACACTGAGCGACTTAACAACGATATCGCTAGCGATCCGTGACGTTGCAGCGTCCTGGATAGCGATATCGTTGTGTTTGACACGCAGCAGCGATCTGGATCCTGCTGTGACATTGTGGGTCGGAGCAGAAAGGCCAGAACTTTATTTCGACGCTGGACTCCCGCAGACATCGCTGAATCGGCGTGTGTGACACCGATCCAGCGATGTCTTCACTGGTAACCAGGGTAAACATCGGGTTACTAAGCGCAGGGCCGCGCTTAGTAACCTGATGTTTACCCAGGTTACCAGTGTAAATGTAAAAAAACTCAAACACTACATACTTACATTCCGGTGTCTGTCGCGTCCCTCGGTGTTCTGCTTCCCTGCACTGTCAGCGCCGGCTGGCCGTAAAGCACAGCGGTGACGTCACCGCTCTGCTTTACGGCTGGCGCTTAGACAGTGCTGGGAAGGTGACGTAAAGCCGCTATTTGGTCGTGAATTGCTATGGCAAACATCAGGACCACACAATCATGATCTGAGGGCACCGATTGGGATAAAGAGGAAGCCCCCACACTCTGTTAACCATTTATAATGATGTAGTCACTATTGACAGCAGCATCTAAGGGGTTAAACAGATTTGGATGGTGCAAACACTGATTGTGGCTGATGCAGCAAGTTGTCAACTATAGTGGACAGCCGTCAGCTCCTGGATTGTCACCTGTATGGGAATGCTAGTCTCTTATATCTTAGGTCAGTTAAAAGACGTATTGGCTGTCATTTAAAGACATTCAAACAAATCAGACAAGTAAATTAATAAGGGATCAAAGGGATTTCTCAAATGTAAGGATCTACGAATGGCGTAAACCTAATTTGAATGGAGATGGCCATGATCGGAATTTTTCTACTTCATCCAATCCAGCTGTGGGTAATACTTCTGGTGCCTCCTCTTCCGCCTATGTACTAACTTCGATTGCGTCTACCCCCAAACGGAAACACGAACCACGTTATACACCCGCTAAATGTAACTTTGGATACTCCCCAGGGAACTCCAGGAGTAACCTAAAGGTGATTAATCTGAGTACATATGTGTTATCTGATATTGGAATTGACATTCTTCAGAGAGGTCTCATGTTTTGTCCAACAGCTCAGTTTGACAAATTTACTGCAATTAAGGACTTGCACCTTTTTGCAAGGAAGTTGATGTTTAAGCGTCATTTTCATAATGAGGGGAACAGGAGGCCCTGAAGAATTTGCAGGGCTTACCTGATGTAGTATTTAAACCGGGAAATGTGGTCATATGTCAAAACAATTGTATGAAGGTGAGGCCTTCCGCCAATTAAGGGATAAGATATGCTACAAAAGAATGACCTTCAATCCATTGGCAAAATTTCAGGGTGAACTTGTAAAAATCCTCTGTGAGGCTCTTGAGTCTGATGTGATTACTAAGGAGCTGTTTTCAGCTCTTCAAGTATCTGAACCCATAATACCAACTCTCTATTTGTTGCCAAAAGTCCATAAAAACCCAACTAATCCGCCTGGTAGACCTATAATCTCTGGTTGTGGCAACTATTTGGAGAAAATCAACAAATTTGTAGATTCTAGGTTACAACCCTTGGTTATGGAGCTACCCTCATTCATAAAAGACACTAATGAGTTTTTGAAAAAAATTGATGGCTTGCATATTGGTGTTGACACTCTTTTAGTATCATGTCACGTCCAGGCGGTAAAATATTTTTTGGGGTCGTCTTTTTTACCTGGGCCTATGAGAGAGTTTATTATTCAATTGCTTGAGTTTTCATTATCCAAAATTTTTTTTCTATTTAACCCCTTAATCCCATATGACGTACTATCCCATCAAGGTGACCTGGGGCTTAATTCCCAGTGACGGGATAGTACGTCATATGTGATTAGCTGCGCTCACGGGGGGAGCGCGGCCGATCGTGGCCGGGTGTCAGCTGACTATCGCAGCTGACATCCGGCACTATGTGCCAGGAGCAGTCATGGACCGCTCACGGTACATTAACCCCTGGCACACCGCGATCAAACATGATCGCAGTGTTCCGGGGGCATAGGGAAGCATTGCGCAGGGAGGGTGCTCCCTGCGTGCTTCCCTGAGACGACTGGTACAAGGCGATGTGCTCACCTTGTACCGAGTGTCTCCTCCCTGCAGGCCCCGGATCCAAAATGGCTGCGGGGCTACTTCCGGGTCCTGCAGGGACTACTTCCGGGTCCAGAGCAGGCGCTGGTAACCAAGGAGCAGGGCACGCCAGATCGCTGATGTGACACAGTGCTCTGCAAAGTGTCAGATCAGCGATCTGTCACTATACAGTGATGTCCCCCCTGGGACAAAGTAAAAAAGTTAAAACAATTTTTTTTTAGATGTGTAAAAAAAAAATCCTAAATAAAGAAAAAAAAATATTGTTCCCATAAATAAATTTCTTTATCTAAATAAGAAAAAACAATAAAAGTACACATATTTAGTATCGCCGCGTCCGTAACGACCCGACCTATAAAACTGTCCCACTAGTTGACCCCTTCAGTGAACACCGTAAAAAAAAAAATAGGCAAAAAACAACGCTTTATTATCATGCCGCTGAACAAAAAGTGGAATAACACGCGATCAAAAAGACAGATTTAAATAACCATGGTACCGCTGAAAACATCATCTTGTCCCGCAAAAAACGAGCCACGATACAGCATCAGCAGTGAAAAAATAAAAAAGTTACAGTCCTCAGAATAAAGTGATGCAAAAATAATTATTTTTTGTATAAAATAGTTTTTATCGTATAAAAAGCGCCAAAACATAAAAAAAGATGTAAATGAGGTATCGCTGTAATTGTACTGACCTGAAGAATAAAACTGCTTTATCCATTTTACCAAACGCAGAACGGTATAAACGCCCCCCCCCCCCCCAAAATAAAAAGAAATTCATGAATAGCTGGTTTTTGGTCATTCTGCCTCACAAAAATCGGAATAAAAAGCGATCAAAAAATTTCATGTGCCAGAAAATGTTACCAATAAAAACGTCAACTCATCCCGCAAAAAACAAGACCTCACATGACTCTGTGGACCAAAATATGGAAAAATTATAGGTCTCAAAATGTGGTAACGCAAAAAATATTTTTTGCAAGAAAAAGCATCTTTTAGTGTGTAACGGCTGCCAATGATAAAAATCCGCTAGAAAACCCGCTATAAAAGTAAATCAAACCCCCCTTCATCACCCCCTTAGTTAGGGAAACATAAAAAAAATTTAAAAAATGTATTTATTTCCATTTTCCCATTAGGGTTAGGGCTAGCGTTAGGGTTAGGGCTAGGGTTAGGGCTAGGGTTAGGGCTAGGGTTAGGGCTAGGTTTAGGGTTAGGGCTAGGGTGAGGGTTAGGGCTAGGGTGAGGGTTAGGGCTAGGGTTAGGGTTGGGGCTAGGGTTAGGGTTGGGGCTAGGGTTGGGGCTAGGGTTAGGGTTGGGGCTAAAGTTAGGGTTAGGGCTGGGCTAAAGTTAGGGTTGGGGCTAAAGTTAGAGTTAGGGTTGGGGCTAAGGTTAGGGTTAGGGTTGGGGTTAAAGTTAGGGTTAGGGTTGGGGCTAAAGTTAGGGTTAGGGTTGGGGCTAAAGTTAGGGTTGGGGCTAAAGTTAGGGTTGGGGCTAAAGTTAGAGTTAGGGTTGGGGCTAAAGTTAGGGTTAGGGTTGGGGCTAAAGTTAGGGTTAGGGTTTGGGCTAAAGTAAGGGTTGGGGCTAAAGTTAGGGTTGGGGCTAAAGTTAGGGTTAGGGTTTGGATTACATTTACTGTTGGGATTAGGGATAGGGGTGTGTCAGGGTTAGGGGTGGGGTTAGGGTTATGGTTGGGATTAGGGTTAGGGGTGTGTTTGGGAGAGGGTTTCAGTTAGAATTGGGGGTTTCCACTGTTTAGGCACATCAGAGCTCTCCAAACGCGACATGGCGTCCGATCTCAATTCCAGCCAATTCTGCGGTGAAAAAGTAAAACAGTGGTCCTTCCCTTCCGAGCTCTCCCGTGCGCCCAAACAGGGGTTTACCCAAACATATGGAGTATCAGCATACTCAGGACAAATTGGACAACAACTATTGGGGTCCAATTTCTCTTGTTACCCTTGGGAAAATAAAAATTTAGGGGGGCTTAGCAACATTTTTGTGGGAAAAAAATTAATTTTTATTTTCACGACTCTGCGTTATAAACTGTAGTGAAACACTTGGGGTTCAAAGTGCTCAACACACATCTAGATAAGTTCCTTGGGGGGTCTAGTTTCCAATATGGGGTCACTTGTGGGGGGTTTCTACTGTATAAGTGCATCAGGGGCTCTGCAAATGCAACGTGACGCCTGCAGACCAATCTATCTAAGTCTGCATTCCAAAAGGTGCTCCTTCCCTTCCAAGCTCTGCCATGCGCCCAAACGGTGGTTCCCCCCCACATATGGGGTATCAGTGTACTCAGGACAAATTGGACAACAACTTTTCAGGTCGAATTTCTCCTGTTACCCTTGGAAAAATACAAAACTGGTGATTTTTTATTTTCACGGCTCTGCGTTAAAAACTGTAGTGAAACACTTGGGGGTTCAAAGTTCTCCCAACACATCTAGATAAGTTCCTTGGGGGGTCTAGTTTCCAAAATGGTGTCACTTCTGGGGGGTTTCTACTGTTTAGGTGCATCAGGGGCTTTTCAAATGCAACGTGACGCCTGCAGACCAATCCATCTAAGTCTGCATTCCAAATGGCGCTCCTTCCCTTCCGAGCTCTGCCATGCGCACAAACAGTTGGATAACAACTTTTGGGGTCGAATTTCTCCTGTTACCCTTGGGAAAATAGAAAACTGGGGGCTAAAAAATAATTTTTGAGAAAAAAAAATAATTTGTATTTTCACGGCTCTGCATTATAAACTGTAGTGAAAGATTTGGGGGTTCAAAGCTGTCAAAACACAGCTAGGTAAGTTCCTTAGGGGGTCTACTTTCCAAAATGGTGTCACTTGTGGGGGGTTTCAATGTTTAGGCCCATCAGGGGCTCTCCAAATGTGACATGGTGTCCCATCTCAATTCCAGTCAATTTTGCATTGAAAAGTCAAACAGCGCTCCTTTCCTTCCGAGCTCTGCCGTGCGCCCAAACAGTGGTTTACCCCTACAAGTGGGGTATCGGCATACTCAGTACAAATGGCACAACAACTTTTGGGGTCCAATTTCTTCTCTTACCCTTGGGAAAGTAAAAAATTGGGGGCGAAAAATCATATTTGTGAAAAAATATGATTTTTTATTTTTACTGCTCTGCATTATAAACTTCTGTGAAGCACTTGGTGGGTTAAAGTGCTCACCACACATCTAGATAAGTTCCTTAGGGGGTCTACTTTACAAAATGGTGTAACTTGTAGGGGGTTTCAATGTTTAGGCACATCAGGGGCTCTCCAAACGCAACATGGCGTCCCATCTTAATTCCAGTCAATTTTGCATTGAAAAGTCAAATGGCGCTCCTTCCCTTCCGAGCTCTGCCGTGCGCCCAAACAGTGGGTTACCCCCACATATGGGGTATCGGCATACTCAGTACAAATGGCACAATAACTTTTGGGGTCCAATTTCTTCTCTTACCCTTGGAAAGTAAAAAATTGGGGGCGAAAAGATCATATTTGTGAAAGCACTTGGTGGGTTAAAGTGCTCACCACACATCCAGATAAGTTCCTTAGGGGGTCTACTTTCCAAAATGGTGTCACTTTTTGGGGATTTCAATGTTTAGGCACAGCAGGGGCTCTCCAAACGCAACATGGCGTCCCATCTCAATTCCAGTTTTTTCATTAAAAAGTCAAATGGCGCTCCTTCCCTTCCGAGCTCTGCCATGCGACCAAACAGTGGTTTACCCCCACATGTTGGGTATCAGCGTACTCAGAACAAATGGCACAACAACTTTTGTGGTCTAATTTCTTCTCTTACCCTTGGGAAAATAAAACAAATTGAAGCTGAAGTAAATTTTTTGTGAAAAAAAGTTAAATGTTAATTTTTTTTAAACATTCCAAAAATACCTGTAAAACACCTGATGGGTTAATAAACTTCTTGTATGTAGTTTTGAGCACCTTGAGGGGTGCAAATTTTAGAATGGTGTCACACTTGGTTATTTTCTATCATATAGACCAGGGGTGGGCAATTAATTTTGCCATGGGGCCGCATGAGAAATTTGGATGGTTTTAGAGGGCCGGACTAATATAATTAACTCATTTTTACCCAATACTGTAGTATACATATATATAATAAGGCCATCTGCATGGGGCATTACAGCTGGCGGGTTCCATGATACATATGATGGGCAATGCCCCATACAGACACTTGCACCATATAGTGCTGCACAAACATTATGGCCCCATATACTGCAGCACAAACATTATGGCCCCATATACTGCAGCACAAACATTTTGGGCCCCATATACTGCAGCACAAACAGTATGGGCCCCATATACTACAGCACAAACATTATGGCCCCATATACTGCAGCACAAACAGTATGGGCCCCATATACTGCAGCACAAACAGTATGGGCCCCATATACTGCAGCACAAACAGTATGGGCCCCATATACTGCAGCACAAACATTATGGCCCCATATACTGCAGCACAAACATTATGGCCCCATATACTGCAGCACAAACATTATGGCCCCATATACTGCAGCACAAACATTATGGCCCCATATACAGCAGCACAAACAGTTTGGCCCCATATACAGCAGCACAAACAGTATGGCCCCATATAGTGCTGCGCAAACAGTATGGCCCCCATATACAGCAGCACAAACAGTATGGCCCCCATATACAGCAGCACAAACAGTATGGGCCCCATATACAGCAGCACAAACAGTATGGCCCCATATAGTGCTGCACAAACAGTATGGGCCCCATATACAGCAGCACAAACAGTATGGGCCCCATATACAGCAGCACAAACAGTATGGCCCCCATATACAGCAGCACAAACAGTATGGGCCCCATATACAGCAGCACAAACAGTATGGGCCCCATATACAGCAGCACAAACAGTATGGCCCCATATAGTGCTGCACAAACAGTATGGGCCCCATATACAGCAGCACAAACAGTATGGGCCCCATATACAGCAGTACAAATGTTATGGCCCCATATACAGCAGCACAAACAGTTTGGCCCCCATATAGTGCTGCACAAATGTTATGGCCCCCATATAGTGCTGCACTGTCGGCTGCGCCCGGGGGCCCCCTGGATACGCCACTGCTGAGACCACCGCTGATACTCACCCGAAGGATGGAGACCATCAGCCAGCAACTTTCTTCACCGCAGCATCCCGCGCGGCCGTGGAGTGACGTACGCAGGTGACGTACGCACGTGACGTACAGGGCCGATGCGGAGCGCAGCCTCTTGTGACCGGTGGCATAATGCTGCCTCCGGAAACAAGAATGATTGACACAGCCAGGAGCCAATGGCTCCTGATGCTGTGTCAATCACATCCTGACCCTGGAGGACTCCCGTATGGTGGAACTGTATGCGCTGCAATGCGCAGCGTGTGGATGACCTCGGGGCCTTCACTCCAGCCGCCAGCCCTCATAAGCATCTGGCGGCTGGCCGAGCGGTGCCGGCGGCGGCTGTCAGAACTGACAGCTAGCTGGCGGGCCGTTAAAAATCATCAGGCGGGCCGGATGCGGCCCGCGGGCCGCATCTTGCCCAGGTCTGATATAGACCCATCAAAATGACTTCAAATGTGATGTGGTCCCTAAAAAATATTGGTGTTGTAAAATGAGAAATTGCTGGTCAACTTTAACCCTTATAACTCCCTAAGAAAAAAAAAATTGGTTCCAAAATTGTGCTGATGTAAAGTAGACATGTGGGAAATGTTACTTATTAATTATTTTACATGACATACAGTACAGACCAAAAGTTTTTACACAATCCTTCTCTTTAAAGATTTTTCTGTATTTTCATGACTATGAAAATTGTACATTCACACTGAAGGCATCAAAACTATGAACTAACACATGTGGAATTATATACTTAACCCTCCGTCACATACAATAGGCCTGACAGGCACATCTCTTCTACTTTCATTTCTCCCTTCTCACCAGATTTTCAGGAAACCCCCTCCCTCTAGATAGTCTCCTGGCTCTAGCTGCTGTGTGAAACCTAATACCACAGTTGGTCTGCAGAGCTTCAGGAAGGAAGATATAGCTGTGCTGGCTTCTCAGGCTCATTGGTCCCGAACACATCACACTTTATAAGGTTAGTATGTAATGTTTTTAGTCATTACTATTGTTTATTTAGCTTGTTTTATGAATGGATAGATAAAGGTTTGTGGATATTTCATATAAATGAGGCAGATTTTCTTACAAATGAAAGTGTGCTTCTCAGGAGTTTTGAAATTTGTGTATATCAAAGTTATTAATTTTATATTGAGTAAATGGTTTTTTTTGCTCCTGATTATGTGTAGTCTCTTTTATTACATCCCTATGAAGGTCACTGATCACTTTTAGAGCACTGAAATTGCAAACATTAGATATTATAGGTATTTTTCTAGCCTGCGCCTGACAGTCACATTGTATGTGAACTTTTTAGAACAGATATTGTTTGTGACGGAGGGTTAACAAAAAAGTGTGAAACAACTGAAAATATCTTATATTCTAGGTTCTTCAAAGTAGCCACCTTTTGCTTTGATGATTGCTTTGCATAATTTCAATTGTTTCACACTTTTTTGTTAAGTATATAATTCCACATGTGTTAATTCATAGTTATGAAGCCTTCAGTGTGAATATACAATTTTCATAGTCATGAAAATACAGAAAAATCTTTAAATGAGAAGGTGTGTCCAAACGTTTGGTCTGTACTGTATCTCTGCAATTTAAGGGCATAAAAATTAAAAGTTGGAAAATTGCAAAATTTTCAAGATTTTCGCCAAATTTCCGTTTTATTCACAAATAAACGCAAGTTATATCGAAGAAATTTTACTACTATCATGAAGTACAATATGTCACGAGAAAACAGTGTCAGAATCGCCAAGATCCGTTGAAGCGTTCCAGAGTTATAACCTCATAAAGGGACAGTGGTCAGAATTGAAAAAATTGGCCCGGTCATTAACGTGCAAACCACCCTTGGGGCTTAAGGGGTTAAGGGGTCCCTCTGCCTGCAGCTCCAGGGCACCGCAATGGGTGCTTCTTTTGCGCCGGCATATGCAAATTTATTTCTGGGTCTGTGGGAGAGGGACCTCTTTATGTCTGGGCTCATGCCATCAGTGGATCGCATCCCCCTGTGGGTGCGATTCATTGATGACATATTCTTTATCTGGCAGGGCTCAGTGGATTCCCTTCAAGATTTTATGTCACAACTAAATCAAAACTCTCGCAATCTACATCTTGCATACAAATTTGATGCAAATGAGATGTAGTTTTTGGATGTGTGTGTCTACAGGAGCAATGATAATTGTCTCTCTACTAACATTTTTCGCAAGACAATGGTAGTTAATTCTCTCTTACACGCAACATCCTCCCATCCCCCTGCAATGGTGAATTCAATCCCCATAGGACAGTTTTTACGGTTGCGGAGGATATGTTCTGACAATACAGAATTTGAGAAACAGGCTTCAGTTTTAAAAGAAAGATTTATTGAACGGGGCTATAGCCGACGATCAATTAAAAGAGGTTACATTAGAGCGAAAAACACCACTCGGCATCAAGCATTGTATGGTACGAAACCGCCAAAATCTAACCAAGTGGTTAGGTTTATCACACAATACCATGGACAAACGGAAATGATGAGATCGCAATTAGTTAAATCATGGGGAATTCTTAAGGCTGACCCAATCCTGTCGCAATATGTGGGTGAGAGGCCTAACATTACATATAGAAGATCGAAGAACTTAGGAGATTACCTAGTGAAGAGTCACTATAAATTCAATCTGACCCTCCCCTCCTTTTTGGGTAATACCAAACGCCCATTAGGTTGTAAAGCTTGCGGAAAATGTGTAGCCTGCCCCAATATAGTAAAAGCTGACACCTTTGTTAACTCTAGTGGGACGTGCACTTTTAAAATCAGATGTGCCATAACACGCACATCAAAGGCCGTGATCTATTATGCCACATGCCCATGTTCTTTAATTTATATATGACAACTAGGCAATTTAAAGTGCGCGTTCGGGAACATGTGCTGGGTATACAGGCTGCAAAAGAAGCTGAGGATATATCAGTATTAAAGACTATCCCGAAGCATTTTAGGATCCATCATAACTGTGATCCATCCTTGTTGAAAGTCATAGGTATTGATACCATTGAGTTGAATGAACGGGGTGGGGAAGTCAGCACGCCTCTTGCAAAAATGGAGACTAAATGGATTTGGACTCTAAATACAGTGTCACAAAAGGGAGTGAATGAAAGTCTAAGCTTTGTTCCCTTTTTGTAAACCACCTGTTTATCATATTAATTTTTATGCTATTGTGTATTTTAATTCTTTTAATTTATTTAATTTATTTATTTTTATTATTTTAGTATTTCTACTTACCTTGTGCAAGTCGCTCTTGGATTCCAAGTTGTTGATAAGCTCTGAACGGACTGTATTTCTGCTTTGGATTGTTGCGGTTGGAAGGTTCTGATTTCTTCTGGACCAAGTCTGATGTTCTCAGGATTGACAATGCATGTACTAGAATGATACGTAATAAACATATGATTATATTATATATTTACTATTGGCATTTTTATTGTAGCAATTATGACATATCATCATCATTGATCACTGATTGTTACTGATTATAATATATATGTATTTGACTAGATTTTTATATCTTTTAGTATATATTTTCCATTTAATTATTTATTATTCCCTCAAGGATAATATTAATTATTTTTATTTTTTTTAATTATTTCTTGTCTAATTATTCATTATTTTTCTGTATATGGTATATATGATAATTTCTATACATATATATTTATTCATTTTTTCTTATATATTTTTTCTTATTATTTACATTCTATCTGTATTATTTTTTATTATTGATTAACTGATTCCAATCAGTTCCGGTTCATTATTCTGTAAATAATATATATGATAATTTTTACATATATATTTATACCTTTTTTTCACATTTTGTCTCACTTTCTACATCATATATCATTGATTAACTGATTACAATCAGGTCCGGTTCATCTGCTGTGATGGACATTAAATCTGCCTCATCATGCTCACACAGCGGTATTAAATAGCCGCATATCATGTAGATACTTGATTATTACCATTACCATACTAAGAAGCCGATATGGTTATGGATATCCACCTTAATTGCACTGATATCAAGATAGTGTGTCTGTGATATTGCACATAGTTCATCTCACCATCTCTCCTAAACTACGTCCCTGGTTCTGCGCATGCCCAGTCTGTGTTCCGGAGTCCTGGCGCGCCGCATCCCTGTGTCCTTGGTAACGTCGGGTACTCAGCCCCCGTACGTCCGGTCACGTGGCGCGGCCGCCGGAACTTCCTGATCCTCCTGACTGTGCATGCGTCGGCTACACTCGGGCCACAGCACTAGCTGGACTGACGGTATAAAAGGTTTTACCAGTCAAACAATAGCCACCCCCTGACGAAGGATAAAAATCCGAAACGCGCGTGGGGTGTGCTATTACGGGACGTGGTGACCCAGAAAGGTAGATATCGTGTACCTCCCATTCTATGCACTTTGCACTTTTTGTTGAGATCATATCTTTTTCATATATAAACTGGGTCAGCCATTACCATTAATTTATTGAACAACCATATGTATTGCTTTTTTAGTCCTGTTGTGCGCACAAATGTTTTGTTTTTATCTTGCCAATTATATTTAATAAAGGCATTTTTATATCTACTCTCTGCTTGGTGCTTTTTCTGGCTATCCATATATTGGTTGGGTTTGTCTTTTACATGCTTTACATTGTAGAGGTGACTTGTACAGACAATAGACATTACAGCATAACAATAAACACAGTTCAAAACAGATACCAAGAGGAAAGAGGGCCCTGCACACAAGCTTACAAACTATGAGGAAAAAGGGGAGACACGAGAGGTGAATGGTAACAATTGCTTTTGTTGTTCGGACCAGCCATAGTGTAAGAATCGGGTGTTCATGTAAAGCTGCATGAACCAGTTAACTGCCTAAATATGTAACAGTACAGACACAGGGGGCTAATTGCATAAAGTGTATAAGAACATGATGCGAGAAACCAGAATTTGTTTAAGTTTTTTGAATGGGCCACACAGGGATAGTTAGGTTAATGAGTTGAGGCGGTAGGCCAGTCTGAACAAATGCATTTTTAGGGCACGCTTAAAGCTGTGGGGATTGGGGATTAATCGTATTAACCTGGGTAGTGCATTCCAAAGACTTGGCGCAGCAAGTGAAAAGTCTTGGAGACGGGAGTGGGAGGTTCAGATTATTGAGGATGTTAACCTCAGGTCATTAGCAGAACGAAGGGCACAGTAAGAGTGGTAGGCTGAGACCAGGGAGTAGGTGCAGGGCGGTGCTGAGACATGGAGTGCTTTGTGGATGAGGGTAATAAGTTTGCTCTGGATTCTGGAGTGGATGAGCAACCAGTGTAATGACTGACACAAGGTATAGTCATCGGTATAACGATTGGTGAGGAATATGATCCTGGCTGCAGCATTTAGGACAGATTGGAGAGGGGAGAGTTTGGTAAGAGGGAGGCTGATTAGTAGAGCGTTACAATAGTCCAGACAAGAATGAATAAGAGAAACAGTAAGAGTTTTTGCAGAGTCGAAAGTAAGAAAAGGGCGAATTCTAGACATGTTTTTGAGATGCAGATAAGAAGAGCGAGCCAGTGATTGGATGTGGGGGTGAATGAAAGCTCGGAATCAAGTATGACCCCAAGGGAGCGGGCATGTTGCTTGGGGGTAATGGTGGAACAACACACGGAGATGGCAATGTCAGGCAAAGGTAGGTTAGTAGAGGGAGAAAACACGAGGAGTTCAGTTTTTGACATGTTCAGTTTCAGATAGAGGGAGGACATGATGTTAGAGACAGCGGTAAGACAATCACTGGTGTTTTCGAAAAAGGCAGGCGTGATATGAGGATAAGAAGTGTATAATTGGGCGTCATCAGCATAGGGATGGTACTGGAAACCAAATCTACTGATTATTTGTCCAATAGGGGCAGTTTACAAAGAGAAGAAGAGGGGTCCTAGGACTGATCCTTGAGGAACCCCAACAGTAAAGGGAAGGTGAGAGGAGGAGGAACCAGTAAAAGATACAGTGAAAGAGCGGTCAAAGAGATAGGAGGAGAACCAGGAGAGAACGGTGTCCTTGAGGCCGATGGAGTGTAGTGAGGAGGAGCTGATGATCCACAGTATCGTATGCTGCGGAGAGATCCAAGAGAATTAGCATGGAGTAGTGACCATTAGATTTAGCTGTTAGTAGATCATTAGAGACTTTAGTGAGGGCGGTTTCAGTAGAGTGTAAAGAGTGGAAACCAGATTGAAGAGGGTCAAGAAGAGTTATCTGAAAGATAGCGAACAAGACGTGAGTGGACCAGGCATTGAGGAGTTTGGAGATGAAGGGAAGATTAGAGAAAGGTCTATAATTAGCGGCACCATTTTGGTCGAGGGATGGTTTTTTTACGTAATGGATGTATGATGGCATTCTTAAATGAGGAGGGAAAGATACCGGAAAAGAGAGAGAGAGGTTGAATGTTTTTGTTAGGTGAGAGGTGACAGCAGGGCAAAGGGACTGGAGGAGATGTGACGGAATGGGGTCACTGGTGCAAGTGGACGGGCGAGAAGATGCAAGGAGCCTGATTACTTCTTCCTCTGTGACTGGTTCAAAGTCAGAGAGTGAGCTAAATGCAGTGAGGGATGGAGGACAGTGCATGGTATGAGGGGATTGGGAGATAATTTCCTGTCGGATGTGGTCAATGTTTTCTTTGAAGTAGTTGGCCAGATTGTCAGCGCGGAGATCTGTGGTTGGGGCCTGCACTCTTGGGTTGAGTAGGGAATGAAAAGTGTCAAAGAGACGTTTAGGGTTATTGGACAATAAGGTGATGAGGGTGTTGAAATAGGTTTGCTTGGAGAGTTGAAGTGCAGAGTTGTATGTTTTAAGTATGGATGGTACTGGATGAAATGTTAGGGTAGATTAGATTTTCTCCACAGATGTCTGGCGCACCTGGAGCACCGCTGCAGGAAATGTTTTTTTCAGCTTGTGCCACGGTTATTACTGTCTGTGCCGAGTTGTTCTATGTATAGGAAGTGCTTTTTCTTCCAGGGCACTTTGCAGGGTTTCATTGTAATGCTTCAGTGCAGAATCAAGACATGAGATGGAAGGCGGGATGGCAGTTCTTGATAGAAAATGAAAGAAGGTTGTGGTCAGAGAGCGGGAGAGGGGTGTTTGTGAAATCGTCCACTGAGCAAAGCCGGGAGAAAACCAAGTCGAGGGAGTTTCCGTCTTCATGCGTTGGAGAGTCAGTGTGCTGCGAGAGGCCAAAAGGGGAGGTTAGAGATAAAAGGTGAGAAGCAGATGGGGAGAGGGGAAAAGCAATGGGGATGTTGATGTGGTGCCCCAGGGTCCTGGTCATCACAGTGGTCTTGCTTTCCTCCAGGGGAGAGTGATGCTACGTTTCGAGGCAAGGAAGGATAACTGCATCCAGGTATCACAAACATGCAACACATTCATACTCCAGGCCACCAGGGGGAGCTTCTGATCATATTTACTAGGTGACTTCCCACATATATATAACTGGTATTCTGTAGGGAAAGTCAGTCAGTCTTTCAGGGAAGCTGTTCCTGGCAGGAGCAAATTCCTGTCAGAGGACAGAGGAGAGGGTGCATGCCCTAAGAGCTGCAGCTCCCAGAAAGAGACATTTTGAAGGCAGAATTGTATTGCAGCGAGCGTGAAGGAAGGCAAAGCAAGGGAGAGAATACCAGAAGGGGACCAGCCCTGAACAGGCTACCTTCTTCTGAGGCGCAGAACACCAGTAGCCGGAACACCGAGGTAGTTAGGACCTCTATGCCTTACTTCAGAGACCGGCAGGACAGCTAATTGAATGCTACCTGTCCACACTTACACCCAGAAGGCTCGGTGGCACCTCTCAGAGGCCGGGGCATACTAGAGTCCCTATAAACAGCCTCAAGCCACCAGTCATATGGGTTTTGTCCGATCCAACTACGGGGGACAGAGAGAAAGACACCACATCTGTGAGGACCTTATTTGAAGCTTATGCAGTATGGCACTACACCACTACAGTGCAAGGGAGGGCTATTGATTTCCACCTGGACAAAGTGACTCTGGACTTGCCTACGAACCGGCCGGACTCTGCCTGCCCTGTGGTCTGGTGCCCTGGACTGTGGATGCTGAAGTCTTCAGTAAAGGTAAAGAGACTGCAACCTTGTGTCTTCGTTCTTCACTGGACCTGGTACCAAGTACCCCCTTGTCTTGCGCTCCATTGAAATCACCCATGATGAGGGTGGGGATGTCACAGGAGAGAAAATGTGGAAGCCAGGTGGCAAAGTGATCCAGAAACTGATGAGGGGGAGGAAGATAGACCACCGCTACTCGCATGGAGAAGGGGATGTAGAGTCTGACAGCATGGACCTCAAAAGAAGGGAAGACAAGTGAGGTTACTTGGGGGATAACTTGGAAGGTACATTTGGTTAATAGGAGCAGACCAACGCCTCCACCTGCTCTGTTGTCCGATCATGGGGTATGAGAAAAGTGTAGTCCACATATTAAAGAGCAGCAGCAGCGGTGGTGTCTGACTGCTGGATCCAGGTTTCAGTAAGAGCCAGGGGGCTAAGAGAATTAGAAAGGAAGAAGTCATGGATGAAGGGGAGTTTATTACACACTGAGCGAGAATTCCAAAGGGCACAATTGAAAGAGGCAGAAGGCATGTGCAGCGCCCCAGGGTCCTGGTCGTTGCAGTAATATCATTCTCCTCTAGGGGGGAGGGGTGTTACATTTGGAGGCAAAGAAGGACAACTGCATCCAGGTATCACAAACATGCAACACATTTCACACTCCAGGCCACCAGGGGGAGATCTGCTCCTATTTTTTAGGGCACTCCCCACACTTAGGTAAAACTGGTTGCCTGTAAGAAAAGTTAGTTAGTTGCTGGCTGAGCTTCGCTCAGGTAGTTGGTCCATGACAGGGGTGGGATCCTGTCAGAGATCAAGACAGAAGGATATGGAGCTGTGCATACCCTGAGAGCTGCAGCTTCCAGAAAGAGACATTGAAGAGAACTGTATTGCAGAGAGGGTGAAAAAAGTCGTAGCAAAGGAGTGGATACTAGAAGGGGATCAGCCCTAGACAGGCTGCCTCCTTCTGAGGCGCAGGATCCAGGTAGCCGGAACACAGAGGGAGCAACGATCCTTTATGCCTTGCTCCAGAGACTGGCAGGACAGCTAATTTCATGTTACCTGCCCGCCGTACACTCAGGAGGCAAGGTGGCACCCCTTAGAGGCTGGGACCTGATAGAGTCCCTGTAAAACGCCTCAAGCCACCGGTCATACGGGTTTCTCCTATCCTATCCGGGGGACAGAGAGAGAGAGACATAACATCTATAACATCTGTGAGGACCTTATGAGAAGCTTAGCAGTAAGGAACTACAACTCTGCAGCGCTAAAGGAAGGCTACAGATTTCTATTTGGACAAGGGGACTCTGGACTTGCCTCCAAACTGGCCGGACTCTGTCTGCCCTGTGATCTGGTGCTCTGAACTGTGGATCCTGGAATCTTCACTAAAGGTAAAGAGACTGCAACCTTGTGTCCTCGTTCTTCTTTGCGTCTCTCACCATCCACCATCTACACACTGGGAAGCCCTGGGGATACACTTCACCTGGTGGAAGCTATACCATCTAGCTGCCATAACATCACCCCAGTGGACCCCTTAAAGCAGCGTCGGTCACCCTGACCGAATACCAAAGGTGGCGTCACGAACAATCCCTTTCAAGACCTTTCCCTTTTACACGGACGTCCCAGGGCCACGGACCGGGTCAGCCACCGTGACATCCCCCTGTGAACCGAAGGACCCAGTACTGAGTACCCCGCTGCCCTGATGGGGCGATCCACATGCATGGAATATTAATAAGGTTAGAGGGGTTTCTGAGTGTAGCAGTTGGGAGGTTAGACTTGCCATCACATTGGAGGCCGGGGTTGGGAGAGAGGTCTCCTGCGACTAGGAGAAGGAGGATAGAAAGAGTGAACAGATGGTTAAATGATTTGTGAGAGCATCTCTTGTATTGGATGGTGGGACTGAATGGATTTGCGCTGTTTAGCAATGTGAACAAAGCGTGAGTGCTATACATAGGAGAGGAAAGAACACAGGGGCTGATATGGATGGAGTGTAAAGAGTTAATGCAAGGGTGGTGAATGTGAGTGAATGCACCAGCCAGGATATAGATTATACAAATGCATATGGTGAGTATTTTTTCTGTTCCAAATGAACAGGGAAAAAATGTATTTGATTGTCTGACCTGTCTCTTGCCCTGTCTAACTGCCATGTTATAACCGTCAGTACTTTGATAAATGTGCTTTGATTAAATGTGCATAAATGCCCCCCCACATAAATGCCTCCCCAGGCTATGTCTGAATAGATAGGAGGCTAGTTCTTAGATCTTACTTTTTTTTTCTCTCATTAGCAATCAATCAAACTAAGTTGAGACAGCAAGACACAATAAATGTAGTGAAAAGATAAACAAATGTCCAGGCCAACATGGATCATAAACCACTTTGAAAACAAGTTATATGACCTCACTGCATAAGGGACAAGCAGAAGTAAGTTGAATAGCTATATACCATAACATATGCTTGCTAAGATGGCTAGTAAAGCTAGATACATGCAGGATTCAATGCCAGAGATAGAATTAGTTAGATACCATTCAGGTTACTTTCTTACATTGAATGGAGTGAAAAGACATGCAAGGTAATTCTGTTCAGAGATTGAATGACATGATTACCATTCAGGTTACTTGCTGACATAGTGCTCCATACAGAATAATGAGCCCCATATATTGCTTCATACAGTATTATGGGCACCACATAGTGCTCCATTCAGAATAATGAGCCCCATAAATTGCTCCATACAGTATTATGGGCACCAAATAGTGCTCCATACAGAATAACGAGCCCCAGATATTGCTCCAAACAGAACTATGGGCACCACATAGTGCTCCATACAGAATAATCAGGAAGATGCTGCAAGGGTGGAGCGGGGAGATGTAAGTATCACAAGTGCTGGGGCCCTGATCAAGCAGGGGGGCTGGCACTGGCACAGGCACCATGGCCCCATAGTGCGCTGGTGTCCCCGACGACGAATGGGTACCCTGCTTCTCAGGGCCCCGCACTTGCCCAGGTGTACCAGGTGCTGATGCCGACCCTGGTCTGGACTATGCCTGGGTGATTACAGCACCTTTTTTTTTTTTCAGCAATGCTGATGTAGCTTTGCTGATGTACTTAGTTGGGATCATTGTCCTGTTGCATGACCTTGTTTCGAACAACTTTACCTTTTGGATAAATTTAACTTTAGAATACTTTGATAGACAGAGGAATTAATGGTCCTGGGAAAATTGTCAGCTAGCCTGAATCTTTTCCACTAGTGAATAATCTTTCTAACTGTAAAATCAAGGATTACAAATTATTTTGGAAATGGTCTTTTAATCATTTCTAGACTAATGGTCAACAACAATAGGTTCTCTAAGATCATTTCTGATGTATTTTCTCCTTTCTCTTGTGTTAACACAAACCTGAATATGGCAGACCAGCAAACTACCCAAACTTCTGCTTTTATAGAGGTGATCACACTTGCTGATGGATCATCTATTAAAGGTGTTTTATTGGAAGCACTTGGCTGCTACATACCCTCTGAAATTTAAAAGAAGCAGTAAGGGTGTGATTATTTTTTTACACACTGCCTAGATATTTTTGCCAACACATGTTGTTGTTCATCAGAAGTCATCTTCCCCTGATGTCAGATGATGGCATTCAGCCTCAGCTAGTGGAACTGATGTGAGAGCAGGCAATGCTGATGTAAGGAGGTGGCGGAGAACTTCAGTTGCCTCCTCTCTCCTACACACCGAGCCTATGCGGCACCCCCATGGTTCCCTCATGTTTTACATTGTTATGCTGTGTATTAATGTGTAATGTATAATGTGCTGCATATGCTATGTAACTGCATTTGTACATAGTTGGCTTAGAGACAGAAGGAGTTAAAAAGAGTGCCGGTCCAGCAAGCTTACAGAAGAAAGATTTCTTGTTCTTGCAGCAGAGTCGGGGCAGGCTTGCCTGAGGCAGGACGCCTATCACAGCTCTGAACAAAAGTACTGCAGTGTGGGGGATACAAGCTGCCAAGGACTGCCAGGCAGTGTGGATGGCCCTAGTGTTGTGGGACCGTCCCCAGAAGGACTTTTGTTGCTCCCAAACCTGGATGGGATTTGGTGATTCTGGACCGGCTCATGGAGTTGCAGGGACAGAGCAGGAAACATTACATTGTTATAGTAAAGTTTTCCCGTTGGAGCAGAACTGTGGACTGTGGTGTTTTCCTACGTACTCATCCCCAGTGGCTGGAGACGGTGTATGATGGAGGTAACTGACTGTACCACAGGACTGGGACTTCACTTGTCGGTTTGTGTGCAATGGGCCAGGGTGCTCACTGACTGTGCCCTAGTAAACTCACCCAAGACTACCACCCCGTGCCACCTTGCTACCCTTGGCGTAGTTAGCAGGATCGAATCCAGAAGTCCTGCAGCTACAGAACTAGTGGAGAAGATAGCTGAGACTTGTGGACTTTTGACAACTGTGAAAGCATTAAAGATGGCTGCTGATAGTGACTCTAAAATGGAGTCAAGCACTGACAAGGAGACTGTCAGTGGCGTGAAAATGGAGGGCGGTGCCACTTTTTGTGGGTGTCATGGAAGGAAAATGGTGCCAAGAGGAAAGAGGCCATGCATCACTGTGAGAAATGCCGGCCCAAAATGGGTGCGGGCAAATAAGAAGCTCCAGCCTCCCCAACACAGTGTGAGGATGCGGGTGGAGCAGCCAGAATTAACTACACCCACGAACGGGTGCAGCCCAGAAGAGCAAGACGCCATGCCCGGAAGAGGGACACCCTTACCCAGCATGTTACCTACTGAGAGCAGAGACACCACGGATGCAGAGGTGTCGGAAGGAATGATAGAGAAGCCAGAAGTTATGGAGAGAGGGACCGTCGCAGCCGTTATTCCAAGTTCACACGGCCACAGTGGAGGACCGTCGAAGCTGACCTCAGCTCCCGTGAGTCAGAGGCCTGCACCCACCGCAGAACCCACACCAACTCCTGCCCTGTTACTTTCCCCATCCCCTGCATTCTCCCACGACATCTATGTGGACAAACCCCGGGTTCCCTCAGCAGAGGAGGCCAAATGGATCCAGTGAGTCATCGAAAAAAGAATCGGCGAGAGCACCACATTGTTAAAGAATTCCAGTGCCCCAGCGGGGGTTCTATGGCTGGAGGGGTGACCAGCGGTGTTGTCCAGCACTTTGACTCCACAAGGGGCTACGGATTTATCCTGCAGACCACTACTAAAGATAAAGTTTATGTGGACACCAGATCTATTCCTGATAGAAGTCCCCTTCAACTGTGGGACTGTCACCTTTGTGAAGGAGCAAGGGCCTTGAGGGATATATGCGGTGGCTGTGAAAATGGCCTCCAGTCTGGAGGAAGAACGACCACGGGAGGCCCAGAGTAGTAAGTGGCCGACTGCAATGGCCGCAGCTCCTGCAGCTAGACAGGAGAAAGCGGCGCCTGGACAGGATGTGGCAGCAGCAGATGAGTCATTAGAGCAGGCAGCTCTGGGAGCCTTGGGGCCACTGCTGGAGTATGTGAAGCAGCGGAGACTCCTCTAGCGGATCCTCGGCCCATACATGTATTGTGGTGCAGGGTCCAAATGCAACCCACTATTTTAACCTATGGCCGTGTATTGACTGATGTGACCCCCCTTAAGAAATCTGTGCCAGTTGCACTGCAGAAAAGAATGTGAGTGAAGAGACGATCATGGTCACAGTGGAATGACTTTGTTTTGCCCTCTCCTATAAGTTTCTTTGTGCCCGGTTGCACATTCCTTGCTGGATTATGGGGCTGAAACCCTACAAGGATTGGATTGCTATGAACTGTGCGTGTAGCTTCTATAAGGACTGAACTATTTTCACCTTGAACTTTACCAATTTTTAACCTTGAACTATCCCCTATTAAAAGCAACACACCAAAGTCTTAATGGGCCGATAATCTAGAAAAAGGAGGGAGGGGGAGAAGCTGAAAAGGTGGACCCAAGGAGCGAGCTGGGTCAGGACTGTGTAGCCATCAGGCCAGCATGTTTGACTGGTCCCAGGAGCCAAGGGACCGGGGTCAGTTGGACCCACTTTAAGAGGAACTGGAACTCTTATGTTTCTAAGGTGTTATCTCAGCCAAGGTCACATTGTGTGTGTATAATAAACTGTGTTAAGTTTACAGCAGCCATTATGGTTGGGGACAACCATATTTTAGGAGCGAGGAGTGTAAGTAGGTAGTGTGGAATCTCAGTTGCCTCCTCTCTCCTACACACCGAGCCCATGCGGCACCCCCATGGTGCCCTCATGTTTTACATTTTCATGCTGTGTATTAATGTGTAATGTATAATGTGTAATGTGCTGTATGTGCAATGTAACTGCATTTGTACATAGTTGGCTTAGGGACAGAAGGAGTTAAAAAGGGGGTAGGTCCAGCAGGCTTACAAAAGAAGGATTTCCTGTTCTTGCAGCAGAGCCCGGGAGGCTTGCCCGAGGCAGGATACCTATCACAGCCCAAAATAGAAAGTACCCCAGTCGAGAGGATACAAGCTGCCAACGACTGCCAAGCAGTGTGGACAGCCCTAGTGTTATGGGGCCGTCCCCAGAAGGACTTTTGTGGCTCCCAAACCTGGATGGGAGCTGGTGATGCTTGACCGGCTCATGGAGTTGCAGGGACAGAGCAGGAAGCATTATATTGTTATAGTAAAGGTTTCCCGTTGGAGCAGAACTGTGGACTGTGGTGTTTTCCTGCGTACTCATCCTCACAGGCTGGAGACGGTGTATGATGGAGGTAACTGACTGTACCACATGTGAGATAGCGCTACCTGAGTGGGTTGGGGAAACTCGCTTGCTAACGGGATTAAAGCACTCAGGCACGGTTTCTCCATGTAAACAGTCTATTCGATTTATTAAACATCATAAATCGCACCATGATCAGTTCATTATTTACATCAACGGAACATCATAAGCACTGACAGTCTGTTCCAATGGTAGATACTTCTCTGCCCGTAACCGCCTTTATCTGGAGTTACCTTACTGGAGCTCCTGCTCCACACACTGACTCCTGTCAGTCCTGGTTCCCAGGGAAGCTGTCGAACTGGGATCACACCGTCCTTGTGACCAGGGCACTTCAGATAATCCAGACCCACAGAAGGAACTGTAGCTTCCCCAATACAGTAGCCATCGCAAGCTCTGCAGATACGGCCTCTCCATGTACTATTCAGGAAGTCCAGTCCCAGGCACTTCCAACACACAGGCCATCAGTCCAAAGTCTCACCATGTGCTTCCAGGAATCCAGTCCACTCCAGGACAATCCAACACAGACCATCCAGGACTTTACACACTGACCATTCCGGTCTATACACTCTGAACATGTAACCCAAACTCTGGTCACATTATGTACCTGTAACCACCCCCATAGGTGGGAGGTGTGTGTGGTTAGCCAGTCCTGCCCAGCTCTCCGACTAACCCTGCAAGCCTCCCTTTTAACTATACAAATAGTTGTGAGACTATAGGTCCCAGAACAACAATACTACAGGCTTACAGCGCAGACTCCCTGTGCAACACATACCGGCCACTTACAATCATGACGGACACTGTTTCATTATCACTACTACAGATACGCCTCCATGCGTATCCTGAGGAGCACATACAGCGCCCCCTGGCTGTAACATGGGTCACTGCATCACACACAGGACTGGGACTTCACTTGTCTGTGTGTGTGCAAGGGGCCAGGGCGCTCACTGACTGTGTCCTAGAGAACTCGCCCACGACTACCACCCTGTGCCACCTTGCTACACTGACATCATTGGTCCTGTCCTGATATCATCACTAAGACTGACATTTTAATAATTATAAGGACTGTTCTCATGCTTGGCAGCATGTTTGTTAGTCAGTTCTGAACAGTATTTCAATTATTTAAATTTGATATTCCTAGTTTATAACTGACTCACCAGACAAGCTGCAGGGCTGTGTTCAGGGGCCCTTTTTGAAGTTGCCCCATACATCTTGTCCCTTGCCAGTTATAAGTTTTTATTCTGATCCTGGTGCTATATTTCTGATTGCTATCTCTAATACCTGACCTTGTTTTGTTGCGGTTTTACCTGGATAGACACTTGGAATTGACATTGGACTACCTTAATTACTCACTTGCCTGCTGGTTTTGTCTTTGAGTAGGTCACTCTGATTTTGACTCAATTTATCAACTAACCTGCTGTCAACTCACTCCAACAGCCAGCAGCTACTACATGGATACAACCTAGGGGCCTCTTCGGTGAAGACTAGATTCCTGTACATGGGCCAACACAAAAGCGGCCTACTAAACAAAATGGCTAGCACAGACAAATTTTAACAAAAGGACCATCACTGATTCACTGACATGGATTCCCAGACAATACAATATATTTTAATTGATGCATATTGAGAAATTATTGTTCCTAGAAGTGTTTTTTTTTCACAGGTAAATTTAGATTAGCTATGTATATGCACTTTTTTTATTATGCTCAATATGTTTTTTTTAATGGATTGGGGAATACATAGTTAAATTTGCATTTGAATTTACTAAGACCTTATAACTCAGTGGAGTTACAGTATATGGTGATCCAGTGCTTTCTTCGTATTATCTACAGGTATGACCAATAGGTATCCAAAAGATGGATCACTTTTACATTTCACCCAAGGTGTTGTCCACCGTACTACACTAAAGTTGGAGAGGATGAAAACTAGCAAATATTCTTCACTATATAACCTATATGATTGCAAGATTTTCTGAGTTGTGATCTAACATGAAGCTCACTATATCTCATGTCCAGTCAATTTTGAACAGACAGCCTGGAGTGCTAGTTATCCATGTACTAGAAAAAATTACTGTAATTCATATTGAAAAGCAGAGTATCTTTCTGCAGTTTCAACAAAGTCCTTCTTTGACAAAAAGTTACTAATCTAAAGCACAGTGAATACATAATAAATAACTTTTGAGGACACCCTGCAACCTCCCACCTAAGGATTCGCTAGCTGGACAGATACTGCTGATGAAAACTTTCTTATTTCCTTGCCTTTTTCCTAAACTTCCAGTCTAATTACCTGCTTAACAGGAGAACAATAAGAGTTGTACTAGGTATGTAAAAAGTATATAAAAGTTTATTGAAAATTCCGATAAAATAATACACATATATATGAGAAACAAACATAAACTGATACGTGTGCAAAGACAACACACCAGGGTAACCAGGACCCCACACAATCCCTAGTCAGTTACTGCCTAACAGTATAGTTAATTATAAAGTGCATGTGCAGAGAAATGTAAAGGCATTGGAAAGTATGCCTGCCGCCAGGAATAAAGACCCCCAGTATGTGCATCCCCGCCACGGGGCACCCGTAATTATAGGGAGGGTCGGCAGACACTTACCACAGACAGGGGTAGGCGGGTCCTGGGCTAGGTGTATAGCAGAAGCTATATGGGGGGCTTCTGCTATACACCTAGCCCAGGACCCGCCTACCCCTGTCTGTGGTAAGTGTCTGCCGACCCTCCCTATAATTACGGGTGCCCCGTGGCGGGGATGCACATACTGGGGGTCTTTATTCCTGGCAGCAGGCATACTTTCCAATGCCTTTACGTTTCTCTGCACATGCACTTTATAATTAACTATACTGTTAGGCAGTAACTGACTAGGGATTGTGTGGGGTCCTGGTTACCCTGGTGTGTTGTCTTTGCACACGTATCAGTTTATGTTTGTTTCTCATATATATGTGTATTATTTTATCGGAATTTTCAATAAACTTTGATATACTTTTTACATACCTAGTACAACTCTTATTGTTCTCCTGTTAAGCATATTATGTTGAGTGGGTATATTTTCTTTTTGTGCGCTTTGGGCTAACTCTAGCCCTCTCTGCTGACTGGAATATGTCAGAGAGGTTTTTGTGGCTACAGTCTAATTACCTGTATCAACATCCTAGTCTTAGGCTGTGTTCACAAGTTGCGTTTTTTTCGCTTTTTTTTGCGGTTTTTCCCAATAAAAACGCTATAAAACCGCAAAAAAAACCGCATACAATAAGCATCCCATCATTTAGAGTGAATTCCGCATGTTTTGTGCACATGATGCGTTTTTTTCCGCGAAAAAAACGCATTGCGGCAAAAAACGCAGCATGTTCATTAATTTTCCGTTTTTTTGCGGATTTCCCACTCCAAAATGCATTGGGAAGTGTCCGGAAAAAACCGCGGCAAAAACACATCAAAACCGCGGCAAAAACGCGTCAAAACCGCGGCAAAAACGCATGCGGTTTTCTTGCGGATTTCTTGCAGAAAATGTCCGGAATTCTCAGGAATTTTCTGCAAGAAATCCTGAACGTGTGCACATAGCCTTACTGGTAAGGTGTTTTATAGTTCTTAAAGAGGACTCTCAGTAAAACAGTCCTATCCAGGCTGCAAACAAATTATTTACTGTGACCCACATAACGGAATGTGTCTAGCTCTGGTGAGATGCTCGATACTCGGCCAAGAATCGCATGGTGTTCGATACCATGCTCGAGCCCTCGCCTTGCATTTTTCACAGTTGTTTTTCAGCCACTAAACATGTGGGGTTGCCTGCCAATCATGGTAATACCATAGCCACGTTGGCTATTGGCATTACTGTGACTGGCCAACTTTTTTGCATCATCGGGTCTATATTAGACCCGGTGATGCAATGCCCACCATACTGCACCCGGAAATAGTGTTGGGAGAGCTGCTGCACAAGGGAAAGTGAATTAGAGTCTTTGCTTCTGCAATGTAAAACCAAGAGTCCTTTTCAAGGTTAAGTCGAATCTGTTCTATTCTCTATGGATACATCTCTTAGCTGCATTTAGTGTAGGGAGAGATGCTGAAGAAGGGATAGTGTATTAGAAGCATTTAGGCAGGGATTATTGCCTTACAGTCCTTGCTGCTGCAACCTTCAACCAAAAATGTATTTTCAGGGCTAAATCTATTCTATTCTATTCTCTATTAATACTGCTGACAGCTGCCATTAGTGTAGAGGCAGTTGCTGAAGAAGGGTTAGTTTAGCATTAAGGGCATTTAGGCTGGGTTATTGCCTTACTGTCTTTGCTGCTGCAACGTAAAACCAAAAGTACTTTTCAGGCCTACAGCTATTCTATTCTAATCCATATTAATCCCACTCTTAGCAGCATACCTAATTTAATTTATTGCACAAAGCATGTGGTAAGTAAGTGGACGTCCCGCTGATGGTGGTGCATGAAAAGGCCATAGGCCAGGATAAACTTTTTGTGCTGCGGGAGTACCGGAAACACAATTATCATCTAAAACTAGCTTCCTGTTCCACTTTGCAGGTGTAAACAGGTGGTGGGTTGGATGGCAGATAATGCTTGCAATCTGTTTCCCAACTCCACCCTGGCACTTTAACAGATTGAATGCTTGCTTTTGGCTGACCAGTACACATAATTAGATTATCAATAACCAGGAATAAGTTAATTTATACTTACCTTACCATGTACTTGAAAGGGGTTATTGTCTAGCTTTATGCGCCGCACTTTAAACCAGTTATTGGTTTGGAGGTACTTTCCACATTATGAAATTGTTGTCACGCACGCGCCCAGACTGGTTGGCACGGGCATACGGGGGTGTGGCCCCACTGGACCACAGACCAAACTTTCCTGGAAGGGGCGTAACTAAGTAGCTTCCTAGGTGTTCGCTGGAGCCTCTGATGGTGAGGTCAGACTTGTGCAATAGGAAGCTACCAGGTGCCACTCCAGGGTAATGTCTGGCTGTGGCTGCTGATCCCACTAAAGAACGGAGCAGGCACGGCTGGCACACTGGCTGACAGGCGGGCACGGCTGGGGCACAGGCAGGCAGACGGGTACAACAGACACTGGCGGGCAGGCAGACACGACTGGCTCTCTGGTAGGCAGGCAGGTACGAGAAACAGGTAGGAACCTGTTCAGACAGGAGGACTAAGTAACAAGTAGAGAAAGACCGCAAGAGCGGATGCAGAGCGAAAGCACAAGAGCTAGAACCAAGAACAGAAATGCAGGAGGCTGAGTACGAGTAGAAAGTGGAACTAAGAGAAGAGAAGGAGAAGGCAAAGCCAAGGGCGGAGCCGCAAGAGGCGGAGCCAAGGGCGGAGATGCTGGAGGCGGAGCCAAGAGCAGAGACGCTGGAGGTGGAGCCAAGAGCGGAGACGCTGGAGGCGGAGCCAAGAGCGGAGATGCTGGAGGCGGAGCCAAGAGCGGAGATGCTGGAGGCGGAGCCAAGAGCGGAGACGCTGGAGGCGGAGCCAAGAGCGGAGACGCTGGAGGCGGAGCCAAGAGCGGAGACGCTGGAGGCGGAACCAAAAGCGGAGACGCTGGAGGTAACGCCAAGAGCGGAGACGCTGGAGGCGGAGCCAAGAGCAGAGACGGAGCCAAGTGCAGAAACACAGGAGGTGGAGCCAGATAGAACCGCAAAGAGCGGAGCCAGATAGAACCGCAAAGAGCGGAGCCACAGAGCAAAGCCAGAGAGTGCGAAGCAAGGTCTGAGTGCAGAGCCGCAATAGTGCGGAGTGTAAGCAGACTGAGAACACAAGGAAAGACAAAGCAGGGAAGGAAGCCACAGACAAGGAGACCGAGAAAAGACAAAGTACAGACAAGGCAATAGAACAAGACACAGGGACAAAGACACAGGGACCAGGATATTCTGCCTCCTGGAGGGCGGACTACAAGATCAAGGCAATAGCACAGAGAAAAGCCTCCAGAGAGGGAGTAACTCAGAGCAGGACCTGGCAAACTCAGAAACAAGAAACAAACTGAGCTAACACATTGCACAGGCCCAGACCACAGGGTGGAGCTGCACTATATACAGGAGGCCTCTTGGTAATTGGTCAGGAACTGATTAGACAGATGCACCTGATTCCTATAAGAACCAGAGAGTTCAGGCGCCGGCCCCCTATACACACAGCCATGAAGCATGCACAGAGCAGAGACACAGAACATGGAGCTGGCATGAAACAGAAACCACATCATGGCCTGGAGCAGTGGGTAAGATTGTGTGAGAGATGTGAGGCCATGCTGTGATGCCAGCAGAGTTGTTACAGTACCCCCCCCTTTACGGCCCCTCTTCTTCAAGCCCGCCAGAATATCTTGTAGAAGAAGGATAGGAGCACACATAGTCCAGGCCAACATGATATCTTCAGGGTAGAATAAGGCAGGCGGGTCATCAGGAATCTCATAAAACAAAGTCTCTTGGAGCTCAACAGGGTTAGCTTCCACAATGAGCTGGACCACCTCCTTCAGGTAGACAGGTAACAGGGAATTGAATGCTGCTGTCTTAACATCTTCACCAGCCGGACACATGGAAACTGGAAGCCTTCTCATAGGATTCAACTTTTGCCCGACAGGTAGCAGAGATGTTCTTAGATACGGAACACAAGAAAAGTCATTAGAGATGAGAGAGGAGAACAACAGCTCCACCGGGTCAGAGAAAAATTGAGGTGAACAAACTTCTGTTTTGAAATCTTCACCAGCCGGCCACAAGGACACTGAAGGTATCCACATAGGAACCATCTTCTGCCCGTTATCCAGAAGAAATCGTCCAAACGGCGGGGATGTTCCTAGGAACAGATTACAGGAATAGTCGTGGGAGATGTGTGGAGAGATAGTCACCGCTTCCCCATCTTCAGTGACGTTAGCACACCTTGACTCAACGACTAACTGTTTACTGGTATAGTCGCTGGAGATGTGTGGAGACATCGTCACCGTTTCCCCATCTTCAGTGACGTCAGCACACCTTGACTCGACGACTAACTGTTTACTGGTATAGTCATTGGAGATGTGTGGAGACATCGTCACCGTTTCCCCATCTTCGGTGACGTCAGCACACCTTGACTTGACGACTAGCAGACCAGTTGAAGAAGATGACACTGCTGAGTGTCTTTGACGCATGGGAACCAGACACTTCTCAAGACTGGGTAAGTTCAAACGAAGCACTTTACTGGAACTCTTGACCAGAGCGGGTGGTAGAGTCCTTGGCTCAGAATGACCCATGGGCATAACAGACAGCATACGGAAAACAAACTTCTTCGTGCATAAGGCTCCAACTTGGAGCTGTAGTTGTCCTTGCAGGACTAGACTGCTCTTTAGCAGGGCTCGGCCATTATCAGGCAACGCCCACACCAGGTTCTGGAGCTGTAGAACGGAGACCATACACTGACTGCGAATGATAGGCAGCTTAAACACACCAAAGCTCCCAGAAGGCAGAGAAACAGTCATTAACTTTGACGGAGAGGAAGTACTCTCGCCAGGGGCAGCCTCTCCTACTGGCCCAGGGTTTTGGAGTACAGGCTTCACAGGGCAAAGACCATCTGAATGTTCTTTACAACCACAGGGATACCGTATTTCAATCTCAGCACCAGATTCAGGCTGCAGATTTGCCAGACCCCTTTTATTAGACCTCTTGGATCATGCTCGGGTGGCCGTTTTGGCGGGTTGTGGAACAGATGAGTCTTGGACGGTCATGGACGGAAGTGACGGTTTACCTACAGGTTTCTTTCGTCTGGACCGTCTCTGTGAGCTTGAAGGGGAAGACTTTTCAGGAGATGCAGTACTTGGCTCATCGAAGGCTTTACAGAAGGCCACCAGGAAGGCCGGCAGATTCGAGATGATGGGGTCCCCTGCTTCCCAAAGGGGGTCGCACCACATCAAAGCATCTCCTCTAAGGTAGGCCATTAAGAAACCTACTTTCAACCAGTCAGTGGAGAATTGGGGAGCATGCCACTTGAAATAATGCAAGCACCGCTCCAGGAACACACGACATTGCTTTGGGTCCCCATAGTAGCATGGAGGATCTGCTGGCTTGGATTCGTCATTAGGAGCGCAGGCTTGAAGTCGATCAAACAGCTCATTAGAGATGACAATTGGGGATGGAGCAGTGAAGGACTGGCTTTCAGACTGGGTAAACATTTTCCTCGGAGGCCAATACTGGCAAGAAGAGAGTTCATCTTGCTCCGAGAGCGAAGGCACATGGGACTCAGCGGGGACCATGGCCTGTGCAAACTGTCACGCACGCGCCCAGACTGGTTGGCGCGGGCATACGGGGGTGTGGCCCCACTGGACCACAGACCAAACTTCCCTGGAAGGGGCGTAACTAAGTAGCTTCCTAGGTGTTCGCTGGAGCCTCTGATGGTGAGGTCAGACTTGTGCAATAGGAAGCTACCAGGTGCCACTCCAGGGTAATGTCTGGCTGTGGCTGCTGATCCCACTAAAGAACGGAGCGGTCACGGCTGGCACACTGGCTGACAGGCGGGCACGGCTGGGACACAGGCAGGCAGACGGGTACAACAGACACTGGCGGGCAGGCAGACACGACTGGCTCTCTGGTAGGCAGGCAGGTACGAGAAACAGGTAGGAACCTGTTCAGACAGGAGGACTAAGTAACAAGTAGAGAAAGACCGCAAGAGCGGATGCAGAGCGAAAGCACAAGAGCTAGAACCAAGAACAGAAATGCAGGAGGCTGAGTACGAGTAGAAAGTGGAACTAAGAGAAGAGAAGGAGAAGGCAAAGCCAAGGGCGGAGCCGCAAGAGGCGGAGCCAAGGGCGGAGATGCTGGAGGCGGAGCCAAGAGCAGAGACGCTGGAGGTGGAGCCAAGAGCGGAGACGCTGGAGGCGGAGCCAAGAGCGGAGATGCTGGAGGCGGAGCCAAGAGCGGAGATGCTGGAGGCGGAGCCAAGAGCGGAGACGCTGGAGGCGGAGCCAAGAGCGGAGACGCTGGAGGCGGAGCCAAGAGCGGAGACGCTGGAGGCGGAACCAAAAGCGGAGACGCTGGAGGTAACGCCAAGAGCGGAGACGCTGGAGGCGGAGCCAAGAGCAGAGACGGAGCCAAGTGCAGAAACACAGGAGGTGGAGCCAGATAGAACCGCAAAGAGCGGAGCCAGATAGAACCGCAAAGAGCGGAGCCACAGAGCAAAGCCAGAGAGTGCGAAGCAAGGTCTGAGTGCAGAGCCGCAATAGTGCGGAGTGTAAGCAGACTGAGAACACAAGGAAAGACAAAGCAGGGAAGGAAGCCACAGACAAGGAGACCGAGAAAAGACAAAGTACAGACAAGGCAATAGAACAAGACACAGGGACAAAGACACAGGGACCAGGATATTCTGCCTCCTGGAGGGCGGACTACAAGATCAAGGCAATAGCACAGAGAAAAGCCTCCAGAGAGGGAGTAACTCAGAGCAGGACCTGGCAAACTCAGAAACAAGAAACAAACTGAGCTAACACATTGCACAGGCCCAGACCACAGGGTGGAGCTGCACTATATACAGGAGGCCTCTTGGTAATTGGTCAGGAACTGATTAGACAGATGCACCTGATTCCTATAAGAACCAGAGAGTTCAGGCGCCGGCCCCCTATACACACAGCCATGAAGCATGCACAGAGCAGAGACACAGAACATGGAGCTGGCATGAAACAGAAACCACATCATGGCCTGGAGCAGTGGGTAAGATTGTGTGAGAGATGTGAGGCCATGCTGTGATGCCAGCAGAGTTGTTACAGTACCCCCCCCTTTACGGCCCCTCTTCTTCAAGCCCGCCAGAATATCTTGTAGAAGAAGGATAGGAGCACACATAGTCCAGGCCAACATGATATCTTCAGGGTAGAATAAGGCAGGCGGGTCATCAGGAATCTCATAAAACAAAGTCTCTTGGAGCTCAACAGGGTTAGCTTCCACAATGAGCTGGACCACCTCCTTCAGGTAGACAGGTAACAGGGAATTGAATGCTGCTGTCTTAACATCTTCACCAGCCGGACACATGGAAACTGGAAGCCTTCTCATAGGATTCAACTTTTGCCCGACAGGTAGCAGAGATGTTCTTAGATACGGAACACAAGAAAAGTCATTAGAGATGAGAGAGGAGAACAACAGCTCCACCGGGTCAGAGAAAAATTGAGGTGAACAAACTTCTGTTTTGAAATCTTCACCAGCCGGCCACAAGGACACTGAAGGTATCCACATAGGAACCATCTTCTGCCCGTTATCCAGAAGAAATCGTCCAAACGGCGGGGATGTTCCTAGGAACAGATTACAGGAATAGTCGTGGGAGATGTGTGGAGAGATAGTCACCGCTTCCCCATCTTCAGTGACGTTAGCACACCTTGACTCAACGACTAACTGTTTACTGGTATAGTCGCTGGAGATGTGTGGAGACATCGTCACCGTTTCCCCATCTTCAGTGACGTCAGCACACCTTGACTCGACGACTAACTGTTTACTGGTATAGTCATTGGAGATGTGTGGAGACATCGTCACCGTTTCCCCATCTTCGGTGACGTCAGCACACCTTGACTTGACGACTAGCAGACCAGTTGAAGAAGATGACACTGCTGAGTGTCTTTGACGCATGGGAACCAGACACTTCTCAAGACTGGGTAAGTTCAAACGAAGCACTTTACTGGAACTCTTGACCAGAGCGGGTGGTAGAGTCCTTGGCTCAGAATGACCCATGGGCATAACAGACAGCATACGGAAAACAAACTTCTTCGTGCATAAGGCTCCAACTTGGAGCTGTAGTTGTCCTTGCAGGACTAGACTGCTCTTTAGCAGGGCTCGGCCATTATCAGGCAACGCCCACACCAGGTTCTGGAGCTGTAGAACGGAGACCATACACTGACTGCGAATGATAGGCAGCTTAAACACACCAAAGCTCCCAGAAGGCAGAGAAACAGTCATTAACTTTGACGGAGAGGAAGTACTCTCGCCAGGGGCAGCCTCTCCTACTGGCCCAGGGTTTTGGAGTACAGGCTTCACAGGGCAAAGACCATCTGAATGTTCTTTACAACCACAGGGATACCGTATTTCAATCTCAGCACCAGATTCAGGCTGCAGATTTGCCAGACCCCTTTTATTAGACCTCTTGGATCATGCTCGGGTGGCCGTTTTGGCGGGTTGTGGAACAGATGAGTCTTGGACGGTCATGGACGGAAGTGACGGTTTACCTACAGGTTTCTTTCGTCTGGACCGTCTCTGTGAGCTTGAAGGGGAAGACTTTTCAGGAGATGCAGTACTTGGCTCATCGAAGGCTTTACAGAAGGCCACCAGGAAGGCCGGCAGATTCGAGATGATGGGGTCCCCTGCTTCCCAAAGGGGGTCGCACCACATCAAAGCATCTCCTCTAAGGTAGGCCATTAAGAAACCTACTTTCAACCAGTCAGTGGAGAATTGGGGAGCATGCCACTTGAAATAATGCAAGCACCGCTCCAGGAACACACGACATTGCTTTGGGTCCCCATAGTAGCATGGAGGATCTGCTGGCTTGGATTCGTCATTAGGAGCGCAGGCTTGAAGTCGATCAAACAGCTCATTAGAGATGACAATTGGGGATGGAGCAGTGAAGGACTGGCTTTCAGACTGGGTAAACATTTTCCTCGGAGGCCAATACTGGCAAGAAGAGAGTTCATCTTGCTCCGAGAGCGAAGGCACATGGGACTCAGCGGGGACCATGGCCTGTGCAAACTGTCACGCACGCGCCCAGACTGGTTGGCGCGGGCATACGGGGGTGTGGCCCCACTGGACCACAGACCAAACTTCCCTGGAAGGGGCGTAACTAAGTAGCTTCCTAGGTGTTCGCTGGAGCCTCTGATGGTGAGGTCAGACTTGTGCAATAGGAAGCTACCAGGTGCCACTCCAGGGTAATGTCTGGCTGTGGCTGCTGATCCCACTAAAGAACGGAGCGGTCACGGCTGGCACACTGGCTGACAGGCGGGCACGGCTGGGACACAGGCAGGCAGACGGGTACAACAGACACTGGCGGGCAGGCAGACACGACTGGCTCTCTGGTAGGCAGGCAGGTACGAGAAACAGGTAGGAACCTGTTCAGACAGGAGGACTAAGTAACAAGTAGAGAAAGACCGCAAGAGCGGATGCAGAGCGAAAGCACAAGAGCTAGAACCAAGAACAGAAATGCAGGAGGCTGAGTACGAGTAGAAAGTGGAACTAAGAGAAGAGAAGGAGAAGGCAAAGCCAAGGGCGGAGCCGCAAGAGGCGGAGCCAAGGGCGGAGATGCTGGAGGCGGAGCCAAGAGCAGAGACGCTGGAGGTGGAGCCAAGAGCGGAGACGCTGGAGGCGGAGCCAAGAGCGGAGATGCTGGAGGCGGAGCCAAGAGCGGAGATGCTGGAGGCGGAGCCAAGAGCGGAGACGCTGGAGGCGGAGCCAAGAGCGGAGACGCTGGAGGCGGAGCCAAGAGCGGAGACGCTGGAGGCGGAACCAAAAGCGGAGACGCTGGAGGTAACGCCAAGAGCGGAGACGCTGGAGGCGGAGCCAAGAGCAGAGACGGAGCCAAGTGCAGAAACACAGGAGGTGGAGCCAGATAGAACCGCAAAGAGCGGAGCCAGATAGAACCGCAAAGAGCGGAGCCACAGAGCAAAGCCAGAGAGTGCGAAGCAAGGTCTGAGTGCAGAGCCGCAATAGTGCGGAGTGTAAGCAGACTGAGAACACAAGGAAAGACAAAGCAGGGAAGGAAGCCACAGACAAGGAGACCGAGAAAAGACAAAGTACAGACAAGGCAATAGAACAAGACACAGGGACAAAGACACAGGGACCAGGATATTCTGCCTCCTGGAGGGCGGACTACAAGATCAAGGCAATAGCACAGAGAAAAGCCTCCAGAGAGGGAGTAACTCAGAGCAGGACCTGGCAAACTCAGAAACAAGAAACAAACTGAGCTAACACATTGCACAGGCCCAGACCACAGGGTGGAGCTGCACTATATACAGGAGGCCTCTTGGTAATTGGTCAGGAACTGATTAGACAGATGCACCTGATTCCTATAAGAACCAGAGAGTTCAGGCGCCGGCCCCCTATACACACAGCCATGAAGCATGCACAGAGCAGAGACACAGAACATGGAGCTGGCATGAAACAGAAACCACATCATGGCCTGGAGCAGTGGGTAAGATTGTGTGAGAGATGTGAGGCCATGCTGTGATGCCAGCAGAGTTGTTACAGTACCCCCCCCTTTACGGCCCCTCTTCTTCAAGCCCGCCAGAATATCTTGTAGAAGAAGGATAGGAGCACACATAGTCCAGGCCAACATGATATCTTCAGGGTAGAATAAGGCAGGCGGGTCATCAGGAATCTCATAAAACAAAGTCTCTTGGAGCTCAACAGGGTTAGCTTCCACAATGAGCTGGACCACCTCCTTCAGGTAGACAGGTAACAGGGAATTGAATGCTGCTGTCTTAACATCTTCACCAGCCGGACACATGGAAACTGGAAGCCTTCTCATAGGATTCAACTTTTGCCCGACAGGTAGCAGAGATGTTCTTAGATACGGAACACAAGAAAAGTCATTAGAGATGAGAGAGGAGAACAACAGCTCCACCGGGTCAGAGAAAAATTGAGGTGAACAAACTTCTGTTTTGAAATCTTCACCAGCCGGCCACAAGGACACTGAAGGTATCCACATAGGAACCATCTTCTGCCCGTTATCCAGAAGAAATCGTCCAAACGGCGGGGATGTTCCTAGGAACAGATTACAGGAATAGTCGTGGGAGATGTGTGGAGAGATAGTCACCGCTTCCCCATCTTCAGTGACGTTAGCACACCTTGACTCAACGACTAACTGTTTACTGGTATAGTCGCTGGAGATGTGTGGAGACATCGTCACCGTTTCCCCATCTTCAGTGACGTCAGCACACCTTGACTCGACGACTAACTGTTTACTGGTATAGTCATTGGAGATGTGTGGAGACATCGTCACCGTTTCCCCATCTTCGGTGACGTCAGCACACCTTGACTTGACGACTAGCAGACCAGTTGAAGAAGATGACACTGCTGAGTGTCTTTGACGCATGGGAACCAGACACTTCTCAAGACTGGGTAAGTTCAAACGAAGCACTTTACTGGAACTCTTGACCAGAGCGGGTGGTAGAGTCCTTGGCTCAGAATGACCCATGGGCATAACAGACAGCATACGGAAAACAAACTTCTTCGTGCATAAGGCTCCAACTTGGAGCTGTAGTTGTCCTTGCAGGACTAGACTGCTCTTTAGCAGGGCTCGGCCATTATCAGGCAACGCCCACACCAGGTTCTGGAGCTGTAGAACGGAGACCATACACTGACTGCGAATGATAGGCAGCTTAAACACACCAAAGCTCCCAGAAGGCAGAGAAACAGTCATTAACTTTGACGGAGAGGAAGTACTCTCGCCAGGGGCAGCCTCTCCTACTGGCCCAGGGTTTTGGAGTACAGGCTTCACAGGGCAAAGACCATCTGAATGTTCTTTACAACCACAGGGATACCGTATTTCAATCTCAGCACCAGATTCAGGCTGCAGATTTGCCAGACCCCTTTTATTAGACCTCTTGGATCATGCTCGGGTGGCCGTTTTGGCGGGTTGTGGAACAGATGAGTCTTGGACGGTCATGGACGGAAGTGACGGTTTACCTACAGGTTTCTTTCGTCTGGACCGTCTCTGTGAGCTTGAAGGGGAAGACTTTTCAGGAGATGCAGTACTTGGCTCATCGAAGGCTTTACAGAAGGCCACCAGGAAGGCCGGCAGATTCGAGATGATGGGGTCCCCTGCTTCCCAAAGGGGGTCGCACCACATCAAAGCATCTCCTCTAAGGTAGGCCATTAAGAAACCTACTTTCAACCAGTCAGTGGAGAATTGGGGAGCATGCCACTTGAAATAATGCAAGCACCGCTCCAGGAACACACGACATTGCTTTGGGTCCCCATAGTAGCATGGAGGATCTGCTGGCTTGGATTCGTCATTAGGAGCGCAGGCTTGAAGTCGATCAAACAGCTCATTAGAGATGACAATTGGGGATGGAGCAGTGAAGGACTGGCTTTCAGACTGGGTAAACATTTTCCTCGGAGGCCAATACTGGCAAGAAGAGAGTTCATCTTGCTCCGAGAGCGAAGGCACATGGGACTCAGCGGGGACCATGGCCTGTGCAAACTGTCACGCACGCGCCCAGACTGGTTGGCGCGGGCATACGGGGGTGTGGCCCCACTGGACCACAGACCAAACTTCCCTGGAAGGGGCGTAACTAAGTAGCTTCCTAGGTGTTCGCTGGAGCCTCTGATGGTGAGGTCAGACTTGTGCAATAGGAAGCTACCAGGTGCCACTCCAGGGTAATGTCTGGCTGTGGCTGCTGATCCCACTAAAGAACGGAGCGGTCACGGCTGGCACACTGGCTGACAGGCGGGCACGGCTGGGACACAGGCAGGCAGACGGGTACAACAGACACTGGCGGGCAGGCAGACACGACTGGCTCTCTGGTAGGCAGGCAGGTACGAGAAACAGGTAGGAACCTGTTCAGACAGGAGGACTAAGTAACAAGTAGAGAAAGACCGCAAGAGCGGATGCAGCGCGAAAGCACAAGAGCTAGAACCAAGAACAGAAATGCAGGAGGCTGAGTACGAGTAGAAGGTGGAACTAAGAGAAGAGAAGAAGGCAAAGCCAAGGGCGGAGCCGCAAGAGGCGGAGCCAAGGGCGGAGACGCTGGAGGCAGAGCCAAGAGTGGAGACGCTGGAGGCGGAGCCAAGAGCGGAGACGCTGGAGGCGGAGCCAAGAGCGGAGATGCTGGAGGTGGAGCCAAGAGCAGAGATGCTGGAGGCGGAGCCAAGAGCGGAGATGCTGGAGGCGGAGCCAAGAGCGTAGACGCTGGAGGCGGAGCCAAGAGCGGAGACGCTGGAGGCGGAGCCAAGAGCGGAGACGCTGGAGGCGGAGCCAAGAGCAGAGACGCTGGAGGCGGAACCAAAAGCGGAGACGCTGGAGGTAACGCCAAGAGCGGAGACGCTGGAGGCGGAGCCAAGAGCAGAGACGGAGCCAAGTGCAGAAACACAGGAGGTGGAGCCAGATAGAACCGCAAAGAGCGGAGCCAGATAGAACCGCAAAGAGCGGAGCCACAGAGCAAAGCCAGAGAGTGCGAAGCAAGGTCTGAGTGCAGAGCCGCAAGAGTGCGGAGTGTAAGCAGACTGAGAACACAAGGAAAGACAAAGCAGGGAAGGAAGCCACAGACAAGGAGACCGAGAAAAGACAAAGTACAGACAAGGCAATGGAACAAGACACAGGGACAAAGACACAGGGACCAGGATATTCTGCCTCCTGGAGGGCGGACTACAAGATCAAGGCAATAGCACAGAGAAAAGCCTCCAGAGAGGGAGTAACTCAGAGCAAGACCTGGCAAACTCAGAAACAAGAAACAAACTGAGCTAACACATTGCACAGGCCCAGACCACAGGGTGGAGCTGCACTACATACAGGAGGCCTCTTGGTAATTGGTCAGGAACTGATTAGACAGATGCACCTGATTCCTATAAGAACCAGAGAGTTCAGGCGCCGGCCCCCTATACACACAGCCATGAAGCATGCACAGAGCAGAGACACAGAACATGGAGCTGGCATGAAACAGAAACCACATCATGGCCTGGAGCAGTGGGTAAGATTGTGTGAGAGATGTGAGGCCATGCTGTGATGCCAGCAGAGTTGTTACAATTGTACTTGTTAATTTATGGATGTTTTACTCCTTTTTTGTTATAAATAAACTATATATTTTGAACTGAACATTTTTGTGGCCTTGAAAAAGCTGAGCAAAACGCGCGTCAGTGTTGGCGTGGCACGTATCCAGACTCAGTTACACTATGGGTAAGCAAGGTTAAGATGGGGGAACGGGGGCTTTATTCACTGTGCGAGCTTTCTTTCCACTACTGTTGCGGTGTTATACTGTCTATGCCCTGCACTATTTGGTTCCCCTGGATATAATATGCACTAAGCACTTTATGTATCTGCCCATTTGTGTTTTTGCTTGTCTGGACATTGGTAGCCTTCACTACCTGATCCCAGTCCGTCTTATTATTATCTTGTTTATAAGTAATAAATTTACCTTTTTCAACTCTATTGAACGTTGTTACTCCTATTTTTTTCTATTTTGTTCATTTTTGTGGCCTGGTTTAATCATCTGGGAGGCCTCGGTGTGTTTACAGTTGTTAGCAAGTCAGGAGGAGGACCAGAGTGCAGAATGGAAAGACGAGAGGTGGTGGACGATGAAGTCACTGACCCAACCTGGAAAGGTGGCATACAGAGCGAGCACAGCAGTGCAAAAGGGGTGGGATCCGCAGCACAGCAACCGGACAGGAAGAGGCAATGGGATGAGAAGAGACAGAAAACAGGGAACGATTCTCTAGAGCACCCCCATATGGCCAGATCCCAGGCCAAGTGTTAGATGTTCTCCAGCCTGGTGCTTTTTTTTACAGAAAGTGCAGACAACTACAAAACAGTCATGTGTAACCTGTGCCAAAACAAGATCAGCCTGATCACTACCAGCCCGACCACCACCAGCATGCTAAAACACATGTCATCTAAGCATCCGACTAGGTGGGCCGACTGCCTGGGTCCACAATCAGTGTTTGTGGGTGACACCACTGACTCTTCCCCTGTGCTACAAGCTGGCCAATCTCCTGTCCAGGATGCAGGTGTGGATGCCTTCCACCTTGGTGCTGTTGTTTCAGATTTGCAATCACTATCAGCAACCATGACCACTTCCTTGTCCCAGCGCAGCATTCAGCTCTCCCTACCCCAGGCCTTGGAACGCAAGTTTAAACATGCAGCCACCCACGCACAGGCCCAAATACTATACCGGTACATTCCTAGACTGTTTGCCCTGAAAATTAGACTTGTGGACACTGAGGCTTTCCACGTCCTCATGTCAGCTGCCATCCCGCAGTACTCGGCTCCCAACCACCACTATTTCTTCCAGTAAGCCGTCCCCGCTTTGTACCAGCACGTGTCCCATAGTATCACCCGTGCCCTGACCAATGCAGAAACTGGGAAGGTCCACTTAATGACCAGAGAGGCTACATTTCCCTGACGGCACACTGAGTGAGCCTTGTGGAGGCCGAGACCAAGTCAGACACTGGAATGGCACACGTGGTACCGAAGCCTAGAATTGCAGGCCCTAGTTCCAGAAGTGTTTCCCCCACCTCTAACATCAGTTCCTGCACCCCCTCATCTTCCTTATCCTTCATCTACAAATTATTGTCCTTATTGGTCAACAGCTGGAAGCACTGCATCACTGCCTTGGTGAAGCAGCAACAGGTTCTGCTGAAACTCATTTCTTTAGTTGACAAACAGCACACCCCGACACAGTTGTTGAAAGGTCTATCAGACTAGACGGATCTGCGGCTCTTGCCGCTGAACCTACAACCAGGCATGGTTGTGTGTGATAATGAATGTAACCTGGTGGCAGCTCTGAAGCTTAGCAGCTTCCACGCGTATAATGCATGGCCCATGTGCTCAACTTAGTGGTTCAGTACTTCTTTAAAACCTATCCAGATTTGTCAGAGCTACTCTTGAAGGAACGTCGCATGTGCACCCATTTCCACAAGTCATCTACAGCTGCCACTGGTCTGGCAGTGCTGCAGCAGCGCTTGCAAATGCCACCACCTTGTTCTGTATCTAGTTGTCTCATGTCAGTATCATCTAATGGAAATGAGTGTTCCTTCTGGTCACATAAATCTCCTCCACAGTCCATAGCTGCTTTCCATGAATTGTTGGACAAATTCAGGCTGTTACAGACATCTGTAGACAGGCATTCACAAAAGAAGGCAAAATGTAACATAGCCCAAGGTAGTAGTCATGGGAGAGGGTCTCATCAAAATCGTTTTACAATTTGCAAATTTACATGTGAACATAGCTGAAGGGGTGTTTTTTTTTCTTTTTTTACTTTTCCTTATATACAAGTCATTATATAGGAAACAATATTTCCTAACATTTTTTTTCCTGTAAAATCCATTTTATCTATGGTTTGGGATGTTTAGTTGTCACTCTGTATAAGTGGCATAATACTCTGACAACATTGTTCCCAGCAGTGACCTGGGAGCCAGAAATGAATCCTCATGCTGTTTCCATTCCATTTGAGCACCGTTTCCATGTTTTTAGGCAAATGCCTAATTTATATTATACAAGATTAAATATACTGTAGTGCTCATACCCTGGCACTGGAGGCTCTAACAATTTTCAAACTATCAAGTAACACACAAAGGACACAAAATATATTTGACAACATAGTATATCACTAACAGTACACAAAAGTTTCTTGGCAAAAGATGGACACTTTGAATAAAATGATGCTAAAAAATTCCATTACACAATGGCTGTATAGTGGCAACAATTAGAGATGAGCGAACCCGAACTCCAGTCTTCTCCCAGAAGGGGGGAACTCTGCTGCTTTTGGAAGCCCCCTAACACTTGCTATGACCATTTTACATCACAAAGTGGGTCGCATTGGCTTTTATGGGGTTCGAGATCAAGTTCTGGTAGAGTTCTGGTATCCAAACCGAACTTTAGACTAAAGTTCGGTCAATCCCGACAAACTCAAAATCCACAGGTCCGCTCATCCCTAGCAAGAATAAAACGAAATTCATCATATGCTTCGTAGCCGAAACCACAGTAGCCTACCATGTTCTCAATACCTAAGTGTGACTACATTACACATGGTTTTAGAAATCCATCTTCTTGCTCCGTGTCATTGCTATGTTTTAACCAAGCATACAGACACACCTAAAGACTTCTACATTTACTTTACAAGCGTTATTTACAATTTCCTGTGAGGTCTTTAGGAAAAAAAAACCACACAGCACAATGGTAAGAGGTTCTACTGTTTGCCTTGTGCATTTGTAAATGGGAAATATCAGTTGCGTTAAATGTTACCTCAGGGATTATCTCCTTTACAGGTCCAATGGCACTAACTGTACTCATGTAGCATGCAAAAACACAAAACAGTGGTCTAAGCTGAAACATAAGTATGAAGGTCAGAGACATTGCTGGGCTGCAGAGCTGGTACAACCTGATTTATGGAGACATAATAAATAATAATATGAAGTAATAAACGTAAGCAACTGGAGCTACAACACAAAGCTAGAAAACATAATCTATGTGTTCCCTGTGCTAGGTCAGTTACCAGTGATCTGTATACATGATCATGAGGAAAAACACAGATTGTGACTTCTCCACCAGGGATGCGGACATTAACCCCGTCCATGCCCTTGAACACTAGGAATGCTGATATTTAACAGGATGTGTAACTATGACAGCTACTTCTGCAAATCAATACATTATGTAGAATATGTGACGATTCCCTCTCTATGATGCTGCCTTGTGTAGGAACATTCAGTCACCTTTGTCGATGGTAACACTATGAGTGTCTCCCTTGACAATGTAGGGTGAATTTCTCACCTAAATGCAGCTCCCATTTCCCACATAATTCCCCCTATTTGACGAATGGGTAACAGTCATGTAGACCCCAGAGCACAAAAAGCTTGCTTTATTTCAAAAAGGGTAAGTAAATATTAGTCTTTGACCTTGGCAGAGGCTGAATTGAAGGGTTATGTGACATTGGTGGCTTTTTCTTTTTAATCGATGACATTCGAATAATAAATTATATTTCTTTGGGTGGGGGGGGGGTTGTTTTTTTACATACATTTAATAAAGCAAAATTTTAAACTTTCCATAAAAGAAAATGAAATCACCAGGAGAAGGCTTGAAGGGAAGGTCCACCTTTGAATTTTTGTTTTTTTAAATTGCTTCAAAGTAACTAAAAAAAAAGAAATTGTTCAAATGATCCAGATTAAAGATATGCAAGAAGACAGAATGAAGTATAACTACAGGGTCAGACTATCTAGAGATTGTTTGGAGTCTCTGACCATCAAGTCATGGACAGACACAAGACAGTAAGATGTATAAATCATGTAAAAGTTGCTTTATTTTTATTTTACTGCATTAGAATAATACAAAGGATAGAAATAGTATTTAAAAATTACTGTACATTGTTGGGTTACAAAAGATCAGGACCTTTAACCCTTCTAATGAAGTGCAAGCATGACAAATACTAAAAAGGTTATTTCTTACTAAACCGCAAACCCCATGTAAGAAAATACTTACCGTATATATGCCAACACTGAGTATTTGCAGCAAATTTTTCTGCATCAAAACAAAAACTATGGTCTTGGCAGTAAAAATGCTAAAAAAAATACATACATTTTTGCCACATTTTCTAAGTACATTTTTATGAGTTTTTCCTTCTGTTTTATACCCATTCATTTGAATGAGTGACAAATGCTGCAAGAGCGCACAGAAAAAAAGTGCAACTTGTAAACAAGCCCTTAGAGTCTCCTTTTATTCTGGTTTCTAGTAGGGTGGGCACCACAGAGCACCTTTGAAATCCTGTTTGTGGAAACCGTCATTTTTACAATATCCACCAATACTGTGGTATTGCTGTATAATGTATAGCACAAATGGTCTGAAACTTGCAAGTTCAAGTCTTCTAAGAGGGCAAGAAAAATACAGCTAAAACAAGTTTTTAAAAAGTTTTAAAAAATATGAAAAAAAATTCAAATTACCACTCGTTACCCCTGTTAAAAGTAAAAATAAGAAAGAAATAAAAGAAATACACATATGTTGTATTGTAGCATCCATAAAAGTCCAATCTATCAAAATATATAAATAATTAACCCAGTTGGTATCACTATAAACAGAAAAAAAAATTAAACATGCTCAAGTTGCATTTTGATTGGTTTCTGCAATACTGGATTCAGATAAGGTGAACAAGGGGTCCATGTCATTATTTTTTCTTCTTTGAGACCTTTACTGGCCAGCCACGCTGTAGAGTAGTTGGAGGCATCTGATGGAGCATTGTCCTGCATGAATATCATGTTTTTCTTGAACGATACTGACTTCTTTCTGTACCACTGCTTGAAGAAGTTGTATTCCAGAAACTGGCAGTAGGTCTGGGAGTTGAGCGTCACTCCATCCTCAACCCGAAAAGGTCCCACAAGTTCATCTTTGATGATACCAGCCCATACCAGTACCCCACCTCCACCTTGCTGGCGTCTGAGTCGGAGTGGAGCTCTCTGCCCTTTACTGATCCAGCCTCTGGCCCATCAAGAGTCACTCTCATTTCATCAGTCCATAAAACCTTTGAAAAGTCAGTCTTAAGATATTTCTTGGCCCAGTCTTGATGTTTTATCTTATGTTTCTTGTTCAAAGCTGGTCATTGCACACCTTGTGCTCTTTCTTACTCCAGTAACGTTGCAGCTTTGAAATATGGCAAAACTGGTGGCAAATAGCATCTTGGCAGCTTCACGCTTGATTTTCCTCAATTCATGGGCAGTTATTTTGCGCCTTTTTTGCCCAACACACTTCTTGCGACCCTGTTGGCTATTTGCCATGAAACACTTGATTGTTCGGTGATCAAGTTTCAAAAGTTTAGAAATTTCAAGACTGCTGCATTCCTCTGCAAGACATCTCACAATTTTGGATTTTTCGGAGTCCGTCAAATCTCTCTTCTGAAGTTCTGACTCATTTTGCCAAAGGAAAGGAAGTTGCCTAATAATTAATCAAACCTTATATTGGGTTTTGATGTCATTAGACAACAACCCCTCCTCATTACAGAGATGCACATCACCTGATTTACTTACCGTAATTGGTAGTTGGCTCTCAACCCTAAACAGCTTGAAGTAGGACGACGTATAAAAAGTATCATGTGATCAAAATACAACTTGCCTAATAATTCTGCACACAGTGTAGTCCCAAACATCAACTCTTGCTATCCCTATTGTCAAGCAATTCACATTATCAACATCATTATTGCACATCACAGTTCACATCACGCAAAATAACAACACTTGTTTCTTCAAGGGGGAACATGAGCAATATGTCCATCTCTTTACATGGGCAGAAAATGAAAAGAGTTATGACTCTTGGAAGAAGAGGAGGAAAAAATGAAAACGCAAAAAGAGAAATTGGCTGTGTCAGAAAGGGGTTAAGTTATTAGAATATTGTACGTTATTTGGACAGTATATGACTGCATTATATGGACTGTACATACTGTATGATGTGGAGAGCATTATTTAGACCTTATCATTGTGTATGGCTGTAATGGCTGCATGGCTACGTTGTGTGGCATAATATTCAGTTTAAACATTTAGCTAAACATTGCTTAGATAAAAAGCAAGAAAAAAAAGTCTAAAACCGAAGGAGGGCAAGGTGGAGGGCAATTTTTCTTGTTACATACAGGAATCGTGTGACCATGTGTACAATCCATGTGCAGGCATGCACATAACCACAATGATAGCTATGCTCTGACGTCCAACTACCCGTGCATGAACCTCTATGTCTGGTACTGTTCTGAGTTACTGCACTACTGCACTTTTTATGAGATGTGGAGGATGGTTCTTTCCTAGTCACTGATTGCATTGCATTAGTTTCACAAGTTAAGTATAATATTTCCAGGCTATCACAAGCAAAATATGAAAGAGCATGAGAACAAAAATCTGAAGAACTGCAAACACGCATGACTTTACAAGATGCACCAATGTGAGAAGCAAAAATAGTGAGAATTAAAGTAGCTGATCCGAGGCCGGGGTTGAATGTTCTCTATCTGAGAGAATCAGGCTGATTATGCTAATGACATTTCGATCATACTCTGATCAGAGTGTGATCCGATTCTCTCAGATGAGAGAATTGTAGAACATATGAGGAGAAGATGGAGCACAAAATCAATCCATCTCCTCTATTCTGTGAGTCCGTGGAAATCAGACTGCACTCAGATGGGTGAGTGGCATCCAATTTCTGAGTGAAATCGCAACATGAATCTGTAAGCGAAAAAATTGGTCATCAGCACTGCCTCATTGAATAACATTGGTCTGAGTGCAGTCCGATAAAAGATCAGAAAGCACTCGTCCCATTTATGCATTGGTGTGAGTAAGCCTTAATCCTGAGAAAAGGAAGGTAAAAAACATTAGACATCCCCATCATACATGGGAAATCATTTCTACTGATGACTTGTTTCTCGTATCAATCCAGATATACGAGGAAGTCTGCAGATATTTAAAAAAAAAAATCAATGAGTAATAATTAGCAATTTGCTCAAATGTTTTTAATGTTTTCTTAAATTGAGCATATCTTTCAAATCAGTTATGCACTTCTCTATGTAAAATCAATTTTGGGAATTACTTTCTAAATTAGTAAAAGAAGGCCGACTTTGTAGACAAATATAGAGAATGGTGTTCACTCTGCAGACCAACCAGTCCCTGGCAGATCTAATTCCATTAAAGGGAACCTGTCACCCAAAAATAGTATCTGAGCTAAGGCCTCCGGCATCAGGGGCTTATCTACAGCATTATCTAATGCTGTAAATAAGCCCCCGATGTAGCATGAAAGATGGGAAATAAAGGTTAGATTATACTCCCCCAGGGGCGCTCCCGTTGCGGTCCGGTCTGATGGGCATTGCGATCCGAGTCCAGCGCCTCCTATCTTCATTCAATGACGTCCTCTTGTTGTCTTCTTGCAGCGGCTCCGGCACAGGCGTACTTTGTCTGCCCTATTGAGGGCAGAGCAAAGTACTACAGTGCCCCGGCACCGGGGCTCTCTGACCTTTCCCGACGCCTGCGCAGGGACCACATCACATTTGAAGTGACTTTGGGGGGACTATATGACAGAAAATACCAAAAAGTGACACCATTCTAAAAACTGCACCCCTCAAAGTCCTCAAAACCACATTCAAGATGTTTATCAACCCTTCAGGTGCTTCTCAGGAATTAAAGTAGAGTGAAAAAATGAACAATTTCCTTTTTTTCACAGAAATTTTACTTTAGCCCAGTTTTTTTATTTTCTCAAGGATAACAGGAGAAATGTGTTGTGTAATTTCTCCTGAGTATGCTGATATCCTATACATGAGGCAAAACTACTGTTTGGGTGCAAGGCAGGGCATAGAAGGGAAGAAGCACTGTTGGACTTTTTTAATGTAAAAATGGCTAGAATCAAGAGCAGACGCCATGTTGCTTTTGGAGAGCCCCTTGTCTAAACAGTGAAAACATCCTACAATTACCCCATTTTGGAAACTAGACCCCTTAAGGAACTTATCTAGATGTGTGGTGAGCATCTTGAACTCTAGGTGCTTCATAGAAGTTTATAACGTAGAGACGTGAAAATAAAAAAATAAACATTTTCCCACAAAAATGTTCTTTTACCCCCCATTTTTTAACTTTTATGAGGGTAACAGGAGAAAATGGACACAAAAATTTATTGTGTAGTTTCTCCTGAGTATGTAGATTCTCCATATGTGGAGAAAACAACGGTTTGGGCGCACGGCAAAAATTGCTAGAATCGAGAGCAGAGGCCAAACTGAGTTTGGAGAGCCCCTGGTGTGCCTAAATAGTGGATACTTAGGGCAAGTGACCCCATCTTGGAAACTAGTCCCCTCAAGGAATGTATCTAGATGTGTGGTGAGTACATTGAACACTTAGGGGCTTTACAGAAGTGTATAAAGTTGAGCCGTGAAAATAAAAAAAATCATATTTTTCCCACAAAAATGTGCTTTTAGCCCCAATTTTTTTATTTTAATAATGGTAACAGGAGAAAATGTACCATACAATTTTTGTGCAATTTCTCCTGAGTGCGCCTATACCCCATATGTGGTCAAAAAATACTTTTGAGGCACAGTGCAAAGCTCAGAAGGGAAGAACCACGATATTAGAGTTCAGATTTTGCTGGAATGGTTTGAGGGTGGCATGTCACATTGGCAGAGCCCCTAACGTGTCAGAACTGCAGAAGCCCCTATTAGTGAAGTCATTTTGCAAACTGCACCTCTCTTTGAATTCATCTAGGGGTTGAGTGAACATGTTGACAGCACATGTGCTTCACAGAAAATTATACCTTTGATCGGTTGAAGAAAGAATAATTACATTTTTACAGATAAAATGTTGTTTTAGCTCCAAAAGGCTGATAGGAAAAAATTGACCTCTCAGTTTGTTTTGGAATTTCTCCTGATTGTGCCAATACACTACATATAATCGGGAACTACTTTTCATGCACAGTACAAAGCTAAGAAGGAAAGGAGAGCCATATTATAGTGCAGATTGTACTGTTATGGTTTACAGGTTCCATGACCCACTGGGACAGCCTCTGAGGTGCCAGATCAGCAGAATCTCCCCATAAGTGACCCCATGTTACAAACTATGCCTCTCAATCAATTCATCTAGGGGTGCAGTGATCATATTGACACCACGTGGCACAAAATTTTATACCATTGGGCAGTGAAAAAAAATAATTTCATTTTTACTACAAAAATGTTATTTTAGCCCCAAATTTTACATTTTCACACTGGGAAATTGGTAAAAATGGCACCAAAATTAGTCACACATATTCTGCTGAATGTGGCAATACCCCATTTGTGGCTGTACAGTACTGCTTATCCACACTGCGAACCTCGAAAGGGACAGAGCGCTATTTGCCTCCTACAGCACAGATTTCCCTAGAATAGTTTGTGGACAGAGCGCAGGATAATGTGAGTCAAGACTCACTTCAATCTTTGGGAGGCAGAAAGAACAAATCAGTAGTAGAATTGTTTTTATTTATTTTTTATGCAGTTCCTCCTGCAGTATAAATGATTAGACGACTTTATTCTTCGGATCGGTGTGATAACATCGATGCCAGATTTATATTGTTTTATATCGGCTGCTGTCACATACTAAAAGACGCTTTTTTTTGCAAAAATAAGTTTTTGCATTGCCAAATTTTTAGAGCTATAATTTTTCCATATTTCTGCCAACAGGGTCATGTGAGGGCTTGTTTTTTGCGGGACTAGTTGATGTTTTTATCAGTACCATTTTTGGGCACATTACATTTTTCGATCGCTTTCTATTCCAATTTTGGAGAGGTAGATTGAACAAAATACAAGCAATTCAGGAATTATTTTTTTTTATGCCGTTCCACGTTTGGTAAAATTGGTAAAGCAGCTTTATTCTTTGGGTCAGTACCATTACAGCGATACCACATTTATATAGTTTTTTTTTGTGTTTCAGCGCTTTTACACAATAAAAACTATTTTATAGAAAAAACTAACTTTTTTGCCGTATATACTCGAGTATAAGCCGACCTGAGTATAAGCCGAGACCCCTAATTTTGCCACAAAAAAATGGGAAAACTTATTGACTTGAGTATAATCCTAGGGTGGGAAATGCAGCAGCTATTGGTAGATTTCAAAAATAAAAATAGATACCAATAAAAATAAAATTGATTGTCACATCAGTAGGTTAAGTGTTTTTGAATATCCATATTGAATCAGGAGCCCCATATAATGCTCCATACAGTTCACGATGGGCCCCATAAGATGCTCCATACAAAATACGCTCTATATAATGCTCCATAAAGTTCATGATGGGCCCAATAAGATGCTCCATATTAAAATATGCCACATATAATCCTGCATAAAGGTTAATAATGGCCCCATAAGATGCTCCATAGAATATTATGCCCTATATAATGCTGCACAAAGGTTGATGGCCCCATAAGATGCTCCATAGAATATTATGCCCCATATAATGCTGCACAAAGGTTGATGGCCCCATAAGATGCTCCATAGAATATTATGCCTCATATAATGCTACACAAAGGTTGATGGCCCCATAAGATGCTCCATAGCATATTATGCCCCATATGCTGCTGCTGCTGCGATTAAAAAAAAAAATGACATACTCTTTTGTCTTGTCGCTCAGGCCGCCAGCACTTGCGATATTCAACTGTCCCAGTTCCACCGCCGCGCGCCGCTGTGTCTTCCGGGTCTCTGCAGTGACTGTTCAGGCAGAGGGCGCGCACTAATCACATCATCGCGCCCTCTGACCTGAACGTCACAGCCAGAGGACGCGGAAGACGGAGCCCGGCGGTGGAACGGGGACAGGTGAATATTGCATGGCTCACCCTCCCCCATCATACTCACCCTCCTGGCGCGGTCCCTGCTTCTCCGATGCGATGGTTTATGGCGCCGACAGCTTGTTCCTGTGTTCAATGGTCACATGGTACTGCTCATTAAAGTAATGAATATGCGCCTATGGGAGTGGAGTCGTGTCCATATTCATTACTTTAATGAGCGGTACCACGTAACCGCTGAACACAGGAACAAGTTTCTGGCGTCAGAGACAATCTGAGGAGTAGGGAGCAGGTGAGTATGATGTGACAGCCACCGCTCCCCCTCCCCCACCGACCCCCTGGGACAATGACTCGAATATAAGCCGAGAGGGGCACTTTTAGCCTAAAAAAAGGGCTGAAAATCTCAGCTTATACTCGAGTATATATGGTACTTTTCTGCGGACTGAACAGTATGGCATTTAGTTTTCTTGCAGAACAAGATAATGTTTTTAGCTATATTCAGAGACCCTGATTCCAGTGAGGTTTCACTTAAGCTGCATTTAAACTGAAAGATTATTGTCAACGAGCATTCTTAGGCTACGTTCCCCTGAAGAGCTTTTGTTGAGTTCTTGATGTTGCAAATTTTCTGCACAATTTCTGCATCCATTAAGTAAAACAGGTTACTTCCATTTTTTCCCAAAATAAGCAGAGTAACAAACTCACCAAAAACTTATAGTGGGAACGTAGCCTCAACAACGCTTGTCTCGCCATAATCTCACCATAACGCTGCTGATCACCCAGTGAAAGAGCAAATTGCTGGTTCATCAGGTCAAATGAACTTTTGTGCAGCCCAATATCATCATTCTCAGCAGTGCATTGTTTTGTGTAAGCACTGAAAGATCAGGTATAAAATGTTTAGTGTGCATCGTTTACCACAGTCTACCTGTGTACACAAACTGTTATATGACCGACCACTAGTCATTTAGTGCCGCCAACTGATTTGTGTAATCGGACCCTTAGGCCGGGGTCACACTTGCGAGTCTGATGGGAGAAACTAGCGCGAGTCTCTCGCATCAATATCCTGGTTTTCTATGCAGCCGCACATTCCGGTCCCGAGTGCCGGCGGTAGCGCCGGGTATTGATGTGAGAGACTGGCTCGAGTGTGACTCCGACCTTACGCTACTTTCAGACGGTCGGTATTTGGTCAGCATTTTACATCAGTATTTGTGAGCCAAGATAAGGAGTGGAGCAATCAGAGGAAAAGTATAATAGAAACATGTCACCAATTCTGTATTTATGACCCACTCCTGGTTTTGGCTACAAATACTGATGTCAAATACTGAATTTGACCTCATTGTGTTTTTTTCTACAGTTTTGTTAAAAACACTCTTTTATCTGCTGCAGATCTAGCAGTTCTCTGAATGCTGAGCTCTGTATAACCCCGCCCACACTGCTGATTGACAGCTTTTGTGTACTGTGCATAGTCAGAAAAGCTGCTAATCAGTGGTTGAGGGCAGGTTAATACAGAGCTCATGGATATGGAGGGATACTTGGCAGCATGTTTACTAGTTTTGTAGTGATAATCTCCTGCTGAGAAAATAGTGACTTTTGAATCAAATTAATTGCCAAAAGGCATAGCAATGCATTTTGGAGCGCTTAGGGTGCCTTTCTCAAGCACAGCAAGGCTGAGATAAAAACAATCAATGATAACAAAATTTATATTAAAATTTACATAAAATTTACATAAGAGCTAAAGTATGGTACTGAACTTTGGGCAATGGGACATTTTAATCACATGACATAATATGGAAAAAGAAAGAGTGAATAAAGAAGGTATATGAAATAGAACAAACGTCACCGAGTTACTTTTCTCCTGTCATATGTCGGAGATGAAAGCCGGAAACAGATGCATCTGGGACCTGGGGATGGCTTTTGCATGCGCTGCTGTGACTGGCCCACATGTGAGTAACATTTGATATATACACCCAAGCTGCCGCCTCACCACCACCTGAGCTGCTGCCTCACCACCACCCGAGCTGCTGCACCCCCGACCTTCTGCCTCTTCCCCACTATCCCATAGAATGTAAGCCCGCAAGGACAGGGTCCTCTCCCCTCTGTACCAGTCTGTCATTGTAAACCTGTTTACTGTAATCGATATCTATAACCCTGTATGTAACCCCTTTCTCATGTACAGCACCATGGAACTAATGGTGCTATATAAATAATAATTATTATTATTATTTAGTCTGGCTGGGATAGCACGTGTACGGGGTCGCGTGTGCAACAGATATTAAGTGCAACAGTATCAAGTGTTTGACAGTTAGACAATTATTAGGATTATTTAGTCTAGAAAAAAGACGACTGAGGGGCGATCTAATAACCATGTATAAGTATATAAGGGGACAATACAAATATCTCGCTGAGGATCTGTTTATACCAAGGAAGGTGACGGGCACAAGGGGGCATTCTTTGCGTCTGGAGGAGAGAAGGTTTTTCCACCAACATAGAAGAGGATTCTTTACTGTTAGGGCAGTGAGAATCTGGAATTGCTTGCCTGAGGAGGTGGTGATGGCGAACTCAGTCGAGGGGTTCAAGAGAGGCCTGGATGTCTTCCTGGAGCAGAACAATATTGTATCATACAATTATTAGGTTCTGTAGAAGGACGTAGATCTGGGGATTTATTATGATGGAATATAGGCTGAACTGGATGGACAAATGTCTTTTTTCGGCCTTACTAACTATGTTACTATGTTACAATGGCAGTTGGACAGGGCAGGAGACAGGTTAGGTGCATAAGTTTTTCAAACAATCATGCTTCTTGGTCAGTCATACTCATGTCAATATGCTTCTTATTTGTTTTTACTTCTGCTTTCTCACAACTCGCCCGCCCTTTAACACATTCTGTGCACTCTATCCATATCCACCCCTCCCTTCTCCCCTCTCCCATGTATAACTCTGAGGCTCTACTGACATTTCTTACCCACTCCAAACCATCGAGTACCTCCAAGCAGCACTCAAAACGCTCATACAAATCATCCCACCACCTGCCCTTTCTGTTTTTTCTCCTTTTACTAGTTGCAGGTGACATCTCCCCCAACCGGAAACACCAAACTACAATAAATCGGAATCCTAGAGAAACAAATACACCAAAGGAAAAAACAAGGATCCCTAAAATATAACTTTTATTTAAGGCAGTTAAAAAAGACTCTATTAATCAAGATAATTTAAAAGAGGTAAAAAGGCATTCAATGTACCTATAACACCGTACGTCACACTATAATGAGTCCTGCCTGACAGTGGAGGTTGGCACCCTAATTGTCTGCCGTAGGCGCCCCCACTCCTCGACGGCTCACCCTTAATCTCCCTAATAAATACCTATAATGTAGGAAAAACTGGTGAACCCTAAGATGCAATGCCTATGATACACACTGCCTGACAGTGGAGGTAGACACCCTAATTTACTGTGGTAGGTGCCCCCACTCAACGGTGGCTGACCCTAGGGTCCCTCTAAATCCCTACGAATATAGGATAGACAAAAGATAGTGTCCCAATTACACCACTGATACCCGTAAAGAGAAAAAAGAAAAAAATGGAAAAAATAACCCGAAAAAAATCAATAAAACAAAAGCAAAATAGTGTAGATTTAGTCCACAAAAGGGAACAAATGCAGAGCACAATGACTCAATCCACAGACATATGGACGGGGAAATAGAGTAAAGGACTATACATATGTCCAGATAAACCACTTCATACCCGTTTAAAAAAATGGGGCATTGTCTGGGGACTGTTTAACAGATGCTGATGATTTTCATCTGTACTTAATCATCTGAACTTCTGAGAGTAGCGGGACCAGCATGATGGGAGATCCCAGCAAGTAGATGAGTATATTGGGGACATTGTTTGAATGCAGATTGCACATTTTCTGTTAGTACAATAAACCTCATTTCAAGGCCGAAACATTACTGTGTCCAACAGTTATTAGATATATGAAACTGAAATAGCTGTTGCAAATAAAACAATTTTTATAAAACATTAAGCTTAAGATTAATAGAGGTGCCCAAACTTTTTCACTGTATATATACAGACTAATGCATGGCAGCCATTTTCTAGCACTGCATATAACAATAACAATAACCCTGGTCAGACCTGACTCACCACTTTTTCTTTTTTTTTTTTCTTTACTTGATTCTTCCTCTTTGGATTCCTCATACATGTGTCATTGATACATGTTTCATGTTTTTAAATATCTTCAATAAAGTTTAATTTATTTTATCTATTTCTGTGAGGGGTTCAATGAATACTTGTAATGTACTCATTATAATGAGGCTTGAGAAAGGTCTACACTGTGGACAGAAACATTGCCACATGGGCAATTAAACCACACAAGATTTTTTACTTACTGGTGTGCTGCCTCCAATTTTTTGGATTGATTTAGAAAGATAGATAGATAGATAGATAGATAGATAGATAGATAGATAGATAGATAGATAGATAGATAGTGTCATGCATGTTTAGCTTATTGTACATGTATTATTAACCTAATACATGTACATAATAATATTAGCGTAATAATAAATAAATGAAAAAAATGAGTCCCCCTCATTTTTGGTAACAGGCAGATAAAGCAAACAGCTGAGGGCTGATATTGTCAGACTGGGAAAGTCCATGGTTATTGGGCTGGGAAGGGTCCAATAACCATGGACCTTCCCAGCCTGATAATATCAGCTCTCACCTTCCCAGCCTGATAATATCAGCTCTCAGCTGTTTGCTTTACCTTTGCTTTTTTTTATTTATTAGATTAAGACATGTACAATAAGCTACACATGCAAGGCACAAATTATATATCTGACGGTGTATAGGATAATAGCTGGGGGAGTCACACAGATCCCACCACTGTTACCCCTTTGTCACAGATGACACTGAGGGGAATCAAACAGATCCCATCAATGTTACCCCTTTGTCACAGATGACACCAGAGAGATCACACAGATCCCACCACTGCCACCAGTTTGTCAGGGGAACGTAACTCCTCTGCCTCCAATCGTCAGGATAATTATGGAATTGGCAGAAGAGAGATGAACTAGACCGCGGCTGCTTTGTCTCGAGTGTGTCACGTCATCCTCGGAGATCTCAGGTTAGAAGATCACTATGTATTGTGAATCGCAGATCTTCCATTTAGCCTGTGTGATTGTGTCCCATATTAATTGGTTTTGGTTTCCTTTGGTGCTGAAGAGGTTAACGACCCTTTTTATGCTGGTCAGAAACTTGCAGCTCCATTTTCATCTGCTTCTGATTCTCATGTACAGCACCATGGAATTAATGGTGCTATATAAATAAATAATAATAATAATCTGGTCATTATCTCACCTTATAAAACCTGGTCAGACCTTCTCTGTCTTGCCAGTGAAAACTTCACTTCCTAGCTGTGCTGTGCTGAATGGGAGTTCGTTGTTGCTATTGGAGATTGTTGTGTGCTGGTTTTGGGTATATGCTTTCCTCATTTTCCTATTATTATTTGGTTGGTACATTCCTATCCTTCCGTGTATACTTCTTTTTGTTTGGTGAGTGTTTGTATGATTGTTGCTTTCTGTTATCCCTGTTTTGTTTTGTTTACCTTATATTTCTGTCCCAGTCCTCATGCGGTGGGGAAGGGGAGAGATAAGGGGTTAACACAGTAAGGTCAGAGACTCGGGCCTTTCTACCTTGAAGAGTACTCCTGGGACAGGAATAGTTAGGGTCCCAGTTTGAGGCCCTTCTTCCTTACCGAATACCGTCACAGCATGATATTCTTGCTGTTAAGGACGGACCTGAGTTGGGATAGTGATATTACAACCACTATGGGCAGCAGCGGCAGGTAACGTTGTCAGGATATAGCCAGAGGTCGGTACATGGAGGAGCAGTCGAGTTGTAAGGATAAACAGGAATGTTAGTCAGGATATAGCCAGAGGTCGGTACACGGAGGAGCAGTGGAGTTGTAAGGAAAAACAGATAACGTAGCTAGGATATAGCCAGAGGTCAGTACATGGAGCAATAGTAGGATCTTGAGGATAAGCAGCAGGTGGGAAGAAGCTAGACTAAAGCCTGGGAGATCAATAATCTCACAATGAAGGAAGTGCAGTGCCAGGTTTGAGTAGGGTGCTCAATATGGAGATCACAGGAACTTGGGGTGGAGACATCAGGAACTCATAGTAACATAGTAACATAGATAGCAAGGCAGAAAAAAGACATTTGTCCATCCAGTTCAGCCTATATTCCGTCAAAATAAATCCCCAGATCTATGTCCTTCTAAAGAATCTAATAACTGTAAGATACAATATTGTTACGCTCCAGGAAGACATCCAGAAATTTCTTGAACCCCTTGGCTGAGTTCGCCATCACCACCTCCTCAGGCAAGGAAATTCAGATTCTCACTGCCCTTACAGTAAAGAATCCTCTTCTATGCTGGTTGAAAAACCTTCACTCCTCCAGATGCAGAAAATTCCCCCTTGTGACCGTCACCTTCCTTGGTATAAACAGATCCTCGGAGAGATATTTGTATTGTCTCCTTATATACTTACTAGATGGTAGCCCGATTCTAACGCATCGGGTATTCTAGAATATGTATGTAGTTTATTTATGAAGATTTCAGAATAATGCAATGAATACACAGGATTTTGCCAGCCGGGCGCGACCAACTAGCGCAAATCCCGTGCCGAATCGCGGCCAGACTGTGTCTGTCGCTGATTGTTCGCGACTGGCCAGGCACGACCAATCAGTGAAGCCAGGGCCGGCTCTGGGTTTTTGAGGGCCCCGGGCGCAAGAGTCTCACAGCCCACGTAGCATACAACACAGCCCACGTAGTATATAGCACAGCCACGTAGTATATAGCACAGCCACGTAGTATATAGCGCAGCTACGTAGTATATAACACAGCCACGTAGTATATAGCACAGCCACGTAGTATATAGCACAGCCACGAAGTATATTGCACAGCCACGTAGTATATAGCACAACCACGAAGTATATTGCACAGCCATGTAGTATATAGCACAGCCACGTAGTATATAGCACAGCCCACGCAGTATATAACACAGCCCATGCAGTATATAACACAGCCAACGTAGTATATAGCACAGCCCACAAAGTATATAACACAGTCCACGCTGTATATAGCACAGCCCACGTAGTATATAGCACAGCCCATGCAGTATATAGCACAGCCACGTAGTATATAGCACAGCCACGTCGTATATTGCACAGCCCATGTACACAGCCCACGCAGTATATAACACAGCCCAGATAGTATATAACAATGTGGGCACCATATCCCTGTTAAAAAAAGAATTAAAATAAAAAATAGCTACTTACTCACGTTCCGGCAGCCCCCGGATCTAGCCCATGCCTTTAGCGATGCTCCTCGTGACTCTCCGTTCCCAGTGAGACCGCTACGTCATCTTGGGTCATTGCCGCAATGCATTCTTGGGACCGGAGCATCACGAGGAGCGAGAAAGGCTGGCGCGGACGCCGGAAGGAGAGAATATGATTTATTTTTATTATTATTATTTTTAACATTATATGTTTTGCACTATTGATGCTGCATAGGCATCACCAATAGTAAAAAGTTGGTCACACTTACAGAGTTAATGCAGCATTAACGGACTGCAATTACACTGCGTTATGCTGCGGACCCATGGTGTAACGCAGTGCGTTTAACGGACAGGTAAAATGCTTTGTGGGTGCTGACTGGAGGGGAGTATGGAGGGGGAACTGACTGGAGGGGAGTAGAGAGGGGCCAATTCACAGCCGGACTGTGCCTGTTGCTGATTGGTCGCGCCCAGCCGGCCGCGACCAATCAGCGACGCGGGATTTCCGTGACAGACAGACAGACAAACAGACGGAAGTGGACCTTAGATGATTATATACAGTATGTATAGACTAGTTGGTGGCCCGATTCTAACGCATCAGGTATTCTAGATTGCACAGCCACGTAGTATGTAACACAGCCACGTAGTATATAACACTGCCAACGCAGTATATAACAGCCCATGCAGTATATAACACAGCCATGTAGTATCTAACACAGCCCATGTAGTATATAGCACAGCCCACGTAGTATATAGCACAGCTCACACAGTATATAACATAGCCCACGTAGTATATAGAATAGCCACGTAGTATATTGCACAGCCACATAGTATATAACACAGCCACGTAGTATATAACAATGCCAATGCAGTATATAACAGCCTATGCAGCATATAACACAGCCATGTAGTATCTAACACAGCCCACGTAGTATATAGCACAGCCCACGTAGTATATAGCACAGCTCATGCAGTATATAACACAGCCCACATAGTATATAGAATAGCCACGTAGTATATTGCACAGCCACGTAGTATATAACACAACCACGTAGTATATAACACAGCACTCATAGTATATAACACAGCCCACATAGCATATAACCCAGCCCACATAGTATATAACTCAGCCACGTAGTATATAACACAGCCCACGTAGTATATAGCATAGCCACTGTGAGATAGCGCTCACTAGCGTATTGGGGAATTCTCGCTTGTCAGCAGGATAAACATAGACAGGCACGGTTTTTCACATAAATAGTCCATGTGGTTTATTATCCACTCAGCATAAACCACGGAAGGCCATGTTCCACATCACAGACCTCACATAATACTTAGCACTTCACAATATACGGCTTTGAAGCACAGTCAGTAAGTAAACATGCAGGACCTTACTTTGTCCAGTTGTCCTGGGTGACTGCATGCCACACAGTTCAGTAACTGACCTTCATTAAGGCACACAGTCCTTTCTCCATACCTGGGGTTACCTCGTAGGAGCTCCTGCTCCACAGGCTGACTCCTCGTCAGTCCATGGTCCTCACCACAGGTGACCTGTCCGGGTGATCTTCAGGACGTCCGTCGCCCGGCTGGGACCGTCCAACACCCCAGGCCACCAGTACCAGAGTCCCACCACGTGCTCTCCAGGGAGTCAACAGTCCCAACACTTAGGCTTCCAGGACTGTCCAGCACCGAACCACTCAGGTCCACACTCAGAGAGCATACAGGAACCTACAGGGACATACACTCAGAGAGCATACAGGAATGCTCTGTAGTGTCCTGCCTGGACACGTGGAAGTCTGTCCATCCTGACAGACTCACCGACACCCACCCCATGTGCTAACACACCTCCTTTAGGTAGCCTGTAACCACAACCCCAGGTGAGGTAACATCACATGCATTGGTCACATGATCATGACATCACTGCAGGTCCTCAAACTCCTGTAGGGAAAAAGATACAGTGAGCACCCCCACTCAGAGTGAGGTATGTGGGTAGCCAGACCCTCCCATCTCTCATAGCTACCCGCAACCCGGACCCAGGTGCACTAAATTACATCTTCAGTGCTCACACGCTCTAAAGACAAGATACTCCGGGTTGCATCGCAGGGAGCATCCATCCCTGTGACACATACCTCCCATTAACCACAATGCCAGACACTGTCTCACCATGACATCCATGCACACAATTGCCACGCACTCTCACGGCCTCAATATGCCTCCGTGCGCATACTGGGGAGACCATGCAGTGCCCCCTACCTGTTACAGGGGTCACTGCATCACACCACATAGTATATAACACAGCCCACGCAGTATATAGCATAGCCACATAGTATATAGCACATCCCACACAGTATATTACACAGCCCACGCAGTATATAACACAGGCCACGCAGTATATAACACAGCCCACACAGTATATAACACAGCCACATAGTATATAACACAGCTACGCAGTATATAGCACAGCCACGTAGTATATAACACAGCCCACGCAGTATATAACACAGGTCACGCAGTATATAACACAGCCCACGCAGTATATAACACAGCCCACGTAGTATATAGTACAGCCCACGCAGTATATAACACAGCCCACGTAGTATATAACACAGCCCACGTAGTATATAACACAGCCCACGTAGTATATAGCAATGTGGGCACCATATCCCTGTTAAAAATCAATTAAAATAAAAAAAAGAAATATACTCACCTTCCGTCGGCCCCCGAATCCAGCCGAGGCCTTTACCGATGCTCCTCGCAATGCTCCATTCCCAGTAATGCCTAGCAGCAATAAACCATGATCATGTAGCGGTCTCGCGAGACCGCCACGAGATCTCGGGGCATTGCCACAATGCATTCTTGGGACCGGAGCGTGAGGAGCGGGAAATGCTGCGGTGGACATCGGAAGGTCAGAATATAATGTTTTTGGTTTTTTTAATTATTTTTAACATATCTTTTTACTATTGATGCTGCATAGGCAGCATTTATAGTAAAAAGATGGTCCGGGATGGTCGCTGATTGATCGCGGCTGGCTGGGCGCGACCAATCAGCGAAGCGTGGTTTAAATCCCACGCCAATTCACGGCCGGACAGCGCCTGTCGCTGATTGGTCGTGGCTGGCTGGGCGCGACCAATCAGCGAAGCGTGATTTAAATACTGCACCAATGTCACTGCTTGGTCGCGGCCGGCCGGGCGCCACCAATCGGCGAAGCGTGGCTTAAATCCCAGGCCAATTTGCGGCCGGACAGCGCCTGTCTATGATTGGTTGCGTCTGGCTGGGCGCCACCAATCAGTGAAGCGTGATTTAAATTCTGCGCCAATGTCGCTGTGTGGTAGCGGCCGGCCACGACCAATCAGCGAAACGGGTCAGAGCATCGCGAGGAGCAGGAAAAACTGCAGCGGTTGCCAGAAGGTGAGAATATCACAATTTTTTTTATTTTTTATTATTTTTAACATTATATATTTTTACTATTGATGCTGCATAGGCAGCATTAACAGTAAAAAGTTGGTCCGGGATAGTCGCTGATTGGTCGCGGCCGGTCGGGTGCGACCAATCAGCAAAGTGGTGTTTAAATCCCGTGCCATAACCCGTGATGATGTAGCGGTCTTGTGAGACCGCTAAGTCATCTAGGTAATTTCGCAATGCATCTCTGGGAACGGTAGCTGCCGAGAGCATCGCGAGGAGTGGGAAAGCTGCGGAGGCGACAGAAGGTGAGAATAGCATGATTTTTTATTTTTTTTAAATTATTTTTAACATTATATCTTTTTACTATTGATACTGCATATCAGTATCAGCCGGCCGCGACCAATCAGCGATGCAGGATTTCCATTACAGACAGACAGACAAACAGACAGAAGTGACCCTTAGACAATTACATAGATAGAGTCATCAGTCATCTTTTTTCCAGACTAAATAATCCTTATGTAGCTAATCTCTCTGCGTATTGCAGTTCCCCCATCCCCTTTATTAATTTTGTTGCCCTCCTTTGTACTCGCTCTACAGTAGTTGGAGACATCATGAACAACATATTGTAGGTGCTAGTATCTAATTTAGAAAGGAACTGTCCAGTGTGCTGAAAAGCTCAGAGGGAAGTGCTGACGCCTGGTGCACAAGAGCTGCTGGGTTCAAATCCTGACACTGCCAGTTATTAGGGAATGCACAGTGAGTGTATGCTATATACACCTCTGGTTCCAGCTCATGGAATATACAGTATATGCATATCACCATACGGTCACTGAAAACTCCACAATAACAAAAATGGAACCACTAGTAGCTGCCACCGCCAATCATTTATACAGGCCAATTGGACAGCGGTTACAGGTAGCATATGGCTTCAGGAATGCGGTTTACAGAGCTATTACATTTTATATATTTGATCCAGAAGGTAGGCAGTGTTTATAAAAATATACTAAGATGAAGCAAAATGGGAATATTTGTTTTCATTGCCGAAAAAAAATGAACATGTCTCCTTGTGGTTCACATGGACACATGGTCCTTGTGAAATGACAGACTTGTGAAGATCACGATATGAATCATCAGGTATGTATGGATGCGTGTCTCTGTATCCTAACAAGTAGCTGGTCACGTTTCAACAGTGTTTGTTTTTTCTGACACAGAGGCATTGCGTGATCTGGCCAATATATTAGAGGCCACAGGTACAGTCTAATAGGTACACAACAAAATCTGAAAAGCACTTCAGCATTGAATCATTGGTGAAAGCTTGTCCTGAATTCATGCTTTGAAATGTGTTTGTCTTATTACGTATACTTGCATTTTTTCTTGCCACACCTCAAACTACCTTTGAGATCTGTTAAAAGATAACATACTGAGCCCTGATGTCTGTCTGCTGGTGCCGCGATGTTTGCTTGGTGCTATTTTTCAGAGTATGGGCCCTACAAAAGGTGATTTCAAGTTTCTTGGGGATTAGCTCTTTGAGAAGATGATTATTTTGATGAATGTACCAATGTTTGGTCATTAGCCCCTAAAGATGTTGTGACTGACATTATATGTAGTTAAAAAGTTTGAGTTGTAAACATCAATGTTTCACAAGGGAGGAGGATTTTAATTTTAAAAAGTCCATTTGTGTGAATGTTGCTGCTTGTTTGTAAGCTCTCTGAATGATGTTGACAGGGTAACTTATAGGTTGAAATCAATGTTTGATTATGTCACTTTCTTGATCATCTTTGTTATTGGTGCAATTCTGTTTAGATCGGCTGAACTGAGCTATTTTTTATTCATTTGGTAACTATTGCTGTCCACTTACATGAAAAAAAAAGTTTTGGTTTTGATGATATTAGACTCGTGAGATAGAACCAAATCTGGTATGTCCAGAAGCACAAGCTGGGCACAATGTATTGGGCACCACAAAACATGGGCTCTACAATGGCAGATTTGCAATTTTCACTCTGCATCAACCAATGCATGCTTGTTTGTGGAAAATACCCATAGAATCAAAATCGTCACTACACCAAGAGATAAATTCGCCAAGGAATGTAATTTCCAAATGGGGTCACTTGAGGGGATTTCTGCTGTTCTGCTACTTAAGGGCTAAGCAAATGGAGTCTGCAAACTATTCTGGAAAAATGTGGGCTACAAAAGTCTAATAGGCCCAGCCCTGCCACGTGGCAAAACAATACAATAGTTACATATTGGGTATTGCCACGTTCAGAAGAAATTGTGTAACAAATAGTCATTTTATCAATTTTCCTTTTTCCTGTAATTCTAGGGCTAAACAACATTTTAGTGGTAAAAATGTAATTATTTTTTCTTTACTGCATAAAGGTACAGCTGTGGTAAAAAATAAGAGACCACTGCAAAATTTTCAGTTTGTCTGATTTTTCTCTTTATAGGTATATTTTTGCGTAAAATGTAAATTGCTCTTTTATTCTATAAACTACTAACAACATGTCTCCGAATTTACAATCACTAAATTTTGTATTTATTTTTAGAAAATGAGAAATGGTCAAAAGAACAAAAAAATGCATTGCTTGCAGACCTCAAATAATGCTAACAAAACAAGTTCATAATAATTTAGAAACAACTATACTAATGTTTTAACTCAGGAAGAGTTCAGAAATCAATATTTTTGTGGAATAATCATGATTTTTAATCAAAGCTTTCATGCGTATTGGCATGCTTTCCACCAGTCTTTCACACTGCTTTTGGGTGACCTTATGCCACTTCTGGTACAAAAATGTAAGCAGTTCCTCTTTGATGGCTTATGACTATCCATCTTCCTCACATTCCAGAGGTTTTCAATGGAGTTCAGGTCTGTAGATTGGGCTGGCCATGACAGGGATTTGATGTGGTCCTTCATCCACACCTTGATTGACCTAGCTGTGTGACATGGCGCAGAGTTGGGGAACATTGCCTGAGCAGAAGGAATCAACTGTTTTTCCAGGATAACCTTGTATGCAGCTTGATTCATACGTCCTTCGCAAAGATTAACCTGCCCAATTCCAGCCTTGCTGAAGCATCCCCAGATCATCACCAATCCTCCAACAAATTTCACAGTGGGTGCAAGACACTGTGGCTTGTACGCCTCTCCAGGTCTCCGTCTAACCATTAGACGACCAGGTGTTGGGCAAAGCTGAAAATTAGAGTCATCAGAGAAGATTACTTTACTCCAGTCCTCTATGGTCCAATTCTTATGGTCTTTGGCAAACTTCAGCCTGGCTCTCCTTTGTGTCTCATTGATGAAAGGCTTTTTTTCTAGCTTTACATGACTTGAGCCCTGCCTCTAGGAGCCTCTTACGAACTGTTCTTGCCATGCACTTCACCCCAGCTGCCATTTGCCATTCCTTTTGTAGGACACTTGATGTCATTCTGCAGTTGCTGAGTGACAATCGACTAAGATGATGGTCATCCCGGTCAGGGGAGATTCGTTTTCGCCCTCTGCAGGTCTGAAGCTTTGTTGTCCCCAATGTCTGCTGCTTGACCTTGTTGCAATGGACTGCCGGCTTAGAAATTTTAAGGATGGAGGCAACATGATGCTCACTGTATGCATCTGCTAGTAAAGCCAGAATTGAGCCCTTCTTTTCCTCACTCAAGACTTTTCTTTTCAACTCATTTGGCAAAGTTATTTTTTCATTCCTATTACTTTTGGGATATTACTAGCACTTATTTTGCCATCCAGCTTGTCCTATTGCAAGAGGATTGTGAACATCACAGCAGGGTTTTTTATACTTTCCTTCGTTAAATAAGATTTGGTTCAGGTGATCACCTAATCAGAAGCATATTAAGTAGATTGAGGTGTACTCTGGTTGGAATTCAACTGACACTGGAATGGAATGGCTGTCAGACATGTAGAGAAGCTGATTTTTATAAAACTGTGCAGTGGTCTCTTAATTTTTGCCATAGCTGCATTGTGACAAAGTCACACTAAGTGCTGTGGGATTAACAGCTGAATTGTATAATAAGCTGAGTTTTATATGAACATCAATAGAGCAGATGGAAGGATGTCCATCTTATCTCCACCCCAGGGAGTAATCTAGGGATTAAGTAGCTGGCATCCAGAGGCAGTAATGGTTCAGTGTCTGGAGAAGAACACTCCAGAGAAGTTGTTGTGCTGGAACCAACCTGAACCGTGTGTTCTGCTTGCAGTGAGCGGGAGCAACCCCGCTCTCAAAAGGACTGTGCTCTGTGTTACCATTTTGTTTGGTTTTCCTGTTTTGCCCAGAGGGCTGTATTTGTTTTACTACACTTTTTTAATGCTGCCTCTAATAAAACAAAAATAGTTCTTAAAGGGACAGTGTTCATGTGTCTAACTCTGTGTACATCTGAGTGAGTTTATCTACCACAGTCTACAATTCTGTGGCACACCTGTGGTGTCAACATGCAAGACACAAGAAAAAGCATGCCCATATATTTAGGGAACACCGAAACATATTAAATACTCAGTTTATTACAAAAAATCAAACAGTCATTACACTTAGGACACAATGACAATTAAAATCATTTAAAAACAATTGTGAAACATCCAAAGGCCATGTCCAATAATGTGGATCATAGGCCTCCCCATGACTACTCGAACATGCTCAATATTGTAAACATAGGCTTAAAAACAAGTGTGTTAATACCATTTAAAACTAACCATGAATATATATCAATGAGCTGACCTGTCCATCCACAGTACCATATAGACTGTGTGGTGGAAAAAAGAAGGGAGGATTTTTCTTATATATGCCTGTGTATATGTGTATATACATACACATATATATATATACTAGATGGTGGCCCGATTCTAACGCATCGGGTATTCTAGAATATGTATGTCCACGTAGTATATTGCCAAGCCACATAGTATATTGCCCAGCCACGTAGTTTATTGCCCAGTCACGTAGTTCACGTAGTATATTGCTTTGCCCAGTCACATAGTATATTGCCCAGTCACGTAGTATATTGCCCAGCTTGCCCAGTCACATAGTATATTGCACAGAGCCACATAGTATATTGCACAGAGCCACGTAGTATACAGCACAGAGCCACGTAGTATACAGCACAGAGCCACGTAGTATACAGCACAGAGCCACGTAGTATACAGCACAAAGCCACGTAGTATACAGCACAGAGTCACGTAGTATACTGCCCAGTCACGTATTATATTGGCCAGTCACATAGTATGCACCATCTCCGTATTAAAAAAAAAGAATTAAAATAAAAAATAGTTACATACTCACCTCCTGGAGCCTCCGGATCGAAGCGGCCGGTTCCAGATGCTCGTCACGTGCGCTCCGGTCTGAAGATTGCATTGCGGTCTCACGAGATGATGACGTAACGGTCACCGGGGAGTCGTGCGGAGCGGGAGAGGCCGGTTCCTGATCCGGGGGGGCCACCAGAGGGTGAGTATCTAACTATTTGTTATTTTTTTTATTATTTTTAACATTAGATATTTTTACTATTCATGCTGCCATTAACCCTGTGTGAGCGCTGACCGGAGGGGAGTATACGGACGTCGGCACTGACTGCGGGGAGGAAAGAGCGGCCATTTTCTTCCAGACTGTGGCCATCGCTGATTGGTCACGGCAGCTATGGCAGGCAGCTGCCGAGACCAATCAGCGAATGAATAACCATGACAGAAAGAAGGACAGACAGACAGAAAGACGGAAGGGTCTTAGACAATTATATAGTAAATATACAGTTAGGGCCAGAAATATTTGGACAGTGACACAAGTTTTGTTATTTTAGCTGTTTACAAAAACATGTTCAGAAATACAATTATATATATAATATGGGCTGAAAGTGCACACTCCCAGCTGCAATATGATAGTTTCCACATCCAAATCGGAGAAAGGGTTTAGGAATCATAGCTCTGTAATGCATAGCGTCCTCTTTTTCAAGGGACCAAAAGTAATTGGACAATGGACTCTAAGGGCTGCAATTAACTCTGAAGGCGTCTCCCTCGTTAACCTGTAATCAATGAAGTAGTTAAAAGGTCAGGGGTGGATTCCAGGTGTGTGGTTTTGCATTTGGAAGCTGTTGCTGTGAGCAGACAACATGCGGTCAAAGGAACTCTCAATTGAGGTGAAGCAGAACATCCTGAGGCTGAAAAAAAAGAAAAAATCCATCAGAGAGATAGCAGACATGCTTGGAGTAGCAAAATCAACAGTTGGGTACATTCTGAGAAAAAAGGAATTGACTGGTGAGCTTGGGAACTCAAAAAGGCCTGGGCGTCCACGGATGACAACAGTGGTGGATGATCGCCGCATACTTATTTTGGTGAAGAAGAACCCGTTCACAACATCAACTGAAGTCCAGAACACTCTCAGTGAAGTAGGTGTATCTGTCTCTAAGTCAACAGTAAAGAGAAGACTCCATGACAGTAAATACAAAGGGTTCACATCTAGATGCAAACCATTCATCAATACCAAAAATAGACAGGCCAGAGTTAAATTTGCAGAAAAACACCTCAAGAAGCCAGCTCAGTTCTGGAAAAGTATTCTATGGACAGATGAGACAAAGATCAACCTGTACCAGAATGATGGGAAGAAAAAAGTTTGGAGAAGAAAGGGAACGGCACATGATCCAAGGCACACCACATCCTCTGTAAAACTTGGTGGAGGCAACGTGATGGCATGGGCATGCATGGCTTTCAATGGCACTGGGTCACTTGTGTTTATTGATGACATAAGAGCAGACAAGAGTAGCCGGATGAATTCTGAAGTGTACCGGGATATACTTTCAGCCCAGATTCAGCCAAATGCTGCAAAGTTGATTGGACGGCGCTTCATAGTACAGATGGACAATGACCCCAAGCATACAGCCAAAGCTACCCAGGAGTTCATGAGTGCCAAAAAGTGGAACATTCTGCAATGGCCAAGTCAATCTCCAGATCTAAACCCAATTGAGCATGCATTTCACTTGCTCAAATCCAGACTTAAGACGGAAAGACCCACAAACAAGCAAGACCTGAATGCTGCGGCTGTAAAGGCCTGGCAAAGCATTAAGAAGGAGGAAACCCAGCGTTTGGTGATGTCCATGGGTTCCAGACTTAAGGCAGTGATTGCCTCCAAAGGATTTGCAACAAAATATTGAAAATAAAAATATTTTGTTTGGGTTATGTTTATTTGTGCAATTACTTTTGACCTCCTAAAATGTGGAGTGTTTGTAAAGAAATGTGTACAATTCCTACATTTTCTATCAGATATTTTTGTTCAACCCTTCAAATTAAACGTTACAATCTGCACTTGAATTCTGTTGTAGAGGTTTCATTTCAAATCCAATGTGGTGGCATGCAGAGCCCAACTCGCGAAAATTGTGTCACTGTCCAAATATTTCTGGCCCTAACTGTATATATATATACGTCAGGTCTGACTAATAACAACAACCATGTATGAATTAATTTACCTAATGATATAAACATTTGCATTGTGCCTGAAAAGTAGTTTCCAACCACATTATTATTATTATTATTATTTATTATTATAGCGCCATTTATTCCATGGCGCTTTACATGTGAGGAGGGGTATACATAATAAAACAAGTACAATAATCTTGAACAATACAAGTCACAACTGGTACAGGAGGAGAGAGGACCCTGCCCGCGAGGGCTCACAATCTACAAGGGATGGGTGAGGATACAGTAGGTGAGGGTAGAGCTGGCCGTGCAGCAGTTTGGTCAATCGGTGGTTACTGCAGGTTGTAGGCTTGTCGGAAGAGGTGGGTCTTCAGGTTCTTTTTAAAGGTTTCGATGGTAGGCGAGAGTATATGTTGTGGTAGAGAATTCCAGAGTAGGGGGGATGCACGAGAGAAATCTTGTATGCGATTGTGGGAAGAGGAGATAATAGGGGAGTAGAGAAGGAGATCTTGTGAGCATCGGAGGTTGCGTGCAGGAAAGTACCGGGAGACGAGGTCGCAGATGTATGGAGGAGACAGGTTGTGGATGGCTTTGTATGTCATGGTTAGGCTTTTGTACTGGAGTCTCTGGGTGATGGGGAGCCAGTGCAGGGATTGACAGAGGGGAGAGGCCGGGGAATAGCGGGGGGACAGGTGGATTAGTCGGGCAGCAGAGTAGCAGAGTATTGGTGTTTTCGATAGAAACTGCGTCACAAATTATGTGGTCCATTTTCTGTTATTAGTCCTTTTGAAAATTAAAAACTAGGGGCTAAAACAACATTTTTGTGGAAAAAGATAATTTTTAATTTCCACAGCCCAATGGTATACAATTCCATGTATCAACTGTGGGTTTAAAATGCTCACTACACCTCTAGATAACTTCCTCGATGGGTGTAGTTTCCAAAATGGGGTCACTTGTTTGGCATGTCTGCTGTTTTGGTGTAAAGAGGTGGACAAAGGGAAGATTTCCACAGTTAATGTGTAACAGGATGTCTGGAAGTCAGTGCAGCCATCTACTGGAAAATGCTTGTAAGACAAGAAAAAGTGCAAAAGAGCATCAGCAGGAACTGCATAGCGAAGCCCAAGAAAGAAACAAAATTAAAAAATACCCTGCTTTAAGTAATAAGTATAAATAAGATTGGGTACTTAGTAAACTCCGTTTTTGATCAAAAAGGTATAAAAGCCATCCCACCAATGTCAAGGTGTGCCCAAATTCAGGATGGTCCTCCTAACCTCAAATATTAAAACATTACCTTGCATCATAGTGATGTCCTGTGTGAATAAGGGCTGAGCAGGACCGGGTCCAAAACATGGACATACAGCTAGTGGGGAGCTTTTTAAATGTACAATCCAACTCAAAGGAAGTGGGGCTAAATACAGAAACCTAAAACTAAACTGACAAAAAATGAGCAGGAGTACAAGTTGGTATGCATGCAAAATAGGAACATGTTCATACTAGCCATAAAACAGACAAAACCCAAGACAGAAACAAAATGAAAAAAATACCCTTCTGTAAGCAAAGAAGTGAAAGCATATAGTGCATATAAATAATATTGGGTACTTAGTAGTGATGAGCGAGTATACTCGTTGCTCGGGTTTTCCTGAGCACGCTCTAGTGGTCTCCGAGTATTTATGACTGCTCGGAGACTTAGTTTTCCTTGCTGCAACTGGATGATTTACGGCTGCGATCCAGGCTGAGTACATGTGGGGGTTGCCTGGTTGCTAGGGAATCCCCATATGTAATCAAGCTGTCTAGTAGCTGTAAATCAACCAGCTGCGGCAAAGAAAACTAAATCTCCGAGCAGTCTCAAGTCATAAATAATCAGAGATCACCCGAGGGTGCTAGGGAAAAGCCGAGCAACGAGAATACTCGCTCATCACTAGTACTTAGTAAGTATTGTTTTTGATCAGAAGCTCAGCAGGACTGGTCCCACTAGCTGTGTGTCCATGTTCGGGACCCAGTCCTACTCAGTCCTTATTCACACAGGACGTCACTATGACACATGATAAGGTTGTAATATTTGAGGTTAGGACCATCCTAAACTTGGGTACACCTTGATGTTGGTGGGATGGCTTTTTTGATCAAAAACAGTGTTTACTAAATACCCAATATTCTTTATATGCACTATTGCTTTTAATTATTTACTTGCAGCAGGGTATTTTTTCATTTTGTTTCTATCTTGGGTTTTGTCTGTTTTATGGCTAGTTTGAACATGCTCCTGTTTTGCATATATACCAACTTGTACTCCAGTACATTTTTTTTCGGTTTAGTGCATAACTGAGCACCTGATTACTGAGGGGACGATATTGAAGGAGACACCTTTTCAGGTGACAGCTGTGGCACAGTTAATAATTATAAAAGGCCCAGGAGAACAGTAAAGGGAGAAGTCAGCACCTGAATTTGCAGCAGGACGGACACATGGTGCCGCGAGGTTGGCTTATGGATGCCATATTGAGTTACAAGACCCAAATGAAGAATCGAGTGACCAGACTGGAATGAAGAATCGAGTGACCAGAATCAGGGGGAGAGTGACTGGTGACAAGAGGCCAGAGCTAAGAGATCCGAGCCAAGTAAACCAGAGCCCGAGCAGAGCCAGACGACCAGGCCGTTGGAGATAGACGTTCGTGTTAGCTGTGACTTCCAGTGTAGTCGTACGGTGCCCAGGGGATGAAGCGTGCAAATTGACTCCTAGATAAGTGACTCACGGTTTAACGGCGTGGTAACATAGGCATCCATTAGGGCCTGTATTACTGCTCATATTGCTCTCAGAGTGACAGAGAGATGGCGGTAGCAAGCCTGATAGTGGCAGTGATGCACAACAGATTAAAGTATTAGGACCAAGACATCCCTGATGATAATATTTGCTTATTTGTAATAACAGAACAGTAGTGTGTGATTAGAATTGTGCTGATATTCTGTATAGCCAAATTGCTGTGTTCTATTTTACAGTACCTTATGGTCCTTCCACAATTTGCTGTACCCTTGATATTGTGCCATAGCTATCACTTATACTTGTGTTAATCAAATAAATATTTCTGGTTATGTTACTATTGTGTCATCATCCTGTTTACATTGGCATCTCAGGGTTCTCCTAATGTGACATGGTATCTGCAATCTGTTCTAGCAAAAGTTGTGTTCCAAAAGTCAAATGCTGCTACTTCCCTTCCAAGCGCCCAAATAGTAGTTTCTGACCATATATTGAGTATCTCCCTTAGGAGAAATTGTACATCAAATTGTGGAGACCATTTTCTACTGTAACCGTTGTGAAAATGAAAATTTTGGAACTAAAGCAATATTTTCATGTAAAAAAACATAATATTTCATTTTTATGGCATCAGGCCATTTCGGCATCATAATTATACTTTGTTGGAGTCATCATACTTTGCCGAGCAGGTGGGGTGGAGGTGTACAGTAGAGTCAACATACTGTGTATGTATCTCAGTGACCCCCATTGAAGAAGCGATTGCAAAACGCGTATCATGGTGTTTTCTGACTGAGCAGCTCACATTCAGGTATAGCACACATGTATTTCTAAACCGGCTCTTGGCACAATGTTCCACAATGTCACGGATGCTAAGAATTAGAAACCAATGAGTACAAAGGTGCACTGAAGTCTGTGTAGAGCACTACATAACAGATGGTTTTTTTTTTCTCTCATGGAGACTTAAGATACGTGCAGTTGTATGATTATTGAATGACACCAAGAGATCAATGAAGATCAATGGTGTTAAATAAGCCTTGCCCGGGAACTGTGTCACTTAGGTTCTATTTTAGGACTGCAGCCATGTAGACTCGTCCAGCAGCAGCAGCAGGTTATCTTCTATGATAAGTTGTGTCCTCAGATCACAATGTTCTGTGAATGTGTGAGGACCTTCTCAGTGGAGATGCTCTGATAAGGAAGCTAGTTATCTTCAAAATGGTGTTCTGCCACTAATTACATACATAACCCAGTCGTCTCTTGACGAATGTGCCGTTAAATGCATGGATGGCTAATACGTTTCCCTGGAGTGAGCTATTTGGAAATCATTAAAAAGGTCTGGATAATGTAACCAATTGAAGAAATGCAACATCTGTTACTCGAGGTTCTCCAGGTCAATAAAATAAGCTGCTCTCTAAATATGACAGACATTAGAGGCAATAAAATAACCATAAGTTCAGTTTGCTGCCTTCATACACAAGTCTACTGCTTGGTTTAGATGATCAGTTCATCTATTGAGTATATGTTAACTATCACATGTAGGCTTTTCAGAAAAGGAAAAAAAATCTGCACTCTTGCCCTATGGATGGCCAATTGAAAGACCACTCATGGACCAGTAAATGTAGCCAAAATGGACAAAGCTATAAACAGTGCACAGGTTTCCAGTCGTTGGAGATGAAGCCATCAGACTTTCTGCCACATAGGTAGACCAATATTATAAACTAGACGGTGGCCCGATTTTAATGCATTGGGTATTCTAGAATATGTATGTAGTTTATTTATGAAGATTTAAGAATAATGCAATGAATACACAGGATTTCCCGGGTAAAATACCGTATTTTCCGGCGTATAAGATGACTTTTTAACCCCTGAAAATCTTCTTAAAAGTCAGGGGTCGTCTTATACGCCCAGTGTCGTCTTGTACGCCGGGTGCAGACCAATGTGTATATGGTGGGTGGGGGGGAGTGGTCCCGATGACGAAGAGAGGGGGCGTCTCACAGGAAAGCGTGAGTGGAGTGTCCCCCTATTACCTCATTGTGGCAGCATGGGGTTTCTGTGCTGGTGAGCGGCGGCGGCTCCTCTTTGTGCCGTGTGGGTGCTCTGTGCTGTGTGGCGGCGGCGTATCTTTGTGCAGAGTCGGGGCTCCTCCAGCATTTCCTCAAAGCCCGGAGGCACTGGCAGCTCCATTGCTGCGATGCGGGGGCCTCCGGGAAAATGGCCACTGGGGGCGGCGCATGCTAAGATTCAGATCTCGTGCTGAGATCACGGGAGACGAGATCTGAATCTGAGCATGCGCCGCCCCCAGCGGCCATTTTCCGGAGGCCACCGCATCGCAGCAATCGAGCTGCCGATGCCTCCGGGTTTTGAGGAAATGCCGGAGGAGCCCCGACGTTGCACGAAGATACGCCGCCCCACAGCACAGAGCCCTGACGCTGCACGAAGATACGCCGCCGCCCCACAGCACAGCAACCACGTGGCACAAAGAGGAGCAGCCGCCGTTGCTCCCCAGCACAGAGACCCCACGCTGCTACAATGAGGTAATAGGGGGATACTCCACTCACACTTTCCTGTGAGACGCCCCCGATCTTCGTCATCAGGACCACTCCCCCCAAAAGGCACATTAGTCACCGGCCCTATAAGACAACACATGGCATATAAGAAGACCCCCGACTTTTAAGAAGATTTTATATTTTAACTGGAAAAGTTGGGGGGTCGTCTTATACGCCCAGTCGTTTTATACGCCGTAAAATACAGTATATACATTATCAGTGAAGGAGTGTTTAAATCCCGCACCAATATCACAGATTGGTCACGGCTGGCCGGGCGCGACCAATCAGCGCAGTGGGGTTTAAAGCTCGAGCCAATATCGCTGATTGGTCATGGCCGGCTGGGCGCAACCAATCAGTGAAGCATGGTTCAAATCCCGCGCCAATTCACGGCCGGACTGCACCTGCCGCTGATTGGTCGTGGCCAGCTGGGCGCAACCAATCAGTAAAGCGTGGTTTAAATCCCATGCCAATTCGCGGCCGGACTGTGCCTGTCGCAGATTGGTCACGCTTCTCTCCCTTACACACTGTCCTCCATGTTATTCTCTCCCTCACAGACTGTCCTCCATGTTATTCTCACCCTCAAAGACTGTCCTCCATGTTCTTCTCTCCCTCACAGACTGTCCTCTATGTTATTTTCTCCCTCACAGACTGTCCTCCATGTTATTCTCTCCCTCACAGACTGTCCTCCATATTATTCTCTCCCTCTCAGACTGTCCTTCATGTTATTCTCACCCTTACAGACTGTCCTCCATGTTATTCTCTCCCTCACACACTGTCCTCCATGTTATTCTCTCCCTCACAGACTGTCCTCCATATTATTCACTCCCTCACAGACTGTCTTTCATGTTATTCTAGTTCTAGTATATGTATGTAGTTTATTTATGGACGCTGATTGGTTGAGGCCAGCCGGGCACAACCAATCAGTGACGTGGGATTTCGGTTACAGACAAACAGACCCTTAGACAATTATATATATAGACTAGATGGTGGCCCGATTCTAACACATCGGGTATTCTAGAATATGCATGTCCACGTAGTATATTGCACAGCCCACGTACTATATTGCCCAGTCACATACTATATTGCCCAGTCACGTAGTATATTGCCCAGCCACATATTATATTGCCCAGCCACGTAGTATATTGCCCAGCCACATAGTATATTGCCAAGTCACAAACTATATTGCCCAGTCACGTATTATATTGCCCAGCCACATAGTATATTGCCCAGTCATGTACTATATTGCCCAGACACATAGTATATTGCCCAGCAACGTAGTATATTGCCCAGCCACATAGTATATTGCCCAGTCACGTACTATATTGCCCAGTCACATACTATATTGCCCAGCCACGCAGTATATTGCCCAGCCACGTAGTATATTGCCCAGCCACATAGTATATTACCCAGGCACGTAGTATATTACCTAGTCACGTAGTATATTGCACAGCCACATAGTATATTGCCCAGCCATGTAGTATATTGCCCAGTCACGTAGTATATTGCCCAGTCACGTAGTATATTGATCAATCACGTAGTATATTGCCCAGTCACATACTATATTGCCCAGTCACGTACTATATTGCCCAGCCATGCAGTATATTGCCCAGCCACGTAGTATATTGCCCAGCCACATAGTATATTGCCCAGCCACGTAGTATATTGCCCAGCCACGTAGTATATTGCCCAGTCACGTAGTATATTGCACAGCCCGCGTAGTATATTGCACAGCCCGCGTAGTATATTGCCCAGCGCGCGTAGTATATTGCACAGCCCACATAGCATATTACGCAGCCCGCGTAGTATATTGCCCAACCTGCGTAGTATATTGCCCAACCCGCGTAGTATATTGCCCAGCGCGTGTAGTACATTGCCCTGCCCGTGTAGTATATTGCCCAGCCCGCGTAGTATATTGCACAGCCCACATAGTATATAGCAATGTGGGCATCATATCCATGTTAAAAAAAAGAATTAAAATAAAAAAATAGTTATATACTCACCTTCCATTGGCCCTTGGATCCAGGAAGCATTTACCGACACTCCTCGCGCGCTCCGGTCTCAAGAGTGCATTGCGGTCTCGCGAGGTGATGACGTAGCGGTCTCGCGAGACCGCAGGTCATCATCTTGCGAGATCGCAATGCATGGACCGGTCACCAGAGCGTCGCGAGGAGCAGGAAAGGCGTCGGAAGGTGAGTATATGATGATTATTTTAAATTATTATTTTTAACATTAGATCTTTTTACTATTGATGCTGCATAGGCAGCATCAATAGTAAAAAAACTTGGTCACACAGGGTTAATAGCAGCGTTAATGGAGTGCGCTACACCACGGCATAACGCGGTCCATTAGCGCTGCCATTAACCCTGTGTGAGCAGTGATTGCGGGGAGGAAGGAGCGGCCATGTTGCCGCTGGACTCTGCCCGTCGCTGATTGGTCGTGGGCGTTTTGCCACGACCAATCAGCGACTTGGATTTCCATGACAGACAGAGGCCGCGACCAATGAATATCCGTGACAGACAGACAGAAAGACAGACAGAAAGACAGACAGGCAGACGGAAGTGACCCTTAGACAATTATATAGTAGATGATAGTGAAGAAACTAGGGAGCAATAGGGTGATACCCGTGATATAAAGGGTGAATAAACAGGGGGTGTAAGGTCACCTTGTTTTGCTGTAATGCAACAATGAATATGCTTATACAGCTGCTGCAGACATGATAGACCATGGGGACAGCAGACCCATTCATTCATTTAAATAAATAGACCAGACAAAGTTTGGAAGAAATGGCCGTGATATTTATTTTGGGTTACTTTGCCACTAGGCACTTGAGGGCATGTGCCTAGGGTGGGGCGATGTATGGGGGCGGCACCTGAGCAAGTTTAAAAAATATATATATATTTTTTTAAGTCCGGGTCACAACGCCCACCCACCCACCTCAGCCCCGGCTGCTGCGGGGGGAGGGGGTGTCGGGCTCAGGGCCGCCCGCTATCAGGGCATTACTTGTTAGTGCATCTGGCATCCAGAAATGGGTGCTGTACCTTTAAGCAGCAGCAGGCAGGCCCAAGTGCATCATGGTCCTGACGCCGGTCATGTGACACGCTGCGCGCTCTTCTTAATGTAGGAGCAGACTGCAGAGCTGAGCAGCATGTCATGTTTGTGGGAGAAGATACTGAAGTCGGCGGTGAGCAGGGAGAGGAGGCGGGCAGTGTGTGAGGACTCATAGGAAGCTGCAGAGAGGAGTGAGGTGAGAGAGGAGATGGGAGTCTGCTGATGTGAGTGAGGAGAGGGGAGGTTGCTAAGGGGAGGATATGAGAGGCTGCTGAGGAGAGGAGATGAGAGGCTGGTGAGGAGAGGCACCTGGTGAGGAGAGGCTGGTGAGGAGAGGAAAGGCTGGTGAGGAGAAGGGAGGCTGGTGAGGAGAGGGGAGGCTGGTGAGGAGATGAGAGGCTGGAGAAGCTGCTGAGGACAGGGAAGGCTGCTGAGGAGAGGGGAGGCTGCTGAGGAGAGGAGATGAGAGGCTGCTGAGGAGAGGGGAGGCTGCTGAGGGGAGGCTGCTGAGGAGAGGGGAGGCTGGTGAGGAGATGGGAGGCTAGTGAGGAGAGGAGAGGCTGGTGAGGAGAGGAGAGGCTGGTGAGGAGAGGAGAGGGGAGGCTGCTGAGGAGAGGGGAGGCTGCTGAGGAGAGGAGATGAGAGGCTGCTGATGAGAGGCTGGTGAGGAGATGGGAGGCTGTTGAGGAGATGGGAGGCTGGTGAGGAGAGGGGAGGCTGGTGAGGAGAGGGGAGGCTGGTGAGGAGAGGGGAGGCTGTTGAGGAGATGGGAGGCTGGTGAGGAGATGGGAGGCTTGTGAGGAGATGGGAGGCTGCTGAGGAGATGGGAGGCTGCTGAGGAGAGGAGATGAGAGGCTGGTGAGGAGAGGGGAGGCTGCTGAGGAGAGGAGATGAGAGGCTGCTGAGGAGAGGGGAGGCTGCTGAGGAGAGGGGAGGCTGCTGAGGAGAGGGGAGGCTGCTGAGGAGAGGGGAGGCTAGTGAGGAGATGGGAGGCTGGTGAGGAGAGGAGAGGCTGGTGAGGAGATGGGAGGCTGCTGAGGAGATGGGAGGCTGCTGAGGAGATGGGAGGCTGATGAGGAGATGGGAGGCTGCTGAGGAGAGGAGATGAGAGGCTGCTGAGGAGAGGGGAGGCTGCTGAGGAGAGGAGATGAGAGGCTGGTGAGGAGAGGGGAGGCTGCTGAGGAGAGGAAATGACAGGCTGGTGAGGAGAGGAGAGGCTGGTGAGGAGAGGAGAGGCTGGAGAGGAGAGGGGAGGCTGCTGAGGAGAGGGGAGGCTGCTGAGGAGAGGAGATGAGAGGCTGCTGATGTGAGGCTGGTGAGGAGAGGGGAGGCTGGTGAGGAGAGGGGAGGCTGCTGAGGAGAGGGGAGGCTGCTGAGGAGAGGAGATGAGAGGCTGGTGAGGAGAGGGGAGGCTGCTGAGGAGAGGAAATGAGAGGCTGGTGAGGAGAGGGGAGGCTGCTGAGGAGAGGCGATGAGAGGCTGGTGTGTAGAGGAGAGGGGAGGCTGCTGAGGAGAGGAGATGAGAGGCTGGTGGGGAGAGGAGATGAGAGGCTGGTGAGGAGAGGGGAGGCTGCTGAGGAGAGGAGATGGGAGGCTGGTGAGGAGATGGGAGGCTGGAGAGGAGAGGCTGGTGAGGAGAGGGGAGGCTGGAGAGGAGAGGCTGGTGAGGAGAGGGGAGGCTGCCAAGGAGAGGAGATGAGAGGCTGGTGAGGGGAGGCTGTTGAGGAGAGGAGATGAGAGGCTGGTGACGAGAGGGGAGGCTGCTGAGGAGAGGAGATGGGAGGCTGGTGAGGAGAGATGAGAGGCTGGTGAGGAGAGGGGAGGCTGGTGAGGAGAGGAGATGAGAGGCTGGTGAGGAGAGGAGAGGGGAGGCTGGTGAGGAGAGGAGATGAGAGGCTGGTGAGGAGATGAGAGGCTGGAGAGGAGAGGCTGCTGAGGAGAGGGAAGGCTGCTGAGATGAGAGGCTGGTGAGGAGAGGAGATGAGAGGCTGGTGAGGAGAGGAGATGAGAGGCTGGTGAGGAGAGGGGAGGCTGGAGAGGAGATGAGAAGCTGGTGAGGGGAGGCTGCTGAGGAGAGGGGAGGCTGGTGAGGAGAGGAGAGTCTGGTGAGGAGGAGAGGAGATGAGAGGCTGCTGATGAGATCGGAGGTGAGGAGATTGCTGAGGTGGCTGCATCTGGCAGGGGGAGGCTAGGGGAGGCTGCATTCGCCAGGTGGAGGCTGCATCTGGCAGGTGGAGGCTGTTTACGGGAGTGAGGAGAGGCTGCTGAGGGAAGTCTACGTCCTGCATCCAACAGGGTGAGGCTGAAGAGTGGGTTCCCTTTCGAAATCTGTCAGCCAAACCTTGCAACCATGGCAGAATCAACTGACCATGTAATGTATATGAGATTCACCAGATTCTCACATGACAACTGGAAAAGTTTGCTAAGGCTACTTTCAAATCAGCGATTTTCTCCGTTCGCGGCAGATACTGCAGTTTTTCCGCATCTGCCGCGTAACGTATCAGTTACGGGCCGGCAACTCTGCGTTCGGCCTCATTCATTCCCTATGGGACTTGCGGACATGTGCGGCACTTGAGGTTTTGCACTTGAGGCGAGACAAAAAAAACACTGCTAGCAGCATTTTTTTTCCTGTTGCTGCAAGTACCGCATTTGCCGGATTGCGGCAAAACCGCAAGTGCCGCACATGTCCGCAAGTCCCATAGGGAATGAATGAGGCCGAACGCACTGTTGCCGTAAGTGATCCTTTACGGATGCGGAAAAACTGCCGCAAATGTAAAAAATCGCTGATGTTAAAGTAGCCTACGTCACTGCCGATAGTGTCATACTCACCAATGGGGGAGGCAGCACGAAAGGTGCCTAGGGCAGCAGAAACTCTAAATACGGCCCTGATAACACACCACTTTAATAAATTAACTCATAAAATGTCCAAAGATTAACCACAAATAAACCAATCCACCCAAATAATGGTCAATTTTCCCACAAATAAATGAATCACAACAAAGTAAAATACATAACATAAGGGAGGGATCTTCGGTTTCTTCTCAAAACCACTGTATGAAGAGAAACCGCTAAAACAAGGCTATTTATATTTTTAAAAAGCCGCCCATTGCAAAATAAACCAATGAAAAAACATTAAAATAGGTGCCAAAAAACTAGATATAACCGGTTCTAACTGCTAATGGTACAAAAACCACAGCTAACTTGACCTCAACTTGACCCTGCAAATTACAGCTATTTTAATCCATATAACTAAATCCTGCCTTCAGGGCCCCTGTTACCATGAGACCCCCCCTTTATTGCTTTGTTAAGTATGGGGGAGGGCTGTCATTATTAGAGTTGAGCGACCTTGACCTTTTTAGAGTCGAGCCGGGTTTTGCGAAACCCGACTATGTCCAAAGTCGGGTCGAGTGAAATCGGCCGATTATGACGTAAAGTCGGGATCGACCGAAACACGAAACCCAATGCAAGTCAATGGGGCAGCATAGTCGGCAGTGAGTGGGGGCCAGGAAAACACCTAGAGTACCAATTTTAATGTCAAAACCATCCATTCTTCTTAATGAAGCTTGTCAAGCGTAATTTACCTTATAATAATTGGAAGGCATTTGAAATTGGGGGTCATTTGGCTAAAGTTGTGGGGGGTAGGGCTGGTTCAAGTAATTAGTGGGCCCAGGAAATCTGGACCACGTCACGGCAGTGGAGCAGGGAGAGGTAAGTATTTCAACTTTGCAAGTGCTGTGAACCTGAGCAAGCAGGGGGGGCCCACTCGTTGGCATTGGCACTGGCACAGGGCCCCTCAAAGTACAGCGGTGTGTTTGCACGGCGGGGGCGCCTCCCACCGGCAGCAACACTTTTGCGTACTATGAGAGGCCCTGTGCCAGTGACGTCGCCAACTAGTATTCCTCCCCCCACCTGATGAAGGAACCTGCACTTTCATCTGCACCTTCCTCTTTGTCCCCGTGTAAGGTGGTATGGTATGCGGGAAGAGCAACCTGACTTTCAGCAGGGTCACAATGTTGTTGTGTAGCGTGCACGGGGAATGTTGCGTTATGGGTCAATGTACCAGCAGACTCATCTATCACTGGCTGGGCAATGGGCACGATGAAGTGGAAACACAGATATAGGCCCAAAGAAGAAAGTGGGCTAAATGCAGTTCAAAATTGGTAACACAGGAATAACCAGGGGGCATTGCAGTGGAGGACAACTGGAATGAGAGGCTGACACAGAGAGTAGGGCCAAATCAGTAAGTAGTCGAAATGCAGTTCAAAATTGGCAACCGTAGTAAACAGGCGGCACAGCTTTGTTCAGTGGAGGAGAACAGCAAGGAGTGGCAGACACCGATAGTAGGCCCCAACCCAACTAGTAGGCCAAATGCAGTCTAACATTAACAACTACTTAACGAGAGGCTGAAAATGGAATTTCAGGACAGGAAACCAGGAGAACAGCAAGGAGTGGCAGACACCGATAGTAGGCCCCAAACCAACTAGTACGCCAAATGCAGTTGTTCCATTTAACCACAATTTAATGAGAGCCTGAAGATAGAAGCTCAGGAAAGGCAACCTGGGGAACACCTTGGAGTGTAACACACCATCTCTCTCCACCCCATACCCATTTTGTAGGCCTAATGCTGTGTACTTTTCTACAACTACTAAACGAGAGTCGGAAGACCGAAGCAATGGCAAGGAAACCTGGGGAACACCTTGGAGTGTAACACACCATCTCTCTCCACCCCATACCCAATTTGTAGGCCTAATGCAGCCTACTGTCCGACACCTACTAAACGAGAGCATGAAGATCGAAGTTCAGGAAAGGCAACCTGGGGAACACCTTGGAGTGTAACACACCATCTCTCTCCACCCCATACCCATTTTTTAGGCCTAATGCAGTGTACTTTTCTACAACTACTAAACGAGAGTCGGAAGACCGAAGCAATGGCAAGGAAACCTGGGGAACACCTTGGAGTGTAACACACCATCTCTCTCCACCCCATTCCCCATTTTTTAGGCCTAATGCAGCCTACTTTCCGACACCTACTAGACGAGAGCATGAAGATCGAAGCTCAGGAAAGGCAACCTGGGGAACACCTTGGAGTGTAACACACCATCTCTCTCCACCCCATACCCATTTTGTAGGCCTAATGCTGTGTACTTTTCTACAACTACTAAACGAGAGTCGGAAGACCGAAGCAATGGCAAGGAAACCTGGGGAACACCTTGGAGTGTAACACACCATCTCTCTCCACCCCATACCCAATTTGTAGGCCTAATGCAGCCTACTTTCCGACACCTACTACACGAGAGCATGAAGATCGAAGCTCAGGAAAGGCAACCTGGGGAACACCTTGGAGTGTAACACACCATCTCTCTCCACCCCATACCCAATTTGTAGGCCTAATGCAGCCTACTTTCCGACACCTACTAAACGAGAGCATGAAGATCGAAGCTCAGGAAAGGCAACCTGGGGAACACCTTGGAGTGTAACACACCATCTCTCTCCACCCCATACCCATTTTTTAGGCCTAATGCAGTGTACTTTTCTACAACTACTAAACGAGAGTCGGAAGACCGAAGCAATGGCAAGGAAACCTGGGGAACACCTTGGAGTGTAACACACCATCTCTCTCCACCCCATTCCCCATTTTTTAGGCCTAATGCAGCCTACTTTCCGACACCTACTAAACGAGAGCATGAAGATCGAAGCTCAGGAAAGGCAACCTGGGGAACACCTTGGAGTGTAACACACCATCTCTCTCCACCCCATACCCATTTTGTAGGCCTAATGCAGCGTACTTTTCTACAACTACTAAACGAGAGCATGAAGATCGAAGCTCAGGAAAGGCAACCTGATGAAAACCTTGGAGTGTAACACAACCTGTCTCTACACCCCATACCAAATTTGTAGGCCTAATGCAGCGTAGTTTCCACCAACTACTAAACGAGAGCCGGAAGATCGAAGCTCATGAAAGGCAACCCGGGGAACACCTTGGAGTGTAACACAACCTCTCTCTACACCACGAAAGGGCTGATTCTTAGGAAGGAAGGCTGTTGTAAATAAGCATTGCGCGTCCGAGGGTGATTATATTCTTATTCGGTATCTACTCACCCTCGGACGCGCCATGCTTCTTGATTTGTAATTAATGTTTATTTGCAATGTGCTTTTGACTTACTCAATTATTTTTTTAATTATTGATTTTATTAAATTAATAGTTTAACATCTTATTGGAAATAATTTAAAGGAGACGCGACAGGACAACACTCGGTGGATGCCATATCTGTGTTAACAACTCCAAAAAACTTTCAGTTAACTTCTTGCAGGAGAAAGAAATTGTAGCTGTTGGACCTTTGTAGTACAGTTCCAGATATTTGTTGTGTGTTTGTTTTGATTGTTAAAATGTCTGCATTTGAGATCTCAACACGATCTTATTTTTTATAATCAAATTAATTTTTTTTATATTTAATGATGTTGGTTCAAGGGGTACACGGGCAGCAATAGACAGGTCAGTGGAGGCCTAGTGGAAGGAGTGACGGCAGACAGGCATCAAAGGCCTAACATTGGGCTGGCTGTAGGCAAGTTAAAATTGGTTCCAGGGGAACACGGCCATCAGTGGCCTGGTCAGTGTAGTTGTAGTTGAAAGAACGGGACGCAGACAGGCTTCGAAGGCCTAACATAATAACATAGGGCTGGCTGTAGGCAAGTTAAAATTGGTTCCAGGGGAACACGGCCATCAGTGGCCTGGTCAGTGTAGTTGTAGTTGAAAGAACGGGACGCAGACAGGCTTCGAAGGCCTAACATAACAAACTTGGGCTGGCTGTAGGCACTTTTAAATTTGTTCCAGGGGTACACGGGCAGCAGTGGTCTGGTCAGTGGAAGTCTAGTGGAAGGAGTGACTGCAGACAGGCTTCCAAGGCCTAACATAACAAACTTGGGCTGGCTGTAGGCACTTTTAAATTGGTTCCAGGGGTACACGGGCAGCAGTGGTCTGGTCAGTGGAAGTCTAGTGGAAGGAGTGACCGCAGACAGGCTTCCAAGGCCTAACATAACAAACTTGGGCTGGCTGTAGGCACTTTTAAATTGGTTCCAGGGGTACACGGGCAGCAGTGGTCTGGTCTCTGGAAGTCTAGTGGAAGGAGTGACCGCAGACAGGCTTCGAAGGCCTAACATAACAAACTTGGGCTGGCTGTAGGCACTTTTAAATTGGTTCCAGGGGTACACGGGCAGCAGTGGTCTGGTCAGTGGAAGTCTAGTGGAAGGAGTGACCGCAGACAGGCTTCCAAGGCCTAACATTACAAACTTGGGCTGGCTGTAGGCACTTTTAAATTGGTTCCAGGGGTACACGGGCAGCAGTGGTCTGGTCTGTGGAAGTCTAGTGGAAGGAGTGACCGCAGACAGGCTTCGAAGGCCTAACATAACAAACTTGGGCTGGCTGTAGGCACTTTTAAATTGGTTCCAGGGGTACACGGGCAGCAGTGGTCTGGTCAGTGGAAGTCTAGTGGAAGGAGTGACCGCAGACAGGCTTCCAAGGCCTAACATTACAAACTTGGGCTGGCTGTAGGCACTTTTAAATTGGTTCCAGGGGTACACGGGCAGCAGTGGTCTGGTCTGTGGAAGTCTAGTGGAAGGAGTGACCGCAGACAGGCTTCGAAGGCCTAACATAACAAACTTGGGCTGGCTGTAGGCACTTTTAAATTGGTTCCAGGGGTACACGGGCAGCAGTGGTCTGGTCAGTGGAAGTCTAGTGGAAGGAGTGACCGCAGACAGGCTTCCAAGGCCTAACATAACAAACTTGGGCTGGCTGTAGGCACTTTTAAATTGGTTCCAGGGGTACACGGGCAGCAGTGGTCTGGTCTGTGGAAGTCTAGTGGAAGGAGTGACCGCAGACAGGCTTCGAAGGCCTAACATAATAAACTTGGGCTGGCTGTAGGCACTTTTAAATTGGTTCCAGGGGTACACGGGCAGCAGTGGTCTGGTCTGTGGAAGTCTAGTGGAAGGAGTGACCGCAGACAGGCTTCGAAGGCCTAACATAACAAACTTGGGCTGGCTGTAGGCACTTTTAAATTGGTTCCAGGGGTACACGGGCAGCAGTGGTCTGGTCAGTGGAAGTCTAGTGGAAGGAGTGACCGCAGACAGGCTTCCAAGGCCTAACATAACAAACTTGGGCTGGCTGTAGGCACTTTTAAATTGGTTCCAGGGGTACACGGGCAGCAGTGGTCTGGTCTGTGGAAGTCTAGTGGAAGGAGTGACCGCAGACAGGCTTCGAAGGCCTAACATAATAAACTTGGGCTGGCTGTAGGCACTTTTAAATTGGTTGCAGGGGTACACGGGCAGCAGTGTATGGTCAATGGAAGTCTAGTGGAAGGAGTGACGGCAGACAGTCTTCGAAGGCCTAACATAACAAAATTGGGCTGACTGTAGGCACTTTTAAATTGGTTCCAGGGTAACACGGCCAGCAGTGGCCTGGTCAGTGTAGTAGTTGTAGAAAGAAGGGACCGCAGACAGGCTTCGAAGGCCTAACATAACAAAAATGTCAAAACAATGGTATTGTCAGTGCCAGGCATTGAAGGATGTCAGCGCCTAGACTACACATTGGTGAAGCTGTGAGAGATAATTTTGCTAGTGGTAGAGCACTGTTTGAGCTGGGGGGGGGAACTGTCTTGTGGCCGGCGGTACAGGCACAGGGCCCCTCATATTACAACGGTGTGTCTGACGTTGGGTGCGCACCACCACCGCCAGAGACACTTTATTGTACTATGAGGGACCCAGTGGCAGTGCCGTCGACCAAAAGCGGCCACACCCACCTCTTCAGACAAACAGCACTCTCAAGGGTCCAAGCGCAAAGTGGCGATAGCACGGCCCCGTGTGGGGAGTTTGGCCATTTCGTGAGGTGGAAACATGTCGTATGCTGGACAATCAGGTGAAGAAAATTACGAGATTGGAAAAGTCATTCAGAATAGTCCACAGGCAAGACCTTTTCATAGGAAAGCTAGGTGTCAGCCGGGCAGGGTGGGGCAAAAGATTTTGAAATCCAGTTGTGGTTCATTTTAATGAAGGTTAGATCATCTACATTTTGGGTAGCCAGACGAGTCCTTTTTTCTGTTAGTATTGAACCTGCAGCACTGAATACTCTTTCTGATAGGACACTAGCTGCCGGGCAAGCAAGCTCCTGCAATGCATATTCTGCCAATTCTGGCCAGGTGTCTAATTTGGATGCCCAGTAATCAAATGGGAATGACGGTTGAGGGAGAACGTCGATAAGGGATGAAAAATAGTTTGTAACCATACTGGACAAATGTTGTCTCCTGTCACTTTGAATTGATGCTGCAGTACCTGTCCTGTCTGCGGTCATAGAAAAATCACTCCACAACCTGGTCAGAAAACCCCTCTGGCCAACGCCACTTCTGATTTCTGCCCCTCTAACACCTCTGGTCTGCTGGCCCCTGGAGCTCGTGTGAGAACGATCACGGGCGCTGTGTGCAGGGAATGCCAGAAGCAAACGGTCAACAAGAGTTGATTGTTTTGTTGCTAATATTAGTTCCAAGTTCTCATGTGGCATAATATTTTGCAATTTGCCTTTATAGCGAGGATCAAGGAGGCAGGCCAACCAGTAATCGTCATCGTTCATCATTTTTGTAATGCGTGTGTCCCTTTTGAGGATACGCAAGGCATAATCCGCCATGTGGGCCAAAGTTCCCGTTGTCAAATCTGCGGTTGTGCTTGGTTGAGGGGCAGTTGCAGGCAAATCTACGTCACTTGTGTCCCTCAAAAAACCAGAACCCGGCCTTGCCACGCCACCAATTTCCCGTGCCCCCGGGAAAGCTTCCTCATTAAAAATATACTCATCCCCATCATCCTCCTCATCCTCCACCTCCTCTTCGCCCGGTACCTCGTCATGTACACTGCCCTGACCAGACAATCGCTGACTGTCATCAAGGCTTTCCTCTTCCTCTGGTGCAGACGCCTGATCCTTTATGTGCGTCAAACTTTGCATCAGCAGACGCATTAGGGGGATGCTCATGCTTATTATGGCGTTGTCTGCACTAACCAGCCGTGTGCATTCCTCAAAACACTGAAGGACTTGACACATGTCTTGAATCTTCGACCACTGCACACCTGACAACTCCATGTCTGCCATCCTACTGCCTGCCCGTGTATGTGTATCCTCCCACAAAAACATAACAGCCCGCCTCTGTTCGCACAGTCTCTGAAGCATGTGCAGTGTTGAGTTCCACCTTGTTGCAACGTCTATGATTAGGCGATGCTGGGGAAGGTTCAAAGAACGCTGATAGGTCTGCATACGGCTGGAGTGTACAGGCGAACGGCGGATATGTGCGCAAAGTCCACGCACTTTGAGGAGCAGGTCGGATAACCCCGGATAACTTTTCAGGAAGCACTGCACCACCAGGTTTAAGGTGTGAGCCAGGCAAGGAATGTGTTTCAGTTGGGAAAGGGAGATGGCAGCCATGAAATTCCTTCCGTTATCACTCACTACCTTGCCTGCCTCAAGATCTACAGTGCCCAGCCACGACTGCGTTTCTTGCTGCAAGAACTCGGACAGAACTTCCGCGGTGTGTCTATTGTCGCCCAAACACTTCATAGCCAATACAGCCTGCTGACGTTTGCCAGTAGCTGCCCCATAATGGGAGACCTGGTGTGCAACAGTGGCAGGTGCGGATGGAGTGTTTGTGCGACTGCGGTCTGTGGACGAGCTCTTGCTTCTGCAGGAGGACGAGGAGGAGGGGGTGCGAACGGCTACAGACAACTGTTTACTAGACCGTGGGCTAGGCAGAACTGTCCCAAACTTGCTGTCCCCTGTGGACCCTGAATCCACCACATTTACCCAGTGTGCCGTGATGGACACGTAACGTCCCTGGCCATGCCTACTGGTCCATGCATCTGTTGTCAGGTGCACCTTTGTGCTCACAGATTGCCTGAGTGCATGGACGATGCGCTCTTTAACATGCTGGTGGAGGGCTGGGATGGCTTTTCTGGAAAAAAAGTGTCGACTGGGTAGCTCGTAGCGTGGTACAGCGTAGTCCATCAGGTCTTTGAAAGCTTCGCTTTCAACTAACCGGTAGGGCATCATCTCTAACGAGATTAGTCTAGCTATGTGGGCGTTCAAACCCTGTGTACGCGGATGCGAGGCTAAGTATTTCCTTTTTCTAACCATAGTCTCATGTAGGGTGAGCTGGACTGGAGAGCTGGAGATCGTGGAACTAGCGGGGGTGCCGGTGGACATGGCAGACTGAGAGACGGTGGGAGATGGTATTGTTGCCGCCGGTGCCCTAGATGCAGTGTTTCCTACTACGAAACTGGTGATTCCCTGACCCTGACTGCTTTGGCCTGGCAAAGATACCTGCACAGATACAGCAGGTGGTGCGCTAAATGGTGGTCCTACACTGCCGGAAGGGATGTTGCGTTGATGACTAGCTTCATTGGCCGAGGGTGCAACAACCTTAAGGGACGTTTGGTAGTTAGTCCAAGCTTTCAAATGCATGGTGGTTAAATGTCTATGCATGCAACTAGTATTGAGACTTTTCAGATTCTGACCTCTGCTTAAGGAAGTAGAACATTTTTGACAGATGACTTTGCGCTGATCAATTGGATGTTGTTTAAAAAAATGCCAGACTGCACTCTTTCTAGCATCGGATACCTTTTCAGGCATTGCAGACTGAGCTTTAACCGGATGGCCACGCTGTCCTCCACCAGGTTTTGGCTTTGCCACGCGTTTTGGGCAAGATACGGGCCCGGCAGATGGAACCTGTGGCGATGTTGATGCCTGCTGCGGCCCCTCCTCCTCCTCTGCTTCAGAACTGCTGCCGCCTGCACCCTGTTCCCCCAATGGCTGCCAATCGGGGTCAAGAACTGGGTCATCTAATAACTCTTCTTGTACCTCCTGCGCAACTTCGTCTGTGTCACCGTGTCGTTCGGTGGTATAGCGTTCGTGATGGGGCAACATAGTCTCATCAGGGTCTGATTCTTGATCAGCACCCTGCGAGGGCAATGTTGTGGTCTGAGTCAAAGGACCAGCATAGTAGTCTGGCTGTGGCTGTGCGTCAGTGCACTCCATGTCAGATTCAACTTGTAATGGGCATGGACTGTTAACTGCTTCACTTTCTAAGCCAGGGACGGTATGTGTAAAGAGCTCCATGGAGTAACCCGTTGTGTCGCCTGCTGCATTCTTCTCTGTTGTTGTTTTTGCTGAAGAGGACAAGGAAGTGACTTGTCCCTGACCGTGAACATCCACTAACGACGCGCTGCTTTTACTTTTACCAGTTTCACGAGAGGAGGCAAAAGAGCTAGAGGCTGAGTCAGCAAGATAAGCCAAAACTTGCTCTTGCTGCTCCGGCTTTAAAAGCGGTTTTCCTAATCCCAGAAAAGGGAGCGTTCGAGGCCTTGTGTAGCCGGACGACGAACCTGGCTCCACAGCTCCAGACTTAGGTGCAATATTTTTTTCCCCACGACCACCTGATGCTCCACCACTACCACTACCCTCATTACCAGCTGACAATGAACGCCCCCGGCCACGACCTCTTCCACTAGACTTCCTCATTGTTTTAAAAACGTAACCAAACTAACGTTATTTGTTGCAGTCACACAACTTACACGGTGAGCTATAACTTCAGTATGATTTAGCTACCCCTTTACAGGTTGGTGAGACCACAGCGAAAATCAGGCCCAATGTTACACACTCTTTTTTTGGTGGCTGCAAATTAGAGAGATGCCCCACACGCAGGACTGTCACTGAAGCACAAATGTTAATATTAATGTCACACTATTATTTTTTTTTTATTTTTATTTTTTTCAGGAACACTTTAGAAACCCCAAAAAAAAAAAAAATAGATTTTTGCAGGGAGAATTTAGAAAACAAATGTAACAAACTATATGCTTTCTATGGGCCACTGAGTGAGAGATGACGCACACAGGAATCAGGAGTGGCACACAAGCCCAGAGGCCAATATTTTTCTACCAATGATTGATGGAGTTATTTTCTCTGGTAGATTTTGGAACCCAAATCAAGGAAAAAAAATATAGGCTTTCTATGGACCACAATTGGAGAGAGAGAGAGAGAGAGAGAGAGAGAGAGATGGCACACCCAGGAGTCAAGACTGGCACACAAGCAGAAGGGCCAATATTAATCTCCCATTTTTTTTTTGGGTTTTTTTTTTTTTTTTTTTTTTTTTTTTTTTTCAGGGAGACTTTAGAAAAAAAAATAATAAAAAAAATATGATTTTATCAGGAAGAATTTAGAAACCAAATAAAATAAAATGATTTTTTCAGGGAGAATTTATAAAACAAATAAAAACAAAAATAGGCGTTCTATGGCCCACTGACTGAGAGATGACGCACACAGGAGTCAGGAGTGGCACACAAGCCCAGAGGCCAATATTTTTCTACCAATGATTGATGTAGTTATTTTCTCTGGTAGATTTTGGAACCCAAATCAAGGAAAAAAAATATAGGCTTTCTATGGACCACAATTGGAGAGAGAGAGAGAGAATGAGAGAGAGATGGCACACCCAGGAGTCAAGACTGGCACACAAGCAGAAAGGCCAATATTAATCTCCCACTGTTTTTTTTGGTTGTTTTTTTTTTTTTTTTTTTCAGGGAGACTTTAGAAAAAAAAATAATAAAAAAAATATGATTTTATCAGGAAGAATTTAGAAACCAAATAAAATAAAATGATTTTTTCAGGGAGAATTTATAAAACAAATAAAAACAAAAATAGGCGTTCTATGGCCCACTGACTGAGAGATGACGCACACAGGAGTCAGGAGTGGCACACAAGCCCAGAGGCCAATATTTTTCTACCAATGATTGATGTAGTTATTTTCTCTGGTAGATTTTAGAACCCAAATCAAGGAAAAAAAATATAGGCTTTCTATGGACCACAATTGGAGAGAGAGAGAGAGAGAGAGAGAGAGAGATGGCACACCCAGGAGTCAAGACTGGCACACAAGCAGAAAAGCCAATATTAATCTCCCACTGTTTTTTTTGGTTGTTTTTTTTTTTTTTTTTTCAGGGAGACTTTAGAAAAAAAAATAATAAAAAAAATATGATTTTATCAGGAAGAATTTAGAAACCAAATAAAATAAAATGATTTTTTCAGGGAGAATTTATAAAACAAATAAAAACAAAAATAGGCGTTCTATGGCCCACTGACTGAGAGATGACGCACACAGGAGTCAGGAGTGGCACACAAGCCCAGAGGCCAATATTTTTCTACCAATGATTGATGTAGTTATTTTCTCTGGTAGATTTTGGAACCCAAATCAAGGAAAAAAAATATAGGCTTTCTATGGACCACAATTGGAGAGAGAGAGAGAGAGAGAGAGAGAGATGGCACACCCAGGAGTCAAGACTGGCACACAAGCAGAAAGGCCAATATTAATCTCCCACTGTTTTTTTTGGTTGTTTTTTTTTTTTTTTTTCAGGGAGACTTTAGAAAAAAAAATAATAAAAAAAATATGATTTTATCAGGAAGAATTTAGAAACCAAATAAAATAAAATGATTTTTTCAGGGAGAATTTATAAAACAAATAAAACCAAAAATAGGCGTTCTATGGCCCACTGACTGAGAGATGACGCACCCAGGAGTCAAGACTGGCACACAAGCAGAAAGGCCAATATTAATCTCCCACTGTTTTTTTTTTTTTTTTTTTTTTTTTCAGGGAGACTTTAGAAAAAAAAATAATAAAAAAAATATGATTTTATCAGGAAGAATTTAGAAACCAAATAAAATAAAATGATTTTTTCAGGGAGAATTTAGAAAACAAATAAAACCAAAAATAGGCGTTCTATGGCCCACTGACTGAGAGAGAGAGAGAGATGGCACGCTTAGTACTGGCACACAAGCCCAAAGGGCAATATTAATCTCCCTTTTTTTTCAGGGAGAATTTCTAAAACCCCAAAAAAAAAAAAAATAGGCTTTCTATGGCCCACTATTTGTGAGAGAGATGGGACGCTCAGGACTGGCACAGATGGCACGCTCAGGACTGGCACAGAAGCCCAGAGGCCAATATTAATCTCCCTTTTTTTCTGGGAGAATTTATAAAACCAAAAAAATATTTAAATAGGCTTTCTATGGCCCACTATTTGTGAGAGAGATGGCACGCTCAGGACTGGCACAGATGGCACGCTCACAACTGGCACACAAGCCCAGAGGCCAATATTAATCTCCCTTTTTTCAGGGAAAATTTATAAAACCAAAAAAAAAATTAAATAGGCTTTCTATGGCCCACTATTTGTGAGAGAGATGGCACGCTCAGGACTGGCACAGATGGCACGCTCACAACTGGCACACAAGCCCAGAGGCCAATATTAATCTCCCTTTTTTCAGGGAAAATTTATAAAACCAAAAAAAAAATTAAATAGGCTTTCTATGGCCCACTATTTGTGAGAGAGATGGCACGCTCAGGACTGGCACAGATGGCACGCTCACAACTGGCACACAACCCCAGAGGCCAATATTAATCTCCCTTTTTTTCAGGGAGAATTTATAAAACCAAAAAAAAAAATTAAATAGGCTTTCTATGGCCCACTATTTGTGAGAGAGATGGCACGCTCAGGGCTGGCACAGATGGCACGCTCACAACTGGCACACAAGCCCAGAGGCCAATATTAATCTCCCTTTTTTCAGGGAAAATTTATAAAACCAAAAAAAAAATTAAATAGGCTTTCTATGGCCCACTATTTGTGAGAGAGATGGCACGCTCAGGACTGGCACAGATGGCACGCTCACAACTGGCACACAAGCCCAGAGGCCAATATTAATCTCCCTTTTTTTCAGGGAGAATTTATAAAACCAAAAAAAAAATTAAATAGGCTTTCTATGGCCCACTATTTGTGAAAGAGATGGCACGCTCAGGGCTGGCACAGATGGCACGCTCAGGACTGGCACACAAGCCCAGAGGCCAATATTAATCTCCCTTTTTTTCAGGGAGAATTTATAAAACCCAAAAAAAAATAAAATAGGCTTTCTATGGCCCACTATTTGTGAGAGAGATGGCACACTCAGGACTGGCACACAAGCCCAAAGGCCAATATTAATCTCCCACTGTATTTTTATCAGGGAGAATTTATACACCCCACAAAAAAAAATACAGAAAAATGAAAAGGCTTTCTATGGCCCACTATGTGAGAGAGATGGCACACACAGGGATGGCACTCTAGCAGAAATGCCAAATTGCCAATCTTAATCTCCCACCAAAAAAAAACAAAAAAAAAAAACAGGGAATGTCCTACAATTACTATCTCCCTGCCTGCAGTAATCTCAGCCAGGTATGGCAGGCAGCTACTATCTCCCTGCCTGCAGTAATCTCAGCCAGGTATGGCAGGCAGCAATAAGGAGTGGACTGATGCACAAATGAAATAAAAAGTGTGGACAAACAAAAAAGATAGCTGTGCAGAAAGGAAGGAACAAGAGGATTTGTGCTTTGAAAAAAGCAGTTGGTTTGCACAGCGGCGTACACACAGCAATGCAGCTATCAGGGAGCCTTCTAGGGCAGCCCAATGAGCTACAGCGCTGAGGGGAAAAAAAAAAACTTCCACTGTCCCTGCACACCGAGGGTGGTGTTGGACAGTGCAAATCGCTGCAGCACAAGCGGTTTTGTGGTTAATGGACCCTGCCTAACGCTATCCCTGCTTCTGACAAAGCGGCAGCAACCTCTCCCTAAGCTCAGATCAGCAGCAGTAAGATGGCGGTCGGCGGGAACGCCTCTTTATAGCCCCTGTGACGTCGCAGACAGCAAGCCAATCACTGCAATGCCCTTCTCTAAGATGGTGGGGACCAGGACCTATGTCATCACGCTGCCCACACTCTGCGTTTACCTTCATTGGCTGAGAAATGGCGCTTTTCGCGTCATTGAAACGCGACTTTGGCGCGAAAGTCGCGTACCGCATGGCCGACCCCGCACAGGGGTCGGATCGGGTTTCATGAAACCCCGACTTAGCCAAAAGTCGGCGACTTTTGAAAATGTTCGACCCGTTTCGCTCAACCCTAGTCATTATCCCACAAAGGATAAAGAAGAATCAATGAGATAAAAAAAATTTGTGTAGTCTGTGGTGTGCACCAAAGCGAGCATGTGATCTCAAGGGCCAAAATTTTTCACCAGCTGTGGCAGAAAAACCTAACCCCCCAAAAAGAGAAGAAAATTGATTTTCCTGATGACACAGGTAGGAAAGAGGGGGTCCCTTCCTGTTCTTATCCTATACCCTTTCATGACCCTCCCTCTTTCCCCATAACAATTACCCTCCTCCATTACCCAATTCAAAACATATCATCCCCTAACAAATTATTATTAACCCTTCCAGGCTCTGGCACTTTCATTAATTATTATGGTCCCTTCAAGTACAGAAAGAGACTGTGTACACCGCAGAAGGAATCCAGCATCAGGGCCTGCCCCATAAAGGGGACATGTGCAAGCTGCAGAGCAGGACAAGTGGCCAGCATCCCTACCCGATGCACCCAGGCAAGGGCCAGGGCCCTGAGCAAGGCAGTGAGGCAAACTCGCTGTCGGGGACACCAGCAAGCTATGGGGCCCGTGCGTCAGGGGAGCCAGGTGCCAATGTAAGGGGTTGCAAAGACTGTAAAGATCCCCCACCCTCCTCTCAGTCCAACGTTGATAATAGTTAATGTAGGAGGGGCCTGCTGTGGGTAAGAAAGGGAATTTCCTGTTTTCTAGTCAGTGTAGCCTGGGAGCTGAGACAGACCAGGAGGTTCAGATAGCCCAGGCAGTCCATTAGATCCTTAGAGCCCGGGGCGACATAGTGGGCCCCGCAATGTTCCAAGAGAGATGCCCAGCCATCCAGGGTGAGTGGGCTAGAAGTACAGCAGTGACAGCAACAGTGCAAGAAGCAGTGACAGCAGCAGTGCAAGAAGCAGTGACAGCAGCAGTGCAAGAAGTAGTGACAGCAGTAGTGAGAACAGGAGTTACTGCAAGAGTCACAGCAGGACAATACCGCAGGTTGCTCCAAAAATGTGTCAGCTTGCTACTTGGGCTGATGCCCTTATGTCTGGTGCAAAATGGACAGGGGAACTCCTAAAAGTAGTCAGGTCGGACAGGGAGGACGCTGCGATACTGTGTGGGATGGGACATCCTGGGAACACACTGAAAAGCACAGGGAAAACAAAGTAAATATGCTGTATAGAACCTAATGTTGATGCTGCAAAAGACAGGGATGTGCTGAGAGAAGAAACCAGTTATCTGTTTTAAGTTGAACGTGAACTCTGTCTCTATTTGTGCAACAGCACTAGCAGCAGAACTTCAGCCACTCAGATGGGACCCAGACAATGCAGATAATGTAGCTGAAGGTGAGCCAAAAAGGGGACATTGTTTTCATGTGGCGGGAGGCCAGGGCGTGGATAAGCAAATACTCTCAGCCATGAATATGGCCCTGCCCCTCCATCACACTTGGCGTAGTCGGCAGGATCCCACAGCCTTGCAAAGTGGGAATGCCGTGAAGAAGGAAGAGGCTAATATTCCAAAAGTGACTAATGTATTGGACGTGACTGAAACCTTGGAAGTGAATGACGCTATATTTGCAACTAAGATGGCGGCCTTAAAGATGGAGGATAATGGCACCAAAAATGGAGAACAACAACTTTGGTCCCACCCCTCATGGACGTTCTGGCTTAAAAATGGCGCAAAAGACTGCCTGGCAGAGTCGACGGCCTAAGCATGGTGTCCACCCCTGGTGGGTTTGTCTGAAAAAGAGAAGACCTGGTCCCTTACTACAGATTGCAAAGAAATTGGTGGAGTGGCCGAAAGTGACCCCACCTTGGTACGGGTGTGGCCCAGAAGAAAACCTCATGTGCAGCTGCACACGTCATCACGTACCAGAGGAGGTCGCCTATCCAGAAGAATGTGAGCCAGAAGAAGTTGCCCCGGAAGAGCTTGTTATGGAAAAGACCCAACCTGGAAGGCTGAGGGGAGTCGCCAACGAATTTTGGACCAACCGATTCACTTTACATATGGAAGAGTGTTGCGGAGGAGCGTTGACAGCGTCTGCCGGGGCAGGAACATCATCGTCGGGAGCTGGAGACCGATGAACCAGAAGGAGAGTTTGCACTGGAGGAACCCGTGCCGAAAATGGAGAAGCCTGTTCTGGAGTGCACAGCTGTCGTGGCAGAGGGATCTGTCAGTTGCAGAGCAATCGCGGCCGGGATGCTGGAGTGGCAGGAGTAGGACGACGGGCAGATGATGGTGAGTGAACCTTGGTCTCAAGTCCCAGAATGCCAGTCAGTGTTCAGCAATGCCCCCCCTCGTCCCATCATGTTATCACCTGGAGGTATATGCGGGCCAGGAACAGGCGCAATCGGCCCCCTATTCTCCGGTCAATGAGCGACCAAGTCCTGCCCCTCTCCTGTCATTGCGGCGGCAGAAGGACATGACACCTGCGGCTGCAGGGTCATCTACTAGAGTACGGCCACAGAGCCCGATGTGGAGTGAAGCAGCATTGGATACGTGCCGCTGACAAGTGGATGCCGTTAAAAAGATATTACTCCCTTACCAAAAGTTGTGCCCGTTGCATTGGATCACTGAAAAAAATGGGACTGTTCCACGTCCCTGCAGGCAAAGGAACCCTGGAGCACCAGAACGTTGGATGCAGTGTGGCCATTATGGGCCACAGTTGAGCGTTATTTTTTCCCCCATTGTACTGTTTATTTCCCTTCTGCTGGATGGCAGGACTTTGCCTTTGCAGAGTAACGGGCCCTTGAACTGAGGGACAGACAATGTGCAGCTACAGCACCAGACTGTGCTGCAGGAACAGGTAGCGCACACATGATAGAAGGGTAGTGCTATGCTCAAAGGAGAGGGGGAGCCCCTTGGACTGGGGACCTGATGGACAGGTCGTGTTAATAACGGACTGTGTGAAAAGTTAATAATGGACACCTTATGTGCTCGGGTCCCGTGGACGGACGAGACCAGAGCCTGTTGGACTGCAGGTGTTACCTGGGGGACTGTGAACCAGGCACTTAGTACTAGAGAAAGAACTTTTATGCTGCGGTAAAGGTACTATAGGTAAACAGATTCTTGCTTGGTTATACTGGATAGCTGTGCTTTTTATGGACTACTTCATTTTACCAGTTACCCCCAATGCAGGGTATTTCTTTGTAAATAATAAAGTTTTGGGGTGTTATATGGTCGGGGATGACCATTCTTAAAGGAAGAGGGAATCTAAGGGGATGCAAAGACTGTAAAGATCCCCCACCCTCCTCTCGGTCCAATGTTGATAATTGTGTATGTTTAATATCTAATACTATGTACATTATGTTATTTACCTATTGTTGCTGTGTTATTATGAATAAGGCAAAGTGTAGTAAACTGTTGGGGCCGCTAGAGGGGGCGCATTAGCAGCACATAGTATAGGCCTAGTAAATAGTAATGTAGGAGGGGCCTGCTGTGGATAAGAAAGGGAATTTCCTGTTTTCTAATCAGTGTAGCCTGGGAGCTGCGACAGGCTAGGAGGCCAGAGAGCCCAGGCAGTCCCGTAGGGCCTTACCGCAACATTCCAAGAGGGAAACCCAGCCGTCTAGGGTCAGTGGGCCAGAGGTACAGCAGTGACAGCAGCAGTGCAAGTAGCAGTGACAGCAGCAGTGCAAGAAGTAGTGACAGCGGTAGTGAGAGCAGGAGCTACCGCAAGTGTCACAGCAGGACAGTAGCGCAGGTCGCTCTGAAAATGTGGCAGCTTGCTACTTGGGCTGATGCCCTTATGTCTGTTGTGAAACGGACAGGGGAACTCCTAAATTTAGTGAGGCCAGACAGAGAGGACGCTGCGATGCTGTGCGGAACGGGACATCCTGGGAACACACTGAAAAGCACAGGGAAAACAAAGGAAATATGCTGTGTGGAACCTAATGTTGATGCTGCAAAAGACATGGATGTGCTGTGAGAAGAAACAAGTAAAGTTATCTGTTTTAAGTTGAATGTGAACTCTATTTGTGCAACAGCACTAGCAGCAGAACTTCAGCTGCTCAGACGGGACTCTGACGGTGCAGATGATGTAGCTGAAGGTACGCTAAAAAGGGAACATTGTTTTCAAAGGAAAAGGAAAACCACCTATGCATGTAAAGTAAGCTGCGGAGACACCATCACGTGTTTCTCGATGCAAGCAATGAATAGCCAGGCCTTTCCCGGGAAGGAACAACCACGGGAAGGGCAGCATCCAATAAAGGTGGTTTTCCTTTATTGGATGCTGCCCTTCCCGTGGTTGTTCCTTCCCGGGGAAAGGCCTGGCTATTCATTGCTTGCGTCGAGAAACACGTGATGGTGTCTCCGCAGCTTACTTTACATGCATTTGCATATTTCCCATAAGGGATGGGGGCAGTGTTCTGGAATCACTGCGTTGAGAAACACGTGATGGTGTCTCCGCGGTGTTGGATGTTTTGGTCTCCCCAAGGTCATTCATCTGTACCTTCATGGCCAAAAGTATTGACACCCCTGCAATTCTGTCAGATAATACTCATTTTCTTCCTGAAAATGATTGCAAACACAAATTATTTGGTATTATCATCTTCATTTAATTTGTCTTAAATGAAAAAACACAAAAGAGAATGAAGCAAAAAGTAAAACATTGATCATTTCACACAAAACTTCAAAAATGGGCCAGACAAAAGTATTGACACCCTTAGCCTAATACTTGGTTGCACAACCTTTAGCCAAAATAACTGCGACCAACCGCTTCCGATAACTATCAATGAGTTTCTTACAATGCTCTGCTGGGATTTTAGACCATTCTTCTTTGGCAAACTGCTCCAGGTCCCTGATATTTGAAGGGTGCCTTCTCCAAACTGCCATTTTTAGATCTCTCCACAGGTGTTCTATGGGATTCAGGTCTGGACTCATTGCTGGCCACTTTAGAAGTCTCCAGTGCTTTCTCTCAAACCATTTTCTAGTGCTTTTTGAAGTGTGTTTTGGGTCATTGTCCTGCTGGAAGACCCATGACCTCTGAGGGAGATCCAGCTTTCTCACCCTACATTATGCTGCAAAATTTGTTGGTAGTCTTCAGACTTCATAATGCCATGCACACAAGCAGTCCAGTGCCAGAGGCAGCAAAGCAACCCCAAAACATCAGGGTACCTCCGCCATGTTTGACTGTAGGGACCGTGTTCTTTTCTTTGAATGCCTCTTTTTTTTCTCCTGTAAACTCTATGTTGATGCCTTTGCCCAAAAAGTGCTACTTTTGTCTCATCTGACCAGAGAACATTCTTCCAAAACGTTTCAGGCTTTTTCAGGTAAGTTTTGGCAAACTCCAGCCTGGCTTTTTTATGTCTCGGGGTAAGAAGTGGGGTCTTCCTGGGTCTCCTAACATACAGTCCCTTTTCATTCAGATGCCGACGGATAGTACGGGTTGACACTGTTGTACACTCGGACTGCAGGGCAGCTTGAACTTGTTTGGATGTTAGTTGAGGTTCTTTATCCAACATCCGCACAATCTTGCGTTGAAATCTCTTGTCAATTTTTCTTTTCCGTCCACATCTAGGGAGGTTAGCCACAGTGCCATGAGCTTTAAACTTCTGAATGACACTGCGCACAGTAGACAAAGGAACATTCAGGTCTTTGGAGATGGACTTGTAGCCTTGAGATTACTCATGCTTCCTCACAATTTGGTTTCTCAAGTCCTCAGACAGTTCTTTGGTCTTCTTTCTTTTCTCCATGCTCAATATGGTACACACAAGGACATAGGACAGAGGTTGAGTCAACTTTAATCCATGTCAACTGGCTGCAAGTGTGATTTAGTTATTGCCAACACCTGTTAGGTGCCACAGGTAAGTTACAGGTGCTGTTAATTACACAAATTAGAGAAGCATCACATGATTTTTTGAACAGTGCCAATACTTTTGTCCACCCCCTTTTTTATGTTTGGTGTGGAACTATATCCAATTTGGCTTCAGGACAATTCTTTTTGTGTTTTTTTCATTTAAGACAAATTAAATGAAGAAAATAATACCAAATAATTTGTTTTTGCAATCATTTTCAGGAAGAAAATGAGTATTATCTGACAGAATTGCAGGGGTGTCAATACTTTTGGCCATGACTGTACGCAGGCCGCATGCGGGCCGCATGCAGAAGTAGGCGGAGCTAGTGGCAGAGGGCAGGGCTTCACGGAGGAAGTCCGCAGCCCGCCGCAGATCAGGTAAACGCTAGTGTGAAACTAGCCTTAGATCTTCTAGGAAAGAGGCACGTCACCAATTTGTGCATGCCACAGACAACTTTAGTAGAGACATTTCATCAGAGAAGTGCAACATATGTATCGGTTCACATGTTCTCAGAATATTTTAAGGTCAGTAACAAATTGAGCTTTAGAAAGTTCTATGTGATCTGTATTATGACTTTCACAAATCATAGGGCCATTTTAAAGGGGTTGACCACTGCTAGGACAACCCCTTCTTAACTGACATGTTCGACCCCAATAAAGTAATAAAGCCTATACTGACCTCCCGGGTCGGCACCGTTCCAGCGGTGCCGGCACTTGCTCTTTCCATTGCCGTGATGCGGTGTTGTGACATGTGACTCTGGCGCCCAATCAGCGCTGGTGTCACTGTCTCCGCCTTCGGACAAAACGAACATGAAGAGGAAGCCGGGGCTGCAGCTGATCCCTAACTTCCTCTTCATGTTCAGTTTGTCTGAAGGTGGAGACAGTGACGCCAGCGCTGTTTGGGCGCTGGGCATCACGTGTCGTTCCGCCGCATCATAGCCACGGGGCCGCGAGTGCCAACACTGCTGGTACGGCAGCGGCACGAGAGGGGAGTATAGGTTTTATTATTTTATTGGGGCCGAACATTTAGTTTAAGAAGGAGTTGTCCTAGCAGTAGACATCCCCTTTAAGGATAAACAATACATCATTCACCTCTTTATTGCATGATAAGAAATGGCAAGTTGGATAGGCAGTATTTATAGTAATGTATGTAGCTGAGCCAAGACTTTTATGCATAGATATGTGAAGGTATGTTGGTCCTATCAGTATAGGCAGATGTACGGCTGGACATTTTCTTTATAAATAAAGTGTACTTTATTAAGAAAATTGGAAAGATCGGCTGCAGACTCAGGCAGTACAAATGGAGCTGTCTTACCAATGTAATTAGCAGTCTGCTAACAAGGCTGTAATGATGGTTCATACCATTCCAGAAGTACACCACACTCTCCCATTCCTTCTATTAATGGACTTAAATCACAATTATGGAAACTATTTGCAACAAATTAAGAGACATTCAGTGGGAGGCAGTGTGCACTATTAACTCTTATGTAGTCACTGTGATTTACAGGCATGGCAGCCTTCAGCAGTGGCCTAAACCAGCAAGAGACCCCACTCCCACCAAATGGACCATGTATCACCTGTACCCCAGTGGCATCGTAGCTATAGACCTAAATTGGTCACAATGACCAGGTTATATCTCAACATAACAACTGACATGAAGTGTAATGGAGGAAGCAGGCGCTGAGGATATTCAGGATTACTAATACTAGTACTATGGGCCCCAGAGTTTCAGTGGTAATTTTGAGTACAATCCAGTATACTACAATTTATTTTATTTTGTGTTATTGGGTGTTATATAAAATTTACCTTGTAATATTTAGACAAAATATAATATCCATCTATCTATGTATTGTATGTAACCCCTTCTCATGTACAGCACCATGGAATCAATGGCGCTATATAAATAATAATAATAATTAAAAAAAAAAAAATAATCTATCTATCTATCTATCTATCTATCTATCTATCTATCTATCTATCTATCTATCTATCTATCTATCTATCATAACCAAGTCAGCTGCATATCAAATGCTAGGAAATAGGGCACCTGTGGTAGCCCACCCTAAAAACAGCTACACCAACTCCAAGAGACATAGCAAAATAGGCGAAAAAGGAGTACTAGACGATAATTATGCTAAAAAAACAGCATAAATCTTTATTAGGTAGTAAAAGATCAAGTAAATCCCAATAAATAAAGTAACACCTACTCCAAGAAACTTGCGTTTGTGCCAGCGAAACACGCTTTGGGGCTGACATCAGTCGTTGGGGTCACCACCTCTTTAACTCACAGGCCTTGGTAATTTTGTCCCCTTGCATTTTCATGTCTTACTTGTGTGATCTGCGTCCACTTTACTTGGTAGGGGCACTCTCTTCCATAGTCTTATATGCATCATGGCTATGTACTAATGACAGATTTTTTTCATTATTGAGGTGGTGACCTATTTCCCTGTTTGTACTTTCTTGGAGTATGTGTTACTTTATTTATTGTGATTTACCTGATCTTTTGATACCTAATAAAGATTTATGCTGTTTTTTAGTATAATTATCGCCTAGTATTCCTTTTTCTCCTATTTTGGTATATATATATATATATATATATATATATATATATATATATATATATATACACACACAGTATATACTGTATATATAGGAATCCAAAAAATGGAGGCAGCACACCATTCTTAGTGAGCAAGCAGGAGCTACTTTTATTAGCCCATCTCAGCAACATTTCGGTTCCAAAAGATGTGAATCTTTTTCAAGCAGTGGGTGGATACATGTGACAAGTATATAAAAGGTGTACATAATATTTAACAATAATTACATTAAAAAGAGCATGTCTAATCATACAAAATGACATGCAAAATGTGGTACATACCAATTGATACATCATAAAGTGCAGTGCTACAAAGTACATGTGTCAGACATCACACAGTAACATTTTCTTGTCAATTGGCAATTAAAGGGAACCTGTCACCCCGTTTTTTGAGATTGAGCTATAAATACTGTTAAATAGGGCCTGCGCTGTGTGTTCCTATAGTGTATGTAGTGTACCCCGATTCCCTATGTATGCTGAGAAATAACTTACCAAAGTCGCCGTTTTCGCCTGTCAATCAGGCTGGTCAGGTCGGGAGGGCGTGGTGACATCGCTGGGTCTTCCTCAGCTTTACGTTGGTGGCGTAGTGGCGTAGTGGTGAACAAGCAGCGCGCGATCTGCGCTGTCATCCCTTTCGTCGGTGGGGGCGGCCATCTTCCTGGGGCCGCGCGTGCGCAGATCGAGTGCTCTGCTGCACGGGGCTTCAGGAAAATGGCCGCGGGATGCCGCGCGTGCGCATTAGAGATCGCGGCGGCCATTTTCCCAAAGCCGAGATGCAAACTCGGCTTTGGGAAAATGGCCGCCGCGATCTCTAATGCGCACGCGCGGCATCCCGCGGCCATTTTCCTGAAGCCCCGTGCAGCAGAGCACTCGATCTGCGCACGCGCGGCCCCAGGAAGATGGCCGCCCCCACCGACGAAAGGGATGACAGCGCAGATCGCGCGCTGCTTGTTCACCACTACGCCACTACGCCACCAACGTAAAGCTGAGGAAGACCCAGCGATGTCACCACGCCCTCCCGACCTGACCAGCCTGATTGACAGGCGAAAACGGCGACTTTGGTAAGTTATTTCTCAGCATACATGGGGAATCGGGGTACACTACATACACTATAGGAACACACAGCGCAGGCCCTATTTAACAGTATTTATAGCTCAATCTCAAAAAACGGGGTGACAGGTTCCCTTTAAATTGCAGCTGTATTCCATTAAAAATCATCTCCATCATTATGTGTAAATACACGCGCCACTCGGCGTCCTGTAATGTTCAATGCGCATGCCAGGAAGCAGGATCTCAGCGCTAGGCAGGCACGTCATTCGGCGCCTGTGCAGAAAAAATCTCTGCAAATACTTTGCCATCTTGATTATGGGCACAGCATTAAGGTGTACTGTGCAGGTTCCAAGGGCAGAAGCATCCCCAGATCAACACCTGGTCGTCTAATAGTTAGATGGAGACCTGGAGAGGCGTACAAGCCACAGTGTTTTGCACCCACCGGCAAGCCTCCTTCACTGCCTGTCACATCGCTGATCTGACACAGTGCTGTGCAAAGTGTCAGATCAGCGATCTGACTTTATACAGTGATGTCCCATTATGGGACAATGTAAAAAAAAAATTATATTGTGTAAAAATATATTTTTAAAAATTCCTAAGGAAAGAAAAAAAAATATGGCTCCAATAAATACATTTCTTTATGTAAATAAAAAAACAACAATAAAAGTACACATATTTGGTATCCCCGCATCCGTAACAACCCGGTCTATAAAACTAGTCCCCCGGGTTAACCCCTTCAGTGAACACCGTAAAAAAAAAAGGTGCAAAAAACAATGCTTTATCATCATACCGCCGAACAAAAAGTGGAATAACATGAGATCAAAAAGACAGATATAAATAAGCATAGTACCGCTGAAAACCATCTTGTCCCACAAAAAACGAGCCGCCATACAGCGCCATCGTCGAAAAAATTATAGCTCTCAGAATAAAGCGATGCAAAAACAATTATTTTTTATATAAAATAGTTTTTATTGTATAAAAGCGCCAAAACATAAAAAAATATAAATGAGGTATCGCTGTAATCGTACTGACCCGAAGACTAAAACTGTCTTATTAATTTTACCACACGCGGAACGATATAAACGCCCCACCCAAAAGATATTAATGAATAGCTGGTTTTTGTTCATTCTGCCTCCCAAAAATCGTAATAAAAAGAGATCAAAAAATGTCACGTGCCCTAAAATGTTAGCAAGTAAAACGTCAACTTGTCCTGCAAAAAACAAGACCTCACATGACTCTGTGGGCCAAAATTTGGAAAAATTATAGCTCTCAAAATAGGGTGAAGCAAAAACTATTTTTTGCAATAAAAAGCGTCTTTTAGCGTGTGACAGCTGCCAGATATAAATAGTCAAATCAAACCCCCTTTATCACCCCCTTAGGGAAAATAATAAAATAAAAAAATGTATTTATTTCCATTTTCCCATTAGGGTTAGGGATGAGGATAAAGTTAGGGTTAGGGATGGGGCTAATGTTAGGGTTAGGGGGTTAGGGCTGGGGCTAAAGTTAAGGGTGGGGCTAAAGTTGGAGTTAGGGTTTGGATTACTTTTACGGCTGGGATTAGGGTTAGGGATGGAATTAGGGTTAGGGGTGTGTCAGTATTATGGGTTTGGTTAGGGTTATGGTTAGGGCTGGGATTAGGGTTAGGGGTGTGTTGGGGTTAGGGTTGTGGTTAGGGTTGGGATTAGGGTTAGGGATGTGTTGGTGTTAGGGGTGTTGGGGTTAGGGTTGTGGTTATGGTTGGGATTAGGCTTAGGGGTCTGTTCGGGTTAGGGGTGTGGTTATGGCTAGGGTTGGGATTAGGGGAGTGCTGGGGTTAGGGTTGGAGTTAGAATTGGGGAATTTCCACTGTTTAGGCACATCAGTGGCTCTCCAAATGCGACATGGTGTCCGATCTCAATTCCAGCCAATTCTGAGTTGAAAAAGTCAAGCGGCGCTCCTTCCCTTTCGAGCTCTCCCGTGCACCCAAACAGTGGATCCCCCAGCATATGGGGTATCAGCATACTCAGGACAAATTGCACAATAACTTTTGGGGTCCAATTTCTCCTGTTACCCTTGGTAAAATAAAACAAATTGGCTCTAAAGTAAATTTTTTGTGAAAAAAAAAGTGAAATGTTCTTTTTTTTTTAAACATTCCAAAAATTCCTGTGAAGTACCTGAATAGTTAACAAACTTCTTGAATGTGGTTTTGAGCACCTTGAGGGGTGCAGTTTTTAGAATGGTGTCACACTTGGGTATTTTCTATCATATAGACCCCTCAAAGTGACTTCAAATGTAATATGGTCCCTAAAAAAATGGTGTTGTAAAAATGAGAAATTGCTGGTCAACTTTCAACCCTTATAACTTCCTAACAAAAAAATTGTTTCCAAAATTGTTCTGATGTAAAGTAGACATGTGGGAAATGTTACTTATTAAGTATTTTGTGTGACATATCTCTGTGATTTAAGGGCATGAAAATTCAAAGTTGGAAAATTGCTAAATTTTCAACATTTTTGCCAAATTTCTGTTTTTTTCACCATCGCAAGGCATATGACATTTTTTTTACCACTATCATGATGTACAACATGTCACGAGAAAACAATGATCACCAGGATCCATTGAAGCGTTCCAGAGTTATAACCTCATAAAAGGGCAGTGGTCAGAATTGTTAACATTGGCCTTGTCATTAACTTGCAAACCACCCTCGGGGGTAAAGGGGTTAATATTTTTGCCATGGTTCCTTCTATTCTGTTCTTTATTTGTGTAATATCAGTTTCTCAGACTGCTGCACGCACACTTCGTTATGGTAGTCTGAAACACTCCCCCTTGTTCTGGACTGTTCCATTCAGGAGTAAAGGGGAGTGTCTCTGCCTGTCAGTAGCACAGTGTGCATAGAGTAGTCTGAGACACTCCCTCTTGTTCTGGACTATTCCATTAAAGAGTTAAGGGGAGTGTCTCTGCCTGTCAGTAGCACAGTGTGCATAGAGTAGTCTGAGACACTCCCTCTTGTTCTGGACTGTTCCATTCAGGAGTAAAGGGGAGTGTCTCTGCCTGTCAGTAGCACAGTGTGCATAGAGTAGTCTGAGACACTCCCCCTTGATCTGGACTATTCCATTAAAGAGTTAAGGGGAGTGTCTCTGCCTGTCAGTAGCACAGTGTGCATAGAGTAGTCTGAGACACTCCCTCTTGTTCTGGACTGTTCCATTCAGGAGTAAAGGGGAGTGTCTCTGCCTGTCAGTAGCACAGTGTGCATAGAGTAGTCTGAGACACTCCCTCTTGTTCTGGACTGTTCCATTCAGGAGTAAAGGGGAGTGTCTCTGCCTGTCAGTAGCACAGTGTGCATAGAGTAGTCTGAGACACTCCCCCTTGATCTGGACTATTCCATTAAAGAGTTAAGGGGAGTGTCTCTGCCTGTCAGTAGCACAGTGTGCATAGAGTAGTCTGAGACACTCCCTCTTGTTCTGGACTGTTCCATTCAGGAGTAAAGGGGAGTGTCTCTGCCTGTCAGTAGCACAGTGTGCATAGAGTAGTCTGAGACACTCCCTCTTGTTCTGGACTGTTCCATTCAGGAGTAAAGGGGAGTGTCTCTGCCTGTCAGTAGCACAGTGTGCATAGAGTAGTCTGAGACACTCCCCCTTGATCTGGACTATTCCATTAAAGAGTTAAGGGGAGTGTCTCTGCCTGTCAGTAGCACAGTGTGCATAGAGTAGTCTGAGACACTCCCTCTTGTTCTGGACTGTTCCATTCAGGAGTAAAGGGGAGTGTCTCTGCCTGTCAGTAGCACAGTGTGCATAGAGTAGTCTGAGACACTCCCTCTTGTTCTGGACTGTTCCATTCAGGAGTAAAGGGGAGTGTCTCTGCCTGTCAGTAGCACAGTGTGCATAGAGTAGTCTGAGACACTCCCCCTTGATCTGGACTATTCCATTAAAGAGTTAAGGGGAGTGTCTCTGCCTGTCAGTAGCACAGTGTGCATAGAGTAGTCTGAGACACTCCCTCTTGTTCTGGACTGTTCCATTCAGGAGTAAAGGGGAGTGTCTCTGCCTGTCAGTAGCACAGTGTGCATAGAGTAGTCTGAGACACTCCCTCTTGTTCTGGACTGTTCCATTCAGGAGTAAAGGGGAGTGTCTCTGCCTGTCAGTAGCACAGTGTGCATAGAGTAGTCTGAGACACTCCCCCTTGATCTGGACTATTCCATTAAAGAGTTAAGGGGAGTGTCTCTGCCTGTCAGTAGCACAGTGTGCATAGAGTAGTCTGAGACACTCCCTCTTGTTCTGGACTGTTCCATTCAGGAGTAAAGGGGAGTGTCTCTGCCTGTCAGTAGCACAGTGTGCATAGAGTAGTCTGAGACACTCCCCCTTGATCTGGACTATTCCATTAAAGAGTTAAGGGGAGTGTCTCTGCCTGTCAGTAGCACAGTGTGCATAGAGTAGTCTGAGACACTCCCCCTTGATCTGGACTATTCCATTAAAGAGTTAAGGGGAGTGTCGCTGCATGTCAGTAGCGCACTCCCCCCTACTTTTATATAGACCTGGTAAGAGCTATATATGAGTCTTAAAGGAGTTGTCCGAAGGCAAAGTCATTTTCATTCCAAATCCCTATCTCTTTAATGCCATAATCTGAACTGATTTCTAATATACTTGCATTAAACATTCCCTACCATTCCCTAACTGCACTAACTACTATTATAGCGTTTTCCACTACTTCCTTTTTGATGACACTTCATTTGAGAAACCCAGTGCATGCTGGGATACTCAAAGCATTATGAAAGAGGCAGAGGCTGCGATCACTGCCGCAGTCCCTGTCTCCTCACGGAAACAAAGAGTCTGAAGTACCCAATGTTATTTCTATGCACTATTGCTTTTACTCACTTACAGTAGAGTATATGTTCATTTTGTTTCTATCTTAGGTTTTGCCAAAGAGTTATTTAGATTTTTTTTCTCCAAGTTGCATTTTCCTAAAATTTGGGGATCAGAAATTGATGCTGAAACTAGTTGTTATCTGCTATGAACAGCAGATGGCAGTGTCATACAGCTTATACAGCACTCCTGCTGGAAAGTGCATTAGAAAGCTATGTATTATTAATAGGAAAGGATGCCTGATGATGAATAAAGCCTCAGTTTAGAATTTGCTCCACGTTTCTACATTACCCATTAGTTATAGCATACCCTGTCTCAGAAACACCTTTTCTTTTTTTAGTTTTTGTGCATATCTAGTAGAGGACCAAATCACGTCAAACCGGGAGTAAATGAGAAGTCTTTTGTGTTCCAAAATAGTTATTGTTCCAACACATTTTTGTGCCAGATCGCTGCCTTTCCCAAGGTAAAGAAACAGATATTTGTGCATATATTGTATGTCTACATGCATAGTATCAGATTCATGTCAAATATCTGCATAGGCTATATATGTGTGTGTATATATAGTAGAAAAATGGAGACAGCACACTAGAGAGTGTAGAGAGTGAAAACAAGTGCTACCAAAAAGTGCAAAGGGAGAAAGGTTTTCAGTCAGAACCAAAACATCGCCATTATGGGCTATTAACCCCTTAGTGACAGAGCCAATTTGGTACTTAATGACCGAGCCAATTTTTGCAATTCTGACCACTGTCACTTTATGAGGTTATAACTCTGGAACGCTTCAGCGGATCCCGCTGATTCTGAGATTGTTTTTTCGTGACATATTATACTTCATGTTAGTGGTAACATTTCTTCGATATTACTTGCGATTATTTATGAAAAAAACGGAAGTATGTCGAAAATTTTTAAAATTTTGCAATTTTCAAACTTTGTATTTTTATGCCCTTAAATCAGAGAGATATGTCACGAAAAATAGTTGATAAATAACATTTCCCACATGTCTACTTTACATCAGCACAATTTTGGAAACAAAATTTTTTTTTGTTAGGGAGTTATAAGGGTTAAAAGTTGACCAGCAATTTCTCATTTTTACAACACCATTTTTTTTAGGGACCACATCACATTTGAAGTCATTTTGAGGGGTCTATATGATAGAAAATACCCAAGTGTGACACCATTCTAAAAACTGCACCCCTCAAGGTTCTCAAAACCACATTCAAGAAGTTTATTAACCCTTTACGTGCTTCACAGGAACTGAAACAATGTGGAAGGAAAAAATGAACATTTCACTTTTTTTTGCAAACATCTTAATTCAGAACCTTTTTTTTTATTTTCACAAGTGTAATAACAGAAATGTAACCATAAATTTTGTTATGCAATTTCTCCTGAATACGCCAATACCCCATATGTGGGGGTAAACCACTGTTTGGGCGCACCGCAGAGCTTGGAAGTGAAGGAGCGCCGTTTGACTTTTTCAATGCAGAATTGGCTGGAATTGAGATCGGACGCCATGTCACGTTTAGAGAGCCCCTGATGTGCCTAAACAGTGGAAACTCCCCACAAGTGACACCATTTTGGAAACTAGACCCCTTAAAAAACTTATCTAGATGTGTGGTGAGCACTTTGAACCCCCAAGTGCTTCACAGAAGTTTATAACGTAGAGCCGTGAAAATAAAAAATCGCTTTTGTTTACACAAAAATGATCTTTTTGCCCACAAATTCTTATTTTCACAAGGGTAACAGGAGAAATTAGACCACAAAAGTTGTTGTGCAATTTCTCCTGAGTACGCTGACACCCAATATGTGGGGGTAAACCACTGTTTGGGCGCACCGCAGAGCTTGGAAGAGAAGGAGTGCCGTTTTGGAATGCAGACTTAGATAGAATGGTCTGTGGGCGTTATGTTGCGTTTGCAGAGCCCCTGATGTACCTAAACAGTAGTAACCCCCCACAAGTGACCCCGTTTTGGAAACTAGACTAGCTTGGAAGAGAAAGAGTGCCGTTTTACTTTTTCAATGTAGAATTGGCTGGAATTGAGATCGGACGCCATGTCGCGTTTGGAGAGCTCCTGATGTGCCTAAACAGTAGAAATCCCCCACAAGTGACCCCATTTTGGAAACTAGACCCCCCATGGAACTTATCTAGATGTGTGGTGAGAACTTTGAATGCCCAAGTGCTTCACAGAAGTTTATAATGCAGAGTCGTGAAAATAAAAAATATTTTTTTTCCACAAAAAAGATTTTTTAGCCCCCAAGTTTTTATTTTCACAAGGGTAACAAGAGAAATTGGACCCCACAAGTTGTTGTCCAATTTGTCCTGAATGCTGGTACCCCATATGTGGGGGTAAACCACTGTTTGGGCGCACGGCAGAGCTCGGAAGGAAGGAGCGCCGTTTTGGAATTCAGACTTTGATAGAATGGTCTGCGGGCATTATGTTTGTGTTTGCAGAGCCCCTGATGTACCTAACCAGTAGAAACCCTCCACAAGTGACCCCATTTTGGAAACTAGACACCCCAAGGAACTTATCTAGATGTGTGGTGAGAACTTTGAATGCCCAAGTGCTTCACAGAAGTTTAGAATGCAGAGTCGTGAAAATAAAAAATATTTTTTTTTCCACAAAAAAGATATTGTAGCCCCCAAGTTTTTATTTTCACAAGGGTAACAGGAGAAATTGGACTGCAATAGTTGTTGTCCAATTTATCCCGAGTACGCTGATGCGCCATATGTGGGGGTAAACCACTGTTTGGGTGCACGGCAGAGCTCGGAAGGGAAGGAGCGCCTTTTTGGAATGCAGACTTTGATAGAATGGTCTGTGGGCATTATGTTGAGATTGCAGAGCCCCTGATGTACCTAAACTGTAGTAACCCCCCACAAGTGACCCCATTTTGGAAACTAGACCCCCGAAGGCACTTATCTAGATGTGTGGTGAGAACTTTGAATTCCCAAGTGCTTCACAGAAGTTTAGAATGCAGAGTCGTGAAAATAAAAAATATTTTTTTTTTCACAAAAAAGATATTGTAGCCCCCAAGTTTTTATTTTCACAAGGGTAACAGGAGAAATTGGACCACTAAAGTTGTTGTCCAATTTATCCCGAGTACGCTGATGCGCCATATGTGGGGGTAAACCACTGTTTGGGCGCACGGCAGAGCTCGGAAGGGAAGGAGCGCCGTTTTGGAATGCAGACTTAGATAGAATGGTCTGTGGGCGTTATGTTGCGTTTGCAGAGCCCCTGATGTACCTAAACAGTAGTAACCCCCCACAAGTGACCCCGTTTTGAAAACTAGACCCCCAAAGGAACTTATATAGATGTGTGGTGAGAACTTTGAATGCCCAAGTGCTTCACAGAAGTTTATAATGCAGAGTCATAAAAAAATATATATATATATTTTTTCCACAAAAAAGATTTTGTAGCCCCCAAGTTTTTATTTTCACAAGGGTAACAAGAGAAATTGGACCCCAGAAGTTGTCCAATTTATCCCGAGTACGCTGATGCCCCATATGTGGGGGTAACCCACTGTTTGGGCGCACGGCAGAGCTCAGAAGGGAGGGAGCACCATTTGACTTTTTGAGCGCAAAATTGGCTGTCGTGTTTGGAGACCCCCTGATGTACCTAAACAGTGGAAACCCCCCAATTCTAGCTCCAACCCTAACCCCAACACACCCCTAACCCTAATCCCAACCTGATCCATAATCCTAATCACTAACCCTAACCATAATCACAACCCTTACCCCAAAACAAACCTAATGTCAACCCTAACTATAACCCTAATCAAAACCCTAAATCCAACACACCCCTAATCCTAATCTCAACCCTAACCTCAAACCTAACCCTTATCCCAATACACCCCTAATCACAACACTAACCTTAACCCTAATCCCAAACCTAACCCTAATCCCAAGCGTAACCCTAATGCCAACCCTAACCCTAATACCAACCCTAATCCAAACCCTAACCCTAATCCCAACTCTAACCCTAACTTTAGCCCCAACCCTAGCCCTAACTTTAGCCCCAACCCTAACCCTAACCCTAAGGCTACTTTCACACTTGCGTTGTTTGGCATCCGTCGCAATCCGTCGTTTTGGACAAGAAACGGATCCTGCAAATGTGCCCGCAGGATGCGTTTTTTGCCCATAGACTTGTATTGCCGACGGATCGTGACGGATGGCCACACATCGTGTCCGTCGTGCACTGGATCAGTTGTGTTTTGGCGGACCGTCGGCACAAAAAAACGTTCAATGAAACTTTTTTTGTACGTCGCATCCGCCATTTATGACCGCACATGCGTGGCCATAACTCCGCCCCCTCCTCCCCAGGACATAGATTGGACAGCGGATGCGTTGAAAAACTACAGCCGCTGCCCACGTTGTGCACAATTTTCACAACGTGCGTCGGTATGTCGGGCCGACGCATTGCGACGGCCCCGTACCGACGTAAGTGTGAAAGAAGCCTAACCCTAAATTTAGCCCCAACCCTAACCCTAAATTTAGCCCCAACCCTAGCCCTAACCCTAACCCTAGCCCTAACCCTAGCCCTAACCCTAGCCCTAACCCTAGCCCTAACCCTAGCCCTAACCCTAACCCTAACCCTAGCCCTAACCCTAGCCCTAACCCTAACCCTAGCCCTAACCCTAGCCCTAGCCCTAACCCTAGCCCTAACCCTAACCCTAATTTTAGCCCCAACTGCTGTTCTCCTGCCGGCCAGCAGATGGAGACAGATGGCGGGCGCACTGCACATGCACCCGCCATTTTCTTTTGCCGGCGGCCAGGAGGAGCAGCAGGAGGATCCAGGGACACAGGTGAGTATGATAGGGTCCCCGAATCCCCCTATTTCTCTGTCCTCTGATGTGCGATCACATCAGAGGACAGAGAATTACACTTTACTTTTTTTTTTTTTTTTGCGGTCGCCGGTAAACAGTTAATTACCGGCGATCGCAAAACAGGGGTCGGTAAAACCGACCCCGATCATGCTCTTTGGGGTCTCGGCTACCCCCGGCAGCCGAGACCCCAGAGATTCTCGCGGGGCCGGCCGGCGGGCGCACTGCGCATGCGCCCGCCATTTTGAAGATGGCGGCGCCCACCGGGAGCCACGAGGAGCACCGGGGGAGATAGGTGAGTATTGGGGGGCTACCTGGGACCCCTTTTCTCTGTCCTCCGATGTGCGATCACATCGGAGGACAGAGAAATTAAAAAGAGATCGCGTTTTGGTTTTTTTTGCGATCGCCGGTAAACGGTTAATTACCGGCGATCGCAAATGCGGGGTGGGTAAAAAAACCCCCGAATCATGTTCTCTGGGGTCTCGGCTACCCCTGGCAGCTGAGACCCTGGAGAAAATCCAACTCTGGGGGGCGCTATTTACTTTTTCTACATCGCCGTTAATTAACGGCGCTGTGGTTTAAGTACCCTTAGCGGCCGCCGTTAAAAGGCTTATCGGCGGTCGCTAAGGGGTTAAATAGCACCTATTTGTCTACAAACTGGTGTGCTGCCTCCATTTTTCTTACTATATTGAAGGTTTGGTATTTGTGTGGTAGGCACGGCACACGGATCAATTGCTGATGCTGCTCCTATTTTTCTTACATGTATGTTTGTATATAATATCTAATATATAATTGCCTAGAATACTACTTCCTGCAATTTGTGCCAACTTCCGTGGCTTTGTCCGGAGCTAATGTCCGGAGCTAATGTCCGGAGCTAATGTCCGGAGATAAGTGACGTCAACAGTGTCCAGTGTCTGATTGGTTGCCGCCTGCTGCGAGCGACCAATCAGAAACGTGCCGTACTGTGACACACTCCGCCCGCCATTTTGGTGTGATTTTTGAATTTTTACCTCACAGCAAGTTTCTACTGCGTGGAGGCGGGCACAGTGACGTTGCTCTTCAAGCTCCTGCCGAATTTCGTCAAAAAAATGATAATACCATTTACCAAAACTATATATATTTAGTTGTGAAGTGGTTCAGTGACATTTTCACACCAATTTTGAACTTTTGTTTGGTGTTTTCTCCATATACTGCCTATTATTTTTGTTCTTTCTTACTATTATTTATTAATTGTATTATTCTTACATTTGAATAAATAAAGTATATATGGATTCTAGACTCCCGATTCTTTAGAATCGGGCTGCCATCTAGTATATATATATTATATATATATATATATATATATATATATATATATATATATATATATATATATATATATATATATATATATATATATATATATATATATAATTGTCTAAGGTCCACTTCTGTCTGTTTGTCTGTAACTTCCATCTGTCTGTAACGGAAATCCCGCATAGCTGATTGGTCTCTCTCGGCCGGCCGCGTCCAATCAGCGATATTGGGGCAGGATTTAAACACCGCTTCACTTTTTACTATTTATGCTGCCTATGCAGCATCAATAGTAAAAAGATATAATGTTAAAATGCTCCGGTCCCAAGAATCCATTGCGGCAATGACCCCAGATCACGTAGCGATCTCGCGAGACCGCTACATCATCACAGGTTATTGCCGCAAGGCATTACTGGGACCGGAGCGTCTCCCGCGTCACTGATTGGTCACGGTCGGCGGGGCGCGACCAATCAGCGATTTGAACCACGCTTCGCTAGTTGGTCGCGCCCGGCCAGCCGCGACCAATCAGAGACATTGGTGCGGGATTTAAAGACAGTGTGCGACCAGTGAAGCGTGGTTCAAATCCCGTGCCAATTCGTGGCCGGACTGCGCCTGTCGCTGATTGGTCGCGGCCGGCCACGACCAATCAGCGATATTGGGGCGGGATTTAAACACTGCTTCACTTTTTACTATTGATGCTGGCTATGCAGCATCAATAGTAAAAACATATAATGTTAAAGATAATAATAGAAAAAAAACTTATATTCTCACCATCCGGCGTCCGCGCCAGCCTTTCATGCTCCTTGCGATGCTCCGATCCCAAGAATGCATTGCGGCAATTACCCCAGATGACGTAGCGGTCTCGCGAGACTGCTACATCATCACGGGTTATTGCCGCAAGGCATTACTGGGAACGGAGCATCACGAGGAGCATCGATAAATGTCTGGGCTGGATCCGGGGGCCTCCGTAAGGTGAGTATATAACGAATTTTTATTTTAATTCTTTTTTTCACAGGGATATGGTGCCCACATTGCTATATACTACGTGGGCTGTGTTCTATACTACGTGGGCTGTGTTCTATACTACGTGGGCTGTGTTCTATACTACGTGGGCTGTGTTATATACTGCCTGGGCTGTTATTTAATACCTCGCTGCGCTATATACTACGTGGGCTGCGCTATATACTACGTGGGCTGTGCTATATACTACGTGGGCTGTGCTATTTACTACGTGGGCTGTGCAATATACTACGTGGCTGTGCTACATACTACATGACTGTTATATACTACATGGCCTGTGCTATATACTGCATGGGCTGTGCTATATACTGCGTGGGCTGTGCTATATACTGCGTGGGCTGTGCTCTCTACTACGTGGGCTGTGTTATATACTGCATGGGTTGTGTTATATACTACGTGGGCTGTGCTATATACTACGTGGCTATGCAATATACTACGTGGCTATGCTATATACTACGTGGCTCTGTTATATACTATGTGGCCTGTGTTATATACTTCGTGGGCTGTGATATATACTACGTGGGCTGTGCTCTATACTACGTGGGCTGTGCTCTATACTACGTGGGCTGTTTTATATACTGCGTGGTCTGTGTTTTATACTGCATGGGCTGTGATATATACTACGTGGGCTGTGCTATATATTACGTGGGCTGTGCTATATGCTACGTGGCTGTGCTATATACTATGTGGCTGTGCTATATACTACATGTGCTGTGTTATATGCTACGTGGGCTGTCAGACTCTTTCGCCCGGGGCCCTCAAAAACCTGGAGCTGGCCCTGGCTTCACTAATTGGTCGCGCCCGGCCAGGCGCGAACAATCAGCGACAGACGCAGTTCGGGGGCGTAAATTCGCGCGGGATTTGAACCACTCTTCGCTAATAGGTCACGCCCGGCCTACTGAATCCTGTGTATTGCATTATTCTGAAATCTTCATAAATAAACTACATACATATTCTAGAATACCAGATGCATTAGAATCGGGCCACCATCTAGTATATATATATATATATATATCAATAATATAACGCTTGGAGCGGCACTCTGTCCGAAGCCTTTATAGACTGCGCAAGCGCAGGCGCCGGCGCAGTCTGGGCCTCACAGAGTGACGCTCCCAGGAGATCGCGGTATGCGTTCACACTGAACGCACACCGCGATCTCCAACAGAGAAGCAGGGACCGCCAGGAGGGTGAGTATCGACCATATTCACCTGTCCCCGTTCCACCGCTGAGCGCCGCCATCTTCCTGGTCTTCGGCCTGTGACCTTCAGTTCAGAGGGCGCCGGCGCCGCCCTCTGACTGAACAGTCACAGCCAGAGGAGCCGGGAAGATGGCGGCGCTCAGCGGTGGAACGGGGCCAGGTGAATATAGTAAGTGCTGGGGGGGCCTGAGCTGGCGGCGATACCGGCACCTGACCCCCACAGCGCGCCGGTGTCCCCGCCTGCTCAGGCCCCCCAGCACTCGGCGCCCAGCGACCATAGGTGAGTATGTGTTTTTTGTTTTTTTTTTATATTGCAGCAGCAGCATACGGGACATATAGAATGGAGCATGTTAAGGGGGCCATCAACCATAATGGAGCAGTGTACGGGGGCATATAGAATGGAGCATGTTAAGGGGGCCATCAACCATAATGGAGCAGTGTACGGGGGCATAGAGTATGGACCATCTTATGAGGCCATAAACCATAATGGAGCAGTGTGGGAGCAGCACATGACAGAACGGGGGCGCAGGATGGGAGCAGCACATGACAGAACGGTGGCGCAGGATGGGAGCAGCACATGACAGAATGGGGGCGCAGGATGGGAGCAGCACATGACAGAATAGGGGTGCAGGATGGGAGCAACACATGACAGGATGGGGGCGCAGGATGGGGACGCAGGATGGGTGCAGCACATGACAGGATGGGGGCGCAGGATGGGAGCAACACATGACAGGATGGGGGCGCAGGATGGGGACGCAGGATGGGTGCAGCACATGACAGGATGGGGACGCAGGATGGGAGCAACACATGACAGGATGGGGGCGCAGGATGGGGACGCAGGATGGGTGCAGCACATGACAGGATGGGGACGCAGGATGGGTGCAGCACATGACAGGATGGGGACGCAGGATGGAGCAACACATGACAGGATGGGGGCGCAGGATGGGTGCAGCACATGACAGGATGGGGACGCAGGATGGGAGCAACACATGACAGGATGGGGGTGCAGGATGGGGACGCAGGATGGGTGCAGCACATGACAGGATGGGGACGCAGGATGGAGCAGCACATGACAGGATGGGGACGCAGGATGGGTGCAGCACATGACAGGATGGGGACGCAGGTTGGAGCAGCACATACCAGGATGGAGACCATATACCAATATAAATGCTCGCCACCCGGGCGTAGAACGGGTTCAATAGCTAGTATATATATATATATATATATATATATATATATGCACACAGTATACAGTAATGTGAAGAAGTATTTGTCCCCTTCCCAATTTCCTATTCTTTTGCCAGTTTGTCACACTTAAATGCTTCAGATCTCCAAACAAATGTAAATACTAGACAAAGATAACACAAGTAAACACAAAATGAAGTTTTTACTTGAAGGTCTTTATTATTATTAAGGGAAAAAAGACATCCAAACCTAGAGGGCCGTGTGTGAAAAAGTGATTGCCCCTAAACCTAGTAACTGGTTGGGCCACTCTTAGCAGCAGCAAATGCAATAAAACGCTTGTGATAACTGGCAATTAGTCTTTTATAACACTCTAGAGAAATTTTGGCTCACTCATCTTTGCAGATTTGTTGTAATTCAGCCACATTGGAGGGTTTCCGAGCATGAACTGTCTTTTAAGGTCATGCCACAGCATCTCAATCAGATTAAGGTCAGGACTTTGATTAGGCCACTCCAAAGTCTTACCTTTGTTTGTCTTAAACCAATCAGAGGTGCACTTGCTGGTGTGTTTTGGATCATTGTCTTGCTGATTAACCTACATGCGCTACAGCTTGTGGTCACAAACAGATGGGCAGACTTCAGGATTTTTTGCCACACATTAGAATTCATGGTACCATGTACTACAGCAAGTCTTCCAGGTCCTGAAGCAGCAAAACAGCCCTAGACCATCACACTACCACCACCATATTTTACTGTTGGTATGGTGTTCCATTTCTGAAATGCTGTGTTGCTTCTTCATCAGATATAATGGGACATACACCTTCAAAAAAGTTCAACTTTTGTCTTGTCAATTCAGAGTATTCTCCTAAAAGTCTTGGCGATCATCAAGATGTTTTCTGTCAAAACTGAGATGATCCTTTATGTTCTTTTTGATCAGTAGTGGTTTTCATCTTGGTACTCTGCCATTCAGGTCATTTTTGTCAGTTTGCTCTTTCTTATGGTGGAGTCATGATATCATGGGTGTGTCAGAGGCTGCAGACTGGTGCACTGTATAAATAATTAGAAACAAGGAGTCCAAACGCTGCCAAATAGATCAATAAAATATTTCAAATAATTATTAAATGGTAACAAACAATCAACAGAGCAATAAGTAAAATTCTATAATATATGTAGGGTTACTTATGTGAAGGGTTCAGATAACAATCACATACCACACCAACAAGCTAGTGCGACTTAAGGTCCAAGGTTCAAAGCGTAAGACAAGTCTATCAAAAGTGAAAAAGCCTTCATTCAGTCCCACTAGGAGCCTATGTGAAAATAGCTGTCACAGACGGTATACAGGACTGGACCTTACCCATGTCAGTCGTGGTGTGGATGTGAGGATTGCCAGCCCCTACGCGCGTTTCACGTAGGCTTCTTCGGGGGGCCCCCTGAAGAAGCCTACGCGAAACGCGCGTAGGGGCTGGCAATCCTCACATCCACACCACGACTGACATGGGTAAGGTCCAGTCCTGTATACCGTCTGTGACAGCTATTTTCACATAGGCTCCTAGTGGGACTGAATGAAGGCTTTTTCACTTTTGATAGACTTGTCTTACGCTTTGAACCTTGGACCTTAAGTCGCACTAGCTTGTTGGTGTGGTATGTGATTGTTATCTGAACCCTTCACATAAGTAACCCTACATATATTATAGAATTTTACTTATTGCTCTGTTGATTGTTTGTTACCATTTAATAAATATTTGAAATATTTTATTGATCTATTTGGCAGCGTTTGGACTCCTTGTTTCTAATTATTTATGCTATTGTTGGGAGTTTTGTCTGTCCCTGATTGGACGTTTGTGGCTCTGATCTAATTAATTATAGACTGGTGCACTGTATCTAGCTGCAGAAGGTCTCAGCAGTTTGCTTTGCAGACTTTTTCCTAGTCCTTCTGACTCTATGACCTAGTGGCAACCTTCCCCCGACTCTAATGGAAACATCTGGACCTGGGTGTTTATAAGCCCCAGTTTGCTGCTGGGAGCTGACGGTGATATTTCCATTGCCCTGTTGAGGCTTGGAGCTATAGCAGTCAGCTATCTTTGGTGTTTGGAGGACGTTTGTGTTTCTCTCTGAATCTACTCAAGTTAAGTGTTCCCCTTGTTTGTGTATCCATCTGTCTTTAGTTACAGTGGGAATCGACCAATGGCACCCCTTCCTTCCCTAAGCAGGGCTTACCGCTAGGGTTAGGCAGGGATTAGTTATCCTGCTCATCGATAGGTGCAGAACCTATATATGGATGCATTGGGCAGACAGGGTGACGTTAGATCTGCTAGGGGTCTCCACTCCCCGCTTCCCTAGTATTGGGCTCCCTTCCCCTTATACCTGTTGCACTTAGTCTTTCTCTGCCTCAGGATTCTATGTGTCTCTAGTCTGTAGAAGAGTGTTATGATACGGTGGTTTAGGAGCAACATGGAACGAGCTCTGAAGGAAGTGGTAACTGTACTGACCGCAGTCCCTAAGCTCAACACAACACTAAAAGCAGCCGTGGAATGCTCCTAACTCTCCCTAGGCATCTCGCCACAGCCTAAGAGCTAACTACCACTAAAGATAGAAGCAGGAAAGCTATCTTGCCTCAGAGAAAATCCCCAAAGGATAGATTAGCCCCCCACAAATAATGACTGTGAGTGGAGAGGGAAAAGACATACACAGAATGAAACCAGGATGAGCACAGGAGGCCAGTCTAGCTTGATAGATAGGACAGGATGGAATACTGTGCGGTCAGTATAAAACACTACAAAAATCCACGCAGAGTTTACTAAAAATCTCCACACCTGACTAAAGGTGTGGAGGGTAAATCTGCTTCCCAGAGCTTCCAGCAAGACAGAATTAATTCACACTGATAACGCTGGACAAACATAGAAGCACAGAACGGATAAGTCCACAAACTGTGAACAGAAAAGAGCAAGCAAAAACTTAGCTTTGCAGAACTGGTCAGGAAAACAGGGAACTCCAAAGAGATGTGAATCCAACCAGGAACATTAACAAGTGGCACTGGCTGAAGGACAGAACCAGGCATAAATAGTCGAGCAGAAAAGACGATCAGTGGAAGCAGCTGAAGACAGCTAACTCCAAGGAGCAGCCATACCACTTGAAACCACAAGAGGGAGCCCAAGAGCAGAACTCACAAAAGTGCCACTTACAACCACCGGAGGGAGCCCAAGAGCGGAATTCACAACAGTAGAGTTTCTCAGTGCCCTAGCCCTGATCTGTGATGACCCTGACCATATTTCCTTGGCTGAAAACAGGCAGCAAGGGAATCATTCAATGTTGACTTATAGCTCTGAATTCCACCAGTGGTCAACTGATACTAAATGGAATAACCCAACTCTCAGAAGCCAATTCCTTCAGGGTCTCACTGAAGCCAATTCCTTCAGGGTCTCACTGAAAGGTTAAAGGACAGATTAGCAGTGTATGAGACTCCTGTGTCGTTGGAGGCTGTCGTGTCATTAGCTATTCGGGTGCATAGACGCCTGCGTGATAGATGGGTAACACCACCTCCTTCTGAGCCCTCTTTCCTGGACAATACCACAGTGTTGGAGGGAAGGTCCGGTGGTGAACCAATACTTGTGGAGTTAGAAGAACCCATGCAGTTGGGGTGTTCATGTTGTATGTTTTCCCCAGCATTTGCAAGAAAAAGGGTTTATATTTTTTTGTGGGAGGAAGGGACATTTTATTAGTGCATGTCTTGTAATTCCAAAGCAAAAAGACGCGATTAACCCCTGGGAGCCTGGAGCTTGATACTAAAGGGATGTGTTTGTCTTCAGCCTCCAATTCTTGTTTTGTCCTGACAGCAGATGTGGTGCAAGAGAGCAAGTCTGAAAAAATTTCTGTGTTTGTAGACAGTGGAGCTGGAGTCAGTATGGTGGATGATGATTATGCTAGAACCCATGGTTTTGTCTGCTCTAACTTGGCTAAACCTATTCCTATTTGCACCATTGACTCAGAACCACTTGCAGAGAACACTGACACAAATTGTTCATAACATAAGGCTGAAGGTGAAGTCTTTTCATTATGAAGCAATCCCTTGTTATGTCCTGAAGGATCTCCACACTCCAAAGGCTCTGGGTTTGCCCTGGTTGGTGAAGCATAATCCAATTGTGGATTGGCAATCCAGAGAGACTGTAAAATTGGGAGATTACCGTCATGGTAACTGCCTAAAATTTTCCCCTTCTGCTGTATCTACAGGGACCTTACCGGCATTTTTGTCTGGCTTTCAGGACCCTGCCCCAATTTTGCTGAAGGGGTAGGCATCTCGGCCTTGCCCTCTGACCTGGAGGGTGAGGTGTTGGAGACTGAGGAGGACGCCCCTGCCTCTGGCCCTTTGGGGAGGTTATTTGTGCCATCTAATTTGCATCACAAGGTATCCAGAGAATTTCATGACTCTGTACTTGCTGGTCACCCAGGTGGTAAGGCAACTTCGGACCTCCTTTCTCATCCGTTTTGGTGGTCTGCTTGCAGTGTTTACGCACATTCTAAAGTACCACATACCTGTCCATCTGGTCCTGTTTTGCCACTACCTGTTCCTTACAGGGTCAGGGGAGACAGGTATAAAGGTATGACTCTCAGTAAACGCATGCCAGGTCTGGACCTGAACGTGACTGACTTTGTGTGGTTGTCTATCAGGACTATCAGGTTGAGGGCTCCTTCCTGGAAGTTGGGACTTAGATTCATTGGTCCCTATAAGATATCCGCATTGGTCCAGCAGTGTTTTGCCTTGAGCTACCTCAGGCTCTTAAAATCTTTTTCACAGGTCATTGCTCAAGAGATATGTGGATCCTCTTGAACCCTCACCCCTTCCGCCATCTCCAATAATGGTTGATGGTAATCTAGTGTTTCAGATTTAGAGGATTGTAGATTCTATCCTCCAACGTCGTTCCCTACAATACTTGGTGCATTGGAGGGGTTATGGTCCAGAGGAAAGGATGTGGGTTTCTGCATCAGTGGTGAACGTCCTTAGGCTGGTTCGTTTTCCACACCTCTTATCCTAAGAAACTTGGTTCTGAGTGTCCGGAGGCCTCTCATAAAAGGGGGATACTGTCATGGGTGTATCAGAAGCTGCAGACTGTCACACTGCATCTGGATGTAGACGGTCTCAACTGTTTGCTTTGCAGACTTCTTTCTGGTCCTTCTGACTCTTTGACCCAGTGGCAACCTTCCCTTCGCTTTAATGGACACACCTGGACCTGGGTGTTTTTAAGTCCCAGCTTGCTGCAGGGAGTTGCCGGTGATATTTCCATTTTCCTGTTGAGGCTAGGAGCTATAGCAGTCGGTTATCTTCTTCTTTGGTGTTTGGAGGACGTCTGCGTTTCTCTCTGAATCTACTCAAGCTAAGTGTTCCCCTTGTTTGTGTATCCCATCTGTCTTTAGTTATAACTTAGCCTGTTATAAATTCAGAAACACAGGTCTGTGTGGACCGTAGTCTGCCTCTATAAGGATGGTCTAAAAGGATGACAGCAAAAATATGTCAGAAATGAGCCAGAAGTGAACAGAAGGTAAGACTAACCACTGTTAATAAATTTACCAAATTTCTTTCCCTTTCCACCACACTTACCATGCTGACATACGCTCTAACAGTTTTGGCTCCATTGCTCCTCATTCTCCTTCGCTATCCCCAAACACCAGCACCCTCTAACCAAGTAATACTCTCTCCTTCCCTCTTGTCTCCCCACCTGACCTCATCCACTGACCTGCTCCTGAACCTCAGATTTCTCCTAATAAAACACAAAACAAGCTAGCCACTCTCCTTCTCCCACCTGCTCTGTCTCTTTCTGCTTCTCCTCATTGCAGGCGACATATCTTTCAATCCTGGACCCCCACAGCTCATACCTCCCATTACCCCCTTCTATCGCTCCCAACCCAACATAAACACCGTAAATCTTGCCAACCTCAAATCCGTGCCTCTGACGCCCACCACCCTGCTCCCTCTCTCTGGAATGCCTGCTCTGTCTGCAATAAACTCCACGTGATTCACAACCTCTTTACCTCTCGCAATCTTTCTTCCTGGGCCTCACCGAAACATGGCTGACACCCTCTGACACAGCCTCCCCTGCTGTGCTATGTTACGGCGGCCTCCACTTCACCCACACTACTCGTCCTGGCAACAAACATGGTGGAGGAGTGGGCCTTCTCCTTTCTTCCAACTGTACCTTTAACCCAATTCCACCTTTTCCCTCCCTTATCCTCCTCTCTTTTGAAGTCCACTATGTCCGCATCTACTCTCCCTTCAGCCTCCAAATGGCCGTCATAGACTGACCTCCGGGCCCGACCACTGCCTTTATTGACCAATTCTCCACATGGCTCCTTCACTTTCTGTCTGCTGACATTCCCACCACCATCCTGGGTGACTTCATCATCCCCTTTGACACCCACCAGTCAGCAGCCTCCAAACTCCTGTCCCTTACTTCATCTTTTGGACTTACTCAGTGGCCCTCCTCAGCCACCCACACAGACGGACACACATTAGACCTGGTCTTCACCCGTCTCTGCTCCCTATCTAACGTCACCACCTCCCCTCTCCCTCTATCTGACCACCATCTACTCACTTTCTCATCACTGACCTACAAAGCCATTCATAACCTTTCTCGTCCATATATTTCCGTACTAGTCTCTCAATATCTTCCTTCACGTAATCTCCGGTCCTCCCAAGACCTCCTTCTCTCCTCCACGCTTATTCGCTACTCACCCAATCGCCTCCAAGACTTCTCCCGAATATCCCCCATTATCTGGAATTCTGTGCCCCAACACGTCCGATTATCCATCACATTTGGATCCTTCAAACGGAACCTGAAAACCCATCTCTTCAAAGAAGCTTACAACCTGTAATGACCACACGACTACCTCAACACCATCGGAGCTACTGCAACCCCGACCTACTTTCTCCTTCCCCACAATCCTGTAGAATGTAAGCCCGCAAGGGCAGGGCCATCTCCCCTCTGTATCAGTCTGTCATTGTTAGTTTTGTTTACTGTATGTAATATTTGTATTCTGATGTCACCCCATCCCATATACAGCACCATGGAATTAATGGTGCTATATAAGTAAATAATAATAATAATGATGATAGTGGGGATCGACCTGTTGTCACCCCGTCCTTCCCTAAACAGGGCTTACCACTAGGGTCAGGCAGGGATTAGGTATCCTGCTCTGCGATAGGTGCAGAACCTATATAGGGATGCTTAGGGAAGACAGGGTGATGTTAGATCTGCCTAGGGGTCTCCACTTCCTACTTCCCTAGTATTGGGTTCCCTTCCCTTTATCCCTTTGTGTTGCACTTAGTCTTTCCTACATCGTGTGTGATACATGAACACTGACCTTAACCGAGGCAAGTGAGGCCTGCAGTTCTTTGGATGTTGTTGTGGGGTCTATTGTGACTTCTTGGAGGAGTCGTCCCTGTGCTCCTTTGGGAATGTTGGTTGGTCGGCCACTCCTGGGATGGTTCACCACTGTTCCTTATTTTCTTCATTTGTGGATAATGGCTCTCACTGTGGTTCGCTGAAGTCCCAACATGTTAGAAATGACTGTATAACCTTTTCCAGACAGATGGCTCTCAATTACTTTGTTTTTCATTTGTTTGCAAATTTCTCAGGATAGCAGCATGATGTCTAGCTTTTGAGAATGTTTTGGTCTACTTCACTTTGTCAGGCAGGTCCTATTTAAGTGATTCCTTGATTGAGAACAGGTGTGGCATTAATCAGGCCAGAGTGTGACTAGGGAAATTGAAATCAGCTTCCCAAAGATGTGATAAACCACAGTTAATAGAACCCCAAAGCAGGGTACAACAGAATGTTTACTTTTATCTTTTAACACAAATGTCTTTATATCACCCTCTATTGCATTGTGTAGATATAGGATATATCCAGGAGTTTATAAAAAACTAAAAATGTAGGCTTTTTTTTTCCGTTCCGCTCTGTCTCGTCAGCAGAGGCAGCTTACTGCTGTGTGCCAGATAAGAATGGCACCGTGCACAACAGGCTGGTAAGCTAAGCTGCAATTGCCTGTTATTGCTTCGGCACATTTTTTTGTTTTTCCATAAAGTCCTTGATATACCCATTAATGCACTTATTGTACCAGGATGCAGATATCCTATACTGCTAAGTAAACACAGACTCAGGTTTTCACTAATATATCCTCAGGATACTATTGGGTTAATGACATGTTAGACCGTTAAAATGAGATGGTGCAGACCAGGAAACTTCTAAAAACCAACTGTATATGAAAATCACATCAACTAATAACATGTACACCAGCCCATTTCAGAGGGTGGCATCAGTGTGCATGCAAAGTACGGTAGTGTTGGGCAGTTTGGCTCTTTTTGGTGATCTGGCTCTTCTGGCTCAGCTCCCCAAAAAGAGCTGTCTCTTTTGGGTCTTAAATGGATCCCTATTAAATATGTGTTCACAATAAATGGAAACATATTTAAGATGCTGTTAATGCAGCTGAAACCCCACCCACCCACGGCCGGAACTCCATCTACATACAGTTAGCCAATTAAATTGATGAGTGAGCGGAGTTTGGATCGGGTGGGCAGGGTTACGTCTGCTGAACATCTGAATTTTATGCCCAGTGAGAGCCATTCAGAGATTTCAGTGACTCTCACTGTGGTGCTGGCTCCCATTGTTTACAGCATGAAGCTGGCTCTTTGTCTCGGTTCATTTACGATCTACCCATCACTAATGTAAAGTCTTCCTGTAAAGGTACCTTCACACATAACGATTTCGTTAACGATATTGTTGCAACGTCACGCTTTTTGTGACGTAACAACGATCCCGCTAACGATCTCGTTATGTGTGACAGCGACCAACGATCAGGCCCCTGCTGGGAGATCGTTGGTCCCTGGGGAATGATCAGGACCTTTTCTTGGTCACTGATCACCCGCTGTCATCGCTGGATAAAGATAAAGTCTAAAGAAGCTGAAGAAGTAGGTAGGAGAGTACATAACTCCCCTACATAAAGCACCAAGGTCTCAGCTGCAGTCAGCAAGGACCCGGAACATACAGTTTATGCAGATAAAACCAGCTACGGAATCTGTGTATTTATGCTTGTGTCTGTGCTGTTTGTGTATTGTAGGCGAGATACTTTGTGGCATTTGCGCAGTAATGGCTTTCTTCTGCCGACTTGACCGTGCAGCCCATTTTTCTTCCAGTACCACCTTATTGTGCATCTTGAAACAGCCACACCGCTAGTCTTCAGAGAGTCCTGTATTTCAGCTGATATTTGTGGGGGTTTTTTTGCATCCCAACCAATTTTCCTGGCAGTTGTGGATGACATTTTTGTTGCTCTACCATGGTTTTGTTTTTACAGAGCCCCTGATTTTCAATTTGTTAATCACAGTTTGAACAATGCTGACTGGCATTATCAATTCCTTGGATATCTTTTTGCATACCTTTCCTGTTTTATACAGATCAACTACCTTTTCTCATAGATCCATTGACAATTCTTTTGCTTTCACCATGACTCAGAATCCAGAAATATTAGTGGCTGGATGAAAGATGCAAGAGTCTGTCTGGATCCCAGAAAATCACTCAACTTTTATGCACACACACTGATTACAAGCAAATAGGTCACTGGTGAGGATGTTACCTGTGCATGCTATCAGGCCAAAATCACCACGGTATGTGAACTTTTGATCAGGGTCATTTGGATATTTTGCGTTGTCATTATGATTTAAAAAGAGAAAACACAGTAGTTTGACTATAAATGGCTTCATCCAACCACTAACCATGAGTGGAGAAAAAGTTTTGGTGTTATCATTCATATCCTCTGAAAAAAGGCCAAGAAAGGCAAAATTCTGCAGGGGTATGTAAACTTTTGAGCACGAATATACAGTATTAATATAGATAGATAGATAGATAGATAGATAGATAGATAGATAGATAGATAGACTGCTCAAAAAAATAAAGGGAACTCTAAAATACCACATCCTAGATATCTCTGAATGAAATATTCCAGTTGCAGTTTTATTCATTGCATAGCGGAATGTGTTTATAACAATAAAACACAACAATTATCAATGTAAATCAAAATTAATATCCCATGGACGTCTGGATTTGGAATCATACTCAAAATCAAAGTGGAAAATCAAATTACAGGCTAATCCAACTTCAGTGGAAATGCCTCATGACAAGGAAAAAATGCTCAGTATTGTGTTTGGTCTCCACGTGTCTGTGTGGCCCTCCAAAGAAATGCACCCCACACCATTACAGACCCACTGGCAAACCGGTCATCATGAAGGATGTTGCAGGCAGATCGCTCTCCATGGCGTCTCCAGACTCTGTCACGTCTGTCACATGTGCTCAGCGTGAACCTGCTTTAATCTGTGAAGAGCACAGGGCGCCAGTGGCAAATTTGCCAATCCTGATGTTCTGTGGCAAATGCCAAGCATACTACACGGTGTTGGGCTGTGAGCACAACCCCCATCTGTGGACATTGGGCCCTCAGACCATCCTCATGGAGTCGGTTTCTAACCTTTTGTGCAGGCACATGCACTTTTGTGTCCTGCTGGAGGTCATTTTGCAGGGCTCTGGCAGTGCTCCTCTTGTTTCTCTTTGCACAAAGGTGGAGGTAGCTGTCCTGTTGCTGGGTTGTTGCCCTCCTATGGCCCCCTCCACATCTCCTGGTGTACTGGCCTGTCTCCTGGTAGTGCCTCCAGCCTCTGGACACTATGCTTACAGACACAGCAAACCTTCTTGCCACAGCTCGCATTGATGTGCCATCCTGGATGAGCTGCACAACCTGAGCCACTTGTGTGGGTTGTAGAGTCTGTCTCATGCTACCACGAGTGTGATAGCACAACCAACATTCAAAAGTGACCAAAACATCAACCAGGAAGCATTGGTACTGAGATGTGGTCTGTGGTCCCCACCTACAGAACCACTCCTTTATTGAGTGTCTTGATAATTACCAATAATTTCCATCTGTTGTCTATTCTGTTTGCACAACACCATGTGAAATTGATTGTCAATCAGTGTTGCTTCCTAAGTGGACAGTTTGATTTCACAGAAGTTTGATTCACTTGGTAGATTCCGTTGTTTAATTGTTCCCTTTATTTTTTGAGCAGTATATATATATATATATATATATATATATATATATATATATATATATATATATATATATATATATATACAGTATATATATATATATATATATACATATATATATATATATATAATTACAGTCCCAGGGCATATGTCAGGGCTCCAGTGTTTGACAGTTTCATTCTTAAAGACCATCACCTTTTCCAGTTTATATGACTTTGGATGCTTCACAAATTTTTTTGCTTTTTGTGCGAGTATGGTGATTGTCCATGCGTCTATGGGTTATATGAAGCAGCCATGTGCGCTGCTCCCAACCTCACCCTTGACTTGAGTTCTTCCATAATGCACTCTGGCTGCAAGTCATCTCTAAGACTGGTTACGTGAGGCGTATGAAGCCTTCATAATGACACAGACAGGAGCAGGGCCTCCACTGACAAATTCTTTGTGGCAGGCGGGTGGCCTGCGGTTACAAGGATTGGTGAAAAGTCAGCCAGTGTTTGTGTTACTCCACCATGACAGCAGAGCAGTCCATGTCTCTGTCTTCACATGACGCTTCCAATAAGATGTCACGCTAACGATGGTCATTTCTTAGCAGCCGTTCCTCTATTAGGACAAGAAAGCGGCAATCCTTTGATTTCCCAGGAATGTTTCTATAATGCGGAACATATGAAGCCACTGGCAGCTTATCTCAGGCTTATGGATATGTGCACAGGGGTCCTCACCTGGACATCTGACTTGTATTTGTAGATTTTAAGCTCATACGGCGAGGTTTCCCTACTGCATCTTGCCTGACTATATGCTTTATAATTCAGATCAAGTTAGTGACTGTAATTTTACCTATGTTTCTGTTTTACCTATGTTTCCCAAGAACAAAGTACATTTTAATCAATAGTTCTTTGAATGATGGGTTCCAGGTATATTCTTCCAATGGTGGACAAGCATTTTAAAGAGGACCCGTTGCCAGGTCAAAAATATCCAGTTTCAATTCTCATTTTATTCTTATTGCTCCCTTGAGTATATCATTATTATTATATAAAAAAAAAATCCATCATACAGTTCAAGAGATATGGGCCTATTCATTTAGTGATAATTTTTTTATCAAGGGGGCATGGATGATTCTTTGCATTAATACCCTGCGATCAATGCCCCATTAGTGAAGACCATAAAAATTAGTACCAAATAAAAAGGCCCATATGTCCCGAACCCTTTGGTGGATCTTATATAAAAAAACGACAACTAAACAAAATGCATACTCAGAGTAGCCACTTTTGACCTGGTGACAGGTTCTTTTTGACTTGTCTATGAATGTTCACCATTGGACATTTTATATTGCATCACACCTATAATTCTTTGCTGATTTCTAACTTTCAGGGTAAAAAGTGTAATCCCTCAGTGCTCTTGAAGTACCATTAAAGCTATATGATGTAGAGACTGGGATCCTGATTACTGTGATTTGTCACTTACCGGGCTACTTCGGCGATTTTGATGAAGTCACTGTTTTATTAGCAGAACAGTAATGCTGTCATGTTGTCCTCTACATGTCAAGTAGGGGAGGAAATATGTCTAACCACGCCCCCTCCACTTACTGACATCTTTCTGCCTATGCACAGCGAACATAGAAAGATGTCAATCAGTGGTATGGGGGGCGAGTTAGACAAGAGCTCAGCGTTCAAAGAAATGAAGTAAGCAAGCAGACCAGTAAGTGATACATCGCTGCAATCAGGGTATCTTCTCCTACATGATTCTGTTCTCAGACAAGGAAGCAAAAACCTGGTAACAAATTCCATTTTATGATGCTACACTTAGGTCCTTCTACCTAGACTATAATACATATTGCCCTGAGAGTCAGCCACAGATGGTCCCAAGGCGCCTCACTGGCTGCCACAGGTATGCCCCTCTCTATATTTTTAACAAATGTCCTCCAGATTAGCACGTGAGGTGCATTTGCTGACTGCAGGGGTGTCCATGTACCATGGGTGAGGCTTTGCTTATAGGTTAACATTGTTTATCCCATTGGGAAAATGGAGAAAATGACCCATTTTACGGACTCCCAAGACTCTGGCAGCCGATGCGTTCCTCACACGGATTAAGCACATGTGAACACGTTTAATGGAGATGACGTATATGTGTATATTTACTGCATTTATTTTTTGTCGATCAATGAGTAATTAGGCTTTAGTACAGGTTGTGCTAATTAATACCTTGAAATGCGTCACTGTGCAGACACAGATACTTGATAAAGACTACGGGAAGTATCACTCAAGCTATCATTCGCAAACATAAGAATTGTGTAAAAAAAGCCGTTTTTATTGACACCTTTTATTGACTGTAAGATAGGAGAGGATTACAACATGTCTTTATAAAGCTTGAACACACATGTACCTGGATGTGTGTCATCGAGTATGATATAAACATTGACATACTGAAACTAGAACACTCCATATTAATGCTTCCTTCCTTACTGCTACTTCTTCACAACGGTGATTCGACCTTCGAGGCGGCCCATGTAGCTGCTACAGGCCCCTGTAGGACCATTCTAAATTAGTTTCATCCATAAAACCCATGAAGATAGGATTTGATACCAGGACCTTCATTGGTTTAGAAATGTGGTAGTGTCAAGGAGCCAATGAAAGCTCCTCAATATTATCATTGTCCTCTATGTTCTTTAGAAGTTTACTTACCAGATAACTTCCTTACAATTTTTATGACAGTTTTTTGAGCTGTGGGAACCTTAGAGGGGGGATAAAGAAGAGGATTCAACTCATGGACACATTTTCTAAATTATCCTGCGTGAAAATCATATTGAAATTTTAGAAAACAATGAAAATATTCAGGAAAGCTGCATGTGGCTAGTAAGGCTAAAATTGATCAAGTGGTAAGGAAGCGTGAAATACAGTAGAGTTATATATTGGGGGGAGGTTATAGTTGGCATGGGGGTTGATGAGGCCAATTGTCTTCACTGAAAAAAACAGTACTTTAAATATAAGGTGATGGTAGGTGGTCCCGTTACATATAGATTTTGCATAAACTTCACATAACAGAGAGGAACAAACGAGTGGCCTATACAGGTATGGTGGTGGCAGCTTGAACCAGCACATGAAGTTAATATGTTTTGCTTCCCTAAGTAGCAGTCATGCCCCACATGTCCAGAAAGACAATAAAGCACTGGAAGAAGTTCTAGAAAACTTTGGAAGAAAGTCTTAAATGTTTGTTAATATCAGAAATCTTATATAAAAAGAGCGCTAAAATGACATTGATATAGACCTATGAAGACCAGCTATCTTCACCTGGAAAGATAAGATGATTTGTAAGAATTTCCATCGTAGATGAGCGTAGCGTAGACCATTAGGACTCATACTGTTGAATTATAGATCCCACAACACACCACTTTGTCTATGTCCAGCTTTGGTGCGCCTTCTTTGGTGAACTTCCGCCTTTTCCAACATACCAAAAAAAGACAGATAATGAGTTTGTTATTGGGTTCACGGAGAAAAGGGGCGAGTTGTAGCTCTATTATGTTTGGCAATGGGTGGTAATAATTTGGACAGGACTTCCTTTTTAAGAAAAAACTGCATTGTTGGCAAAAAGAGGTTGGGAGGGAAACAAACACCAGTTACTTCTGTTCTTGGTGGTGAGACCCAGCACCAAAGTTGGGGTCCATTTTATTTTTTGGTTATATATCCCCCTCTCTTCTCTTCTACGTGCCACATTGTTTTCACACATTTATCTGGAAATCTAATGATCGACGTTATGGTTTTGGAACCTTTGCTGTTATTTTACATTGTGTGTGGCATTCTCCAGGACATCTTTAGAAAACTCCACAAAAAAACATAAAACTATGAAGCTATGATGAAAATACCACTACAGAGATAGAAGGTAAAGCTTAGTATTAAAACAAATTGATTAATTTCTAAATATCAGAAAAAAATTTGAACGTAAAATATTTACGTTACAGTATAGTATATATACCAGATATATAAAAATCTCTAATGTTGAAAAACCTCCACTAGACAAGAGGGCCTCCTTGCCAACTTTGTATCACCAGCATCAGGACTTTTTGTAAAAAATGTAAGTTGTTTATGTTTAGTTTTATTTTTTCGAGAAATAAAAGGTATTAACAGTAAGTAGGTTCCTGATGTGTAATGTGATTCCAAATACAGTCTCTAACTAGTCACTTTCAATGAACTTTCATATTAACTTATGTAACCTCTAACAAAGAAGCCTTATGTCTAAGTACCCTGACTTGGTGAAGTCATCACTTAGTGTCTCCCCTTACACTATGCCGCTTATTTAAGAAATGTAAAGTGAAGCTATCATCAGAAGATGACCAATTGTTTAATCAGGTTTTTGTGCTATATGTATTTTTTTAAGTTCTTGGCAATTTTTCTTTTCTATCACGATCTGTATTTTACAATTTTCATACTGGCCACTGGATAGTTTTTTTAAACTCATACTTTCTGTCCTTACAATAGTTAAGGAAGAGTTTTCAGCAGGCTCCTTATCATCAGAGACAGGATTACAATGACAGGTAAAACCATCATACACTGGTGAAAACACAGGATCTACCAATCACAATAGGCGATGTCATAGCTGATCCTGCTCCACCTCCCCTCTTAGTGACCTTTACACACACCCATTAGATACTTCAGTACAAAAAGTTGCCTTTGATTCAGTCTATAGCTGTGGATTTCCTAGCACAACGGGAAGTCTAAAGTAGTTTCAGTGGTCAGTGTGAAAAGTGCAAGATTTACAATTTTAATTTTTAATGCAGGTTGTGATATGAAGTAATAACATTGCCAAAAATGTTAAAAAAATATTTAATACAAAAAAAACAGATTTTAATAAAAGGTCATTTTCTGGTAGTTTTATTCTCTTTGCTATTCTATGGTGATGACTAGTACAGGTCCTCCCTCTAGATAGGGGGCCATAATTGCAATTTCCCATTGTCAAGGAACTTTAAAATGGACAACAACAATTTTAGCATGTTATTTAGAAAATAGTGGCTGCAGAGCTGATTGAAACCCAGTTTTAATTTCTCATGTTTGTGGCCAGCATATTAGCTTGTAAAGGTTACAGTATATGCAAATTTCCTCTTCCACTAAGGTTGCAATAGCAGAAATTCTTCCCTGGGGGTGTTTACTTTTTCCTCTGTATGACATTGATCAATAATAAGCAGGTGATGTCATACTGTATAGGAAAAAAAAAAGAAATCACCCCCAGAAAAGGTCAGACTTGTGTGATATGGCAAAGCCATATAATGATTCACAGCTCTACTCTCTTCACTGATCTTACTGCAGCAGTGCTGTGTGTCATTATAAAAACATCTGCATCTGCAGCTCTCATCTCACAGCGCTGTCATTTCTGCTCTATTCCTGCCATGCTGACAGTGCAGTGAGATGACAGCTGCAGATGGAGTGTTTGTAATGAAACACAGTTTTGCACTTCTTACTTCCTCCACTTGTAATTACAGTAGGTGCTGGCAGTAAGATCATTGAGAAGAGCAGAGCTGTGTGATTGAAGAGAAAATTACTATATAAACATTACTAACTAATATCTCAGCAATGGATATGAGAATTTAAAAAACAAAAAACTGTGTTATATTCAACTTTGCAGTCACTACTCCATGACATGACCAGTTTAACATGCTAAAACAGGTGAATGTCCCTCCAAAAATGAGCCTACTATGGATTGTACAGTTGCGGCATCACCTAACTTAAAAACAATTATAAGATCGGGGGTTTCAATGGCACCTTAAAGCTTGACTATGCTTTTTATAAACTATGATAAAGTAAGATAAGGCAAATATTGTATAAAGTCAAACTTAAAGGTGTTACCCTAAAAACAAATTTTCAGGATGATTTTTGATTTTGATTTTTTTCAGACTATGAAGATTGTCAGCACTTCTTATAAATTACTTAACTGCCCAGCAGTATCACATGCTATCTTCTGTACACAACTTTCACATACACATTTATACATAGAGATATAATGATTAATGGCCGGTCAGCCCACGCTGCTGATGGCATGAGATCGAAGAACCTCAACAGGATGAACCATGGCTTCTGCCTTGTCCTTGTCTTGTCTTTGAATCTGATGCAAGGTCTGGAACTATATATTTCTGTATAGGATCTGCTTCTTGTTCAGAAGGGGATGAAGGAACCATTAATCGGGCCAAGGAGACCCATCAGGATCAAGGAAGGGATCGTAGCGGACATGCTTGACAGTACAAGCTGGAATCCAGTGCTATTCCTTTAATGGAATTTAGTACATGAAAATGAAGCAGAACATGAAAACCTGATCTGAATAGAGTTTACATGATATGAGATTGGAGAGGAGATGACTGAGGTCAGGCTGTCACCTGAGCACAAATGGGGCACATTTTGCTGGCCAGCAACAAACTCCATTTGTCATTTCTAACATATAATAACACCAGACAGAATAAATAGACTGAGTACATGTGAAACCCTTTGGCTGCCAGTCTAAAATACGAACAGCCAAAGAGTTTACAAACAGCTGCACGCCACAAAAATGAAGAAGCTCTGGACTATGGAGAGCACCTATATGAGCACCGTAGTGGCCATATACATTTGCCAAGTAGGAATAGAGCAATAGCAACCCTTTCTATTAGGGAAGATAGAAATCAGTGTTTTTATGCACGATGTGTTCTGAGCACATCAGTCATACTATACACGGGTTTCCAAGATCGACTAATGACCAGAACCATTCTTTTACTGCTGCTGTGCAACTGCCCTAAAAAAGTGAAATTCAGTCCAGAATACAGAAGCCAATGGCACGGGCTCAATGTGTAGCCTGAGGAGGAGGACGAGAAGGAGGTGGACCTGGGGGCATTCGGGCAGGTGGAGGACCAGGTGGAGGTTGCCGCTGTGGTGGCTGATTAGGAGGCTGTTTAGGTGGCTGATTTGGTGGTGGTGGGCTTGGTGAAGCACTTCTGGCAGGTGGCCTATAGATAGCCTGGCTACCATCTGCTTTAACTCTGGTGAAATTAATACAGCGTCCCTAAAAAAAAAATAGAGAGAAAAAACAGAAACATGAAAAGGTAATCGAGATTGTATAAGGCAGGACAGCAAAATATTCTGCTTCCCCCTCAATCATCTATTACTGATCCCTCTAAATGTTTCCCTGCAGAACTATAGAGGTTGCCCTGTACAACACCTCAGGGCTGGTAGTTTGGGAAAATCTTCCCCAAAGACGAAACCTACATTCTTCATTTTATAGCACCTTCTACATTTTGATGATTTTTTTTACCACCTGAAATGGAGCAGTATGGCCCATACTCATGTGCTGCTCCATTCAAACTCCTGTTCATGGACTTAGGGGTAGGACAAAGGGGACACAGGGATCCACCATTCTGGTAATCAGTCCCAGTGTTCAGACCCCAATAAATCTATTTTTCATAATCGAACCAACTGTCATGTGCACCATGTTCAAGGTTGTGATGGGTAAGGAGTAGGCTTCACCTGAGTTCACGCAGGGAATCAGAAGTGCGAAGGAACCCAAAGTCCTGCCTACATGATCAATAACTGCTTTATCAATCTCCACTATAAGGCAATAACTGGTCATCGGTGCCTTGGATTTATTTGCTTTTCAGTTGGATGAGTCAAAAATGGTCCTTTCAGGATAGCCCTTTTTGCAGGGTTTTAAATGCCACTGTTATGTTAGGGACACTAGATCTCACAACTGCTACATACAATCTAGCTTCAATCTTCCTATCACATGTAAGAAACTTATGTGGTTGTTATGTGCAATGTGCTATAATACTACAGACATGATGGACAATAAAAGCTGTAAGGGGTAGAATGGCAGAGTATCTTTCTCTCACCTTAATTCACTGCCTCCAAACTGGGGACAAATGCCCTGCTAGAACCTCAAGTTGCGTCCATGGTGATGAGGACTTTTCATTTGTAGAACAAAGCCAAAGCCTGCCTAGATCACCTAGATGACCTGTCACAAGGATGTGACTATTGACATGGTGCCCTATGTTCTCACCTTGTCCCCGGCTTGCGGCCTCATCAGAGACACTTGGTCGTATCCTCTCCTCAGCAGAGCCCAAATTGCATCTAGCTTGCCCTGGAGTGAGACAAGAAGTCAGAAGTGAATTCACATGCAATATGTACGATAGGCAGAAAGGTGTAGAGACGTAACCCCTTCTTTACCTTAATTGGACTGTACCATTTCCTCTCCTGTGAATTATTACGCCGTGAGTTTTTCTTTGGTTTAGGCTCCCAGGGTTCAAATTCTTCCTCTGGCAATTTAATGACTGCATTTTTGGGTTTCTCGAGTTTTGCTCCTTCTTCGGTGGAGCCCTTATCACCCCACCTCACCTACAATAAAATAAATGATACATATACTACATTTTCTATATAACAAGCACCCATCTTCTGTCCTCATCTGTTTTAGCACTAATTATATTCTCCATTAAAGGAATATTCTAAAATGTTATTATTATTATTATTATTTATATAGCCCCATTAATTCCATGGTGCTGTACATGAGAAGGGGTTACAACTAGGGTTGAGCGACTTTTACTTTTATAGGATCGGGTCGGGTTTCACGAAACCCGACTTTTTCAAAAGTCGGGTCGAGTGAAATCGGCCGATCCTATAAAAAAGTCGGGGTCGGGGTCGGCCGAAACTCGAAACCCAATGCAGTGCTTTGGGTTTCCAATGGTTCCCAGGGTCTGAAGGAGCGGAAACTCTCCTTCAGGCCCTGCGATCCATAGTTAAGTGTAAAATAAAGAATTAAAATAAAAAATATTGCTATACTCACCCTCGGACGCGCCCTGGTACTAACCGGGAACCTTCCTTCCTTCGAATCAGCGCGTGAAGGGCCTTAGATGACGTCGCGGCTTGTGATTGGTCGCGCGACCGCCCATGTGACCGCTCGCACGACCAATCACAAGCCGCGACGTCACCGCAAGGTCCTTCAAGCGCTGATTCTTAGGAAGGAAGACTGCCGGAAATATTAGGTATATACTCACCCTCGGACGCGCCCTGCTTCTTTCCGGCAGCCTTCCTTCCTAAGAATCAGCGCTTGAAGGACCTTCGGTGACGTCGCGGCTTGTGATTGGTCACGCGAGCGGTCACATGGGCGGTCGCGCGACCAATCACAAGCTGCGACGTCATCTAAGGCCCTTCACGCGCTGATTCGAAGGAAGAAAGGCTGCTGGTTAGTACCAGGGCGCGTCAGAGGGTGAGTATAGCAATATTTTTTATTTTAATTCTTTATTTTACACTTAAATATGGATTCCGATACCGATTTCCGATATTGCAAACATATCGGAACTCGGGATCGGAATTCTGATACCAGATTCAGAAGATCGCCGACTTCATGGCCGACCCCATACAGGGGTCGGGTCGGGTTTCATGAAACCCGACTTTGCCAAAAGTCGGCGACTTCTGAAAATGGCCGACCCGTTTCGCTCAACCCTAGTTACAACAAAATACAAATATCACTTACAGTAAACAAACTAACAAATGACAGACTGGTAGAGGGGCGAGGACCCTGCCCTTGCGGGCTTACATTCTACAGGATTATGGGAAAGGAGACAGTAGGTCGGGGGCTGCGGTAGCTCCGATGGTGTTGAGGTGGCCGTGTGGTCATTACAGGTTGTAAGCTTCCTTGAAGAGGTGGGTTTTCAGGTTTCTTTTGAAGGATCCAAATGTGGTGGATAACCGGACATGTTGGGGCACAGAATTCCATGACCATAGGATAGGGGATAACTTCCCAATCGCCGGGGGGTCCAATTGTTGGGGCCTCAAACAATCAAAATAAATGTAGAGCGTGAATGGGGCAGTGGTCGATCAACCATGAGCACATTTGTTCCATTCATTCTTAATAGGACCACTGAAGGTAGCCGCGCACTTCGCTTGGTTGGTCTTTGGCACTCCTATTCAGAATGAATTAAGGGAATTGATCACCATTCCATCCCAGTTCCCGTGATCACTGAGGGTCCCTTACAAATTGGAATTAAAAATATATCTAATGGATTTGTAAACATCAAAATCTGTCCATTTTACCTCCATTCTCTTGATACCCCCGACTCCTCTTCCTCCATAATAAGATGCATCCACAGTTGGCCACTTTTTCTTTGGTAGGCCGTCCTCATCATCAGATTCCTGAATAAATAAGATTTGCATTAAACATTTCTTTTGAGTACAATCAGGAGGTGACAATCCAGGTGACAAATCCTATTAACTTCAATGCTATGTGTGTATTCATCTGTTTGAAAAGAGCTCCTCTAGTGCTGGCTGTAGGTATAGAAAATGTATTCATCACAGTGAATGGAGGCTTTCAACCAGAATAAAGGAAAATGAAAATATGTTTAATTTATTTATTTTACTCTTTTATAAAGCGCCATTAATTTCCACATCGCTTTAAAAACATCATCACCGTCCCCATTGGGGCTCACAAGCTATATTGATCACTAAACAACATGGCCTAGCTTGCGCAAACGTGATTAATGTTTGATTAGCGATCTGGCCTCAACAAATAAGCAAAAAAGAACAGCAACTTGTCCTTCTGAATGAGAATAAACACTGAAGCAACACAGCCCCTTAGTTCCTTCATGGACAGGATTGGATTCACACTAATGATGTATCTTGAAAGACCTCCAAAGGATTAGACCCAGAAAATGCCTTTTGGCTTATATAAATTGCAGCCATTGATTTAAAGGGAATCTGTCACCAGTTTTGCTACTCCACCTGAGAGCAGTGATGTGTCATGTCATGGCTGCTTGCTGTAGTTTTGCTAAAATCACAGTTTTCCCTGCTGCAAATCTACCAGTTCTCTGAATGCTGAGCACTGTATAACCATGCCCACACTGCTGATTGGCAGATTTCTGCCTATGCACAGTGTACATAGAAAGCTGCCAATCTCAAAAATAAAATAAACAGTTAGAGAAGTGTAAACCGCAAACAAAACCAAGACCGTTTCTTACTACTTTGACTGATAGGTTCTGAACTTCTGACTTATTTCTATGAGGATGAGGCTATTTTTTACATATAAGATCTATTCTTTGCCATCATGATATGACAGTTCTTCAGAACATTAGCACGTGATACACAGCTCCAGTGCCCATCCCTGTTCTTTTATTCTGATGGCGACCTTATAATTTTGGCTGCAGGCAACTGAGAGTCTCTGATAAACACCCCCTTGTTTCACTACACAACAGTGAGGTCTCTAGTGACACTGATTCATTGGGAATACAGAAATGTTCTATCTACTAGGAAAAAGCCGTGTCACTATTCCTCCTACTGGTTCTCCATATGGTGGGCAACTTACTAGACCAGAGGCAACGTGGTACAGACTGGTAATGCTGTAAATGTATTTTTTATTGGGGTCACAGCAGTTGTGAACCAGACATCCATGAATTATACCATCAGTGTTTTTGTGGCACCCCAGGAGTCCAGTTGCCATGATGGCATTGCCTCCCTCACAGGGGGTGATGCCACGCCTGGAAGCAAGAAGGAATCCTCTTAGCAGGTAACACTGGCATTCAACACTTTCCTGAATCCAGATCAGAAGGGGGAGCTCTAAACCCAGTTTCGGGGAGCTGCCCTATAAGTTCTGGTCTGGAGGCAGGGTTAGTTAGTCTGAGTCCGAGGGAGGGAGAGTGAGGATGCAGACAGTGAAGGAAGCGGAAGCATGAGGGAAAAGCCTGAGAGTGGGGCTGTGATTGAGCTCACTCCAGAACTGAGAGCAAATGGCCGGACACCGGAGTCCGTGGTTGTATGGGAACTGCAGGCTCCGCAACTGAATCTGGAGGACAGGGGATGGCAGGTCTCCTGGCCCCAACTGAGACCTGAAGGCCCAGCAGCAAACTAGAGCCCAGAGTCACCACAAGAAAGTAACACCTGGAAAAGGCTCGAGCTGCCTGCCATGCGGGTAGTGTTCCACTTAAAGGACAAAGAGAGGGACTTGAATAGAACACAAAGCATTAAGAACCTTGAAAACAGTGCAGTAAGGAAGGCCTACAAATCCACCTGGCTAGGGGGATTCTGAATTGTTTCCAGGCTGCCCGGACCTCCAACACCACTTGTCACCAGTGCCCCGGACTACAATTAAAGGTAAAGAAACTACAGTCCCTGTGCCTTCCGATTATTCCTGCACCCCAACATCCGCAACCCCTCATAGACTGTCCTGGTAGCCCTGGGGCCTCAGCTCCACCTGTGGGGAGCAAAAACATCTAAGCTGCATCACCATCGGCCCCAGTGGATCCCTTTAAGCAGCGTCGGCCATCCCTGGCCAAGTACCACAGGTGGCATCACAAACAATCCCCTATAACCATTTCCCTCATCCCTTTCATTGGATGTCCAGGGCCACAGACCAGGTCACTGCTGCCATGACACATCCCCTTTAAGAACCGACCCAGTACCAAGTAACCCCACGGCCCTGGCGGGCGCTCCAACTTGGCATCACGAACAGGATTCGTACTTCGGCATCACCAGGTGCTGTGTGCCATAGACTTTATTGAACTCTATAATTGCCGCCATTACAGCGCCACACGGCGCAGGGAAGCAGAAGGCGCGTGCTGTCGTGGGTGGAACCAAGAAGAAAGAGCGCGAAGTGAAGCTCTGGAGCGTTCTGTTGTGAGCGTGTGAAAAGCAGGAAGCCCCGACTTGGAGACCAGTAAGAGTTCATCCAGCCCAGCGGCAGAGCAGCCGCTGATCACAGTAGCGATACCCAGAGCCTGACTGAGGTTCACTAGGGGGGAAAGGACATGTCCAGCTCAGGTGGAGGTCTAGCAGCGGATGCTGCCGCAGCCCCCATAGCGCTACAAGATTCAGTAGCAGACACAGCCGCAGCCCCCATAGTACAGCAGAATCTGGTGGCAGACGCAGACGCAGCCTCCAGAGTGCCGCAAGATCTGGCAACCGCCGCCGCAGTACCCATAATGCTGCTATCAATGCCGTACATACCGGGAGTGGCCTGGTTACTGCAATACTCAGGGGAGGCGCACACCCTGAGCGATTTTAAGGAGAGACCATGTAGTTTGTTCAAAGTGTACCTTTGTCTGAGGAGCAAAAAGTCAACATCCTCATTGGTCAGTTAACTGGTGCGGCTCAGAGGGAAGTAAAGTTCTGGCCGGACACTAATAAAGGGACTGTCAAACAAATCTTGGCCGTGCTGAAGGACCCCTTTGATACCCGCACTGCAGCAGAAAAAAAATGAGATTCTTTGGGTGCAAACAAAGGGTGCATGACAGTATACGGGACAATGCTCTTAACCTCCAGGAGGCACTACGGGCTGTAAAGCAGGTTAACCCTGACAGCGTGCAAGATGAAGATAAGTTGCTAATGGAACAGTATATAGAGGGACTCCTGTCTAACACCCAAAGGACACAGCTGCGCATTATAGCCCTACAAAATCCTGACCTGGACTTTGCACACTTTAAAGATTGGGCCATCCGGGTGCTGCATGAACCAAATTCCAGCTGCACAGCGCCCCCTAGGCACCCAACAATTACATACCAGCAGGAGGCAGCATATTTTCCCTAGACCCCCGTTGGGGCCGACGCACCAATCCAAGATAATGACTCCTCTGCAGACCTATGTCTCCAGGTCCAGGCGCTGACCAAAAGTGTGGCTACACTAACCAAAACTGTGCAGTCCATGCAAGTGTCCCCAAAGGAGCAGATCTAGCTGGCCTCCAGTCCAGGAGGAAGCAGGTCTGAGGACCTACCCTGGAAAAAGGACAGTTAGTGAGAAGGACACCCCGGTGTGGGATCTCACAACCTGTTGCATATTAAATATGTTCTGCGTTTTCAATAAGTTTTGCACTTTTAAAATGTAACGTTTAAGAGAAGAGCCTCCCATAAAGGGAAGTAGAGTTGATGTTTTACCTGTTATTTTTTTATAATTGTTCACCTGTTATATGTTTATGTTTTTTCAGTCCGGGAGTACTGGATTTAACAAGGGGGGAATGTGGCACCCCAGGAGTCCAGTTGCCACAATGGCATTGCCTCCCTCACAGGGGGTGATGCCATGCCTGGAAGCAAGAAGGAATCCCCTTAGCAGGTAACACTGGCATTCAACACTTTCCTGACTCCAGATCAGAAGGGGGAGCTCTAAACCCAGTTTCGGGGAGCTGCCCTATAAGTTCTGGTCTGGAGGCGGGGTTAGTTAGTCTGAGTCTGAGGGAGGGAGAGCAAGGATGCAGACAGTGAAGGAAGAGGAAGCATGAGTGGAAAGCCTGGGAGTGGAGCTGCGATTGAGCTCACTGCAGGACTGAGCACAAAAGGGCGGACACCAGAGTCTGTGGTTGTATGGGGACTACAGGCCCGGAAACTGAACCCGGAAGACAGGAGATTGCACGTCTCCTGGCCACAACTAAGACCTGAAGGCACAGCAGCAAACTAGAGCCTGGAGTCACCATGAGAGAGCGTGACACCAGGAAAAGGCTCGAGCTGCCTGCCATGCGGGTAGTGTTCCACTTAAAGGACAAAGAGAGAGAGGGACTTGAATAGAGCATAAAGCATCAAGAACCTTGAAAACAGCGCAGTAAGGAAGGCCTCCAAATCCACCTGACTAGGGGATTCTGAATTGTTTCCAGGCTGCCCGGACCTCCAACAGCACTTGTCACCAGTGCCCCAGACAGCACCTACAATTAAAGGTAAAGAAACTACAGTCCCTGTGTCTTCCGATTATTCCTGCACCCCAACATCCACAACCCCTCTTAGACTGTCCTGATAGCCCTGGGGCCTCCACTCCAGATGTGGGGAGCAAAACCATCTAAGCTGCATCACCATCAGCCCCAGCGGATCCCTTTAAGCAGCGTCAGCCATCCCTGGCTGAGTACCACTGATGGCGTCACGAACAATCCCCTATAACAATTTCTCTCATCCCTTTCATTGGATGCCCAGGGCCATGGTCACTGCTGCCGTGACACATCCCCTTTTAAGAACCGTCCCGGTACCAAGTAACCCCACAGCCCTGGTGGGCGCTTCCTTTCTCCCTGCCTATTGATTTCAGTTGGTGTCATACTTAGTTTTCCCTGCGGGGGCAGTGCAGACACAGTTGACAGTTACTAAGGATGATCAATGGCTTTTTGGCACTCTATTAAAACCAGTGGACCGACTATATTATAATATAAAATACTTATTACTTGGTAATGGTTCACATTTACATATTGAATTGTGAGGTGTGTAAACAAAGATTATGCAAAAATTGCATGGATATAAAGCAAAATACACCCCAAATTATTTGGGAAGGGTTTTTGAAGCTCTGATTTTTTTTTCACAGTTGTTAAACATTACTAAATCTATGGTCATGCATTAGGACAAAGGGGACATTGTCGAGGCTGTGACGTTAAAGACATATATAGGAATGAATGAAAGGAAGCCTGTGTATATATAGCTTCAGAATCCAGCTGTATCCTGACAGAAGCGAAGGGGAACGTTCCAGATAATGTATGGCCCTGTGAATGAGGATTTTGTTGGCTGATACATGGCAGGTTAAATAATGATTAACCTCTTAAATTCTAGCAGAGGCATTTTAGTTTTTCAATGGTTTGCACAGAATTTCGTAGAATATTCATGGATGATATTTTCTTCATACGGTATATTGATTTATCATAGAATATTCATGGATGATATTATATGGAACTATTACTGGAGGAATTATAAATCATGGCAATTCCAGATAATACATTTTTTATACATTCCTCATTCTGCTGATCATTGGGGGTCCCAGTGAGGGAATACCCACTGTTCAGTAAGTTGTCACCTGTCCTGTGGATAGGTGACAGATTGTTCTAATTTCCAGACAACCAGACAACATAGACCTTGGTTGATATTCCAGTGTCTGATTGGCAAATTTCAGAAATCTGATAGACCTGAATAGAAAGATCTGTGCATGTACGGCCACCTCTCCATTCCCAATGTGTGACGTGAGGCACTGATCTCTTGGCATTTGTGGGCCCCAGAGGTGGGAGCCACATCCTGTGAATATGCCCTATGTGCTTGAGATGACAGCACCATTTTAAATGCTGGTTGTTTAACCAATTAGGGTCAGTGACCTACCATGTAGCCTCCTGAAAAAAGCAAAGCAGAAAAGGTTTGGACCTTCCAGCAGGGGTAAAAACTCTGTTTTTTAAATGGGGAAGCAGGTTCAAAAGTAGTGGTTCCCTCAAAGGAGACAGCAAAGTTTCCTGTGTTCATTAGGACTTTGTCTATATTATACACACATTTCATCATGGCCTGCTTTAAGGGTTAGTGACTGATCACAAATCGATTTGATGCAGATCATATGAGCCTAGAAAATTCGAACAATGGCAGGTTATGCTGCAGCCATTGCATGGCGAATCTGAATACTGAGAGGACTTCAAAGTACACAGCAAAGACATAGAGATAGCTAGAAAGTCATAAAACACTGAACAAATAGTACAGAGAGTGCCTGACAGCACTAAAGATTAGTGTGTGAGGAACAGAGAATACTACAAATTTAACTGATAGGTATAGAAGTAAGAGAGCCATTGTCTTACTAGTTATCATCAACTTACCAAAAGCCACTTGAACATTACAAAGACCGTGTTTGTATTAATGATCTTGAAAGGGGTTGGATACAGTCCTAAGAGACTTCAGAGGCTTTGCAGTACTTTCGATTTCCAGCGCATTGATTCACCGCAAATTGAATTTCTTTGGAAAATTTGTTCAAGCTGGCAAATTCGAATTTCAAGAAACTCACTGATCTCTAGTTGGTGACAAACTTATTGTCATAGTCCCACTGGTTTAGAGTGGTTTAGATGTTTATACCCAATCTATTTGTTTGTGTGAGTCTTGGGCAACGTTTCTAACACGCATTAAGTAAAATATTATCAGGATCTGGATCGGCCAGCCACCTCATGTACATAGGGGTATCTGACACTCCGTCTTCAGGTGCTTTCAGGGGAGATAAACCTGAAGCAATTTTCCTTTTTTTCACCCATCCTTTTGTCATGCAGGCAGATAAACCACTGTTAGATGAATGTTTTACTCTGCTCTCCCAACATAGAATACATGATATTCATGTTTATGGAAAATTCAGGAGAAATAGCCAAGAAGCTATCTTAAAGTGGACCATTAAGCAAGTAATCCTTAACTGAGTAAAATGACATTAACCCCTTCACACCGCAGCCCTTTTTCATTTTTGCTTTTCTGTTTTTTGCTCCTTGTTCCCACAGCCATAACTTTTTTATTTTACCGTCAATATGGCCATGTGAGGGCTAGTTTTTTGTGGGACGAGTTGTACTTTTGAACGACACCATTGGTTTTGCCATATCATGTACTGGAACAAAAGAAAAAAATTCCAAGTGCCGTGAAATAGCAAAAAAAAGTGCAATTCCACAAATGTTTTTTGGATTTCACTAAATGCTAAAACTGACCTGCCATTATGAGTCTCCGGGTCATTATGAGTTCGTAGACACCAAACATGTATAGGTTGCTTTTTATTTAAATGGTGCAAAAAATCCAAAAATTGTTTAAAAAAATTGTGTCATTTTTCAAGACCCATAGCGTCTCCATTTTTCATGATCTGGAGCTTGGTGAGTGATTATTTTTTGAATGCCGAGCTGTCATTTTTAATTATACCATTTTGGTGCAGATACCATCTTTTAATCGCCCGTTATTGCATTTTAATGCAATGTTGAGGTGACCAAAAAACTGTAATTCGGGTTTTTTTACTTTTTTTCCGCTACGCCGTTTACCGAACGGATTAATTATTTTTGTATCTTGATAGATCGGGCGATTCTGAACACGGTGATACCAAATATGTTTAATTTTCATTTTTTTTATTGTTTTATTTTGAATGGGGTGAATTTTGGTTGATTTTAACTTTTATATATATATATATATATATTTTAATATTTTTAAAAACATTTTTTTTAAGTTTCACTTGCTTCAATAGTCTATATGGGAGACTACAAGCTGCGATAATCCGATTGCCTCTGCTACACACAGGTGATGATCAGATCGCCTGTGTGTAGCAGCAATGCTCACTTGCTATGAGCGCCAACCGCTGGGTGGTGCTCATAATAATCCGTCAATAACAACCACAGGGGTCTGCTGCAGATCCTGAGTTGTGATGCCTACACATCGTCAAGCCGCAGCCATGTGACACGGGCACTGATGGGTGGGATTAGTGATGTGCTTCCAACCACAGCTTTTAGGGGCACATGTCAGCTGTTCAAAACAGCTGACATGTGCTGGGAAAGATGTGGGTTCACCGCCGGAGTCCATATCAAAACGAGGGACACGACATGTGCAGTACATGTGCGGCACATGTCATGAAGGAGTTAAAGTACCCCAAATACATTGAGCCTATAGTTTGCTGCCCAATAAAACATAACAATTATACATGTTGTAATATGGACACATATTGTCAACCTAGGGTGTAAGAGGTTAATATTGCTATACATTATCCATGGTGATCTAGGATAGGATAGTTTTAGCAGTCAATAACTAATATTCCTGTAGATATATAGTAATTGAGTAATATAATTTTGGCCAATGTTGTATTGTTTAGGACATACATGTCAAACGCTGGCCCGTGAACCAAATGTGGCCCACAAGGTGCTAATATATGGCCAACGACACCAGAACCGCCACACCTATGTGGAGCCATTATTCAGTACGGAGACCTATGCGGTGCCCATAATAATGTATGGAAGACTATGTTGGGTCCATTTTTCTGTATAGAGGACTATGTGGTTCCCATTATACTGTATGGAGGACTGTGGGACCCATTATACTGTATGGAGGACTATGTGGGGCCCATAATGCTTTATACTGGCTGGTTCAGGACTTTCTGCAAGTTTTTCTTTTTGGCCCTCTGTGTGTTTGAGTTTGACATCCATGGTTTAGGATAATGAAAGGGTTAATTGTGGTGGTATATAGCACTAAAATACTTATTTTAACTAACTAATCTAAATAAGTCCATCATTTTTTATTGGATTTGAAGCTCTGAATTTTTTGATATAGAGCTCTAAATAGCAAAATCTGGAATTACAGAGTCATAGGGAGGTCGACATGATAAAAATTAGTCTGTTGAAGCCACCACTAGAGGGGACTCACTGCATAGGAATTTCGATGAGATGTAACTGAATGTTTTCCACTGATCTGCTCAGGGGAGGGCCTAGTGACCGGTTAGTGTGGTAGTTTTGGAATATGGAGGTAATTGTTCTTTAATAAGTGGCGACATCATGCAAATATAATAGATAAACAACCATGCTTAAAATGACAGTTCCTTTAAGGTAAATGGTAAAAATGCAAGAATACAGAGCTCAATACTCACTGGTGCAGGAGGAGGAGGTGGTGGTGGCTCTTTAATCACCTGTCAAATAAACCACACACATATTTCAGTAAAATACCAGGGCAGGGGATGGAGATTATAGATTTATGTAGATTATCAAATGAACCCAATATTACAGACTTTTAGGTCACCTTGGGAATTACAGCATTTTATATTATCTATAGCAACAACGCTGTAAGACAAAAAAAATCATGTAGTAATACTTATCTGTGATGGATACCAAGAAAAATATTGTTAAATTGCAGATCATTTCATCATACATTCAATAAGCTTTATTTGCTGAAAACAGAATATGGTACTTAAAAAAATTTGCTTCCGTGTAAAAAACTAATGGCTTCATTGCCAATACTTACCACAGTGCAGCAAAGTGGCCAGAACCACCAAAGCAAGGCCAGGAAAAGTAGAAGGAAGAGTATCAGGAGGGCAATGAACAAGATGATTCCGGTGCGCTGCGGAAGAGGAAGTGTGCATGGGGTTATCGCAGAGGTAAAGTGATGATTGGAGGAGATACAAGAGTAATGCTCTTATACAATGTCCACCCATGTAGAATTCACATAATACTACCAGATAGTGGCCAAATAATATGTAGGATCCACAATATATAACTCACAGAGCTCACATACAACCGCCATACAGCACCCACACCACAATAATACATAGCTTTCACATAATACAACCATACACTGCTAAATAATCTGTGAGTTCACCTGTATCAGGGGTGGTAAAAGGATTAGCGGTGCTAATGCCTGGTGGTCCTTAAGGTACCGTCACATTTAGCGACGCTGCAGCGATCTAGACAACGATGCCGATCGCTGCAGCGTCGCTGTGTGGTCGCTGGAGAGCTGTCACACAGACAGCTCTCCAGCGACCAACTATGCGAAGTCCCCTGGTAACCAGGGTAAACATCAGGTTACTAAGCGCAGGGCCGCGCTTAGTAACCCGATGTTTACCCTGGTTACCAGCGTAAACGTAAAAAAAAAAAACACTACATACTTACATTCCGGTGTCTGTCCCCCGGTGCTCTGCTTCTCTGTACTGACCGTGAGCGCCAGCCGGAAAGCACAGCAGTGACGTCACCGCTGTGCTCTGCTTTCCGGCCGGCGCTTACACAGTGCAGAAAAGCACAGCGCCGGGGAACAGACACCGGAATGTAAGTATGTAGTGTTTGGGTTTTTTTACGTTTACGCTGGTAACCAGGGTAAACATCGGGTTACTAAGTGTGGCCCTGCTGTTGTGATAGGCAATTCAGTAACACAATGTACATAGCGATCAGAGCACATACAGTGATCTGACAATAACCCAAAATAATAGAACGAGCTCTGAGACGTGGGAACTCTGTAGACCGCAATTCCTGATCCTCTCCAAACACAACTAGAGGCAGCTGTGGATTGCGCCTAACGCTCCCTATGCAACTCGGCACAGCCTGAGAAACTAACTAGCCTGAAGATAGAAAAATAAGCCTACCTTGCCTCAGAGAAATACCCCAAAGGAAAAGGCAGCCCCCCACATATAATGACTGTGAGTAAGATGAAAAGACAAACGTAGGGATGAAATAGATTCAGCAAAGTGAGGCCCGATATTCTAGACAGAACGAGGATAGGAAAGATAACTTTGCGGTCTACACAAAACCCTAAAGAAAACCACGCAAAGGGTGCAAAAAGACCCTCCGTACCGAACTAACGGCACGGAGGTACACCCCTTGCGTCCCAGAGCTTCCAGCAAAACAAAAAGACAAGCTGGACAGAAAAAATAGCAACAAATAGCAAAGAAGCACTTAGCTATGCAGAGCAGCAGGCCACAGGAATGATCCAGAGATACACAAGTCCCACACTGGAACATTGACAGGAAGCATGGATCAAAGCATTAGGTGGAGTTAAGTAGAGAAGCAGCTAACGAGCTCACCAGATCACCTGAGGGAGGAAACTCAGAAGCTGCAGTACCAGTTTCCTCCACAAACAGAAGCTCCCAGAGAGAATCAGCCGAAGTACCACTTGTGACCACAGGAGTGAACTCTGCCACAGAATTCACAACAGTACCCCCCCCTTGAGGAGGGGTCACCGAACCCTCACCAGAGCCCCCAGGCCGACCAGGATGAGCCACATGAAAGGCACGAACAAGATCGGGAGCATGGACATCAGAGGCAAAAACCCAGGAATTATCTTCCTGAGCATAACCCTTCCATTTAACCAGATACTGGAGTTTCCGTCTTGAAACACGAGAATCCAAAATCTTCTCCACAATATACTCCAATTCCCCCTCCACCAAAACCGGGGCAGGAGGCTCAACAGATGGAACCATAGGTGCCACGTATCTCCGCAACAATGACCTATGGAATACGTTATGTATGGAAAAAGAATCTGGGAGGGTCAGACGAAAAGACACAGGATTAAGAACCTCAGAAATCCTATACGGACCAATAAAACGAGGTTTAAACTTAGGAGAGGAAACCTTCATAGGAATATGACGAGAAGATAACCAAACCAGATCCCCAACACGAAGTCGGGGACCCACACGGCGTCTGCGATTAGCGAAAAGTTGAGCCTTCTCCTGGGACAAGGTCAAATTGTCCACTACCTGAGTTCAAATCTGCTGCAACCTGTCCACCACAGTATCCACACCAGGACAGTCCGAAGACTCAACCTGTCCTGAAGAGAAACGAGGATGGAACCCAGAATTGCAGAAAAACGGCAAAACCAAGGTAGCCGAGCTGGCCCGATTATTAAGGGCGAACTGAGCCAAAGGCAAAAAGGACACCCAGTCATCCTGATCAGCCGAAACAAAGCATCTCAGATATGTTTCCAAGGTCTGATTGGTTCGTTCGGTCTGGCCATTAGTCTGAGGATGGAAAGCCGAGGAAAAAGACAAGTCAATGCCCATCCTACCACAAAAGGCTCGCCAAAACCTCGAAACAAACTGGGAACCTCTGTCAGAAACAATATTCTCTGGAATGCCATGCAAACGAACCACATGCTGGAAGAACAAAGGCACCAAATCAGAGGAGGAAGGCAATTTAGACAAGGGTACCAGATGGACCATCTTAGAAAAGCGATCACAGACCACCCAAATGACTGACATCTTTTGAGAAACGGGAAGGTCAGAAATAAAATCCATAGAGATATGTGTCCAAGGCCTCTTCGGGACCGGCAAGGGCAAAAGCAACCCACTGGCACGAGAACAGCAGGGCTTAGCCCGAGCACAAATCCCACAGGACTGCACAAAAGTACGCACATCCCGCGACAGAGACGGCCACCAAAAGGATCTAGCCACTAACTCTCTGGTACCAAAGATTCCAGGATGACCAGCCAACACCAAACAATGAAGTTCAGAGATAACTCTATTCGTCCACCTATCAGGGACAAACAGTTTCTCCGCTGGGCAACGATCAGGTTTATTAGCCTGAAATTTCTGCAGCACCCGCCGCAAATCAGGGGAGATGGCAGACACAATTACTCCTTCCTTGAGGATACCCGCCGGCTCAGATAAACCCGGAGAGTCGGGCACAAAACTCCTAGACAGAGCATCCGCCTTCACATTTTTAGAGCCCGGAAGGTACGAAATCACAAAGTCAAAACGGGCAAAAAACAACGACCAACGAGCTTGTCTAGGATTCAAGCGCTTGGCAGACTCGAGATAAGTCAAGTTCTTATGATCAGTCAATACCACCACGCGATGCTTAGCTCCTTCAAGCCAATGACGCCACTCCTCGAATGCCCACTTCATGGCCAGCAACTCTCGGTTGCCCACATCATAATTTCGCTCAGCAGGCGAAAACTTCCTGGAAAAGAAAGCGCATGGTTTCATCACTGAGCAACCAGGACCTCTCTGTGACAAAACAGCCCCTGCTCCAATCTCAGAAGCATCAACCTCGACCTGGAACGGAAGAGAAACATCTGGTTGACACAACACAGGGGCAGAAGAAAAACGACGCTTCAACTCTTGAAAAGCCTCCACAGCAGCAGAAGACCAATTGACCAAATCAGCACCCTTCTTGGTCAAATCGGTCAATGGTTTGGCAACACTAGAAAAATTGCAGATGAAGCGACGATAAAAATTAGCAAAACCCAGGAACTTTTGCAGACTTTTCAGAGATGTCGGCTGAGTCCAATCATGGATGGCTTGGACCTTAACCGGATCCATCTCAATAGTAGAAGGGGAAAAGATGAACCCCAAAAATGAAACCTTCTGCACACCAAAGAGACACTTTGATCCCTTCACAAACAAAGAATTAGCACGCAGGACCTGAAAAACCGTTCTGACCTGCTTCACATGAGACTCCCAATCATCCGAGAAGATCAAAATGTCATCCAAGTACACAATCAGGAATTTATCCAGGTACTCACGGAAGATGTCATGCATAAAGGATTGAAACACTGATGGAGCATTGGCAAGTCCGAACGGCATCACTAGATACTCAAAATGACCCTCGGGCGTATTAAATGCAGTTTTCCATTCATCGCCTTGCCTGATTCTCACCAGATTATACGCACCACGAAGATCTATCTTAGTGAACCAACTAGCCCCCTTAATCCGAGCAAACAAATCAGATAACAATGGCAAGGGGTACTGAAATTTAACAGTGATCTTATTAAGAAGGCGATAATCTATACACGGTCTCAGCGAACCATCCTTCTTGGCTACAAAAAAGAACCCTGCTCCTAATGGCGACGATGACGGGCGAATATGCCCCTTCTCCAGGGATTCCTTCACATAACTGCGCATAGCGGTGTGCTCAGGCACGGATAAATTAAACAGTCGACCTTTTGGGAATTTACTACCAGGAATCAAATTGATAGCACAATCACAATCCCTATGCGGAGGTAGGGCATCGGACTTGGGCTCATCAAATACATCCCGGTAATCAGACAAGAACTCTGGAACCTCAGAAGGGGTGGATGACGAAATTGACAGAAATGGAACATCACCATGTACCCCCTGGCAACCCCAGCTGGACACAGACATGGATTTCCAATCCAATACTGGATTATGGGCTTGTAGCCATGGCAACCCCAACACGACCACATCATGCAGATTATGCAACAGAAAAAAACTAAATCCAGCTCACCATACCGACATTCCCAAGAGCTCGGAGCACGGAACCGCTGTGTCAGGGCGTAGACGAACAGGAAAGAGAAGGAGATCCAGCTCAACGAAATAGTGAAAAATCCATAGTTTATTTCACTTAAAATATAGTGAAAGGACAAAACATCAGCATACAAAAAAATATTTTAAAACCAAGGTCAACGCGTTTCCGGTGACTAAGCACCCTTAATCATGATTTCACTATATACTATATACTATATCCTTTCACTATATTTTAAGTGAAATAAACTATGGATTTTTCACTATTTCGTTGAGCTGGATCTCCTTCTCTTTCCTGTTAGATTATGCAACACCAGAAAGCGAATAACCTCCTGATGTGCAGGAGCCATGCACATGGTCAGCTGGGTCCAGTATTGAGACTTATTCTTGGCCAAAGGTGTAGCATCAATTCCTCTCAATGGAATAGGACACTGCAAGGGCTCCAAGAAAAACTCACAACGTTTAGCATAATCCAAGTCCATCAAATTCAGGGCAGCGCCTGAATCCACAAACGCCATGACAGAATACGACGACAAGGATCATATCAAGGTAACGGACAGAATAAATTTTGACTGTACAGTACCAATGGCGGCAGACCTAGCGAACCGCTTAGTGCGCTTAGGACAATCAGAGATAGCATGAGTGGAATCACCACAGTAGAAACACAGCCCATTCAGACGTCTGTGTTCTTGCCGTTCAACTCTGGTCATAGTCCTATCGCACTGCATAGGCTCAGGTTTAATCTCAGGTAATATCGCCAAATGGTGCACAGATTTACGCTCACGCAAGCGTCGACCGATCTGAATGGCCAAAGACATAGACTCATTCAAACCAGCGGGCATAGGAAATCCCACCATGACATCCTTAATGGCTTCAGAGAGACCCTTTCTGAAAATGGCTGCAAGCGCAGATTCATTCCATTGAGTGAGCACGGACCATTTTCTAAATTTCTGGCAATATAGCTCTATCTCATCCTGAGCCTGACAAAGAGCCAGCAAATTCTTTTCTGCCTGATCTACTGAATTAGGCTCATCGTACAGCAATCCAAGCGCCAGGAAAAACGCATCGATATTACTTAATGCAGGATCTCCTGACGCAAGAGAAAATGCCCAGTCCTGAGGGTCATCACGCAAAAAAGAAATGACGATCCTAACCTGTTGCGCTGGGTCACCAGAGGAACGAGGTTTCAAAGCCAGAAACAGTTTACAATTATTCTTGAAACTCAGAAATTTAGTTCTATCTCCAAAAAACAAATCTGGAATAGGAATTCTCGGTTCTAACAAAGAATTCTGAACCCCAAAATTTTGAATATCTTGAACTCTTGCCGTGAGCTGATCTACACATGAAGACAGACCTTTAATGTCCATTGTAACACCTGTGTCCTGAACCACCCAAATGTCTAGGGGAAAAAAAAGACAAATCACAGTGCAAAGGAAAAAAAAATGGTCTCAGAACTTCTTTTTTCCCTCTATTGAGAATCATTAGTACTTTTGGCTTCCTGTACTGTTGTGATAGGCAATTTAGTAACACAATGTACATAGCGATCAGAGCACATACAGTGATCTGACAATAACCCAAAATAATAGAACGAGCTCTGAGACGTGGGAACTCTGTAGACCGCAATTCCTGATCCTCTCCAAACACAAATAGAGGCAGCTGTGGATTGCGCCTAACGCTCCCTATGCAACTCGGCACAGCCTGAGAAACTAACTAGCCTGAAGATAGAAAAATAAGCCTACCTTGCCTCAGAGAAATACCCCAAAGGAAAAGGCAGCCCCCCACATATAATGACTGTGAGTAAGATGAAAAGACAAACGTAGGGATGAAATAGATTCAGCAAAGTGAGGCCCGATATTCTAGACAGAACGAGGATAGGAAAGATAACTTTGCGGTCTACACAAAACCCTAAAGAAAACCACGCAAAGGGGGCAAAAAGACCCTCCGTACCGAACTAACGGCACGGAGGTACACCCCTTGCGTCCCAGAGCTTCCAGCAAAACAAAAAGACAAGCTGGACAGAAAAAATAGCAACAAATAGCAAAGAAGCACTTAGCTATGCAGAGCAGCAGGCCACAGGAATGATCCAGAGATACACAAGTCCAACACTGGAACATTGACAGGAAGCATGGATCAAAGCATTAGGTGGAGTTAAGTAGAGAAGCAGCTAACGAGCTCACCAGATCACCTGAGGGAGGAAACTCAGAAGCTGCAGTACCAGTTTCCTCCACAAACGGAAGCTCCCAGAGAGAATCAGCCGAAGTACCACTTGTGAGCACAGGAGTGAACTCTGCCACAGAATTCACAACACCCTGCGCTTAGTAACCCGATGTTTACCCTGGTTACCAGTGAAGACATCGCTGAATCGGCGTCACACATGCCGATTCAGCGATGTCTGCGGGAGTCCAGCGACAAAATAAAGTTCTGGACTTTCTGCTCCGACCAACGATGGCACAGCAGGATCCAGATCGCTGCTGCCTGTCAAACTGAACGATATCGCTATCCAGGACGCTGCAACGTCACGGATCGCTGGCGATATCGTTCAGTGTGACGGTACCTTTAGTGGTAAGGTTTTAAATGGTCACAGCTTTGGCTGCCCTGCTTAGGGAAGTATTTAAAGAGGTTATCCAGGATTATTTGTTTTCAGTATGGGAATAAAAACTAACAGGACGGTAGTTGCTACCTACTTGTCTGTTGTGCCTCCTGCCAAATTCTGGTGACACTGTTGTGAATTCTGTGGCAGAGCTCCCTCCTGTGGTCACAAGTGGTACTTCGGCTGGATCTCTCTGTGAGCTTCCGTTGGTGGAGGAAAGTGGTACTGCGGCTTCTGAGTTTCCTTCCTCAGGTGATGTGGTGAAGTCGTTAGGTGCTGCTCTATTTAACTCCACCTAGTGCTTTGATCCTGGCCTCCAGTCAATGTTCTAGTATTGGACCTGTTTCCTCCTGGATCGTTCCTGTGGCCTGCTGCGCTGCATCGCTAAGTTCCTCTTTGCTATTTGTTTGCTGTTTTTTTCTGCCCAGCTTGTCAATTTGTTTTTTTCTTCTTGCTGGAAGCTCTGGGACGCAGAGGGTGCACCTCCGTGCCGTTAGTTCGGTACGGAGGGTCTTTTTGCCCCCTTTGCATGGTTTTTGTAGGGTTTTGTGTTGACCGCAAAGTTACCTTTCCTATCCTCGCTCTGTTCAGAAAGTTGGGCCTCACTTTGCTAAATCTATTTCATCTCTACGTTTGTCTTTTCATCTTAACTCACAGTCATTATATGTGGGGGCTACCTTTTCCTTTGGGGTATTTCTCTGAGGCAAGGCAGGCTTATTTTCTATCTTCAGGCTAGCTAGTTTCTCAGGCTGTGCCGAGTTGCATAGGGAGCGTTAGGCGCAATCCACGGCTGCCTTTAGTGTGGTTGGAGAGGATTAGGGATTGCGGTCAACAGAGTTCCCACGTCTCAGAGCTCGTTCTTGTTTTTTGGGTTATTGCCAGGTCACTGTATGTGCGCTGACCTCTATGTCCATTGTGGTACTGAATTACCTTTCATAACAGACACAGAATAATCACAGACAGCTCCTGCCGGCAATTAAGCAGCTTCTGCTGACATCACGTCAACAGAGCAGCAGCTTCTCTTCCACTCTGGTCTGTCAGTGGGGTGTGACTGCCGATGTCATGCTGACTGACAACCCGCTCCACTCTGCCTACCTACAGAGAGCCAGCTGTCAATCAGCATATCATCAGCAGTCACGCCTCATCAACAGAGCAGCCTGAAAGAGGAAGAGCTACTCTGTTGCAATGGATCAGCTGAATCGCTGGCAGGAGGGGTCAATGACTGCTCTGTGCCGGCGCCAGGTAGAACAGGCAGGTAATAAGCAACTACCTGCCTGTTAGTTTTTACATCCATAGTAAAGAAAAAGTAGTGCTGCATAGCCCTTTCAAATAGAGACATCGTTGTCAGTTCTGGGAATTTAAGGGTTTATTCATGGTCCAGAGTAGTGGAAGGTTTAATGTTATCCTCCATAGAGGGTTTAATTATAATATTCCCGGTGGTCAAGATCGGCCTAGAAAATTGGGTTACAGTATACCACCCCCCATAACCATATATGTTTGAAGAGAGGAACAAAATGAAGTTTGTGATTAATGTGCACACGGTTAGTGTATGTGCTAAAGGTGCGCCTGTGATACTTACACAGTGTGTACTAGTGATGCTCACAGAACTGGAGATAAAGTTGAGGCCCATGTTCATACTGACCTGCAGATACATCACCCTTAAAAAGAAGATGAAGAAATATGAAAAACCTGTATTTTTCATGTATATAGAGTATTTAATGCTGTTATGGCTAAATTAGCCATCGTCCTTGACCACCCTTTGTACTTAGTCTCTGGAAACATACACAACCCTAATGTGTATACCCCAGGGGTTCCATGGTTATCTAGTGCTGTTTACGGAGCCTGATCTTTTTTTTTATCCCTGGAATAGGAACATACATAAAAGGCATCATAGCAGGAATCACTGCATATTTTTCTCTTTTGAATCTCCACCATCTTGTTTTTGCCATTGATATTGTCTATGTCCATTGTATTTTTGGATTAGTTATCAGACAACCACATTTCAATGTTGGATCTTCCAAAATATGACTCTTAAATATGAGGCGATGTATTGGCTCAGACCATGACAGACACTAGTGTACAACATGTCTGCATATCTGGATGTGTAAACAGAATTATAAATTTATCATACGTACTGTCCAACTTCATGAATAACCGGAGCAGGACATAGCAGGTAGGTATCTTGTATAACGGTCGGCTTCTCATCTGGAAGACACATAGAAAATTGACTTTTCCCAGGTATCTTACAGTACTGTGGAAAATGTTTTACTCAGGTATGGAAAAATGCTGGAAAGTAAGAATGCTTTCCAAACTAGAAGTGTTAGTAGTTATTTTTACCAATTACCGTAATAAAATAAAAAGTGAATAAATAAAAGTGAAATTTAAATCACCTCAATACTTGATGTGATCACCCTTTGCCTTCAAAACAGCATCAATTCCTCTAGGTTCTCTTAGTAGCTTCAAACATCTTGAACTTTCAAATGGACTTGAGGATTTGCTCATGACTGTGTATGGCCAATATGGCTACTTATTACCTGTAACTCCCACCGCCCACTAGCCCGTGCATAACAGAAACACCAATCTTTAAATAAAAACGAGACACAATAATTCTTTTGGATAATTTTGGCCACAGCGGCCAGTTTATTAACAAACAATAACAAAACATTTACTTTAAGCATTAATATGCATTTATGCAAAAATCGAGGGAAGGGTTCTTGGAACCCCCCGGGCTGGCTTAAAATATTTTTGGGAAAACCAAAAAGAACTTAAACACCTCAATTTACCCTCAGCCGTGCACCACCAGCTCGAGGGCACCATAAATCCCGTTCCGGGAAAAATTAACCACCAACCAGCTCCCAGGGTAAAAACCCCGTCCAGAGCCCGTAACCAAAAATGTCAGATCAACAAACACCATTTTAACTGTCTGGAATTTTACTTAAAAATTCCTTCCCCGCTGAATCAGCATCAATTCCAAGAACCCCACCCCCCACCTATATGCCACTGTGACAAAACAATCACCATCCTTCCCATACCCGACCACTGCCAAAATAACAAATTACCGCTCAAAGAAAAAACAAATCCAAATAATAAGGGGAGGGTGGGTGGGTCTCTTCTCGCTGGCTTCCAGTTAGCAAGTGATGTTTTTCCCGCACTTTCTTCCTTTTACTAACGCCCCCTGCCCCTAAAGTCCCTCCCTACGCTCCCCCTTTTACCCAATCAAAGCCTCTGCCCCAACTTTTAAAAGATGCCTATGGCCAAGCACAGTCATGGGGGGCCTACATTAAGCTGCGCTTATTCCGGCCCCCTCCTGGATTAATGGTGTCCTCAATGCAGAAAAATACAAGCAGATGCTTGTCCATCATGGCATTCCATCATGGAGGTGTCCGATTGGTTCTAAATTCTTTCAGTAGCAGGGCAACCACCCCAAACATATAGCTAATGTCATTAAGAACTATCCTTGGCATAAATAAGTATTTGCGCAAACCTACATCTGCAGAAGATGTCTGATTAGTTCTCCAAGATCTTTGGAACAACCTCTCTGGTGAGTTCCTTCTGAAACTGTGGGCAATTGTACCTAGATGAAATGATGCTTTGATGCTGTTATGAAGGCAAAGGGTGGTCACGCCAAACAAGTTTTTACACACCTGCCTAAAACTTTTGTACAGTACTGTGCATTTCCACAGAACTAGAATTTAACAATGAATTAATTTATTACCATATCCCTATGAAATAATTTGTTAGGACTACAGTTCTGTAACAGAAGGTCCAACCTTCTTTTCTGTCTGGTGTTATCACTCACATGGAAGCTAGTGAGCAGGTCTATCTCATTAGTGAAATGCTGCCATACAACAGCCTGATACATATTGCCATCCAGATACCCACTGTTATCCACTGTCCAGATAAACAGTTTCATACAGTATCCAGATAAGTTGTGCCTCCAGAAACCAGATAAATCCCTGGTGCTTTATGGGGCAAAAGGTCAAATTCCTGGTGGGCTCGGATGGTGAAGTTTGAAGCTTGTGACAATGGTCCTGGTCTTCAATATCAAATTATATGTCAGGATGAGTGTAATAGCCATATGTAACACCACACCAATATGGTGGGCTGTGATTGGCCTGCTCTGCTACATGATGTCACTAAGACTAATACGTCATTATACTGGTGGGAAAACAGAAGAGTGGCATGGTACCCGGGTGACAGAAAAGGTAAGTATACCAGGAGGAAATCTACAAAGTTAGGCCAACATTTTGACACTTTGTGGATGATTTATCAAAATCAGTGCACTAATACAGTCTGACTGTTCCCATAATTTGCCAATTGCTTGGTACAGTAACTACTCCCTTTTTACCCCGTAACTGTTAGATTGTGCCAGTGTTCTCACTTATAGTTAAGCTGTCATTGAGCCTAAAGCTGCACAGAACTTGACTGATATCACGGGCACTGTGGAAGCCATTTCCTCGGACCACCACCTGGAAGGACTCTGAAATGAGAACACACAAAGCAAACATTCATTAGCTGGTTATAGAAAAAAAGGGCTTTTCATGGGGCAGCAAGCAGCCCGCAATGATAGTATGAATGCCAACATCCTCTGACCTACAGCTGAATCATGGCATACTCAGTATCTCATCTGCTGAAGGAAATACCAGCAATCTGACTTTTAATGCAGAGCAGTCACCAAATTTCATAATATAAACTGCGTACATCGCATTACAAATGTTACAATTCTGACCAGTGTCCCTTTTAAGGTAATACATCTGGAACGACTCAATGGATCCCACTGATTCTGAGAATGTTTTTTTTCATGAAAAATTGTACTTCATGATAGTGGTGAAAAAAATTTGAAATTTGGCAAAAATTTAGAAAATTTTGTAATGTTCACATTTTAGATTTTTATGCTCTTAAACAAGAGTTATTTCACACAAAATAGTTAATAAATTACATTTCCCACATGTCTACTTCATATCAGCACAACGTTTGAAACATCATTTTTAGCTAGGAAGTTAGAACGGTTAAAAGTTGACCAGCGATTTCTCATTTTTCCAACAAAATTTACAGAACCATTTTTTTAGGGACCACATCACATTTGAAGTGACTTTGAGGGGCTTATACTACAGAAAATACCCAAAAGTGACACCATTATAAAAACTACAAAACCACATTGAAGAAGCTTATTAACCCTTCAGGTGCTTTACAAGAACTGAAGCAATGTAGAAAGAAAAACATGAACATTTAGTTTTTTTTTCTCGCAAAAATGTTTCTTTAGACTCAATTTTTTTTATTCTCACAAGGGAAGGAGCACCATTTGACTTTTGAAGTGCAAACTTGGCTGGAATCGTTAGTAGACACAATGTCGAGTTTTGGAGAGCCCCTGATGTGCCTAAACAGTGGAAACCCCTCACAAGTGACCCCATTTTGTAAACTAGACCCCTCAAGGAACTTATCTAGATGTGTGGTGAGCACCTTGAACCTCCAAGTGCTTCACAGAAGTTTATAAAGTAGAGCCGTAAAAATAAAAAATCAAATTTTTCCCACAAAAATGTTTTAGCCCCACATTTTTTATTTTCACAAGGGAAACAGGAAATAATAGAAGCCAAAATTTGCTGTGCAATTTCTCCTGAGTACGGAGATACTTGGTAGGGCTCAGAAAAGGAAGGAGTGACATTTTGGAACTCAGACTTTGATGGAATGGTCTCTGGATGTCATGTTGTGTTTGTAGAGCCCCTGATGTGCCTAAACATCGAAACTCTCCACAAGTGACCCCATTTTGGAAACTAGACCCCTCAAGTAATTTTACAACTTTGATCTGTGAAAATGAAAAAAAAAAGTACTTTTCCCACAATAAGTGTGTCTTAGCCTGATTTTCAGGGTGTCATGTCACATTGGCAGAGCCTCTGAGGAGCCAGAACAGCAGAAACTCCCCATAAGTGACCTCATTCTACAAACTGCACCCCCCAATGAATTCATATAGGGGTGCAGTGATCATATTGACACTGTCACAGAATTTTATACCATTGGGCAGTTTAGAAAAAACAATTAACGTACATTTTTACCACAAAAATTTTGTTTTAGTCCAAGATTTACATTTTTGCATGGGGAAATGGTTAAAAATGGCACCATAATTTGTCCCACAATTTCTGCTTCATATATAAATGCTCTATATATGTGGCTGTACAGTACTGCTTAGCCGTACGGTGACACTCGGGAGAGACGGAGCGCTATTTGCCTCATGGATCGCAGATTATCCTAGAATAGTTTGCTGACTCCATATACAGAGCCCCTAAGTGCTAAAATAGCAGAATACCTAGCAGAATACCCCCCTCAAGTGACCCCATTTTGGAAATTATACACTTTTGTGAATTTATTTACAGGTGTAGTGACAATTTTGATTCCATGGGTGTTTTCCAGAAACAAGCTGCAATGGATGTTGCTGAGTAAAAATTGTAAACTGCAATTGTAGTGACCAGTACGCTGTATTGAACAGTACCTTATAGTGCCCAGTACATTGTAGTGCCCAGCTCATGGAACCATTGCTACAGAAATGCCAAACATGTGGGCGCTAAATGTGGTTTAGACACACTGGAGCTCAGAAGGGAGGGAGCATTTGGATTTGGGATTTAGAATTTGCTGAATTTCTTTTGGGGTTGGGGGAGGGTGAGGATCCATTTCGTTCCTCCAGAGCCTTTGAACTACCAGTAAAATGGAAACCCCTATATTTCCATTAACAAATGTATTTTTTGTAGATTGATCTGAAGCTTTTATTAGGAACATTTTACATAACATTTTTGGATCACATTTATCCTGTGCTCTACGCTGAGCACTTACAATGGGGTTTCCATCTAAATCTCCGAGTGACTTGATTCAGATGAAATCCCAAGGGAATCCATTCACTATAATGAGGCATCTGAGGTACTCTGGACTCCGTCTGGCCTCTGTTCAGTGGTGTACATCTTTTCAGAAGTGCACAAAACTATGGTTGTGCTTGTTTAAAAAGAAGAAAACCGCCAAATCATATGCCAGATAGCGTCCACAGTGTCTCCATCTGCCTCTTTATAGGGAATCTTCCTCTGGGTTTCCGTCTGAATCACGTATTTCAGAGATTTTCATGGAAAACCCTGGTGTAAACGCTCAGCGTAGAGCACAGGATAAATGTGAGTTGAGCCTTACTGCAATCCTTGGGAGGCAGAATGAAAAAAATCAACAGCAGGTGAAGAATTGATTTTATTATTTTTTAGGCCGTTCCTTGTGATTAGTGATTAGACGACTTTATTCTTCGGGTCGATGCAAGTATAGCGATACCAGATTTATATAGGTTTTTTTTATGTTTGGCAGCTGTGACACACTAAAAAATGTTTTTTATTGAATCGCCATATTTTGAGAGCTATAATTTTTCCATATTTTGGCTAACATAATCATGTGAGGGCTTGTTTTTTGCAGGACGAGTTGACGTTTTATTGGTACCATTTTCGGGCACATAAAGTTTTTTGATCGCTTTTTACTCCAATTTTTGGGAGTCAGAATGAACAAAAAACAGCAATTTAGGATCTGTTTTTTTTTTTTTAATGCTGTCTTGGGTGTGGTAAAATTGATAAAGCAGCTTAATTCTTTGGGTTAGTACGATTACACATTACAATGATATCAAATTGATATAGATTTTTATGTTTTGGTGCTTTTACACATTAAAAACTATTTCATAGAAAAATAATTATTTTTGCATCGCTTTATTCTGAGAGCTATAACTTTGACATAACTATAGCTATAACTATAAGATATGGACTCTGAAACGAGTTGACATTAAACCATTTTTTCCTGAGATCTTTTGGCTTGTGTCTAAATCAGCAGCGCACATCAAAAAATCCACTCGACCTTGGTATCTCTTTGCATATATTAAAGAAACCTAAGAAGTCAGGATCTCCTGTTATAAAAACAAATGGTTTTATGTGCACTCAGAGGGGAGCCACACATTTTTTTGCCAATGGGCCTACACCAACATTGAGCTGGTCCTGTTTAAAAGGTCAAGCGTCACAATTCAGGAGAAAGGGGTTAGGACCCTTTCTGAGGTTTGCTTTTTGTGTAATCCTTCATGGAAGTTTAAGTCAATATCCATCCACTTAGCTTAATTGTCAGCTCCTCAGTCTCCAAGGAGACGTCCATGAACCAGTTCTAATCTAAAGTTCTGTAAAGGATGCAAAATACATGGCTGCTTTCTTCAAAAATAGTGCCACATCTGTCCATGGGTTGTGTATGATAAGCTAAGATCTCTTAATTAAAGTGAATGGACCTAGGCTGCAATACTATGCACAACCTAAAGACAGGTGTGGCGCTGTTTTTCCAAGTAAGCGGACATGTTTTTCTACTCTTGGACAACAAATATAACTTGCAGGGTTGAAGCTTTCTTTGTCTGTACTGGGCGCAGCAGCAGATGATGTACGTGCTATTTACTAACACCACATACTCACTGTAGGAATGCATCCCTCACCACAACTTCCTCCATATAATACAAAGATGCAGATCTGGCATAACAGTAAAATAGTGCAGTCAGCACCAAGAAAAGCAGCCGCTTCTACAAGAGGATGCTGACCATACCTTTCTTCTGATGGTCTGACCACAGGGTATCCAGAACTCATTGCCGGGATTAGGAAAACATGCTTCCCTGGCCCCTGTCCTTGTAGAAAGTACTATATGTATGTATGTCATCAAAGTTCTATAAATATTCCGAGATTCGGATCTACCTACTGAAGTCTATGAAGAGGGAAGGGGAAGGAGTCCAGTGAAAAAAAAGAAAGACAGAGGGACACCCAGACTGCGTTGCTGCTTTGTAGTAAATTTATCTCAGCCATGTGCTGGATTCCCAGCTACACTGCTAACTAGTGCTGTACATTGTCCTCCATGCTTCTGCCTCTCAGAGTGTGCTACAGAAAAACGGGAGAGCAAGGATGCCTCGTGTCTCTGTGTACACTAAGTCTGAGGTGGTCGAGGCTGCAGGAGGGAAAACTGTAGAATATAAGTACTTTAATAACCAGAAATTGTGTGATTACTAATGTACGTACACGACAGCTTATTTTGAAAAGTCACCTGAAACGACAGGTACACTTTAAATACTTTTTAGTCTTTGCTCCCCACTTTGGCAGTTCCAATATTAAATTGAAAAAGATATGGAATATGCTTTCCACCATTACAATATTGGAAAGTTAAGAGTCAGTTCAAAGGGGGGTAACTAGATTATTACAAGGGATGGAAGGCCTCTCGTGAGGAGAAGTTGGACAAGTTGGGCTTCTTTAGCTTAGAAAAAAAGAGGCCTCAGAGGAGATCTCATTTATATTTATAAATATATGTGTGGTCAGTACAAAGGACTGGCACATGACTTAATCCTTCCAAAAACCGTTCTAAAGGACCAGGGAGCACTCATTGCAGGTGGAAGATTGGCAGATCCGGTAGCCAGATAGGAAAGGGTTCTTTACAGTTAGAGCAGCCGACTGTGGAATGCCGACCACAAGAGGTAGTGATGGCAGACATTATATCAGCATAACAAAGTGGACTTTACTTAGCCACATGTTCACTTTTTATTGGAATGCTTCATCATTTTCATCTCTTAGATTGTTGCACTATTTTGATTTTTATGGTGTTATTCCATCATATTTTCTATTTTATAGTATCTATCTGTCTGTCTCCTATCTTCTCCTAACAAATTCTCAAAATGAGCAGCTAATGACAGTTATTTGGATCTGTGAATGTCTTTTGCAGGAAGCAGCAATATTCTTAGGCATGGCAGTACTGCTGTTGCTGTTGAGTTAAGTCATAAAACGTCTTCTTTGTCTGGTAGGACCTGACATACAAGGCGAAATGGGGCTAAAAATCAACCCTAGCGGGCAGTGCCCATCACTCCGCATTTGTTTTAGCATCCGAAGTGAAAAGGAAAATGTTAGCCTAACTGCACTGTGGATTACTCGTTCTGGGGGGGACCGACTACTTCGTTAATTAGGACTATTGTCAGTAAAACAAGCATGAAGTAGATGTCACCTCTGGCCATAAGGAGACTGAAGGATTATGAGAGTTATGTATTACCACACTATGGTAGCCAAGAGCAAACTTCTAATACCTCATTGTGGCCATCATAAAAATACCAGACTTGCTATGTTCATATGTACTATGCTAAAGAGGCTGAAGAATGGCAGATGTGAAAGGTATGACATCTGAGCCTTAGGCTCGGGGTACTCTCAACTATCTAATAAAATACATAGATAAAAATGCCACAAAGACATAACAACAGAAAGGGTGGAGGGTAAAGAAATCCAAAGAGGACAACCTTCAGGATGAGCACATCCCAACTACAGTAATCCCAAATAACCCCCAGTGAAAAATAGTAAGCTCCGCTATTATTATTATTATTATTATTGCGCAATTTATTCCATGGCGCTTTACATGTGAGGAGGGGTATAAATAATAAAAACAAGTACAATAATCTTGAACAATACAAGTCACAACTGGTACAGGAGGAGTGAGGACCCTGCCCGCGAGGGCTCACAATCTACAAGGGATGGGTGAGAATACAGTAGGCGAGGGTAGAGCTGGTCGTGCAGTAGTTTGGTTGATCGGTGGTTACTGCAAGTTGTAGGCTTGCCAGAAGAGGTAGGTCTTCAGGTTCTTTTTGAAGGTTTCGATGGTAGGTGAGAGTCTGATATGTTGTGGTAGAGAGTTCCAGAGTAGGGGTGATGCGCGAGAGAAATCTTGTATGCGATTGTGGGAAGAGGAGATAAGAGGGGAGTAGAGAAGGAGATCTTGTGAGGATCGGAGGTTGCATGTAGGAAAATACCGGGAGACAAGGTCACAGATGTATGGAGGAGACAGGTTGTGGATGGCTTTGTATGTCATGGTTAGGCTTGTGTACTGGAGTCTGTGGGTAATGGGGAGCCAGTGAAGGGATTGACAGAGGGGAGAGGCCGGGAAACAGTGGGGGGACAGGTGCATTAGTCGGGCAGCTGAGTTTAGAATAGATTGGAGAGGTGTGAGAGTGTTAGAGGGGAGGCCACAGAGCAGGAGATTACAGTAGTCGAGGCGGGAGATGATGAGGGCATGGACTAGGGTTTTTGAAGATTCTTGGTTTTGGAATGCACGGATCTGTGAAATATTTTTGAGTTGAAGGCAGCAGGAAGTGGAAAGGGCTTGGATATGCGGTTTGAAGGAGAGATCAGTGTCAAGGATTACCCCGAGACAGCGAGCTTGTGGGACTGGGGAGAGTGAGCAGCCGTTTACTGTAATGGATAGGTTCGTTGGGGGGGGGTCGCGTGAGATGGGGGAAAGATGATGAATTCTGTTTTGTCCATGTTAAGGTTTAGAAATATAGCGGAGAAGGATGAAATAGCGGATAGACATTGAGGGATTCTGGTTAGTAGGGTGGTGATATCTGGTCCAGAGATGTAGATCTGTGTGTCGTCAGCATAGAGATGATACTGAAATCTTCTTGATTAACGCTTGTTCACAACCTCCCATTCCCAAAGTCAGATGTGTCATCCATATTCAGTGTGGCACCAACCTGGGACTGTTTGGCACAAAATCTCTATGTCAGAGTCACTCAGATTTTTGACTGATGCAGGGAAGAACAGATGGAGGGGCTTTTTGTTTGTTGGTCCAGAAAACAAAGGGGTAACTTAAATTATATGGCAGTACTTTATGGGAGTATTATTTGAATCTATTACTTTATTTGGGCACTATATTATATGGCCATATAGTTCAGGAATACGGGAGCATTATTTAGACATTATCAGACTTCAAGGGATTGTCCAATTTTTTCTTTTTTTACTTTGTAAGCTTCTTGCACTTATAAATAACAAAGACAGCTGTGCTCTCCAGCAACCATTCCCACACTGGCTCCCCGCTGTAGACATTTGTGTTTGTTGACATGACTTCAGTGGGGACATCATGTTGACATCATGCGACCGCTGCGGTCAATCACTCAACAGTCATAGGAGGCAGAAGACCAATAAGCTGACTGATAGGTTGCAAAAGTGTCAACAAAGGCAGTAGTGGCGAGTGGTATTGGGTAAGTACAGCTGACTTGCTATTTTACAGGGAGCCAATGGAATAATGCAAAAATAAAATTTAAACCTGACAACCCTTTTAGTGGAACATTTTTAATAGACCACTTATCTGCAACCTCCTTTGTGCAATTTATGGCACGTGCATATTCTTATATGGTAGAGCAGCTTTTGGATAACAAATAAAGATATTTTAAAAAATGCACACATTTGTGGAGAATTATCAGAAAACAACTTTTGGCTGCCCTTTTACATGTCTGTATCTAGAGATGAAGTCCAGGTTCACTAACAAGGAACACTCCTAATCTATGCAAGATTTGATGACTTTGACATAATGAACTCATCGTGACCGAGTAAATCTTGTATGGATAGACCCACCTAATGGATTGTAGTAATCCCAGAAGAATCGCTCAACTACAGAACAAAATGCCTTACACGTAATCCTACAGGCACGTCTCACACTAACCTTTGCACTCGGCCAGCTCCACAGACACACGGGGCACCCATGGGATCAGGTTTGTTAGAAGTTTCTTTGCTTTTTTGTTGTTGTAGTATTATCTTCAGTAGTAGATAGAGGTCCATATGGCAGTGTTTGTATGCCAGGCAGGGCTAATTATAATACAGAATGAATACAGGAAAGCCAGCTCACCATAGTTGCCCAATTTAGTTTGGAACACGAAGCAGCATTACTGCCGGAGACGGAAACGATCATCAAACAATTATGAAAGATCCAGCTTCACGATCATAAAATCTTAATTTTTTTGGTGAAAAATATTTTTTTACATGCAAGCGATAGTTCATGTGTAGAGATGGCACGTTTCTGAAGCACACAACATCTAATATATAATTGCCTAGAATACTACTTCCTGCAATTTGTGCCAACTTCCGTGGCTTTGTCCGGAGCTAATGTCCGGAGCTAATGTCCGGAGATTAATTGCCTAGAATACTACTTCCTGCAATTTGTGCCAACTTCCGTGGCTTTGTCCGGAGCTAATGTCCGGAGCTAATGTCCGGAGCTAATGTCTGGAGATAAGTGACGTCAACAGTGTCCAGTGTCTGATTGGTTGCCGCCTGCTGCGAGCGACCAATCAGAAACGTGCCGTACTGTGACACACTCCGCCCGCCATTTTGGTGTGATTTTTGAATTTTTACCTCACAGCAAGTTTCTACTGCGTGGAGGCGGGCCCAGTGACGTTGCTCTTCAAGCTCCTGCCGAATTTCGTCAAAAAAATGATAATACCATTTACCATTTTTGTTCTTTCTTACTATTATTTATTAATTGTATTATTCTTACATTTGAATAAATAAAGTATATATGGATTCTAGACTCCCGATTCTTTAGAATCGGGCTGCCATCTAGTCTTTAATAATTGTGGACCTTCTCTATTGTTTGACTATTTAAAATACATTATATGAAAAAAAGTATTGGGACTCCTCCATATTACTCCTATAGATGTTCTTATGACCTCCCATTCTACATCCATAGACATTAATATAGAGCAGGTCCCCATTCTGCAGCTAGAACATCTCCATTCTACAAGATGTTGTTGTCTGTGGGAATTCTTGCTCATTCTTCTGCATTTCTGGTGTTGGATGAGGGGCCCAGGCTCATAATCTCCATTCTCATTGATCCCAAATGTATTCATTGGGGATGAGGTCTGAATTCAGTGCAGACAGTCAATTTCTTCCACACTAATTTCCCACACCATACATTTATGGACTTTGCTTTCTACACTTAGGCACAGTCATAATGCAGGACTCCTAAGGGCCCATATCTTGTTCTTGCCCAGGGGCAGTATTAGGTCGGTGTCTCCCAGACAATGGAGCAGAAAAAAGGCCTTCCCCCAAATTCTTCCCTTAGGCTATGTGCACACGTTGCGGATTATTTGCGTTTTTTTAGAGTTTTTGCGCTATAAAAACACTATAAAACCGCAAATAATCTGCATACATTAAGCATCCTATCATTTTTAATGAAATCCGCAATTTCTGTGCACATGATGTGCGTTTTTCCGCATGAAAAACGCATTGCAGAAAAATAATGAACCTGCTCATTAATTTTGCGTTTTTTTCACGGTTTTCCCACTGTCTAATGCATTGGGAAATGTCCGGAAAAAAACATGCAAAAAACGCGCAAAAAACGCGTCAAAACTGCGTCAAAAAGCGCATGCGGTTTTCTTGCGGAAATCTGGCAGAAATGTCCGGATTTTCACAGGAATTTTCTGCATGAATTCCTGAACGTGTGCACATAGCCTTAAAGTTGGAAGTTACAATTGTCCAAAATGTCTAGTCATGTTGAAGTGTTAAGATTTCCCTTCACTGGCACTATGGAGCCTGTGGTCCATAGACGCTTTCACTTTCAATAATACCTCTTACAATTTATTCTGGCATATTTAGGAGGGGAGAAATGTCATGAACTGGCTTGTTACCCCAGTGACATCTTATTACAGTAAAACAGTGATTAATTCCGTGAACTCTTTAAGCCGAACCTTTTTCTTAAAGTGTATTTTATGTGTTCGCTTTATTTTACCTCATCATTTTAGGCGGGAACTGGGATTTCCAGATGTTTTCGGCTGATTCCCCATTTGCAACTTTTTTAAAAGCCACATTTTTGCGCGAATGTACTCCATTCCCTCCTTCAAGTGATTTTATGTATGTACATTTAAAATGTTTGCATACATTTTGAAATCCCTTTAGCGTAACATTTTAGTTGGGACACTTCAAAATTACTTCTCAGCTCCTATGCACTTATCTGAAAAGATTTTTAATCATCTGCCGATGTTCCAGTTTTCAAGAGCCGCTCATTTCATTCTCTGCCAACTGGTTAATTTGATTTCCCTCAGTCACGGCATCCTTTTCTTCCCCAGTTATTGTCACTCTGACCATCGCTGAATGTGACAGGACAGCACTGAGGACTGGAAAAGGTCATTTTGAGGATTAAATTTGGGTAGTGTTAGCAGCATGGAGAAGAAGACTGCTTGGGCTTAGTGAGGGTGATGGCGATGCTTCGGGCCCTCCTCCCCCACATAATAATGAATTCATCACCACTCGACAGCAGGGTGGGTCGCCCGCGTGTTCACTCACATTGTAGAAATAGACGAGTGATGGAGACATTGGGTTGTCACACACGCCAGCAACAAGCTGCCATCTCACTAGAGCGGAAACACATTGCTAATGTGCGCTTCAATCCGAGCCTTGTTCTTAGCAACAGGACATTTATTGTCCCTGTTCCTACAAATCTTGGCTGCTGCCCCTACAACGGTCATCACATAGTCGACATCTGAAGAATAGCAGGAAAAGGTCTTCCTCTAGCTTTAAAGCCTAAGCGTATGTGCACACGATTAGTATTTGCAAATTTTTCGTCAGCAAAAAACAGAGTGTTAGCAGGAAAACTCCCATTTATCTGAATGGGTGAAAAACGCTGCAAAACGCTGAAAAAAATTGACATGCTGCAGATTTGAAAAAATCTTAGATGGTTCAAATTTGCAAGGAAAAAAAAGCAGCACGTGAATGAGATCTCAGAAATCTTGTTCAGTTTGCTGGTATTGCAAAACAGAAAAAAAGGTGTGAAAAAACATGTAAAAAAAACATGGCAAAAATAAACGTGTGAACAAATGCTAACTTTGCTTCTGACATAACAATAAATTACTATACACCCAGCTACTGGGGTGTCCGATTTTCCTTATGTCTATTCCGATGCCTTCTTCAGTCAGTAAACTGTTATAAGGCCCTTGGAAAGATGGGGTCAAGCTCCACTTGGTCCTGTCCCCTTTGCAAAGGGGTGACAAGAACTTGTGCAGGACTCGCAACTTCAGGAGTACTGTATTATTAGCTAACAACTTGGTGGAAGTTTGACCAAAGGATCATGGAAGTTTGGAGTTGGATCTTTGTACTAGGAAGGGGCATCATACTCTGTGGTGGGGGACCTGGAGGGCACCATACAATGTAGAGATATCATCCTACCTGTGGCACTGTGATGGCATCAACAAGTGGGTGACTATGTAAGCATCAGACTGTGTGAAGGGGCACTGAGAAATTATAAGGTGTCTGGGGACATTGTTGGGGAGCACTGTGAGGATATTATAGCGTGTGAGGGGCACCTTTTGGTTGTCACACTGAGAAGAAGCCATTAAAGGTGTACAAAACAGTGTGGGAAGACAAAGGGGCTTCATTAGGGGAACTGTTTTTGCGTGGGCACACAAAAAGCTCTGGGCGAAGTTAGTGGTGTGGTTTGGTTCTCAAAAAAGGTATCCCTCTTTCTCGTCCCTCAGAATTGAAGGTCTGGTAGTGAGATGGTGCCAACTACCCTGATTACAGCAATGAGTCGTAGGAATTACATAGTCCTCTGCATGGCCCCACTTATAGCCCTTTTGTCCTCTGGCTCTGGTATAATGAAAGTCTTTGGAACTGAAGTCATCATGATGACATCCTTACTGCAGAATGTAGATTAATGCTGAATTGCTGAAATGAAAGCCCTACTATATAATAAGTAATTTTATTCTAACATGCTATGCATTATTCCCAACAGTAGACATACACCCTTTTATTGGCTTCAATTCCAAAAGTACATCTGCTTTTTGCCCCTCCTGTCCCAAATGTCTATAAATCAGAGCCTATGAGAGCACACAATGGGATGCGAAGGAAAATACCAGAGATACTCACAATATTTCTGTGTATAGGCCTGCTAAGCCCAGCTGACCCTGTGACTTCTTATGCTATATAGCTGTAAGGTAGAATACATTATAAACAGCTTGAAGGGAATGTGTCACCTTATAATCGCATAATAATTTAATATATATATATATATATATATATATATATATAATTTGATAAAGGCTGCACTGCCAGAGATTTGCATTATAGCAGGCACCTGGAAGTTCAGGGAGTGTTGTGAGCATGCCTATGGCAGAATAATGTGAGCATGCTTTGTGACATGTGCAGAGGTCACTCCTCAGGGAGAGAGAAGGATCCCACTTGTCCTCATCACCTAGGGCCATCATCAGGCAGGTGCAGCTGTTAGTTGTCCAGCTTTAATAAAGCGGACCAAATGCAAAACCCAACAGAGCATAATGTTACAGTCACACAATAATAATACTACCACATTAGGGTCCAGATTACAGCCTTATAAAGTCCAAATGAGAAAGTCAGGGTATTATGGGTGTACCACCAATACAACTTTCAAACTGTATTGAAACCAGCCTTAAAGAGAATCTTTCAGTAAGATTAACCCTAAAATTGCAAATAAGGGCATGCATGTCTTTGAAAGCTAAATCCATCAACACTTTCCTATCTGCTGTTTGTTGCTCCATTCCTGAGAAATCAGAATTTTCATTCATATCCAAATGAGGAGTTAAGTGCTCTGGGCATGACAGAGCACTTCCCGATCCCATCCCTCCCAATGTTGTTTCCTGGATAAGCACCAGTCTCTTTAGCTCACTGTCTAATTTCCTTGCCTGGTGCCTGAAGCTAAAGCTACTGATGCTGGGTGGGGAAACAACATCTGGAGGCAAGGCCTCCATAAGAAGCCTGTCTTGCCCAGAGCACTTAACACCTCATTAGTGTTGCGCCACCCCCCTAGTGTTCGAGTTCGGTTGGTCGAATTGGGGCGTGTTCGAAGAATGTTCATCGAACGTTCGACGAACACCGTCGAACCCCATTGAAACAAATGGCAGGCAAACACAAACACATACAAACACATAGAAAACACCTTAAAAGGTGTCCAAAAGCTGACAAACTGCTCAGAAGACACAACAAACACATGGAAAAGTCACAACTACATATAGTCATGGGAAAAGAAAAGAGGTGGAGGAGTAAAAGGAGGAGGAGACACAGATATAGGCATGTCATGACCTTCTAAAATCAAGAAAGGCTGGAGTAAAAATCTAAAATCAGCCTACCAACACCCAGACGTTGTGACAAAAAATAAAAAAAGAAATATCTTTAGGTAGAATGGCGGCGGGTCCATTCAGAACACTTTCCTTAGAAGACGTAGTGGTACCCCCGTTGGGAGTCGTGCCAAAAAAGGAACCCAATACATTCAGACTAATCCACCATTTGTCATATCCAAGGGGCAGGTCAGTAAACAACAACATCGACGCGGAACCAAGTACAGTACTATGTACTGTACCTCTTTTGACGAGGCAATAAGGTGGGTCAAGAAGTTGGGAAGGGGCACCCTAATGGCCAAAACAGACATTGAGGGGGCGTTACGGTTACTACCTGTGCCTCCGAATAGTGTCCGCCTATTGGGCTGCTTCTGTGAAGGAGCATACTACATAGACCGCTGTTTGCCCATGGGGTGCTCTATATCCTGTTCACTATTTGAGGCGTTTAGTTGCTTCCTCGAATGGGTTGTCATGGACTTTTCTAAGGGGGAACATATAATAATAATAATAATAATCTTTATTTATATAGCGCCAACATATTCTGCAGCGCTTTACAGTTTAACAGTATCAAACACAACAGACATAAGTAACAACGTTAACAATACAATAATTAAAGCGAAAATTTTGAAAACATATTATCCATTACCTCGACGACTTCTTATGCCTGGGCCCAAAAGATTCGCCACAGTGTGAATACACGCGGTAGTCCACCAGTGAGTAGGAGAGAGCTGGAGGGAGAGCGGACACCCCAGAGCCGAGGGGTTAGACTGAGAAAGGAAGAAGGCGGTGTAGCTTTGCTTCATGGGTGGGGTACTCTGCTGAGTAGCAGAAATTGCTACTAGGCCCAAAAGGATTTCCTGGGCTAGATGCAGTAAAAATTTACATACACAGGCGGTGTAGCTAGCTTCACAGGCGGGCTACTCCGCTGACGTGCAGACACTGCTACTAAGCCCAAAACGATTTCCTGGGTTAGATGTAGTAAAAATTTAGATTCACAGGCGGTGTAGCCAGCTTCACAGGCGGGCTACTCAGATGACTACCAGACAATGCTACTAGCCCAAAAGGATTGGCTGAGCTAGATTACACCAAATGCTGTGACAAACACTTGCACAGCACTGGCACAGACCTGCCTGGCAAAAAGTGCTATGAACTGCTGTAACCTACCCTGAAAAAGGCTGATATTACAACTAGTCCCGATTCCCTAAACCTATCTCTCAGAAAATTCGCTCCCAAAAAAGACTTAGTCTGTATAGCGTCCACAGCAGCAGCGGTGCCGTCTAAAACTAAGCTGCAGCAGTGAGCAAAAGGTGGCGACGGGGAAAATGGCTGGTTCTTATAGGGCAAGGACATGTGACATACACAGCCAATGACACATGCTCTTGCTTGTGTGCATCACATGCACTTAGCTGTGTGTGTGTGTGCACTGCTGATAGGTTGAGAGACTGCACCGCCCCACTGTAAATGCGGGAAAGAAAAAAAAATGGAGATCGGCATTATTTCAGCACAGATCTATCCCCTGCCCACCCCCCCCCCCCTTGCCCACTATACACTGAAACAGTCCATTAACAATGATAAGCAGTTTTAATGTGCAAATCAAGTTAGGCTTTTGGTGAACAAACAGTTATTGAACAGAAACTCGAACAGCCGAATTTTAAGCAAATTGTCCAAGTTCGTCGAACAACTCGAACACCGCTCAAAACAGCTCGAATTTGAAATTGGCGAACAGTTCGACTTGAACACCGCTCATCTCTACACCTCATCTGAATATGAATGAAAATTCTGATTTCTCAGGAATTCAGCAACAGATATAATATATAAAAGTGTGGATGGATTTAGCTTTCTAAGACTTGTATGTTCATGTGACATTATTCTTAATTATGCCAGATGTATTATTCAGTAGGTCAAGAGACATGAGCCACTGTTGATATGAGTCTACATATTGACTCTTGTTGTATGTTGATTTGTAGAATACCTGCTGATTACCTAATGTATCAGCCCTGCAGTTTACTATTCTGATAAACCTTGGAGGACAAAGACGCAGGTTAATTGATAATCAATGTTTGTTAATAAGTGAATGCTTGCTGATTACCCATTGTACCAGCCCTGCAGGTTAGTTGAACAATTGAACAATGAGGGATTACCTCCTAACACCTTCTGACAATCCTGTGAAAAAATGTACTGTGGGATATAAATGTGGGATTTGCCTCTGTTTCCAGTGAGACTCTACAAGATAGCAGCCAAGAAACCATGGCACCAGCTGAAGGAATACATATCTGCTTCATTGACCATCACTGCACCCTCAAAGACATTTGAAGAACCCAGGTTGCGACAATCAGGTCACCTGGCCACATACCTCAATGTATTCTGTCAGGTTCCTAAACTTGCTGCTACCTCCTCTCTGTGGATGCCTGCCAAAAGTGGGGTGCCACTGGTTGGGGTAGTTGGCCCTGCTAGCCCCAAAGTCACAGATGTTCTAATTCCCGGGGAGCCAGTGGAAAGGTGAGACTCTGTTATTTGCACCATCTTGTGAATTTGCTGGGACTGTACTATAAGTTGTTGACTGTTGGTGATTCAATAAAGTATTACCTCAGTGTCTTACCCTCACTCTGTGACATCTGAGTAGTATCTGCCCATGTGAAAGGAGTACTAGATTTCAGTAGGATGAGCTCTGGTCCACATGGTCTTTCTATAGACAGCCAGGCCAGCGGACCAGAGCACCCACTGATTCTCGTGTCTCCACAGCTCGCATATACAAGATGGAGTGCGAGGTGGTACAATAATAGGAACTGGTAGTTTTGGGAGCTCAAAAATTTCTAAATACAGCATTCTGTTGCCTATATCTTGTCATATCTCCCAAATGGTGTAATACTGGTATTACTTTTTATTGTAACCCAGCCCTCTGATGATCTAACATGATAGCTGACCCTGAGATCATGTACACAGCTCAAACTAAGAAGAGATGTCTACAAAGTATCAGCCTATTGTAAGGGCTAAAAGGAATCTTTCAGTAGGTTTGTGCTATGTAATCTGAGAGCATCATGATGTAGGGGCAGAGAACCTTATTCCAGCAATTAATCACTTAGTTTACTCCAGCAGTTATGACAGAGTAACAGTTTTCTCTGCAGCAGATCTAGCAGAGCTCAGCCGTTGATCTGTGATTGACCTCACTAATACCACAGGTTTCTGTGTGCACTTCATAATGCCAGAAAGCTGCTAGTCAGTGGTGGGGGAGTGGTTGGACTAGGATGCATGAGGGCAGTTGTCCTCTAGTAATAAATTCTTGCTGATAAAACACTGATTGTATTGAAACAGCAAAACAAAGCCCAATAAGTGACACGCCCCTGTAATAAGGCTCTCTTCACACACTTTATAGTACACTCAGATTACGCAGCAAAACTTAGTGGCGAACATAGCATGGATAGTGATCCAGTAAAGGAAGCGATTTTTCTTGGTCATGCTTGAAGATAATCAGAAAGCCTCCTGACTGACTAATACACTCTGCAAAAAAAGTAGCATTGATCTGCCAAGGCCACTTTAAAATATTCTAATTTCTTTTTTGCCATCCAAGGCTTTCCATTCCTGTGGTAATGATGCACTCACCCCCAGCGCAGACACTGGATGGCTCAGCAGCCAGGATTTCAATGCAGAATTTCTTCAAGATCTGAAAGAAGAAGCAGTTCTCTGTTTAGCCCCTGGCGGCTAATATTAAGTCGTAGAAAAATATTGCTTAGCCATTACTGCTTATACTTGCCAACAATTCAGACCTTTCTCCCCCTCAGGGGCTGAAGACAAAGCAATGAATATGGTCACGTATATGTAATATCCTACATAATACACCATGATGACTGTAGTACAGTATGTATGACAGAACCATGGTCCAAATTGCTTCTATCTCAGAGCAGGTGTCCCTCCTGAAACCAATAGTTAGGTATCACAGTTTCTAACTTCTGGGTCTGTAGGTGCCATTAACTGGGTTTTCTGGTTTTGGAAAACCCTGGTTCCCCAGCAGCAGTTTCTTAAAATCTAGCTTTACTCACCCTCCTCAGGTCCAGCACTGTGACTGCTGCTCCTAATGTCTGTCAACAGTGATCTCAGCGGCTGTGAGCGGCTTGTGCCGTCTACTCAGGCAGAAACGCTAAATTCACTTATTGACTTCAGCACTGCCGACCTGATGTCACTGTCGCAGACACTTGGAGCAGCTCTGGACCTGGCACGGGTGAATAAAATAATGTGATTTCGTTTTTTTCTTTTTAAACAAGCTGCATCTGGTCGAAAAAGGGTTACTATAAAATCAGAAAAACCCTTTAACGCAGGCCATGTGCTGCTATAGGGCCTCTGTTAAAAGATCTTCCTGGATAGTTCTCATTTTCATTATAGATGGGTGGTGAGAACCTTGTCAGGGATGTGGTCTCCAAAAGTCATGGAAATGGATCTCTTGTTGAGTGTTAGTGTGAATCAGAACCTAAAATGCGACATGGTGCAATCTTTTGACTAACCTTTTCAAACCTATAACACACAATTTCTCTAATTCATCTACTTTATAATTGTCTAAGGGTCACTTCCGCCTTTCCTTCTGTCTGTCCATCTTTCTGTCACGGATATTCATTGGTCGCGGCCTCTGTCTGTCATGGAATCCAAGTCGCTGATTGGTCTTGCCAGCTGCCTGTCATGGCTGCCGCGACCAATCAGCGCCGGCCACAGTCCGATTAGTCCCTCCCTACTCCCCTGCAGTCAGTGCCCAGCGCCCGCTCTATACTCCCCGCAGTCACCGCTCACACAGGGTTAATGCCAGCGGTAACGGACCGCGTTATGCCGCGGGTACCTCACTCTGTTACCGCCGCTATTAACTCTGTGTGACCAAGTTTTTACTATTGATGCTGCCTATGTAGAGTCAATAGTAAAAGGAACTAATGTTAAAAATAATTAAAAAAATAAAAAATCATTATATACTCACCTTCCGCCGCCTTTCCCGCTCCTCGTGACGCTCCAGTAACCGCTCCCTGCAAGCGGCAGGTTCCGGTGGCAAGGATGGTATGCGACAAGGACCTGCCATGACGTCACGGTCATGTGACCGCGACCTTATCACAGGTCCTGCGCGCCTGCGCGAGAAGGACCTGCGCTACCAACTCTGGGACTGGTAGCTGCCGAGTGCACCGCAAACAGGCGACAGGACTACAAGGGCTCCCTTAGAAGGTGAGTATATGTTTATTTTTTATTTTTTAACCTGTGACATACGTGGCTGGGCAATATACTACGTAGCTGGGCAATATACTACATGACTGGGCAGTATACTACGTGGTTGGGCAATATACTACGTGGCTCTTTGCTGTATACTATGTCGCTGTGCAATATACTACGTGGCTCTGTGCTGTATACTACGTCACTGGGCAATATACTACGTCACTGGTCAATATACTACGTGGCTGGGCAATATACTACGTGACTCGGCAATATACTACGTGGCTGGGCAATATACTACGTGGCTGGGCAGTATACTACGTGGCCGGGCAATATACTACGTGACTGGGCAATATACTACGTGACTGGGCAATATACTACGTAGCTGGGCAATATACTACGTGGCTCTCTGCTGTATACTTTGTCGCTGTGCAATATACTACGTGGCTCTGTGCTGTATACTACGTCACTGGGCAATATACTACGTCACTGATCAATATACTATGTGACTCGGCAATATACTACGTGGCTGGGCAATATACGTGACTGGGCAGTAAACTACGTGACTGGGCAATATACTACGTGACTGGGCAATATACTACGTGGCTGGGCAATATACTATGTGGCAGGGCAATATACTACGTGACTGGGCAATATAGTACGTGGCTGGGCAATATACTACGTCACTGGGCAATATGCTACGTGACTGGGCAATATGCTACGTGGCTGGCAATATGCTACGTGACTGGGCAATATGCTACGTGACTGGCCAATATACTATGTGGCTGGGCAATATACTACGTGGCTGGGCAATATACCATGTGGCTGGGCAATATACTACATGGCTGGGCAATATACTACGTGGCTGGGCTCTTATCTTTTTCTTTTTTGCGGCTACAAAACCCCTGATGAACCCCCGTTACATCTATATGGGGGGGAAACGCGTCGGGCATTGGTCGGGGAGACTGCTGTCTTTTGCTTGATGTGATATCTGGATTCATCTGACAATGCTGTACACCCACCACGGACCTGTAGATGAGTATTAATGCTCTCATCTTTTTTTTTTTGCTGTCATATGAGGGGGATCATTGTGTCCTGTTATACTGCTTATTGCTCCTGTGGGGGCCTCAGATTGGTGGGTTATGGTGGACTTGTCATTTTGAAATATGTACTGAAACAGCAACAGTACTATGAGCGATCTTTTTGTACTTGTCCTAAGCACTGTTTCAATATGATGAACCTGTAATATCTATCAAGCATTTTTATTATTTTTTCTTTGGGCGGTAGGAGTTATATATTTAGTTTTCTGATTGCTGTACTTCATTGTCTAACTGAAGTTTTTTGATGGTATTATACTATATGGTTGACCTTTTGCTTATCGGGTGACCATGTCTATATATTGTAGTATTTGAGTAATCTAAATCATTATACTCCTTAACCCAGAAAATCGCATTTATTTATTCTGGACAATATTAGTATTGCCTCATTCACCCTATTTTCTGGAATCTCTTGCAGGCAGAAACTGCTACATGTATAATTGCCTATCATACAAAACATATGCATATTTACGCAATAGCAAAGATTCATTGTATATTCTTTTTTCTTATATATTTTTCTAATTTTTTTGTTATATTTTTGTTATTTGCTTTAGGTATTCTTCCTTTTTTTTGGGTGTTTGGGTTTGTTTTTGGGACATTTTCTTTATTCTATCCCTATTTAGGGACTCTTTAGGGTTTCTAGGGTCAGTCGACGCGGAGTGGGGGCGACTACCGCTTCACATTAGGGTGCCTACCCCCACTGCCAGGCAGGATTTTTTCCGATAGGGATTTTCTAGGGTTTTTCCTAGGGTTCCTTATTTAGGGTTTTCTAGGAATTCACTAGGGTAAGTCGACGTTGAGTGGGGGCGCCTACCACAGTAACTTAGGGTGCCAACCTCCACTGCCAGGTAGGACTCAGTGTAGGTACTCCCTAGGACCCTACAGGTACATAATTATACGTTGTCTTTATTATTTTTTATAGTCTATGGAAAGAGCATTTTTTAGTGTAAATTAATAAAAGTTATATTTTAGGTATCCTTGTTTGCTTTAGGTTTTTTTCAATATACTACGTGGGCTGTGCAATATACTACGTGGGCTGTGCAATATACTACGTGGGCATGCATATTCTAGAATACCCGATGGGTTAGAATCTGGCCACCATCTAGTATATATATATACTATACTACTAAACCTTGAAAACCCTTGTGTAAGCATGTTAGCACAGCTGAAAACAGTTTGGCTGATTAGAGAACCTATAAACCTGACCTTCCTTTCAGCTAGTTGAGAATCTGGAGCATTACATTTGGTTCCACTAAACTCTCAAAATGGACACAAAAAAAAGAACTTTCATGTGAAACTCGACAGTCTATTCTTGTTCTTAGAAATAAAGACTATTCCATGTGAGAAATTGCCAGGAAACTGAAGATTTCCTACAATGGTGCGTACTACTCTCTTCAGGGGAGAGCACAGACAGGCTCTAACCAGAGTAGAAAGAGAAGTGTGAGGCCCCACTGCACAACTGAGCAACAAGACAAGTACATTAGAGTCTGTAGTTTGAGAAATTGACGCCTCACAGGTCCTCAACTGGCAGCTTCATTAAGTAGTACACGCAAAACGCCAGTGTCAACGTCAACAGTGAAGAGTCGACTCTTCCAGCGCAGATATCACAATGTGTATACTTCCAGATAAAGTCTGTATATATGAAGTATCTGCTAACTCGCCCAGAAAGGGAAACACAAGAAAACAACAAGTTAGATTATAAAAGCTTAGTAGACGAAGATTTCCCAGGAACTTTCCTACGTGTTTCGAATAATGATGATCATAGTATAGACAGAACATCATGGTGCGAAACACGTAGGAAAGTTCTCTGCAGATCTTTTTCTAATGATCCAATAAATTGCTGTTTTTCCTTATTTTTCCCTATCTGGACGAGTTGTTGGCTACTTTATATCTATGGACTTTTCTTGATAATGACATACAGCTTGGATCTGCACACTGTCCGTTGGATATGTCTGTGTTTTTTATATACAGTACTTACTCTGTAATTTTCTATGTATACTTCCAGGTATATGTCTACTTATCATGATAGTACACTACCTTGGTCATTCCTATCATTATTTGAGTTCTGCAGGTGATTTGCTTTGGGGGTCAGTCATTTCTAGATATGTTACTGACAGCGTATAGAAAGGTATACTCACTGAGTCAATGACTCCATGTAGAGCCTGGAATCCACCAGTCACTGGGAACACATGGTCGAGGGTGTCGGCAATGGTGGAGAGCTGTGGGACAGACGGAGACCTCATTCAGACCTTGTTAATGAAAATTACAATTCTTTTTCTACATATTCACTCACTATTTTCCTGGATCTGGAATTGTTGGTCTTTTGTTCTTGCTCCTCTCCATTCCTGAGATATGGGCCTCTTTTCCATATCTAATATATAATTGCCTAGAATACTACTTCCTGCAATTTGTGCCAACTTCCTGTCTGGAGCTAATGTCCGGAGCTAATGTCCGGAGCTAATGTCCGGAGATAAGTGACGTCAACAGTGTCCAGTGTCTGATTGGTTGCCGCCTGCTGCGAGCGACCAATCAGAAACGTGCCGTACTGTGACACACTCCGCCCGCCATTGTGGTGTGATTTTTGAATTTTTACCTCACAGCAAGTTTCTACTGCGTGGAGGCGGGCCCAGTGACGTTGCTCTTCAAGCTCCTGCCGAATTTCGTCAAAAAAATGATAATACCATTTACCAAAACTATATATATTTAGTTGTGAAGTGGTTCAGTGACATTTTCACACCAATTTTGAACTTTTGTTTGGTGTTTTCTCCATATACTGCCTATTATTCACTGACTGTTATACTGAGAGACTGCCGTTTATTAACCTCTTCTTTGCCACATTGGGTATATTGCTCTATTATTTGCCACATAAGGACATTGTCCATTATTGCCCAGCAATTTCTTAAATAACAAGAATTGTCAAGAGCTGGTAAGTGCAGCCATTTTTTGTTCTTTGTTACTATTATTTATTAATTGTATTATTCTTACATTTGAATAAATAAAGTATATATGGATTCTAGACTCCCGATTCTTTAGAATCGGGCTGCCATCTAGTATATATATATATATATATATATATATATATATATATATATACACATATATATATATATAGTCTCTTGAGTCAAGTGGGCGTGATGCTCAAATCTCTATGGCAGTCTTCTTGAGGACCACCCCCCACAGCGCTAAAGATTAGACTTGAAGAGGTTGTCCGGTCTAAATTGATATGTCCGCAGTCACTCTGTGTGACTGCAGACATATGAATCCCCCCTGAGCACACACTGCGGGCTTCAAGGATTCACCAGTTTCTGAGCCGGGACCGGAGGGTATGTGCGTTATACATACTCCCGGTCAGGAGCTAATTCGCACCCTCTAGTCGGCCACGTCCATTGGATGGTTTCATCACTATTTGGGCACAAGTGTATGGAGGGAGGCCACACCAACCGGACTGACTCTAGCCGGGAGTATGTATAACGCAGACATACCCTCCGGTCCCAGCTCAGAAACCAATGAACCCCAGAAGGTCTCAGTGTGTGTGCTGAGGGGAATCATTTAAAGGGGTTGTCTGGTCCAAATTGATAAGTCTGCAGTCACTCTGTGTGACTGCAGACTTATCAATTTGGAACAGACAACCCCTTTAAATATACAGTGAAGAGAAGGACATATCTCAAGAATGGAGATGCACAGAAATAACAAAAAAACAAAGCCAGATTCAGAACAGCAACATTCACATCAGATTTTAAAAAAATGCATATTTAAAGGGAACCTATCACCAGGTTTTTGCCACTTAATCTGAAAGCAGCATAATGTAGAGACAGAGACCCTGGTTCCAGTGATATGCAACTTAGTGGACCACAGGTTGTAGTTTTGATAAAATCACTTTTTTATCAGTAGGATATTATCGTCACTAGAGAACTATTAAACCTGCTGCTATGTAGTCCTCCATATACATGACCTGTATAACCCCGCCCCCTCCACTGATTGGCAGCTTTCTGCTTATGCACAGTGTATACAGAAAGCAGTCAATCAATGGTGTGGATGGGGTTATACAGAACTCAGCACTTGGAGAGCTAGTAGATCTGTGTCAGATAAAACTGGTTCTAATCAAAACTGCAGCAAGCAGCCCAGTAAGTGATACATTGCTGGAATCAGTGTCTCTGCTCCCACATTATACTGTTCTTAGATGGGGTAGCGAAAACCTGGTGAGAGATTAAAAGATCTTTTGGGAAAATACAATGAAAGGAGAAAGTAGAACTTTCACTGCAAAAACAAAAACTTGATCTACTTAGGTTTCAGTGATCTTACTTAGTGAGCCCCCCAGGACGTGCACACTAAAGTGACCATCTAGTGTTTCCGCACACGTGTAATAATAATTGTGGATGATGCAGTGGCATTAGCGCTATAGCCCAATCATATTTATAACCAGATCCTGCCCTCAGTGTCCCTGCTGCACATATCTGCTTATGACAGCCTGGCTGCTTCCATCCTGTCTGTGTCCATGTAAATCTGCCTCACTGCCCTCGGCCGTCTGTCCCTCTGCTTCAGATCATGGATTCAGACTTGAGGATCTATTTAATGTAACGTGGAATGAAAGCACATCATACAAGATGGGAACAAATGAGCAGCAAGGGGACTCCTGCAGCGGAAACCAAAGGGAGTCGAAATGTGCAACAAACTGTATATGGAAGCATAGTCGTAGGGGTTTTGTGGCGAAGAGAAGCTAGCACCCTGTCACTTCTACAAATGTTACATCTAATTTAAGAAAGGGCGCAAGGCCAGCTCTTACAAATGCTGCATATAAAGTCACATCGCTAGGTAAAATATGGGATTGAGTGATGTTTTATTGGGTGTCACATCATTACTATTAGGGATAGATTTATATAAAAAGTATTGTCTTCCCATAGGAAACCAGAATCCTTTTCACCTCAAGGGCAAGGGGACAGTCACGAGGCTAATGGTCATTAATTACAAAGATAGAAATCCAGGTACTGAGGGGTTAAGAGAAGTTGGAGTCAATGAAAATTAATGGGCAAACAGGGTATTAACAGATGCAAGCAAATAGGGTATAAAGTAACCACAGGGCCACTGAATAGTGCACTCCCCAGTGAGACTGGGCAGTAGTGGACAAGTTTAATATTGCATAATAAGATTTCAAATAAATCTTTAAAATAACTCTTTTAGGCTGTGTGCACACGTTCAAGATTTTTTGCGTTTTTTTGCTATAAAAACACGATAAAACTGCAAAAAAAAACACATACATTAAGCATCCTATTACTAGAATGCAATCCACAATTTTTGTGCTCATCGCGAGACCGCTATGTCATCTGGGGTCATTGCCGCAAGGCATCACTGGGAACGGAAGCTTCCGGGAGCATCGCGAGGAGCGGGAAGGCTGCGGGGATCGCCAGAAGGTGAGACTATCACGATTTTTTATTATTTTCAACATTCTATCTTTTTACTATTGATGCTGCACAGGCAGCATCAATAGTAAAAAGTTGGTCACACTTGTCAAGCACTATGTTTGACAAGTGTGACCAACCTGTCAATCAGTTTTACAAGCGATGCTACAGATCGCTTGTAAAACGCTAGCATTCTGCAAGCTAATTACGCTTGTAAAACGCTAGTGTTTAGCGGGAAAACGCATGCCAATTCCGCATGCGATATACCCGTGGCACAGTTGCGGGTAGAAGCAGTAGTAGCAGTGGTAGTAGCAGTAGTAGTGTAAGTAGTAGTAATAGCAGGAGCAGTAGTAGTGGCAATAGATGTAGCAGCTGTAGCAGTAGTAGTAGCAGAAGTAGTAACAGTAGTAGTAGCAGCTTTAATAATAGTAGCAGTAGTGGAAGTAATAGTAGTAGTGGTGGTAGTAGCACGAGCAGTAGTAGTAGCAGCAGCTGCAGTAATAGTAGTAGTAGCAAGCAATAGTAGTAATATTAGCTGTACTTACCTGTGTTTCATTAAAGTCTTTTACTCCCACGCAGTAAACAATAGCACCCAAACTGCGAGCTCTGTCCGCCTATAAAATACAATATTCACACATACAGATACAGTGACTCATCTCAGTTACTCCATATGGCATCTTATACAGAACTATCTAAATAAATGCTGGCCTCTTAAGAAGACCTTAGACCAATCTTTATCAGCACAGGTTGCCAATTTTGATGGGTGCCGCTGACAATCTCATGCCTCTTTGGATATTCCATCTGTTTACTTTTTGTCACCTGCCCAACTATAAGAATCCGCAAACTCATCGTCATTTATTAATAGTAACAAAAAATGAAAACTAAAATAGATATTAAAATACCAGTAGCACTTCAGACACTATGAATTTTGTCATTTTATTTTGAGCTACATTTTTTATATATTGTGGTCATCCTTTTCTGGCCGTTGTAACCGTCACTTCCCCACTGTTTGGGTCCTCAGAGGGGGTCAAAACGTGGATTCAAGCGCAGATAACATTTTTATTCAAAAAATGAAAACTGCTTCCTGCATAAGTCTTCAAGCCCTGTCCTGCAGAAGCTTTACCTAGGAAAAATTCACCTAATATGTAAAGACATATTTATGGGACAAGCTACAAAATAACATCCAACTGTTTGGACAGTGTGGTGATTAACGTTGGGTCAATAGAATGCACATAATAACTCCATCACACCACCCAAACACAACCTAGACAAGGCCGTCCCTCAAAACGCAACATCAGAGCAAAACGAAGACTTGTAAGAGAAGCCACAATCACCAGGAGGACCTACAGAGTTCTGCAGCTGAAAATAAGCAGGGTGCACCTCAGCCATAATTCTGCATACCACTGGCCTCTATGGGAAGGAGGCAAGAAAGAAGCCATTACTGAAGAAAAGATCTTGCATATGGGAAAATATTTTGTGTTCAGTAGAGACAGGAATGAAGTAAAAATTCCCAGTGGCATCACTATGCCCACACTAAGGTGCCACATGCCACACTTCTCCTCAGTGTCTACTGGGCAATATATTGGCATTGATGGACAAATTATAAGTATATTGGGAGATAGTAGAAAAAAGCTAAATGAAGATTGAGAGAAGTGAGAGAGGACAAGAGACAGAGAGTGAGAGGACAGAGACAGAGCATGAGAGTGTGAAGGAATGTGAGGCCATGTTCATATGTTCAGTATTTGCTCAGTATTTTACTGTACCTCAGTATCTGTAAACCAAAACCAGGAGAGGAACAATGAGAGGAAAAGTACAATGGAAACACGTCACACTCACCACTTCTGTATTTTTCACCCATTCCTGGTTTTGGCTTACAAATACTGAGGTAAAAAACTCACCAAATACTGAATATGTGAACATGGCCTGAAGGGGTGTAAAAGCATAGGCGAAAGTGTGAGAGAGAGGGAGCAAGTAAGAGAGTGTGAAGGAGTGGGTTTCATTGTCCCTTTTGACCACAAAACCTTCTCCCACAAGTCAGCCACCTTGATACGGTTTCCTTCAGGAATCGTCTCTTTCTTGTCACCCTCTTACACAAGGAGTGAGGGAAAGATTGTGTGAGAGGGAGGAAAGAGAGTGAGATAGTGTGTGAGGGATGAGGACACTGTGAGTCTATGAGAGTTGGTGTGTGAGAGAGTGGGAGTAAGATGGTGGGAGGTAGTACAGACCCCCACACATAATATTGGTGGGATCGGTCAGCTAATATATATGGGGTCTCGTGACTCTCCTCGGACAGGTAATATCAGGGAAGATAAAGATTAGGCAGTGTGAATGTATACATCTGACCCTTATTTTCTCAGGAAGGCAAGCAGTGGTATGCGGCACGGACGTTCTCTGCTCTGCCCATCATTGACAACACATGAACATTTCCATGTGTATGGAGGAGCTATAAGAAGTAGCTGTCAGTTATCTCATGCAAATGGACAGCTAAGGCTGGTTTCACATTGGCGTTTTTTCGGGTGCGTTTTTGTGGTAAAAAACGCAAAAAAACGCATGGTGAAAAAACGCATGTAAACGCGTGTAAACGCTGCGTTTTTTTGACGCATGCGTTTTTGCATGTGGTGAAAAAAACGCGGCGTTTTGACGCGTTTACATGCGTTTTTACATGCGTTTGCATTTTTTAAATGCATGCTGAGAAATGTGTGACAGCTGCCAATCATCAAAATAAAGTAAAAAACCCACTATAAACAGAAATAGTTAGGGTTAGGGGTAGGGGTAGGGGTAGGGATCATAACCCTAACCCTAAAGGGATCCTACCCCTAACCCTACCCCTAACCCTAACCCTAAGGGATCCTAACCCTAACCCTAAAGGGATCCTACCCCTAACCCTACCCCTAACCCTAAGGGATCCTAACCCTAACCCTAACCCTACCCCTAACCCTAACCCTACCCCTAACCCTACCCCTAACCCTAACCCTAAGGGATCCTAACCCTACCCCTAACACTACCCCTAACCCCAACACTAAGGGATCCTAACCCTAACCCTACCCTTACCCCTAACCCTAACCATAAAGGGATTAGGGTTAGGGTTAGGATCCCTTAGGGTTAGGGGTAGGGTTAGGGGTAGGGTTAGGATCCCTTAGGGTTAGGGTTAGGGATAGGGATAGGGCTAGGGTTAGGGTTAGGGGTAGGGTTAGGGGTAGGGTTAGGGGTAGGGTTAGGGTTAGGGGTAGGGTTAGGGGTAGGGTTAGGTTCCCTTTATCACCTTTATGTTGGGGGGTGGCATATCAGTGTGTTTTCTGGTTTTTTAATAAAAAAACACATGCGTTTTTTACCGCAAAAAACGCATGCACCAAAAAACGCATGCGTCCCCATTGACTCCAATGTATTTTTTGACCCAAAAAAAATGCATGAAAACGCATGCGGTTTTTTTTGGTCCAAAAAACGCTTCTAAAAATGCTACAAGTAGCATTTCAGAAAATGAACGCATGCAGTAAAAAAACGCATGCGTCAAAAAACGCGACCAAACGCGTACACAAAAAAACGCATGCGTTTTCAATGTTAAATATAGGAAAAAAAAACGCATGCGTTTTTTTGAAAAAAAAACGCTGCAGACAAAAACGCAAGTGTGAAACCACCCTAACATGAGAGAGTGTGAGGGTCTCTGATGTACCTCTTTTTCTGCATAGTAAAACTGGTTTTGCTGCAGTTCTCCATCAGTAAGCGCTATGATAACACTCGCTGCCCTGTTACCTGAGGATAAAAATGCAAATATCAGTCACGACAATGACACTCCTTTCTATTATATGTCTGTTTTGTCTTATCATACAGTAGTTCACTATATATCTACATGTATTAACGCTTAGAAGTTCATGTTTATTGATAGCGAGCAGGATTTCCCATCTATGAGCTACACATGCACATAAATAACGGGTGTCGAATGACAACAACAGCTCCACTACATCTGTATTGTAGTGTATAGATCAGTCTGATCTACATATTATATATCTATACCGATAGCGCATGCAACCCTGAAGTGGTCATTTGAAGGTGGAATATCCCTTTAAATCTGTACTTTACATGTATTTTGGATTGATAATGGCGGAGGACATCCTATGTGACAGTGCTTCCACTGTTCCCCCAGAACCATCATTTGACAGATAGACCAATTTCATTTCCTTCTGGATTTCTATGTTTCAAGCATAATTCATGATTACTGATATGGTCCACACCATTTTGCCTCGAGTATGATTAGTGACATGTTCGTATTTTATGCTTAGTTTGATTATTCTAAGTATAGTTGTCTTTTTATATTGTATGTGTATAATACTACATTTGAAGCTAAAAACTGGAAACAAATGGGTTAATATTCCAACGCATTTCAAAGCTTTACAACTTCTTCATCAGGATCAACCACGATATCATGATGAAGTGAAGAAGTTGTAAAACTTTGAAACGCGTTGACGAATAAACCGCTTACATTTGGATAATGCATCTCTTCATTCTTCTTCAACGTCAGCGTAGATAAACCCATTTGTTTCCGGTTTTTATCTTCTGCATCTCCTTGTGGGTCCACAGCAGCCTTAAAGGGGTGTTCTCATCTCCAAGATCCTATCCCAATATGTAATAATAATATTAGCAAATAACTAAATTAGAAATGTAGTATAGTTCTTCTGATTCACTATGTCGCTCAACCCATATGCAGGGCATTGCAGTAGCTTAGGTATTCATGGCTATGACAAATCATATAGTGGCAGTTAGTTGCTTGTTGTCGTAACCAAGGATATCTAAACTACTGCAATGCCTGCAAATGGGGTAAGCGACATATCAAATCAGAAAAACCATACCACATTTCTAATTAGAGGTATTTGCTAATATTATTATTATTACCCCTACTACATATTATGCTGCAGCCAATTACTGGGCTCAGCGGTTTTGACCAACCTATTCTGGCATCACTGTGAAACAAGCAATTGGCTGCAGCGGTCATGTGTGATGCATCTGCAGTGTCACCACTGTCAAAGACTGGAGCCATGGAGAAGTGCCCCTGGAGCAAAGGGGGATGCGTTTCTTTACTTTAACATACAAGAAGCAAATAAGCATAAAAAAAATCAAACACGGACAACCCCGTTAATTATTTTGGTTATTAACTTCTATTACAATAAGCACCACATAGCCTATATTTCCAAGTGTGTGTACTACTGTATTATTGTATACTAAGTGTTAATTATATACCTCACTGCTTTTAGCTTACAATTCACCCCTGAGGAAGCCACAGCCAGTAGCGAAACGCATGGGCATCCTTCCTAAAAACATTCCATGTTTTTCCCCATTGTGCTCACAAATGATAACGTTTTCAGTTATCTCCAATACTAATATAGTATTGCCATAGTATATGCCACCTCCCTGTCAGACCTTCTCATGTGTCTTAGGAATAATTTTATATGTCTGGATAATCTTATGGTGTACTATTAGTGATTATTGAGAGCGTCATTGCAGTTTACAATTGTTCTCTGAGGAAGCAACAGAAAGCGTCGAAATGCGTGTGGCCCCTTCCTACCACCTCCCTGTCAGTCGTTCTCCTGTATATTAGGAATAATTTTATATGTTTGGGTTATCTTACAGTGTTCAAAAAGTGTTTATTTAGTAAAGTCATTGCTTGCAGTTTACAATTAGGATTATGGGTATGTTTTTTCCTTTTTGATAGTTTTCATTATGTAATCTAACACCCTTCTTTTGTTTTTTATATTGTTTGATAACTGTGGACTTGGTCTACCTTCTATTTGTCTTACCCTGCATATTCTTTATCTACTTGGCTTCTCTCAGTTGTGTTATGTCATTACAATGGGTATTATAGTGGGATGTAAATCATGTTTAGTTGTCAGCTAGTGCACATTGTAGGGCTTTGGGTCTTTTTTAATTGTTTTATTTGTATTTTCCGGTCTCTTTTTGTGTCAGACATCCATACAAATAGGTCCGAGATCAGACTGCAATGGTCTCCCGACCCAAGCGTGATAGCTTCATAGAAACACGTTAGGCTGTCACACTTGGGTAGGGAGACCCGTGGCCAGTCAATGCATTGGGGTCCGTTCTCGGACCAACTTGCATGGACATCTGAATGCTCTCTGAAATGCATACTTTTGTATCATGAATTGCATAAGTGCATTTTTATTCTGCAGACATGCTGTTTTTTTTTCTTTTTAGTGCTAGACATTAGTCTGTAGCAGTGGTAGTTCATACATATATATATATATATATATATTTTTTTTTTTTCTTGATTATATGTATTTTTGTATAACCATAATAGTAATAAAAGATGTCAGAAACTTACTTCCACCATTCTCCAGGTTGATCTGCTCGTTCGCCTGTGAAAAATACTCAGTGTCAGCCGTGATCTCAAAATGGATGAGTGAACAACTAGAAACATTTTTTAAAATTAGTACCATTCATGCCTTCTTGATGTTTATGGTGTGAAAATAGAATTTGGGTGAATGCTAGGAGATGTTGAGACTTTATTTGTAGTAAATATAAACTGGTTACAGGGCATCTCAGTAGGAGCAACCCTCCTAAGCTGTCTACAATATATATTCAAGCTGATACCTTGATATTTGTGATCTGATACTTTATTCCATAGAACCCACAACTTTCTTATATGTGAATGAGCTGTTAAGATCTATGGCCGGTCACTGATCTGTCTGAGAATCTGCCTCCAGAGCTTGTTTTTAATAAATGGAGGCGTTACCAGTGTGAGACATGTAATTAACACAGAACAGTAGAACTGAACTTTGTCTCATAACAAACACATTCTGCAGTTCTCACAACTCTACTGTATTATGACACTACTAGATGGTGGCCCGATTCTAACGCATCGGGTATTCTAGAATATGCATGTCCACTTAGAATATTCCACAGCCCACGTAGTATATTGCCCAACCACTTAGTATATTGCCCAGTCACGTAGTATATTGCCCAGCCACGTAGTATATTGCCCAGTCACGTAGTATATTGCCCAGCCACGTGGTTTTTGCCCAGCCACGTAGTATATTGCCCAGCCACATAGTATATTGCCCAGTCACGTAGTATATTGCCCAGTGACGTAGTATATTGCCCAGCCACGTAGTATATTGCCCAGTTACATAGTATATTGCCCAGTGACGTAGTATACAGCACAGAGCCACGTAGTATACAGCACAGAGCCACATAGTATATTGCACAGCGACATAGTATACAGCACAGAGCCACGTAGCATATTGCCCAGCAACGTAGTATATTGGCCAGTCACGTAGTATATTACCCAGCCACGTATGTCACAGGTTAAAAAATAAACATATACTCACCTTCCGAGGGAGCCCTTGTAGTCATGTCGCCTGTGTGCGATGCACTCGGCAGCTTCCGGTCCCAGGGTTGGTAGCGCAGGACCCGTGATGACGTCGCGGTCACATGACCGTGACGTCAAGGCAGGTCATTCTCGCGCAGGCGCGCAGGACCTGTGATGAGGTCGCGGTCACATGACGTCATGGCAGGTCCTTGTCGCATACCATCCTTGCCACCGGAACCTGCCGCTTGCATGGAGCGGTTACCGGAGCGTCGCGAGGGGCAGGAAAGGCAGCAGAAGGTGAGTATGTAATGATTTTTTATTTTTTTTTAATTATTTTTAACATTAGATCCTTTTACTATTGACGCTGCATAGGCAGCATCAATAGTAAAAACTTGGTCACACAGGGTTAATAGCGGCGGTAACGGAGTGCGTTACCCACGGCATAACGCAGGTCGTTCCCGCTGGCATTAACCCTGTGTGAGCGGTGACTGCGGGGAGTATGGAGCGGGCGCCGGGCACTGACTGCAGGGGAGTAGGGAGGGACTAATCGGACTGTGGCCGTCGCTGATTGGTCGCGGCAGCCATGACAGGCAGCTGGCAAGACCAATCAGCGACTTGGATTCCATGACAGACAGGCCGCGACCAATGAATATTCGTGACAGAAAGAAGGACAGACAGAAGGACAGACAGAAAGACGGAAGTGACCCTTAGAAAATTATATAGTAGATTGCAACCCTGTCTGCCTGTGAGATAGAAGCTGAAATTGTCAGGAACCTGCAGGTGTGTCAGTTATACCCACACACAGCTCTGTAGTAAGATCAGGAGAGCAGAGACCAGCCATTACATATTACACCACAAGCACCGTGAGAAAATTTAGTGCTTGCGGTGATCTCCACAGTTCATCGGGCTGCTCACAGTGAAGTGTAGGAAAGCTTCTGGTTTTTACAGGGGACAAGAGTTATAAGGTGATTATAACCGTGTTTTTTATTTTTAAATAAATGTGTTAAACAGGGTGTTTTGTATAATTTCAAATAAACAACTTTATTCTTGCTGTGTGTTTATTTACAATATGACTATGGGGTTAGTAATGGATAGGCATCCTATAGACGCCTCTCCATTACTAACTCCTAAGTGATGGGAGTATTCATCAACCAGCTCCTGCGCTGTAAATAAATAAGTAAAACATAAAAATGGTGTGGGTTTAACTATATTTTTGATAACCAGCCACTCAAAATTGACAGCTGGAGAATGCAACGGTCAGCTGTCAGCTTCAGCTAGGCTGGTTATCAAGAATAGAGAGGACTTCACGCTGTATTTTGTAATTATGGAAATAAATAATCAAAAAAAAGGCATGGGGTCCCCACATTTTTGACAACCAGCCTTGCTAAAGCAGACAGCTGGGAGCTGGGAGCTGGTATTCTCAGGTTGGTAAGGGGCCATGGATATTGACCCCTCAGCCTAAAAATAGCAGCCCACAGCCACCCAGAAAAGGTGCATCTATTAGCTGCAACAATTCTGGCACTTTGCCCTGTAGCAGTGGCAAGTGGGGTTAATATTTGTGGGGTTGTTGTCACTTTTGTATTGTTCGGTGACATCAAGCCCATAGATTAGTAATCTAGAAGCGTGTATAAGACACCTATCCATTGCTAAACCTATAGTTGTATGGTAAATAAACACACAGCCAGAATAAAGTCTTTTATTTGAAATAAAACAAAACACACTTTTACTTTTTTATTTAAAAATAACAAACACAGTTATACTCGCTTAACACCTAATTCCACTGAATCCCTCGTCTCTTGTAATAAAACTAAAATAAAAAAAAACAATATCCCTCACCTCTCCGTTGTTCTGTCCCATATCGCAATCCATGTCTGGGGATAAACAGTTATCAACCTGGATGGTGCCAAGATGCCTACCAGGTTGAGAACCACACGTGACTGGACTGCTGGGAGGGCAGCCTCAGTGACCGCGGTGAAGTCATCGATGTTACCTCGGATAACTGAGGCTGCATTTCCAGCTGGGCTGAACTGCCATGACCTCGATGGGATCCATGCTAGCAACGTGAGAGTCACTGAGGCTGCGCTTGCAGCAGTTCAGTCACCAGTGGTTCTCAGCCTGGATGGTCGGATCTTGGCACCGTCTAGGTTGAAAACTGTTTATCCCCAGACATGGATTACAGTGTGGGACAGAACGATGGATAGATGAGGAATATGGTTGTTTTTTATTTTTGTTTTGCTACAGGTGATGAGGGATTCAGTGGAATAAGGCGTGAGGTGAGTTTAACTGTGTTTGTTATTTTTAAATAAAAAAGTAAAAGTGTGTTTTGTTTTATTTAAAATAAAATGCTTTATTCTGGCTCTGTGTTTATTTACCATACAACTATTGCATTATGGATAAATGTGTTATGCACGCCTCTCCATTACTAATCTGTGGGCTTGATGTCACTGGAAAATGCAAAGGTGATATCAACCCCACAAATATTAACCCCACTTGTCACCGCTACAGGGCAAGTGGGAAGAGCCAGGCAAAGCACCAGAATTGTCGCATCTGATAGATGTGCCTTTTCTGGATAGCTACGAGCTGCTATTTTTAGGCTGGGAGGGCAATATCCAAGGCCCCTTCCAGCCTGAGAATACCAACCCCTAGCTATCTGCTTTAGCAAAGCTGGCTGTCAAAAATGTAGGGACCCCATGCTGTTTTTTAAATTATTTATTTAAATAATTAAAAGATACGGCGTAGGGACCCCCCTGAAGCTGACAGCTGAAGGTTGCAGCCTCCAGCTGTGAGTTTTGTCTGGCTGGTTATCAAAAATACAAGGGAACCCACGTCATTTAAAAAAAAATGTATTTATTTATAGTGCAGGAGCGGCTGATTATTACTCCCATCAGCTGCTCCTGCTTTCGCTGTTATTAGCGGCAGCAGGCGTCGGATGATGGGAGCAGTAGTCTCATCAGCTGACACCAGTGACCGGAGGTAAGCTTTAAACCTCCGATCACAGCTGAGTGCTCACGCTGTCTTTGACAGAGTGGGAACTGCGGCTCTCTGACTGGTGAGGATGATTTCACCGCCAATCAGAAGCAGTGTTTGCTGCACTGTCATGCACATGACAGCTTGGCAAACACTGGATGTTCAGGCCCCCCATACAAGTGAATGGGGTCCAGGATCGGGTCCGGGTACTGTTCTGGTACGCTAACTTTTTGTAACTGTTCGGCCAAAGCTGCCGAACCCGAACATCCAGGTGTCCACCCATCTCTAGTTATTAATTAACATTAACATCAGCCCCCAGGAGTAGGCTTTCCTTCTGTAGGTTATCAAAATTGCGTGGGAACCCATACTTTTTTTAATTTACGGTAATAATTTATTTTCATAGGAGGTACACGCCCGCTCCTGAATACAATTACTAATAATAAGTACTAATAATTGTTTCCTGGTCGCGGTGATCTCAATGCGAGCAGGAGACAATGATGAGAACTGCCTTCAGCAGACGGAAGGCGCCTGGGAACAGAGCGAACTGTACCGCTTGTTCCCAGGTGCTGGTACGTGTCACGTGGATGGCACACAGATGTAACACACAGACAGCAAACATGGACACATGGACTGCACATGGATGTCACACGCATACACACGGGCATGGATCTCACCAGCACTGTCTTTTCCTGTACAGAAATAACCAGAACGTCTGAAGGAGGCCTTAACCAGCTATGTAATATGTGCATTAGGTCTTAATATGAGATAGATTCTACACATTTTATATGTTTTAAGTGAAAAAAACAGCTTAAGTTACCATTTTAAAACCTTCATGCATAAAAGTGTCACCTCCAGGCGCCTCGTTATAAAGCTTCTGGAGACCCAGACGTATAAGTTCTCTGTGAAGGACATAAAACAACCACAATGAATGGTAAAAATCAGCACAAGATGCGTTTTTATTGATTTTTATGAAAACGGAACCCACCAATAAAAATTTAGTAAGACACAAAACAGAATTATGGCAGGAATGAACATATTAAATCCCACAGCATTTCACCACTTGGAAGACTTTGACCCCATGTTTCCCCACCTTGAGGAACTTCTGTTAATAGAAATATTGACCCATAAACAAAGTCTGAAGTGCATGGCTCCTACTTTGTGAAATAAAATATCAATCAAAGCAAATTTCAGTCTTTAGGTTCCACAGAACCGGAGGATAACATTAAACCCAGTAGTAGTAAATCTCACACTGCCAACCAAAAATTCTATAATATCACTGTCTATGAATGGATGTATTGCTCCGCAATCACACCAGTGCTTTACCTTTTCTCAGTCAACTTCATGATGGTTGTAGCCCGGGAGGAGAAGACAATGAAGGACATCCTTAGCATTGGACTGTATCGAACACAAAGATTCATAAAATCAGGGAAATCCAGTGAATGCATGAGGTATGCACAAAATCTGCACTACACAATAATTTGCAAAGTATATACGGTAGTTACTGGATTGGAATGTCAATGAGAATCTATTTTTTACAACATTTTTATAAAATCTTCCAGGAGCAGCCATATCAAAAGGTACAACCTTCTGGCATTGTCTGTATAGTACGCGATTGCTTTATGGCAGCTGCAAAGAGTGGCAGTTAATTAACAGAGAATTGTAAATATACAACCCCTGGCAAAAATTATGGAATCACTGGCCTTGGAGGATGTTCATTCAGTTGTTTAATTTTGTAATAAAATCAAGAACAAAAAATGTGGTAGTCAGTAATGGTTACTTTTTTAACCAAGCATAGGGGAAAAATTATGGAATCACTCAATTCTGAGGAAAAAATTATGGAATCATGAAAAGCAAACAAACAGAAAAACACTCCAAAACATCACTAGTATTTTGTTGCACCACCTCTGGCTTTTATAACAGCTTGCAGTCTCTGAGGCATGGACTTAATGAGTGTGAAACGGTACTCTTTATCAATCTGGCTCAAAATTTCTCTGATTGCTGTTGCCAGATCAGCTTTGCAGGTTAGAGCCTTGTCATGGACCATTTTCTTCAACTTCCACCAAAGATTTTCAATTGGATTGAGATCCGGACTATTTGCCGGCCATGACATAGACCTTATGTGTCTTTTTTCAAGGAATGTTTTCACAATTTTTGCTCTGTGGCAGGATGCCACAGGATACCCAACATGCAGCCCCATATCATCAATGACTGTGGAAATGTGCATGTTCTCTTCAGGCAGTCATCTTTATAAATCTCATTGGAACGGCACTAAACAAAAGTTCCAGCATCATCATCTTGCCCAATGTAGATTTGTGATTCATCACTGAATATGACTTTCATCCAGTCATCCACAGTCCATGATTGCTTTTCCTTAGCCCATTGTAACCTTTTTTTCTGTTTAGGTGTTAATGATGGCTTTCTTTTAGCTTTTCTGTATGTAAATCCCATTTCCTTTAGGTGGTTTCTTACAGTTTGGTCACAGACATTGACTCCAGTTTCCACCCATTCGTTCCTCATTTGTTTTGTTGTGCATCTCCTGTTTTGGAGACATATTGCTTGAAGTTTCCGGTCTTGACGCTTTGATGTCTTCCTTGGTCTACCAGTATGTTTTCCTTTAACAACCTTCCCATGTTGTTTGTATTTGATCCAGATTTTAGACACCAACCAACATCTTTTGCAACATTGCATGATGATTTACCCTCTTTTAAGAGTTTCATAATCCTCTCCTTTGTTTCAATTGACATCTCTCGTGTTGGAGCGATGATTCATGTCAGTCCACTTGGTGCTACAGCTCTCCAAGGTGTGATCACTCCTTTTTAGATGCAGACTAACGAGCAGATCTAATTTGAAGAAGGTGTTATTTTTGGGTATGAAAATTTACAGGGTGATTCCATAATTTTTTCCTCAGAATTGAGTGATTCATAAATTTTTACCCTAGGCTTGGTTAAAAAAGTAACCATTACTGACTACCGCATTTTTTGTTCTTGATTTCTTTTAGTGTTTCTTAAAGCCAGAAAGTTGCCATTTAAAATGACTTTAGTTTTGTGCCATGTCTGTGATCTGCTTTTTCTCTACAAAATTAAACAACTGAATGAACATCCTCCAAGGCCGGTGATTCCATAATTTTTGCCAGGGGTTGTACTATTACAGCCTCTTTCTGAGAGCCTTGTTTATGAGTATAGTGAATATTGTTCTCATATTGCCTTCTATATTTCTCCATCAGTACAATACAGCTGTCATTAACTCGCACTGTACTGATCCTGCCTCAGTCTACACAACAAAGCTGACAAGAAGACAGGAAATGTCTGCCTATAATATTGGCTATAGTTTAAAAAAGAAACAAAAAACATTTCAACAAATATAGTTATAACAAAAAACATGATCACGTTATTATATCTGGCTTGTCAAGGTAAGGAGGCTTATTCGCCGTGCAATGAATGCTCCTCTGGGAAATATAATATGCAAATTGCCTCTTCTGAGAAAAAGAGGACTTAAACTCTATAGCGCCACCTGTTGGAAGTAGCGATCCTACAAGTCACAATCAACTCTTTAACGAGTCGTACAATATGACTTAGGATAAAAGCCAAATCAGTATCTCAATTCGCAGACACGGTGTTTCGGGCTGTTGGCCCTCGTCAGTGCGAAGCAGGAGAACTGATTTGGCTAGGTGAGAGGCTCTGGGGGTCTAAGGGGCACTCTCCATGACTCGTTAAAGGGTTGATTGTGACTTGTAGGATCGCTACTTCCAACAGGTGGCGCTAGAGAGTTTAAGTCCTCTTTTTCTCAGAAGAGGCAATTTGCACGTTATTATATGTATGCGTCTTAAGAGTTAAACATGTCTTCCTTCCACAGTGAAAAAAAACAGTGATGTCAGATGAGAATTTCTGAAAAAAGTGCTCTTCCAGCTGGAATAGCTCTGTCGTTCTCACAGATTAATTGATCCCATGTGGCTATATTGTGGTACTTGGAAAACATTCTACCTTTGTCACTCAGAAGTTACTATATACTGAATGATTTGTCCAACTCCCCTGGCCATAAAAAGGTCAACGGACACGATATGATACTTGGGAACAGCATTGAGCAGCACTTGTATAAATCTCCTGCCTATACAACTATGAATAACTATCGGCCTTATCTTTTTACAACAGTTGACACACATAGAAACAAAAATAAGTGACAGACCAATGCATAAGAAATTGGGAAATCTTTAATTTTTCCATAAAAATTGTCAGAATTTCATATACGGTTAGGGCTATGCATAGCAAGTATAGTACAAGTGCAAAGTGAAAGTGCAAGCGCAGCAATACCAAAAGGGACCACTAGGCTGAATGTCCACATGTGTGTCAGAACATACCTTTTAAGTGCTCTTAGCACCCTAATAAAAGGGAACATAGGGGCAAATGTAACAGGATCAGATGTTAATTTTCATCAGCTAGGTTGCAAATAAGGTGTTAGGACTATGCTCATACTACATTTTGACCATAAGTCAGTGGCTCTGTCGGGGCTTCTGTTTGAAACCTTGAAAAACAGCATTCGGGTGGAACCTGCAACATGGCCATTTACTTTATTGAGGAACTGTGTGACCTCCATTTCAGCAGTGTCCAAAAGTGTTGGGGGTTAGGGCTAAATCCTAGCCACATACCCACTAATCCGTGTCAAATTGCGATATTAACATGACCTAAAGCCCATCTGCTATAGTCCCATCTCTAAAGAAACAAAGGAAGCCCGACATGCCCAACATTGTCTCACATTTCCTCATTTCTCCATATTACAATAGCAATACGGACTGGGATTGGAGGATGGGAGAGGTGAGTGGATCACTAGTAGACCCTTTATGTATGATCACAGGTTATTCATACATACCTTGTGAATTTTTCAGTAAGACTTTCAACAAAGTGGTAAATTTCATGCCAGTGGTTCTTCACACTCCCGGACCTGTGGAAAATACCATAATAAGATCAATCAATGGTCATCAGGCTAGGGTCACACGATTGATTTTCTCTCATTCAAGAAAATCGGGCCGAGTATGCAAATCACACTCTGATCAGAGTTTGATTACAGTGTGATCCGAGTATAAGAAAAAAAATCTCCATGTACTCCATTCTGTCATACAAGTGTGGTACGGTTGTTCTATGGACCCATAGACATGAATGGTCGAGTGCAATCCGACAATTGATGCTGCAATTTTTACCTTTACATAGATGTTTGTAATACTACAGTGAATAGTGGGGTGCTCATACACATGGATGTTTGTAATACCGCTGTGAGTAGTGGGGGGCTCATACTTATGGATGACTGTAATACTGCTGTGAGTAGAGGGGTGCTCATACATATGCATGTTTATAATACTCCAGTGAGTAGTGAGGGGCTCACATATATGAATAATCGTAATACTGCTGCGAGTTGAGTAGTGGGGTGCTCATACTTATGTATGTTTGTAATATTGCAGTGAGCAGTGAGGGGCTCATACATACATATGGATGTTGATAATACTACAGTGAGTAGTGGAGTGCTAGGTGGTGGTAGATGTGGGTAGTAGTACACAACAGAGAGTATATGTGTTATTATAATGCTATGAGAAAATGAGGCTCATTAGAACCCATGACGATCATCTGTTATCTCAGGGGGGAAGTTTCATTTGGCCAAATAATTTCCTTGCAGTGACCCCAAAAGGAGACACTTTTTAAATAAATGTCTGACAATTCAAAATATCGGTGGGTTGGCGAAGCCAGATAACTAGTCTACTCCTACTTTGCAGCTCCCCAAACTTACTCATCTCACTCTTTGCGTTTTAATAGGATACACAGACAGTGAAAGTTTTAAAAAACTTACAGAAAGACACAAGAAAAGAAAAAAAAACTTCAGAAATTTAACATCATGCTGTTGTACTTTATATTTGTGGCAGTTAACTCAATAATAATTTCTAAGCACCAGAAATGACAATGATTCATGTTGTTGCTTGACAGCGTTATAAAAACTGCATGTTTCAGTGGTAGGAATATGGAAAGAATTCTGTAATTATCACTCCAGACTGTCTGCAGAGTAACAATATATTAGACACCTACTAAATATAGTATGCACAGTGTTCATCATATTGCTAAGTATTTCATACCTAGTAGTTTCTTGCCTAAACTACGTCTTTGAAAATTTTATGTACAAAGTATTGAATGTGACTGCAATGACCAGCGGATGCTCTGTGGTCTGTAGTTAGGTACCTACAGGGCCGGACTGGCCATCTGGCAATTCTGGCAAATGTCAGAAGGGCCAGTCTGGTCGTGAGTCGCCTTGTCTACTACATTGTTATCAGAATCTGTATCCTCAAGACACCATACTGTCAACAGTTGAAAAGGAGCACAAAGTCACTGGCTCCATCACTTACCCTAGCAGGCCACAGGCGTCTCATCTGTCTGCAACCTGCTGAGGTCAGAACCAACAGGGGACATCAGCGGTGCAATGCATTCTATAAGCTTAGTAGCATCTTAAGGGGTGCACGCGTGTGGGGTCAGGCACGCGCATCCTTGCAGCAAAGCATCACGCAGCTAAGCATAGAGACGCCGCAGTTATTTCAACGGCCGGGAATTAACATCCATCTACTCTCTTCACACAGGTACAATCTCTGCTTCCTGTCAACCGCTGCCTATCATCCTGCATCATTCCCTTTAATGGTACAATCTCTGCTTCCTGTCAACCGCTGCCTATCATCCTGCAACATTCCCTTTAATGGTACAATCTCTGCTTCCGGTCAACTGCGGCCTATCATCCTGCAACATTCCCTTTAATGGTACAATCTCTGCTTCCTATCATCCTGCAACATTCCCTTTAATGGTACAATCTCTGCTTCCTGTCAACTGCTGCCTATTGCCCTGTAACAATTCCTTTAATGTGCCTGCTGAATGTTTGCTAAATTCATTTGTTGTATTGTATTAAATACTTACTGCTGCACATCCATGCTGGGGTCACAGGAGACATTATCTTGAGCAAGGAGGTGTTAGAGCATATGGTTGTAGCCAGGCTCAGTGCCTTTGATCATGTAACCTCCCCTAGGGTGTTGGCCAATTGCTAATTTATCCCCAATCAGGTCCCACAATCCCTCTCACCTGATCCTTTACTCAGTTCTCTAAACCCTGCAGCAAAGCATCACGCAGTTAAGAAGGAAGACGCCGCAGTTATTTCAACGGCAGTTAGTCACGGCAGGAGTCAGGACCCCACATTATGTATCTGTCTCTTTTGGGTATGTCTGCTGAGTAAGCACTCCTTATTACTTGGACCTAGCTTTTCTATTAACCCATCATACTCCCTCATCATGTTTACATATGCCCTTACAGTGTTTGCTCCACTAACCCTTTCTCTCCTTCGCTATCCACAAACCCCAGCACCCTCTAACCAAATAATCATCTCCACTGCACTCTTACCTCCCCACCTGTCCTCCTTTACTGACCTGCTCCTCAGTCTCAAATCTGTCCTAATAAAACATAAAACAAGTCACCCACTCTCCTTCTTCCACCTGCTCTCCCTTTCTCTGCTTCTCCTCACTGCTGGTGACATATCTCCCAACCTTGGACCATCACAGATCATACCTCCCATGACTACCCCCTCCTATCGCTCCCTATCTAATATGAACTACCGCAATCCTTCCAACATAAAATCTGTGTCCCTGATGCCCACCCCCCTGCTCCCTCTCTCTGGAGCACTCTGGAATTCCCACTCAATCTGCAATAAGCTTCATGTGATTCATGACCTTTTTCTCTCTCACAAGCTTGCCTTCCTTGGCCTCACAGAAACATGGTTAACACCCTCTGACACTGCCTCCCCTGCTGCGCTGTGTTACGGCGGCCTCCACTTCACCCACACCCCTCGTCCCGGCAACAGACATGGTGGAGAAGTGGGTCTTCTCCTTTCTTATAACTTTGAAGTCCACTCTGTCTGCATCTACTGTCCCTCTACTGTCCCTTTTGGACTTACTCAGTGGTCCTCCGCAGGCACCCACACGGATTGACATACCCTAGATCTGGTTTTCACCCGTCTCTGCTCTCTATCTAACTTCATCACCTCCCCTCTCCCTCTATCTGACCACCATCTACTCACTTTCTCATCCCTGTCCTCCTCACCGGTCACCCATGTCCAGCAACATGTGCACCCCTGCAGAAACCTTGCACACCTAGACTCCCACACGCTCTCTGACTCTATCCTACCACTGGCATTCATATCCTCACTCTACCACACAGACACTGCTACTGCTTTCTACAATGCCACTCTCGCATCAGCTATTGACACGCCCCTCTAGTTCATGGCAGAGGTCAACGTATCAATAGACAACCCTGGCACAATAACACCATTAAAAAGCTCCGGCAACTGTACAGGGTGGCAGAGCGGCATTGGAAGAAAACACATTCGCAAGACGACTTCACTGCATTCAAACAGGCAACACTCGCTTTTAAATCTGCTCTCACCTCTGCTAAACAGGCCTACTTCACACCCCTTGTATCCTCCCTATCCTACAACCCCAGTTATTCAAAACCTTTAACTCCCTCCTCCGCCCCCCACAGCCCCCTCCAACCTTCCTTATCTCTGCTGAGGACTTTGCCACACACTTTAAAAATAAGATTGACCAAGCAAGGCAAGTCTTCATTGTTCAACCACCACAAGCCCTTTGTATACCAGACCAATGCCCAAACCCCATAACCATCTGTACGCTTGACCCCATCCCATCTTCTCCCCAACCTCACCACCACACTTATCCCATCCCTAACCCACCTCTTCAACCTATCACTAACTTCTGGCACCTTCCCTTCTGCTTTCAAACATGCCAAAATCACGCCTATCCTTAAAAAGCCAAACCTCGACCCAACAGCTATGCCCAGCTATCGCCCAATATCGCTGCTCCCATTCGCTTCCAAACTCCTAGAGCAGCACGTCCACGCTGAACTTTCCTCCCACCTCTCATCTAACTTGCTCTTTGACAATCTACAATCTGGTTTCTGCCCCATCACTCAACTGAGACAGCCCTGACCAAAATCACTAATGACCTACTTACAGCCAATGCTAACAGACACTACTCTGTACTCCTCCTTCTAGACCTGTCCTCTGCTTTTGACACAGTTGACCACTGCCTCCTACTACAGATCCTCTTCTCCTTTGGTATCAAAGACCTCGCCCTATCCTGGAACTCCTCATACCTTTCCAACCACACATTCCCCCACTACCTCGTCATCCCACCCTCTCTCCGTTGGAGTCCCCCAAGGCTCTGTTCTAGGACGCCTACTCTTCTCAATCTACACACTTGGCCTAGGACAACTCATAAAGTCCCATGGATTCCAGTACCACCTTTATGCTGATGACACTCAGATCTACCTTTCTGGCCCAGACGTCACCTCTCTGCTGTCCAGAATCCCTGAGTGTCTATCAGCCATATCCTCCTTCTTCTCCTCTCGCTTCTTCAAACTCAATGTGGACAAATCTGAACTCATCATCTTTCCTCCGTCCGCTGCCTCGAAGTAACCCTTGACTATTCCCTGTCCTTCAAATCGCACATCCAAGCTCTTTCCACCTCCTGCCGCCTCCAGCTCAAAAATATCTCCAGCATCTGTCCTTTCCTCAACCGTCAATCTACTAAAATGCTTGTGCATGCCCTCATCATCTCCCGCCTTGACTACTGCAACATCCTTTTCTGTGGCCTCCCTGCTAACACCCTTGCACCTCTCCAGTCCATCCTTAACTCTACTGCCCGACTAATTCATCTCTCTCCTCGCTACTCCTCTGCTTCACCCCTCTGCAAATCTCTTCACTGGCTCCCATTCCCTCAGCGTATCCAGTTCAAATTACTAATACTGACCTACAAAGCCATCCATAACCTGTCTCCTCCATATATCTCTGAACTAATCTCCCGATATCTTCCGTCACGTAATCTCCGGTCCTCCCAAGACCTCCTTCTCTCCTCCACACTTATCCGCTCCTCATCCAACCGCCTTCTCCAGAATATCCCCCATCCTCTGGAATTTTTTGCCCCAACACATCCGACTATCAACCACATTCGAATCCTTCAGACGGAACCTGAAAACCCACCTCTTCAGGAAAGCCTACAGCCTGCACTGAACCTGCTGCCTCCTCACCACTACTGAAGCTACCACCTCACCAACACCGGAGCTCCTACAACCCTCAACCTATTGTCTCCATCCCCACCATCCTGTAAAATGTAAGCCCGCAAGGGCAGGGTCGTCACCCCTCTGTATCAGTCTGTAATTGTTAGTTTGCTTACTGTAAGTGATATCTGTAATTTGTATGTAACCCCTTCTCATGTACAGCACCATGGAATCAATGGTGCTATATAAATAAATCTATAATATAAGGCTGGGAGCGTCACTCTGTCCGAAGCCTTTATAGACTGCGCAAGTGCCGGCGCAGTCTGAACCCCACAGAGTGACGCAGCCCAGGAGATCGCGGTATGCGTAAGCACTGAACGCACACCGCGATCTCCAACGGAGAAGCAGGGACGTGGCAGGAGGGTGAGTATAAGCTATATTCACCTGTCCCGTTCCAGCGCTGCGCGTCGCTCCATCTTTCGGGTCCTCTGCCTATGACGTTCACAGTTCAGAGGGCGCGATGACGCGCTTAATGCGCGCCGCCCTCTGACTGAACAGTCACAGCCAGAGCATCCGGAACACGGAGCGGCACGCAGCGCTGGATCAGGGCCAGGTGACTATAGCAAGTGTCGGGGGCCTGAGCTAGCGGCGACTCCAGCACCTGACCCCCACAGCGGGCCAGTGTCCCCGCCTGCTCAGGCCCCCCAGCACTCGGCGCTCAGCGACGATAGGTGAGTATGTTTTTTGTTTTTTTATATATCGCAGCAGTATACGGGGCATATACTATGGAGCATCTTATGGGGGCCATCAACATTTATGGAGCAGTGTACGGGGCATATACTATGGAGCATCTTATGGGGGCCATAAACCTTTATCGAGCAGTGTACGGGGCATATACTATGGAGCATCTTATGGGGGCCATAAACCTTTATGGAGCAGTGTACGGGACATATACTATGGAGCATCTTATGGGGCCATAAACCTTTATGGAGCAGCATACGGGGCATATACTATGGAGCATCTTATGGGGGCTATCAACCATAATGCAGCAGCATACGGGGCATATACTATGGAGCATCTTATGGGGGCCATCAATCATAATGGAGCAGCATATGAGGCATAAACTATGGAGTATCTTATGGGGGCCATCAACCATAATGCAGCAGCCTACGGGGCATATACTATGGAGCATCTTATGGGGGCCATCAACCATAATGGAGCAGCATATGAGGCATATACTATGGAGCATCTTATGGGGGCCATCAACCATAATGGAGCAGCGTATGGGGCATATGGATGGGAGCAGCAAATTACAGAACAGTGGCGCAGGATGGGAGCAGCACATGACAGAACAGGGGCCCAGGATGGGAGCAGCACATGACAGAATAGGGCAGCACATGACAGAACGGGGGTGCAGGATGGCAGCAGCACATGACAGAACGGGGGTGCAGGATGGAAGCAGCACATGACAGAACGGGGGCGCAGGATGGGAGCAGCACATGACAGGATTGGGGCGCAGGATGGGAGCAGCAAATGACAGAATGGAGGCGCAGGATGGGTGCAGCACATGTCAGAATGGAGGCGTAGGATGGGTGCAGCACATGTCAGAATGGGGGCGCAGGATGGGAGCAGCACATGACAGAATGGGGGCGCAGGATGGGTGCAGCACATAACAGGATGGGGGTGCAGGATGGAGCAGCACATGACAGGATGGGGGCACAGGATGGAGCAGCTCATGACAGGATGGGGACGCATGATGGAGCAGCACATGATAGGATGGGGACGCAGGATGGAGCAGCACATGACAGGATGGGGACGCAGGATGGTGCAGCACATACCAGGATGGAGACCATATACCAATATAAATGCTCGCCACCCGGGCGTAGAACGGGTTCAATAGCTAGTAATAATAATAATGATGTTACTGCATCAACAGCATCCACTGCATGGGATTTTTTTTATTTTTGGGTGGGTTGTGGGGACCATGACACTATATAGGGTGCTGTTAGTTAGACCATCATAGTATATAAAAGGCTGTGGGGTTGTCCACCATGCTATATATTGTACAGTTGGGGGATTCCATCATAATACATAGAGGCTGTTGGGAGGACCATCATACTATAAGGGGGACTGTGAGGTGGAACGTCATACATTTCCTTCTCCATTTCTCAAATTGAAGGAGGTGCGGAACCTAACACTTGCACTGGCCAGTTTTGAAACTTAATAGGTATATTGGAAGTTTGATCTCAGCCTACCTTTCAATAAAACATCAAAAGAGAAGGAAACGAAAGGAAGGAACTTAAATTACTACCTGATGCATAGTCATCTACCACTACAAGCACCAAGTACAACATGGCTGAACAGGAGCAACCTTAAAGTGGCATTCTCATATCCAAGATCCTATCCCAATATGTAATAGGTGTAATAATAATAATATTAGCAAATACCTCCAATTAGAAATTTAGTATAGTTTTTCTAATTCACTCTTTCCTCATGTGCAGGCATTGCAAGACTTTAGGTATCCATGGTTACGACCACTGATATAATGGGTTAGTTAGCTAGTTTGATAGCGGTCACAATCAGAGACACCCAACCATGGATGCCTAAGGTCTTGCGATGCCTGCACATGAGGAAAGAGACCTAGCGAATCAGGAATACTATACTATATTTCTAATTAGACATATTTGCTAATATTATTATTATTACACATACTACATATTGGGATGGGAAAACCCCTTTAACTTTAAAGGAAAGCACAGCAAAATGTGTTTTCCTATACAGTGTAACACCGCAAGAAGTCCAATAAAAAAATGGCATAAAGAATCTGACAAAAAATGTATATAAAACAGAAGGCATTTGGAAAATAAGTAGAATGAAGCCATAGAAGTTTATGAGTGCTGTATCACAGCTGCGCACAATTTATAGGCCGGCCAGAGCCGTAATCTGCTTAAGGACAAGATAATCTGAAAAGCTCATGGCTTAGATTTATATTTTACTCAAAAAAACTCAAACAATTCTCTAGTTACCATTCAGACAAAAATTTGCAGAGATGAACTTTTTTTGGCAACGTAAACAAAATTTTGAGGTTTTTCAAACCAAGAAATTGTGCGCAAAAGTGCTTATCGGAAGAATCTGGGCAGAAGAGAAACAAGCAAACACTAAAGCAAGTCTATCAAAAGCGGAGTTGTCAGCACTTGCTGCAATGCTGGACTACGATGTTTGTGAAGGCCAATTCAGAAGGTGGTCCTAAAACATCAAAACTGACCAGCCATTTCTGAAAACGACCGTTTCTCAATACTAAGCCGACTACCCTATGCTCAAACAATGCTCACCCACGCACAATTTACAACTAATATAAAAGAAAATGGGCAATAACACGATTTTGTGCTCGCTTAATACCACCACTGACTGTTAAATAGTGTAGGTCAGGAGTCGATTAATTCTGTAATTTAGTGCTAAATTAATACGGTGATTCAGTACTTAATCAACAGTCCCAATCAGATCTTACTAAAGCCATCATTCTGTCCATTAAGCCCTTTATTCAATGCTCTAATACTACCACAATTCATTGCATATTTATTACAGCTATTCAGTGCTCAATTAATAGCGCTATTGTGTCGTCATTTAATATGGTCAGCTAATAACTCCATTCGGTTTTCAATTCATGTTTTCTATGAATGTTTCACATAAAGTTATAGCTTTGTTGATTAAGTACCTTCCAGAGAACATAAACTATAGTGTATGCATGTTATTGATCATAAAACAAAGGCAATCAAGCCAAAAGAACGACCATAAAGTCTCAAGATATGAAAGTAGAAAAATTCTTTATTTAGACAAGATACATCGCAGGTAAAAAGGGATGTGCCCCAAGAATGTGCAAAAAACTGTAAAACCCCGCAACTGTGGCAGGAGTGCAGAGAACCAGGGAACCACCGATCACATCAATAGTATTGCAGGCAAGGTACAATTACCCCTCCCCATTGTAGAAGTTAATCAGAACTCATGAAGTTAATGTTATAAAATAAATAGCCCACAGGTAATACGATCATAGATATAATTACACCCACTAAGGGACAAACCAGTAACCGATGGGATACACATTACCTAAGCAGCGATGGTATACGGGTTCCCGGGGTCCGTGCACTCACCCCGACGCACCACACACCTTACAAGTTACACAGTCAATGCATGTCACACATATTGCATGTTGCACACATACACTGCATGTTATACACATAGTCCATGCTGCACACTGTTAGGGCTAGCGGAACGCACCAAATAATAAGACAGATAGAGTATGGTGCGTTCGCAGCCCGGGGTCCACCGTGCAGAGATGGAACCTGCTGCCAAGTAATGAAGGACTATATGGCGGTACTCATAAGTATACACTCGTGGGTTAAACTTCACCCAGCGTGAAGGAAGCGATCCTGTTGCGTCACAGGATCGCGGTACAGCACATAGAGCGCGAGCAAGTAGTCAGCGAACTCAACCCCAACTAGGATTGAAGTCCGATTAGACCCTTGCTGGCACAACACCGCAACTGGGTGTGTAAGGAAGCTACATAACAATATTAGGGCACAAGAGTGCATGCGGTGCCGCACTGACGAACGCCACTAACCACCCAGGCTTGGGTAAGGAAAGCACAGAGGAAGTGCACGGCGCCGTACTGGCGGTCACAGCAACTGGACGCTGTAATGAGTGATTCGTGCTGTAGGATAAGTCGGGCGCTAGATAGCAACCATACACCTTCCGCGAACAGACATTCAATAGGGAAGGGGTATCCAAGGACGACTTGCACTCACAACAAACACACGTATTCAATTGTACACTAGCGCATGGCCGTGCGGTCATGCGCAGTTTATATAGTTGCAGCACAGGAAGTGGCCACAGAAACTTTGCCCTTCCAAGACCTGCCAAGGGGACCAATGGAATGTGCTGCAGGGCCTGAGCACATGACCCTCGATCTCCAACGGGAGATCTTGCCCTGGGCATGCTCAGTGTGTGCAGACAAGGACTTAGTCCCAGAGAAGTCCGCTCGCTGCTGACCAGCACTGGCTTTAATGGCAGAAGCTGAAGAAGCAGCAGTAACTCTCTGTACAGAGTGAGAGTGAGCAAGACGCTGGGACCGACGTCCCTGCTGAGCAGACTCCACTGCGGCTGGATAAGAATGGGAGACCGCAGCGGAGATGGCTCGAGATTCCCCCTGTGCAGAAGCGGGAACTCGAGACCTAACACACACATTGTATGTTACACACACACTGTTCATGTTGCATACACTATTCATGTTACCACCCACAGAAACACACACACACACATGCACACAGTGTTGAGGACATACCAGACTTTCTTCTTCCCTTAAGTTGTTCCTAAATCCCACAGGGTGAAGAACCTTTGGTCACATGGCGATAATGTCACCAAAGGTCCTTCAACACCTTAACCTCGAAAACTGCACTGATAATGCAGGAATGGTATAATCAGTATGGCTTCTGGCTTGTAAAGCTTGGTGGTCCTTTTACGGATGGAGGACTAGTTCTCCCCTCCCCAAGGCCCAGCATATATTTAATAACAATGGTATACAATGTTGCCATCATGTGACACTGCAAACATGTATACTGTATGGACCAGGCAATGCCTGCCTCATTCAATGCCATAAGATAGGTGCCCACTTATTCATGCCCAAATAATATTATCATACAGTGAAAAATATCGAAATTAATGGTGGCCACAGGCCTCAGGTGCCAGGTTATCTGAGTCGCTCCCTTTTCCAACCACATAGGACGTGTACCCTGGGCCTGCACATTATTTACCAAGTCACAGAAGTCAGATGAAAGGGTCTTCTAATTATTTACAAATGACTGTGTGGCTTCAGCAGAGGAAATGGAAGTGAGATAGTATCATCAGCATGACATGGGAATCTGTGAATTTCCCAACAAACACACTGTATATCTCCTTAACGATCTTCCTGAAATCCATCAGCAGAAGTCCAGCTCTTTGTGGTAAGAGTGGGCCGACCTGAGGCTTCGACATTCATTACCGGAAGCCAGGATCGTAACCCTTTCATGAATGGCTCCAACTCGGATCACTAGTAGGAAAAATACGGTATATGCTTAGTTACAGGGCATAACAAGATGAGGAGCAGAATTTGCACCCCGGCCCTCAAGCTTTGAGGGGAGGTGGAGAATAAAGTGAATGTCCACTTTTTAGCACCACATAATTCACAGGACTGAAATTCCATAGAGTATTTCTATATTCATCCCACAGTACAAATGCAATACTGTAGAACCAACATATGGCTCTCCTGCCAGACATAGCACACATATATCAATATTAACAGGTATACTTATACATACAGCTATTTGGCCAGGCACATCGGAAAAATACATTATAGTACTAGATATATATTTACTGATACTCTACTAGGCAAAGAACAGATTCATTGTACCCTACTAGATATAGCACGTTAATTGTACAGTATATAACACAGGTAAAATGACTCAGAAAATGGTATTTACAGTACCATGCATAGCACAGATATACAGTCATATTATCTGGTAAAGGATATACCGGTATGTACAATTATACTGTCCAACATATCTGCGGCGCCCCAGGGTCCTGGTCGTCACAGTGGTATTGCTTTCCTCTCAGGGAGAGTGATGCTACGTTTGGAGGCAAAGAAGGATAACTGCATCCAGGTACCACAAACATGCAACACATTTCACACTCCAGACCACCAGGGGGAGCTTCTGCTCCTATTTATTAGGTCACTCCCCATATATATATATATAACTGGTAGTCTGTAGGAAGAGTTAGTGAGTTCCAGACCAGAGTCTGAGGAGGAGAGAAGGTCAAAGGAGCTGTGCATGCCCTCAGAGCTGCAGCTCCCAGAAAGAGACATTCAGAAGGCAGAACTGTATTGCAGCGAGCGTGAAGGAAGTCAGAGCAAAGGAGAGGATAACAGAAGGGGACCAGCCCTACATGGGCTGCCTCCTTCTGAGGCGCAGAAGCCCGGTAGCCGGAACACCGAGGGAGTAAGGGCCTTTATGCTTTGCTCCAGAGACCGGCAGGACAGCAAATTGCAGGTTACCTGTCCGCACCTATACCCAGGAGGCACGGTGGCATCCCACGGAGGCCGGGGCGTGCTAGAGTCCATATAAACAGCCTCAAGCCACCAGTCATACGAGTTTTGTCCTATCCTATATGGGGGGACAGAGAGAAAGACACCACATCTGTGAGACTCTTATGTGAAGCCATAGGCAGTAAGGGACTACACCACTAGAGCGCAAGGGAAGGCTATTGATTTCAACCTGGACAAAGGGGACTCTGGACTTGCCTCCAAATCGGCCGGACTCTGCCTGCCCTGTGATCTGGTGCCCTGGACTGTGGATGCTGAAGTCTTCAGTAAAGGTAAAGGGACTGCAACCTTGTGTCCCCATTCCTCTCTGCGCCTCTTGCCATCCACCCTCTACACACCGGGAGCCCTGGGGATATACTTCACCTGTCAGAAGGTATACCATCTAGCTGCCATAACATCACCCCAGCAGACCCCCCTTAAAGCAGTATCGATCACCCTGACCGAATATCACAGGTGGCGTCACGAACACAAACTATATCCCTTTAAAGACTTTTCCCTTTTACACGGACGTCCCAGGGCCACGGACCGGGTCAGCCACCGTGATATCCCCCCTGTGAACAGAAGGACCCGGTACCGAGTACCCCACGGCCCCATGGGGGCGATCCAACTTATATTTACATTACTCAACATTGCAATTGCAACAGCAAGAAGGAAAAGTCATAGAATTATGGAAATCACGGGATGGAAAGTCATGTTAAATGATATGCTAATGATGAAAAAGTGGGAACACAATGTTCAAAACATCTCGATTTACTTAGTGTCTAGTATTAGCACCATACACAGGAATACACACACTTGCGCGCCTATCAATAAGGTTATTAATGGTTGTCTGAGGAAAGTTCTTTCACACTGAGTGCACTCGGGGAAATCATCAAGATCCGCTGCTAGCGACTCAATTTGCAATTGCTGAAGAATTATATCCTAGATGTGTTATATGGGACACAAGTCCAAAGATGCTGCAGTATCTGGTAGCACATTTAGACCACTCAGGCTGCTCATAGTAGTATGAAAAATATTTTGCTTAGGCTTCTTTCACACTTCAGTTGTTTGGCGTCAGTCTGCTCCGACATTGTGACGGATCGATGGATCTGTCAAAATTGTTGAGCAAACGGTTCTAACGGATCCGTTTTTTTGACGCATCCGTGTATCTGGGAAAAGTATGTACTTTTTGGAGCATGCTAAATCGAAAAAGCGGATTGGGGCGACGGATCCACCAAATGACGGTCGCGACGGATCCGTCGTCCATAAACGGCCATTCTATGAAATGGCGGACGCAACGGATCCGTCGCGAACCGCCATTTCGGCGCAGACAAAAAACGTTGCAATGTCCGTCAATGTCTAGACGACGTCTGCCAAATTTCGACGGATCCGTCACATGGCGGATGGAACGGATGACAATCCGTCGCTAATGCAAGTCTATGGGAAAATAGCGGATCGGCCCAAAAAAAAATGGCGGATCTGCTATTTGACGAAAACGGCGGATTCAAACTGACGCCAAAAGACTGAAGTGTGAAAGAGGCCTTAGGGTTATCTTGTTGAAAAACTGTTCCTGTGACTCTGGATAAATAGCCATACCACTGATTCCCCAACCAAATCAATACGCCTTCATTCTAGCCTCCATTCCCACCTTTCTGTGCACCATTATAGCCATTGAGAGTGGTGGAGTGAGGTTATTGGAACACCTGTTGGCAGACATCTAACTTGCATAACCATGTCTGCAAGTCATGGCAACGCCTTCCCATGGTTTGAGTAGAGTGGATCATTCGTGTCCTAGGAGCTGTTTTTTCATGTTGTTCGTGGTCATTTCAGCAGCATGCATGTTGCAAAGGCCTACGGCATCTTCAAACTTTTCTTCCACTGAGCACATCTGGGACGTTATTGGTTACAATTACTCAGGTAGCTGCCAGCAGCGGGAACTTAGTGATTTGCATTCTCAAGTGTATTCAGTGAAGCAGAATATTCCTCAAACAACCATTAATAACCTCATTGATAGCATCCAAGTGTGTAAGTGCGTGGATTTCTGTGAGTGGTGCTAATACTCAACACTAATTAAACCAAGATGCTTTGAAAATGTTGTTTCCATTTTTTCAGCATTCCAAAATTTTTCTTTCTTGGTGTTGTAATTTCAACATTGAGGACTATATACACTGCTCAAAAAATAAAGGGAACACTTAAACAACAGCAAATAACTCCAAGTAAATCAAACTTCTTTGAAATCAAACTGTCCACTTAGGAAGCAACACTGATAGACATTCAATTTCACATGCTGTTGTGCAAATAGAATAGACAACAGATGAAAATTATTGGCAATTATCAAGACACCCTCAATAAAGGAGTGGCTCTGCAGGTGGGGACCACAGACCACATCTCAGTACCAATGCTTTCTGGCTGATGTTTTGGTCACTTTGAATGTTGGTTGTGCTTTCACACTCGTGGTAGCATGAGAAGGACTCTACAACCCACACAAGTGGGTCAGGTAATGCAGCTCATCCAGCATGGCACATCAGCGCGAGCTGTGGCACGAAGGTTTGCTGTGTCTGTAAGCGTAGTGTCCAAAGGCTGGAGGCTCTATCAGCAGCAGGACCGCTACCTCCGCCTTTGTGCAAGGAGGAACAGGAGGAGCACTGCCAGAGCCCTGCAAAATGACCTCCAGCAGGCCACAAATATGCATGTGTCTGCACAAATGGTTAGAAACCGACTCCATGAGGATGGTCTGAGTGCCCGATGTACACAGATTGGGGTTGTGCTCACAGCCCAACACCGTGCAGTATGCTTGGCATTTGCCACAGAACATCAGGATTGGCAAATTCGCCACTGGCACCCTGTGCTCTTCACAGATGAAAGCAGGTTCACACTTAGCACATTTGACAGACGTGACAGAGTCTGGAAATGCCGTGGAGAGTGATCTACTGCGGGCAACATCCCTGCAACATCCCTCAGCATGACCGGTTTGGCAGTGGATCAGTAATGGTGTGGGGTGGCATTTCTTTGGAGAGCCGCACGGCTCTCTATGTGCTTGCCAGAGGTAGCCTGACTGCCATTAGGTACCGAGATGAGATCCTCAGACCCCTTGTGTGACCATATGCTGGTGCGGTTGCCCTGGGTTCCTTCTAATGCAGGACAATGCCAGACCTCATGTGGCTGGAGTGTGTTAGCAGTTCCTGCAAGATGAAGGCATTGAAGCTATGGACTGGCCCGCCTATTCCCCAGACCTGAATCCGATTGCGCACATCTGGGACATCATGTCTTGCTCCATCAACCAACGTCTCGTTGCACCACAGACTGTCCAGGAGTTGGTGGATGCTTTAGTCCAGGTCTGGGAGGAGATCCCTCAGGAGACCATCCGCCACCTCATCAGGAGCATGCCCAGGAGTTGTACAGAAGGGAGATCATACAGGCACATGGAGGCCACACACAATACTGAGCATATTTTCCTTGTCATGAGGCATTTCCACTGAAGTTGCATCAGCCTGTAATTTGATTTTCCACTTTGATTTTGAGTATCAATCCAAATCCAGACCTCCATGGGATATTCATTTTGATTTACATTGATAATTGTTATGTTTTATTGTTCTGAACACATTTCACTAGGCAATAAATACAAATTTGCAACTGGAATATTTCATTCAGAGATATCTAGGATTTGGTATTTTAGCATTCCCTTTATTTTTTTGAGCAGTGTATATAATATATACACACACAGTCATGCAAAAGGCACTCTTCGAATATGAAAGACCTGGAGCAGTTTGCAAAAGAAGAGTGGTCCAAAATTCCAGTTCAGAGGTGTAAGAAGCTTGTTGATGGTTATAGGAAGTGATTGCTTGCAGTTATTTATTCCAAAGGTGTGTGCAATCAAATATTAAGTTGAGGGTGCCAACAATGTGTCTGGACCATTTTTGAGGTTTTATGTGTAATTGTCCAATTTGCCTTTTTTTCTCTGTTTTTTATGTTGTTCCAAAACACACAAATGAAGTAAACATGTATATAACAAAACAAGTATAATTGCAATACTTTTATGGGAGAAACACTTCATTTTCTGGAACAATTAGAAGGGTGTCCCTTTCGACCATGACTGTATATATAAAGAAGGAAGTGAAGCAACACCAGTCCTTCAAGATGTGGGTCCAATCTTCAAAATCCATCAGCTAGTGGAAAATTATAATGAGTAAAAGAAAAAGACGTCACACTCCATACCAAGCAAAACACAGGTGAAAAAACTTTATTCCATGCCAAAAGTATACAACGTTTTGGCTCAGGGTATGAGCCTTTCTCAAGTCACTTGGACATGGTTTTTTTCACCTGTTTTCTGTTATGTAGGGAGTGCAACCACTTTTTATGATATATATATATATATATATATATATATATATATATATAAACTGCGACAAAATAAATCTGAACCCATTCAGACACCTCCCTCTTGGTATCGCATGCTGGATGAGTATTGTCCAAGTGCTCATATGGCAGGAGCCAAGTTCATTCAAAAACTGTGTGCGCAAGTTTACCTAGAAGAATTATTGCTTACATTGTCTTTTGAATGCAATGGACGGTCACACCAAATATTGATTTAATTTCGATTTCTCTTTTGTTCAATCACTTTGCATTTTGTTAATTGATAAAAATAAACTATTATCACTTCTATTTTTGAAACTATTCTTACTTTGCAGCATTTTTTCCATACCTGCCTAAAAGTTTTGTGCGCTCCTGTATGTGTATATATATATATGTCACGGAGTCCTTCTCTGGTACCACACAATCAACAGAGCCAGCGAAGAATGAACAATTCCAAGACCTGTATTTAGGCAAAAATACGAAAGGTCCATATACGATCCACCACACAAAGGATAGAATAGTCCAGAACACGAATGCAGTTCAGTGACAGGATAACAGTCCAACAATCCAGCAGACAGAGGATCATATAGTCCATATACTCTTCTTTCTCTCTGAGATGCCGCGTACACACATCATAGTTCCACACAGGACTGATCTGTGTTTGACCTCACTGATATTTTAAGTCTCCCTCCTCATTCACAGGTCTGGGGCAGGAAGGTCTCAGGGGCTCATTGTTTCAATAAGCTAGGTCAACATGTCATTAGCATATTAACAAACAATACAGTGCTGTGGGGGCTGATATCAGATGGCAGCAACAGCCATTCATCAATTAGCAAATAACTCCTTCTACAAGAGAACACCATGAAAATAAGTAAAATAGAAATACACACAAAACAAACGAATTGATTAAAAAAATAGACTTTTTTTTTAAATGAGGAAAATGATTCCATATCCCATGTCTATGCAAAAGTATTTGAACCTTTAGGATTGGCATAGAATTTAAAGGTGAAATGAAAGTCTATTTTAGACTTTTCAATCAATAGGATGACAATCGTGTGTGAGTCGGCAATCTGTTATATTTAAAGAAGATGGATCCATCTTATCTTTACAACACATTTGTGGAAGTGTATCATGTCACGAACCATAGAGATTTCTGACGACCTCAAAAGTAAAGTTGTTCGCGTTTATCAGGCTGGAAGTGGTTACAAAATCATTTCTAAAGAGTTTGGACTCAAGCAATCCAGTCAGACACATTAGCTCTGATTCATCAAGACCATCGATTTGCTCACCTTTAAGAGAGCCTGTCTAGAATCAGAAGCCTTTTTAGAGGTTCCTGATTCATGAAGAGGCCCACCACTCTTAGTAAATCAGTCTGACGAGTGGCATATGCCTTGACACAAATCTTACTCCAGTCCCTGACTTCAGTAATATTTCTGACATAAAGAACGTCACAGAGTGTCATGAATTAGAGGAGCTGTGGCTTCATTTACCCACCCATCTTGGTGGAGCTGGGAGAAACTGGAACACCAAAAGTTGCACAATTCTGAGCTGCACAAAATTTTGTCAAGTTTCAATGCAATTTAAAGCAGTTTTGGGGCCATTGTGTATAAATGGAGGGAATTCAGAACCATTATTATCCTCCCAAGGAGTGGTTAACCACCAAGGATAACTATAGAGCAATGTGTGTCATAGTCCACTAAATCACAAAGGAATCCAAGGTCATCTCTAAACAACTAATGCCTTCTCTAACATTAGCTAATGTTAATGTTCACGAGTCCACCATCAGGAGATACAATGATATGAATGTAGCACACACTCACTCATGGGTAACATAAAAAGGGCAAACCTACTACAGGGAGACGCAGCAACCACATCCAACTGGTCCATGAACAGACTAGTCGCACAATTCAATAACACCACCTCGGACCTGGCTCCCTAAAATGCCATCAAGGGTTTCTCGTACCCTCTGAGGAGGGGAGGCTGCAATACACTGCCAACAAGAGGAGAGGGACGTGTGCAGGAAGATTCAAAAGTATAACCTCTGAGAAAACCTAAACAGGTGAAAGAAAGAGGAACTGAGAAGGAAAACAAACAGACTCACTGCAAGGTTTTTAGCTGAAGGGCTAGAACGCCTAAACCCAAGTCCACCTTAAAGTATAACCAGCAATGAAGTGCAGTAAAGGGTGAATATACAGTATAAAACCCAACCCAGAATTTGATAGGGCAAATCAAAATGGGAAAATGAGAAACACCTAGAGAGGAGCAAACCAAGAAGGGGGAACAAAGACAATTGGAACCATTAGCATTTTGACAGGGAAGAAAAGGCAATACCTCAGTAGACAGGGGAACGAACCATGTAGCAAAAGGTCAACGGATCAAATCCCTAACCCAAGCCTTGATACTATGAACAACAATGGTTTGAATGGCAGGAATTTAAGGAGAAAACCACTCCCCAAAAGGACCTTTGCTGCACGTCTGCTGTTTGCTAATCGTTTGTTGTCACATACTTTTGCCACTCACAAACATGGCATATTGTATTATTTTCCGCCTTTAAAAAATATCAAAGTCTAATATTTTGACTTATTTGTTTGATTTGGTTTTCTTTATCTACTTTTAGGACTTGTGTGAAAACGTGATGCTGTTTTAGGTCAAATTTATGAAGAAACATGGCAAATTCTCAAGGGTTCACAAACTTTCAATCACCACTGTAACCAAGCGGTAATAAGCCATAGTTGTCCATGTGATTAAAGATTTTTACACAACCAAGCGGGTTATCTTTTATCAATTAGATGGTGAATAACTTGTCGGTGCTATCGTTTAGTTTTCTAGAGATCCCAAGATCGGGGCTCAGGAATCTAAAAAAAGGGGCTATCCAGCTCCAAATTGAATATAGCAAAGGTGCACATGCTCAGCCTCCATTCCCTGCTTTGTAAATAGAAATGCTGGAGAAAGCCAAGCAAACATTCCGCTTTTCAGTGGCTGGACTCCCAGTGATTAGCAAGTTATTCCCTATACCATGCTTTTTTGCAACCTGGGCAGGGATTAAATTAAATTTAAAATATCAGTGATAAAGGTTTTCCAAGACTATAATATTTATGGCCTATTCTCAGAACAGGCCATCATTATTGAATTGATGGGAGATGTGACTACCTGTACCCCCCACCAATCAGCTCAATGAAGGAGCCATGGCACTCTCCTTATTATTTGGCCATACAGCGCCATACACACAGTTGTGGTTGAACCTGAGACCCTAATGATGAGTCCGCTGTCAGTCAGGTTACAACCACTGCTCTCTATGCACAGAGCGGTGAATGAAAGACTGAAAGAGCGAATCTGTTGGGGGGGAATAAAGTTAATTTCCTCCCATCAGCGGGGCTTCTGTGCGGCAGTCGCAGGGCTTTAGATTGCTATTAACCTGCAAATTAACCCCATCTGCAGGTAAATGGCGTTATTTTACATGACGCTGATGAAGCTGCCAGACGGCAGTGATACGCTTTTGGGGGTGCACACCCTCTGATACTATATTGCCCAGTATACGTGACTCCACTTCTTAGGATGTTATACATTTATGGTAGGCTCTACTGTTCATTTTGGTGTGCTTTAAAGCGATCCTGTTGGCAGGATTTTGCTAAGTAAACTACAGGCATTGTCAGGCTGGCGCTGTTACACTGATTAACCTGATACCTTGGTTGAAGATATCCATCTTGTGGTTGTTGTTTAATCTGTGCATGCAGTTTTGAGTTAATGAGATGCTTGTGCTTTGGGGCGGGCATGTGGGGGGTCTTTTTTGGGTGCTCTGATGCCGGCGCCATTTTATTGGAGCAAAATTTAAATTAGTTAAATACTGTATATACTCGTGTATAAGCCGAGTTTTTCAGCACTTTTGTAGTGCTGAAAACACCCCCCTCGGCTTATACACGAGTCATTGTCCCAGAAAGATGGCGGGGAGGGGCGGAGCAGCAGGTCACAGTGTCAGGAGGCTGCGGCTAAAGCCTGTGCCCACTGCTAAAGAGAAATGAATATTTACTTCGCTGGCAGTGAATATTCATTTCTCTTATAGCATGCACAGTTACAGCCACAGCTGCCGGCTTCCAGCACACATCCTACTTACCTTCCCTGCACACCCTTGCTGCATCTCGTTCCGGTGCCAGCAGCCTCTTTCCACTCCCATAGGCGTGGAGTGAATATTCATTATGTTAATGAACCGGGACACATGATCATTCGGTCAGAAGAGCTGCTTGCACATAAAGAGATGCAGCAAAGGTGCGCAGGGAAGGTAAGTAGGATGTGTTTTATTCATAGGAACCATGCATACAAGGACAGGGATGGGGAGCCATGCATACAAGGATGAGGATAAGCCATGCATACAGGGACAGAGAGCCATGCATACAGGGACGTGACCCCATGCAAACAAAGACAGGGATGGGGAGCCATGCATACAAGGACAGGTGATAAGGAGCCATGCATACAAGGATGAGG